>NC_080861.1:11921495-12546352 GCF_030435755.1 Ochotona princeps
CTCCTCTAGAAGTCCTGTTCGTAGGTGATGAACCATTTGACCACAGTTTGCCCAGTTCCCTTCGATCTCTACAACACTTCAGAGTGCTTGCATTGCTTCAAGTAAAATGTAAAAACGAAACAAAACAAAAAAAAGAAAAAACAACCAACAGAAAACAAAAAAGTCGAGGTTGAATCAGTTGAGGCCCTGAACCCTGCCATACAGAGAAAAGTATAACAACCTAAATGAGTATGTGACACTCACAAGATGGTCACCTGTTGTCAGCCTGATGTTTCATACACGTGGCTGTCGCACTGTCTTGCTCTGGGAAAGTGTCGGTTGGGGTTGAAATTATAAATGAGTAAGCCAGCTGTGGACACGGGGAGCATCAGTCCTTTTGCATTTATTTTGTGTGGGCTAGAGACCTGTTTCCTGCTCACATTACTTAAACCCCATATCCTGCTGCTCTGTAAAAACTGGCAGCTCAAGTGGCAATTAAAAAAAAATAATGTTTACACCCACAGGAAAGCTGTGGCTTCAGCCCTCAAGGAGCTTATCACTCTAATTAAATTTAAAATATAGAAATGGGAAGAAAATGCGTTCATCCTGTCCAAGTGTACCAAAATAAATATATTTTTTCTTAGAAGGAAATTGAAGAGGAAGAGATAAACACTTGGTGTGTAAGGATTGGGGGTCTAATAGAGTTTTTTACAAGTTGAAACAGAAGCGAGCAGGCAAATGGGAGAATCAGTAACCAATGATACCACTGTGTATGTATCTGAAATGAACCCAAGAATAATAGATACCTGTTGAATGTTAGAACTGAAAAGGGATCTTAGAGATTGATTTTCAGTAGCCTCCCTCATCTGAGAGACAGGGATACCAGGACCCGGAAAGATGAAACGGTTTTTCCAGTGAACCCCGGTTTGCCAGAAGGTAGAATGAAAACTACAGTTCGCGTTGGCCGTCTTCCCTTGCTGTGCTTTGCTCTATAGAAGTGAAAGGAGCCAGGCCAGATTTCCCTTCACTTTCAGCCACAGCACTTGTTACTTCATGCGGATGTGTCAGAGCCCTGGATGCCAGCTAACCAAAAACTCAGCTCATACTGAGTTTGTGCTGAAAAACTGACACATGTGACTGGCAAACCCAGAGCTAAGGGCACCTGCAGGGGAGACTCTAAGATCTCAACTAATGTATCCAAGTTAGGCACCACATCTCATGGCCTAACTTGGGTGTGTTCCCCTCTTCGGACAGAATATTGGTGACAGCTAGGTCTGGATCACCTGTCGGTCCCAAGGGTCTGGCACTAAGCTTGACTCCTCTCAAACGTGTAGGCCAGAAATCTAGAAAGAGTTCTCCAGAAGAATGGGAAAGCCAAGGGGCCAAAAATGATCTCCTGTCTGCCATGGTAGGTCGCGCCCCCACAGGGCTGTTCCCAGCGTATTCATCTGGAGGCTGGGGAAGGAGTGAGAACGTAAAATCAATGAGGTCTGACAGTCACATTATAGTAATAGATAACGAGGTAGGCTTTGTATTTTCTGTGAGTGTCACTGCCCTAATCCTACCTTTAGCACTCCATTCCTGTGAGCCTCATAACCCATCAGACAAGCTCATCACCACTTCTCCAGTTTTTGGAAACGTCAAAGCTGATAAGCACAGAGGTTAACTACCTTCCCCAAAGAAACACAGTAAGTGTCAGGGAACCAGATAGTTAGCCTATAGAGCCTGTGTTCAAACTGGGATATATACTGCATGCCATAAAAAACTGTGTTATTTTTTGTAAGATTTATTTAACTTTTATTGGAAATAAAATAGACACACAGAGATGAGGAAAGACAGGGAGGAATATCTTCCGTCTGATGATTCACTACCCAAGTGGCAGTGGCCAGAGCTATGCCGATCTGAAGCCAAGAGCCAGGAGCCTCTTGCAGGTCTCCCACACAGGTGCAGGATCCCAAGGCTTTGGGCCATGCTCAGCTGCTTTCCCAGGCCACAAGCAGGGAGCTGGATGGGAAGCAGGGCTGCCCGGATTAGAACCGGCACCCATATGGGATTCCAGCATGTGCAAGGCAAGAACTTTAGCTGCTAGGCTATCACGCCAGGCCCAAAACGCTGCTTTTAAAGTCCCTTCCCACCCCCCCATTTTACAGCCAGTGGTTAATAAAACAATAACTACATTCCTTGCTGTGTATTAGAGCTGTATTCCCTAGAAAATCATGTGCAAATTTAATTTTTATAGATCATATTTGACTTTCAGCATGTAAGGGGATTTACTAGTCAAACACCTCCTTTCATGTGGCCTACCAGATTGCTCCATTCTTCTGTTTTGTAAATGTTGGTGGGTATGCCCTCTGTTTTGCAAAGGCTTTGTTAAAATGAAGTAAGTGTGTTTTTTGTTTTTTGGGTTTTTTTTTGACATAGGAGTAGCTTTCTCTTGGCCTTGAATTTAAAAGTGGTCATGGTAAGTGAAAAAAATTGATTTTCAGCAGCATTCTAAAAGTGTTACAAAAATTTAGAAAGAATTGAAGCAGCAGCAAAATGGCTTCAAGTTGAGTGATGTGTCTTGCCTGGTGTAGTAGGAGACTTGTAACCCAGTCACGAAAGGAAAGAATGTAGCACAGCCCTAAAATGAAAAAGAGAAACAGTAGATCAAGACATTAAATTTAGGATTGCGAACAATGTCTGAACAAGCTTATGGTCTAAATAAACAATTAGTTGTCCATGATGAGGAAAGGCAAGAGTTAAGGAAAAGCTACCTAGAAAGCCTGGCTATTTGCATTGAGTCAGTTATGGAAATTCAAACGAGTAGTGCAAATCTTTAAGAAATATTTACAAAAGTATTTTTAGCCCTGTGGACCTCAGGATTTCTATCTTGAATACTCCACTCTACCATTATGACAAAAAAGCAGCCATAGAAAATATAGAAGCAGAGTTGGTTATGTTCCAATCAAATTTTATTGCCAAAGAACAAGGGTGCATGGGCAGTTGTTGGCCCATTTGTGATTCAGCCTCATGCCTAGGTACACCCTTCTGGCTTCCCTCAACAGGGCTCACCTCTCACCAACAGATACCCCAGCAACTCTGGAACCCAGTGACCTATGAGCTTCACGCCTCCATTTTTCTAAGGTTTCTACCTCCTCCATCAGCCACTCTCTAGGACCTGCTGTAATGTCATTTCCTCTTTGAAGCAGTCTCCCCAAACCCCATCCTACATCCTAGGTCCAGTGGTCCATTCCACGGTGGCATTCCCACAGTGTCTTACTATACTCTTAGGTGAGGCTTGATGCACTAAGTCTCTGTTGTTTGATAAGCCCCTAAAGCATCATGTCACCTTGTAGTGGAGTGGAGTGGAGTCCAGTGAAGTTAAATTGGTCAAATGGTTAAATGTGGCCATTGAAGAAAGACAGCCCAAGCCAGCTTCTCCCTGGCTTTCCTTCCTGAATCATTGCCAGGTGTAAAGCAATTCTCCATGTGTATCTGTTCAAATCATAGGCAATTTTTTTAAATCTCCTTGGGGACCTGGCGAGTTCCTCAGCTTCCCTAAGGTTGTGTTTTCTACCTGGGTAAAAGGAACCGAGGCAGTTCTCAGGAGTGTTTGCCACTGAGAAAGGCTCAGCTGAATGAGCGTCTTGTGTCATAGAGCCTGGCCAAGGCCGTGTTAAGATGCGAGCCTGATAAGTGCTTGGTTGGGGGCAGCTTCACCAAGGCTTAGCTGTGATGTTGCTCACTCACTGACAAAAAGATGTTGGCAGCGCAAGCTCCAGAGGAAAGTGGAAGACAAAAACTGTGTGCCAGGGTGAGGGGACAGTAGGGGACCTTAGGTACCTAAACATCTGAGAAGAGTCCCTTGGATCCCTGCCCTTCCCCCTCCCCCTACCGGACCCAACCAGGTGTCCCCCACGCCCTCCCCAATTCCCACCCTGTGCAACAAAGATGCTATGGAAGGTTCTGTGGCTGCCCCCCCGCCCCCGGCCCCTGTTTCTATTTCTGTCCTTTCTGGAAGCCACTGGCAGCTGACTCACAAAGGCAACCTCTTTCTAAGGCTCTTTGAGGTCGTGTTGGTGTGACCCATGGCCTTGAGGAGTGGGCAAAACATGCCTTTGATTCTGTTTGAGAATAGTGTTTAATGTTGATTTCATAGCATTTTTTTCCCTATGACAGTTTCATAAGTGTGTTTGTAGAACAGAGCAATTGAATAATCCCTGAGTTTAAGAGTCCCGAAGCGCTCATTGATACTTCTCATTTGGGGCATATTGAGCTTAAAAACAGCTTTTTATAAACTCTCTAAATTTCGATTTCTACTCTACACACGGACGTCCCCATGGGTCGATTGCCTGGGATGAATGTGCCTCGTCTGGACACTCGGATACTTCCATGGGAGGATTTTGGCAGTTTTGTGTTTTTCTCATTTCCCCCTTCAGTGTTGAACCTGCATTAAAACAAACCTTTTCCAGCAAAGGCACTTAACCTCAGTTAAAATCACCTTTGCAGGTGTACAAATTATATTGATGTCCTTATTGCTTCTACTGCTGGGTTTTACTGGCTTAATAACAAGGAAATTCATATTGTAAGTTGCCCTGTGTACTCGGGAAATTACATAAAAATCATCATCGGAGCACTTAATGTCTTTCTAATTTTACTTGATTTCCTCATCTTGTCCTCGTGTTACATCCTAGCCTGTAACTGCATGTCCACAGGCTATTGGTGATCTCTTTGTTCTGCTCAGGCGAGATGCCCCATCAGCGCCTACCTTCTCCTTTTGCTCCGCGGCGCACAAATCCCCAAAGTGGACAAGACGACTGGGAACTTGATATTTCTAGATCTCAGAAAGCCCTAGAAGTTGGAAGATAAAAATCTACTGTCCCTTTCCACTTGCCAAATATTCATGTTTTCCTGCATCTGTGCGGGAGATAGAAAAACACATTCCGCTTGGACACCAGCGGCCCGGTGATGTCAGTGCCACTGTGGGACTCGAAACCCATTATCACTCAGCCCGCAAAGGAAGCATTAAAATTCCTTCAGCTTTACTAACACCTTTTTCCCTGCCGCCTGTCTCCTGGAGAGGGGACACCCAGTACATTCTCACCTTACAAAAATGAGAAATTTCCATTGCACAACAGAACAGAGCCAGAGGAAGAACAAAGGATTTTGACCTTAGCCTGAGCTGGGTTCAAACTCAACCCTGCCCTCCGACTGTCTTCATTCATGGCAAGTTGCGTCATTTTTTCTTCCAGTGGAACAGTGTAGGGATCATCACAGTGACCTGGCAGGGTTGTCCTGGGCCTTGGACCACAGGGAAGCGGTGCAGTTAGCACCGTGCTTGGCGTTGTGTGGGTGCTCAGCAGACAGCAGCCGCTCTCTGTGGATGGTCTTATGGGCACACAGTTTTGTTCTGCTGGTACTGCTGCCAGCTGTTTGTTTTTATAATAACTTCAGTCCTGTGGGTACTTGAGAAGCAAAAAGCTCTTTTTGTTTTCACTTCTAATTTCTTCATAGTGCTGCTGCATGTAGGACAGCCCCAAATATTCTTCCACTACACTCAAAGCCAAGCTTGCAAACATAGTTTCTTGGGTAAATATCCGCTTCCCGGGTCCCTGGGGAAGTGGGAGGTACATGGCTCATCTGCTCAGAGATGCAGAGACTTGTGTAATCAGAGAATGGGAGAGTATCCTGGTATCATGGAACCCAACTCCAGGGAGAAAAATGAACTGGAGTGTTAGAAGGGGCACCTGCTGTCTTCTCACTCCCTCTTACCTCCCCCCAACTGCCATCACCTCAACATGAGGCCATCAGGTATATCAGACGGTACCACCCCCCAGGTCACAGCACCCTGGGAGCCAGGTCTCCCAGACCCTGTGGCCTTTGCCTCCCTTTGCTCATTTGGCACCTGCTGTGTCTAATGTTTTCCTTGGGAATCAGTGATCCATTTTTCCTTTGGATCTGTACCTCCCTTCTTCTGATCAAACCTTACACCTTGTTTTCCTTTTCCAGCAAGGGACTTTGGCAGTCAGCTGCATGGTGGGCATGCCAGTAGGGTCCAGTGGGCCTACGACGGTTGGTGCCATCCTGAGTGGCAGGCAGGATGGAGAGATCTGTCTGAAGCCACACTGCTGGTATGCACCTGTAATTCTAGTTCCCTGTGTACTTCTCTTATAGTGAGCTTTTTGTCTGCATTCACAGCTTAATGGCGTGATGTTTTTCATGTCCTTGTATTTGCTACCAAGGCTATATGCATACATACATACATACTCATTCATCATGGTATTTCCCCAGGTATCAACTCTGCACCAGGCAGAGGAAGCATGATTGCAGTGAAGAGCTCAAGCACGTAGTGATAATGGTAGTGCCCTTGCTGCGCCCATCTCCCTTTGGTGTCAGGACCTCTCTATTAACACCTCTCCAAATGTCGTCCATCTTACCTTTCTAAACAGAAGGGGCGAGCAACAGTGCATCGCTAGCACAGGCATGCTTTTGTGTTGGCATCCTATAAACTTTGTCTTTTTCAGGGGGCAGCATTTAATTGTGGTTTATTTGAGAGAACAGATGACACACAGCACACGTTTGCTGCTTTACCCCCGCTCCCCAGACACCCCCACGATGGCCAGGAGGATGAAGCCGGTAGCTGTAGTGTGGTGTGTGGGTGGCAGGAGCCATGGTGTCCCTGCAGCCTTCCATGTGGGTGACAGGGTCCCAGTCAGCTGAGCCATCATGGCTGTCTCCCAGGGGGTCACATGAGCAGGAAGCTGGGGTCTGGAGTCAAAGCTGGGCTCCAAACCCAGGTATTCCCATGGAGCATGTGGGTGTCTTCACCCGAGTCTTAACCACCAGGCCACTGTCTACCCTTGCCAACTTTGTTTTTACTTTTAATTTGAAAGACAAGTTACAAAATAGAGGAAAAGGAGAGAGAAACAGAAAAAGAGAGAGATCTTTCATCCGCTGGCTCACTTACTGAATGAATACAACAGCTAGAAGTAGGCCAGACTGAAACCTGGGGACAGGAGCTCCATCCAGGTCTCCCTTGTGGGTCTCGGGCTCAAGCACTTGGGGCCATATTCTGCTGCTTTCCCAGGCACCCCAGCGGGGGGATGGATTGGAAATGAAGCATCTGGGACTCGAACTAGCAACCACATGGGATGCCAACATTACAGACAGTGACTTAACAAGCTATACCACAATGCCAGCTCCCCCAAACTTTTCCTTAAATGACAAGATAATAAATATTTTAGGCTTTAAGGCTGTTTAATGTTGAGCTACTCAGCTGTCCTGTTGCAGGTGAGAAGTTCTCAATTCAGTGGCCTTTGTGCCCATGAAATCTGATTTACAAAAATAGTTCAACTGTACACCTTGCTCATTCTTGCCTTTCCTTTCCTATTTTATTTACTTTTCATTTTTAAAATATTTATTTTTCTCTACTTTGAAAGGTCAAGTGACAGAGACCTTCTGTCCACTGGTTCACTTCCCAAATGCCTGCCGTGGCCAGGGCTGAGCCAATATGAAATTAGGAGCCCAGAATGTCTTTCTGTTTATGGCAAATGACACTAGTTTTCTCTCTGCAGTAGCAATACACACATTTCCTCTGCTTTAATTGAGAAGAAAGTGAAACTGAAATCTTAAGACCACAGTGGCCCACGACTGTATCTTGAAGCACTCTAGAAGGGTGAAAGTTTGACAAACACGGTGTGTGTGTGTGTGTGTGTGTGTGTGTGTGTGTGTGTGTCACATTCACGTGTGCACAGGTAGGCACACACTGCTGAAGTGGTCAGCTGTCTTCGCAGGAATACAAGCTGAGCTTGGAGCTATAGGCTGACCCCCTCCAGGGTGACTTGAGAGCCAGATTACCGATCATTCTCTCTCTTGCTGACTGGTCCTGGCTGCTGTCCTGTTTGCAGATGCTCATCCCGGGTTGGCCTTTCTCCTAGGGGTTTGGTCTGGTCCTAATCAAACAAAAGGCCAATAAATGGGTCCATGTGTCAAGATAGGATTTAATTTCTTTTTTTTTCCTCCTCTTTTTAAAAGATTTATTTATTTATTTAAAAGTCAGAGATATGCAGAGAGAAAGATACGGAAAGAGATGGAGAAAGATCTTTCATCTACTGGTTCATTCCCCAGATGGCTGCCATGGCCAGGACTGGGCCAGGTCTAAGTCAGGAGCCAGGGGCTTCACCCAGGTCTTCCACATGAGGGGCAGGGGCCCAAACACTTGGGCCATCTTCCACTGCTTTACCGATGAGCAGGGAGCTGGATTGAAAGTGGAGCAGCCAGGACTCATGCTGGTGCTAATATGGGATCCTGGTGTTGCATATGGCAGCTTTACATACTAGGCCACCAGGCTAGCCTCTTAACAGTGGGATTTCAAACATCCAGATAAATTGATTGATGGAGGGATTTTTGAGACCTCCAAATTGCATCATCTACTCTACTTCCTGATGAACTGTCCCGTTGTGACTGAAAGTGCAGGCTCCGGGAGCAGCCTTGATTCAAAGCCCATTCCTTTGCTTGGCTCTGTGTGACGCTGGCCAGGTTACTTACTGTCTGTTCTTTGTGCCTAACATGAAGATAGTTAGGGTACCTACTTCCTGTGACTGCTAGGCCGAGTAAACAAATCAATCCATGGCACAGGCTGAAAGCTAGTACTTAGCCATGATACACTTCTGTGACTGCCCATCCCCCTGTGATCCTACGCCATCCTGGCCTCCAAAGAGCACAGTCAGTCATCAGCCACCCTCTAGGACTGCAGGCGGTGGTGGTGCTTCTTGCAGCGCTGGGATCCACTGACTCACTGGAAAAAGCACTCTGTAGTTGGAGATTTTTCCCTGAGGACTCAGATCTGCACTCAAGGCTCAGGCGTGAGGAGCTGGGAACTAAAGCAAAGTTGGAGCTCTGAGCCAGATAATCCCAAATTGGAATTGACCTTGGTCGCTTCCACAATCAGCTCAGAATGAGTCCGCGTGGGCAGAGCCCTGCACAGCTGCTGTAGCCTGCCCGCCCTGCACACTGATCCCTCATCACACTCCCAGAACGTGCCACGCCCTGACTGCCACTGGTCACTCCACTGTGCCCATTGGCTGGCACAGCCATGGTATGGGCCTGTTCTTTCTCTGCCTGCAGTGCCCTTACCTACTTCCTTGCTGCTTCTACTCTCAGACCCCACGGGCCCTTCAACGGACTCTCTCTCAATACACACACATGCATGCACGCATGCACCACATCTTTCTAGCACTAGGGACCATGTTTGGGCACTCTTATCTGTCCTTGGTGTGATATATTATTAGCAGCTACATAGAGATGACTTTGGGAGTCAAACTCAAGTTTGTGTCCAAGAGCTTGTGTGTCTGTGTGTGTTAAGAGGGGGACCACCCACAGGAGCCCCCAGGCATTGGCTAAGTACACTGAAGGCAGACAAAGTCTTATTCTTATTTGGGTCCTCAAGCGTGAGTCCAGTAACTTATGCTTGATACATATTTCCAGATTGTTCTGGATACAGGGAGGTACTTGAGGGCGGGCATGTCAAGTAGAGGTTTTCTTTCTGATTTTTTTTTTTTTTTAAGAAGTTAGAAATTTCAAACACAGGACCTTGAAGTAAAGTTCACGTTCCTTAGCCTTTAGGTCCCATCACTGCAATAAGCCCAGATTTAGCTTTCCTGGTTTGCTTTCTTTGTGCTGTGTGAATAACGCCAGACTACCCCTTCCATGACAGAGCATGCTGCATGGTGGGTGTAACCTGAGAAAGCTTGTAAAGAGATCCACCATGGAAGACTTGCTTTCTCTCCTAACTGCATACACACACACAAGTATTTCCTCAAATCTATAATTGTTCAGGTATGCTGTTGAAACCACTGAAAAGACAACACCATTTAAACCGAGACACGCGGAAGGCTTGAGGACAGGTGGCAATTTCAGTGTGTGAGAGGGGAAGAGAAAAAGAGGAGAAACCCGATCCCACTGCTGTGAGCGAGAGGAAGTGGCTCGCATTCTCGGCTGGAAATATTGTATGTTTTCATCTTGAGCTATTTTTCATTGGGCTTTAAATAGACATTGATAAAACCTCAGCGCCCAAAGACAATCTCCAGCACAGAGAGTTGGCTGAATAAATATGCAAGTGCTTCTGAAATAGCTGGCAGAGAGCCCTTTGTTTGGAAACAAATGTCTCCGAGAAAATAGCAACCCCACATTCTGCCACAGTTCCTGTGTTGTGGGGCGATGAGCAGGGGCCTTTAAGTACCTTCTCCCAGTGACAGCGGTTCTCTGGAGGGTGGCTGCCTAAATTGCTCAATAAATCCACACGTGGAGTACGCTTGGAATTTGCTCTTCCTGGAGTGGTATCAAGCACTTAAGCCCTGTCTCTTCTCCCTTGGCCATCGCAAAAATATTAACTATTTCAGTTAATATTTCTCTCATCCTACCTGCTTTCCGGTTGAAAAAATAGTGTTGAGCAATTATCTGATGAACTAGATTAATGGAGACAGGTATCTGTGAGGACTGGGCTTCAGGAAAGCAAATCTGCCCCATTTTCTCAAGAGAAAGAGTTTTTGACCTACTTCCATGCCCGATTGTCCCAACACCTTATTTTGCCAGTGTAAAACATCTCTATTTTTTTTTTAAGGATTCCTAATTGTTTTCATGTTAACACCATTTGAAGACAAAAATAATGCTGTGGATAAATGCAAACTCCACTTTCTGTTTATTTTTTCTGGAGAGAGGAAAGGGTTAGGCCTCACTTAGCACAATCTTTGGATTCACCAACATTGTGTGACTCTTAAAATAAAACTAAGGAATTTCACTGATGTTTCAAAATGGACCCATTTAAGAGCAGTCATGATATGGTCCTTGCAAAGGGGAAGATAACAGCTGCTCCTAGTAAACTCTTGTCGGGGGAGTGAAGCAAGACAGGAAAAGAATCAAGTGCAAGATGCAACTAGTGGAGGATTCCCAGGTTGTATCCTCCAAGTGCTGGAGCAAAGCACTTGAGCCATTTCTGATGGAGTGGAAACTTGGCTGTGGCACCCTTGAATTCTGAGCTTCAGAAATCTGAAAATAATCAGGCTTTGAATTATCCTCTCAGGGCCTCCAATGGAGGCTGCTGGTGAGTCGTTGCAGTTAGGGGGACATTGGGCTGAGCCAAGTGCCTGGGTCAGTTGACACTTAGAGCTGGCTGGCCCTCCGAACGTTGCCCAGCTTGCCAAGGGTGCCCTCAGCTCCGGCAGGCCAAGACGCATTGTGTTTTCACCAGCAGTGCTGTCTGTGTTGCTTTGTGTTTCTTTGTGGTAGAGCTGTGCCTATCCATTGAACTGTGGTGCTTTGTTCCAGCAGAAGGGCTGGCATACAAAGGAGTGCCAGTAGGAAGTATTGGTGAGATGTGAAGCAATTGGAATTCACGTCTCACTCAAGGAAGTATCAGTTTGAAGTTTGACAAAGTATTGGCCCTATCGCCTAAAGTTAAACATGCCAGTGGGCTCCAGTAATGCTCCTCTTGGGTACCTGCCCAAGGGAAATGAGTGGATGGGCTCCATGAAAAGACACATACAGAATGTTCACAACAGCTTCGTGAATAATAGCACAGACCTGGAAACAACCTTTGTGTCCATCAGCAATGGAATAAGTAAATGAATTATGACATGGTCAAATAATAAAATATGAAAGGCAGTAAAAAAAAAAGCCGCAGCATGGTGAAACTTTCTTTGTGAGAGTTTAGAATAAAAGACAACATAGATGGGATTCCATTTGTGCAGGTTAGGGATGAGCAGAAGTGGTGTGTGATAACAGTGAGAATGGTGATTATCTTCAGAACGGGGATGTTAACTCAAATCTGTGGAGGTTGGGGGAGGTGCTGGACTTTCTAAATCTTATTTGGATGTGTGCATGCATAACCTTGTATGTGTCTTATATCTCAAAAAGAGAAGAGATTGAAATCACTGACTCCGAACACAAAGAAATTGCATTGGCAGCAAGCTGCAGAGCGTATCCTCCTCCCTTGTAACATGTTCGGGAGCTATTTTGGCCTCTTTTCCTCTGGTTTGAGACCCTTTGAACATACACCTGTGGATGTGCCAGGGAACACCTTCATTGGCTGAACTCTTTAAAAGCCCCAGTCCCTTCCCTGGCTGTTCTTTTTGGTGCCGCACACTGCTAGTTAATAACCTGTGCATAACATAGAGCCTGTTGTGTGAGAAGACTGCTTTAACCATCAGGTAATAAACAGCCCAAACAAACAAAAACCAGTGCTGTGGAACTACGGTCTTTTAAGAGTTGTTAAATGACCAGGAATGCCAGTAAATTCCTCTAAAATGTGTAATATTAACCCAATGTGCTTTATAAATCTGTATGGATTCTAGTATGGTAATCAGCTGTCTCCTTTTTCCATCATTTACAACAGCAAGACAGGGTATCATTTATTCATTACAGACAGCCCAGACCTAAAATTAGTAAGTGACCAAACTGACACTGGTGTAAGGTTAACCAAACAATTTGACACAAACAGATCATCTGAATTTTTGTAAAGAGCTGTTTAAATAAATTCTTTGTGAAACTGTTCATATTTTAGAGAAAAAAAGTTCTGGATTTATCAAAATTCCTCTTTCTTTTCTTTTTTTAAAAGTGTTTAATATGTTTGCATGACAGAAGAGGGGGCAATAAAAATGAAAAATCTTCCCTTGTGCTAGTTGGCAGTATGAGCAATTAAACCAGCATCTATAATTTAGCCATGAAGACATAGAACTTGTGGTTTGGTGGGAGGATGTATTAAGTTGGTTGAGGGCTTGTGGTATCACTTTAAAAATGTTAAAACTAGTGGAGTTAGTGTCTTCCCCAAAGGGTGAAAGTGGGCAGACACCACGCCTTTGTCCATGCAGTCATTTTTCCTTGTCCAGTGTTGCTGCCCACAGTAACAGTTACCCGCAGTCAACCATGGTCTGAAAAAAAGGTTCATGGAAAGTTCCAGAAATAAATAGTTCGTAAGTTTTAGGTTGTATACCATTCTGAGTATCAGGAGAAAGTCTCACGTGATCCTTCTCTAGCTTGCCTGACCTGGACTCATTCCTTTGTCTAGTGTAGCCACACTGGGTGCCCCCCGCCCCCGTGAGTCACTCAGTAGACCTCTGGGTTACCATATTGACTCCCAAGGTATCACAGTGTAGCAACATACTTGTAGAGAGAGGTGGCATACACATGATTATAGTATACTAATATAATCTATTGTCAGTTCTATTATAATCTATTTTATTATCAGTTCCTGCTAATTTCTTTCTGTGCCTAATACGTAAATTAAATTTCATCACAAGTGTGTTTATGTAAAAGAATCAGTATGTATAGTATCAGTTGTAATTGTGATTGCACTCATTTGTGGCAATCTTAAAGCATGAATTAGTGATATTATCACAAACATTTATCTACTGATATCTGCAAAGCATGTGATGGAGCTGAAAGAAGTATTGTTTTGAAGATAGAGTATAAGAATAATAAAGTGACAACTCAATTAAAAATTGGACGATGAATTGAAATGATCATTCCACCAAAAAAAAATGCCCAAATAACCAACAAATGCGTGAAAAGGTGCTCGACATGTTTAACCACCTGAGATGCGTAAGTCAAAGCCATAATGATAAAGCGAATAGTAAAAAGGTAGACAAGTGCAAGTGTCATTAATGGCGTGCAGAAATGTGAACCTCACATGCTGCTGGCGGGGAGGTAAATGCTGCAGCCGGCCCAGAAAAGAGCCTGGCAGTGCCTCAATAAGTTAGATGGATTATCGGTGTGTGACCCATCAGTTCTTTTTAATTTTTTAAATATTTCAATAAATATTTTGTGGTCCAGCAAGGTAGCCTAGAAGCTAAAGTCCTCGCCTTGCATGTGCCAGGATCCCATATGGGCACCAGTTCTAATCCAGGCAGCCCTGCTTCCCATCCAGCTCCCTGCTTGGGGCCTAGGAAAGCAGTCGAGGGCAGGAGACCCAGAAGAGCTCCTGGCTCCTGGCTTCAGATCGGCATAACTCCAGCCATTGCGGCTGCTTGGGGAGTGAGTCATCGGATGGAAGATCTTCCTCTCTGTCGCTCTTCCTCTCTCCCTCTCTGTATATCTGACTTTCAAAGAAATCAGTAAATATTTTTTAAAAATGTATTGATTTTTATTGGAAAGGCAGATTTATAGAGAGAAGGAGACAGAGACAGTTCTTCCATCTGCTGATTCATTTCCCCAAATGGCTGCCGTGGTCAGAACTGAGCTGATCTGAAGTTAGGAGCCTCTTCCAGGTCCCCTGCACATGTGCAGGGTCCCAGGGATTTGGTCCATCCCTTACTGTTTTCCTAGGCCAGCAGCAGAGAACTGGATGAGAAGTAGAGCAACTTGGACATGAACTGGTGCCCATTTAGGATGCTGCCACTTATTGGCAAAGGATCAACCCGTTGGGCCACTATGCCAGTCCTGACCCATCAATTCTACGTCTAATTGTATACCAAAAGAAATGAAAATCTATGTCCACACAAAATTTGACAAAAATGTTCACACCAGCATTATGTTTGTAAAGGGTGGAAACCGCCTAAATACATATGAATTGATTAAAGACAAATAAAATTTGGTACATCCACATACAGAATAGGTATTAAGCCCTAAAAAGAAATATCAATGCATTTCCATTGTGCCTGATCCTTAATAGCATGTTAAATAAAAGAAAATAGACTTAAGAGGCCACTTTAAAAAAGGATTTGTATTATTTGAAAGGCAGATTTAAAGCAGAGACAGAAAGAGATCTTCCATGTGTTAATTCACTTCCCAAATGGTACAACAGCCAGAGCTGGACTGGTCTGAAACCATGAGTTAGGAGCTGCTTCTGGGTCTCCCACGCGGGTGCAGGGCCAACCACTGCTGCTTTCCCAGGCCATTAGTAAGGAGCTGGATAGAAGTGGAGCAGCTGGGACAAGAATTGCCACCCATGTGGGGTACTGGCTCTGCAGGTGGAGGCTTAACCTACAATACCCGGCGCTGGCCCCAGGAGGCCAGTTCTTATATGAGTTTGTCCAGATGCCATAACTTGGATGGGCAGATGCATAGACTCACAAAGTAGATTACCAATTGCCAGCGATGACAGGAGGGTATAGGGCAGGGCATGACCACTGGTGCCTTCTCTTTTGTAGTATTGACATATTCTCTGCTTATATGGTGGCAATGATTTTGCAACTTAATGAATTCATTAAAACCCTATGAAAAACCAGCTTTGAAAGGATGACTTATATAGTGTATGAGTTATGTCTCAAAAAGCAAAGAGTTTTAGGAAGCCTAAAATATTTAGGGACTAACAGTAAAACACACCTTGGCATCATGTTAGTAAACTAAGATAAGTATAGGCAATAAGAGGGTTCTGATTGGGTCCTGGTAGTTCTACTCAGAACAAAATAGGGATAAAGTCAGTGACAAGATGCTCCGAGCCCGCAAGATCAGAAATGGCCTTGTTGCAGACAAGCGCAGGTTTCCCAAGCCCTGGTGACTGAAATGGATGTCTCCCCAGGGCCCTCACCTGGAAAGTTCTGGGAGATGTCCTTGACATTTTTCCTGCTCTTAGGACAGCTCTCTGGGTAGTTAAATCTCACCTGTTTTAAAAATTATAAGAAAAACAACGCAAGAAAGCCGTTTATTATGACCCGAGGCTTGGAAAGGAATGAGGGAATACATGGAAGAATAACACGGGAGGTGCCTCTCCTCCCTGTAACATCCCCAGCATCAACGCCTCAGACACGGCGTGTGTGGGAGCCATCACCGCTTCTGTCCAGCTGTCCTTTTTAAGGGCAAAAATCAACTGCATATTGCAGAACATGCTTCTCTTTATTAAGGTATAATTTATGCATCTTAATTGCCTAGGCCTTAAACGTGCCATTTACTATGCTTTAATAAATATAGACATTCTATCAAATCATGCTGTGAGAAAGAGCCTTTTAGAAACCTGGAAATGGATTTTCCCCATCGTGGTTTGGATAGTTGCTGGTTAGTTTGCTAAAGATGAACAGTTTTGATCTAGCTCTTTTGGTGAGTTTTGCCAGTGTGTCTTTGTATACCTGAAATCTTACAGCAGACATTCTTTCGTGTTTGGTTCCTTTCCATTCATCCTTATATTTGTAGAGTTTTCACATACTTGTACATCCATTGATCCTGTTCTGAGTAGTCACTTTCATGGACCTTTGGGCTGTTTTCAGTTTAAAGTTATCATCAAGAATGTTGCCATGGACAACTTTTGTGGTGGGGGGAGGGAAAAAACAAAAAGTCCTTATTTCCTGTGATATTTACCTAAGAGAGGGATTACTCCATCCTAGGGGGAAATGTGTTTAATTTTATACACACACACACACAAAGTTGTTTTTCCAAAGGGGTGTCCTGCTGACCATTTTATGCTGCAACAACAGTGTGTGAGAATTCCGGTTGGGAGTGGGTCCTGTGGCTCACTCATTTCAATGCCACTTGAAATGCTCCGGTTTGAGCCCCATTTCCACTTCCAATCCAGTTTTCTGCTAACACGCACTCTGGCCGGCAGCAGATGTTTGCTCAACTGCTTGGGTCCCTGCCACTAGCACTGTTGCCAACAACACCCTAAACTAGTTAGAGGTGTCATCAAACCCCCAATCTGGCTCTGTTTGGCTGATGTGCTATCACTGACATCAGGGTGGTGGAAGAAAGGTAGACAATGATTGCAAAGCACAAAGAAAGGAGCCAGGAAGCTATTGCTTCATTCCTGGGATCCCCGAGGAGTGAGGGGTGAAGGTTTTCATAAATTGAAGTTGGGGCCAAGAGATGCATCATCAGCTCGTGTTCAAGTTCCTGGTCAGTCAGTGAAACCTGTGAGTGTCTTCTGATTGGTCAATGATGCTGAGCTCTTTAGGGACGTTGTGGTGACCAGGTGGGCTTGAGCTGGACTGGGGTTATGTGAAGGTGGCATAAATTCTCCTACATGAATCACCCCCACTCAACACTGGACATCAAGGTTCTTAGCTACTGGAGAAGCCAGTGATTTCTTGAGTCTGGTGATCTGGACCTTTTAGGGTCAGCTGCATCACTCCCTGAAGTTCACTGGATTCCATTTGATAGCAGACAGGAAGGACACCCTATGGCAAGAGAGAGACAGGAGACCAGTCTTGTTTCTACATTATGCGGGTGAGTTTCAACATGGAAGGCTGGAATGGAGTTTCTGGGTTTGGGCTTCAACTTAGGCCAGCCTCGGCTACTTGTGGGCATGGTTGATGTTTGGGAAGAAATGTATAAGTCTTTATATGAATTAGATATTTTTAGTCATAAATAATTGATTTAGTAATTAATAGAAATTAAATATATATTTCTCTCTGAAGCTCCCTTTGCCTCTACTTTCCTGATGGATACAAGTAAATAGGTCTTGAAAAGAAACACCAGAACTCAGGTTGATCTGACATCCATGCCAAACCTTGATATTGCACTCTAGTTTTAGATATCTTATGGGAATAAGGTAGTATCTTGTTGTGTTTTAATTTTCTATTTTCTTGTTGACAAATGATACTGCATTTCTTTTGAACTTAGCAAAAACTCAGTGCATTCTGAAGGCAGAAAATACAAAAGAAAGGCACAGCTTGTTCCCATATTTGTAAAAGCACTACAGATTCTGGGCAATACACCTGAAAATGTTAAAGCCATTCTTCTAAGATCTTGTCTGTATTTTTATTTCATCATTTAACCTTAGTCCACCATTGCTGGTTATGTGATTTTTTAAAAAAAGGGGAAAAAACCCAGCTATTTGTAAAAGGAGAATGACTCAGGTCAATTTCAGGTAGAAGTACAGTTTTTCTCATTTTCGGATACTTTAAGTAACATCAGCTATGGTGCCAATGTTTTGGATAAGAACAATTGAGAAAACTGGTGCCAAAGTGGTTTTTTATTTGCTTCTTCATCTGTCCCCCTCTCACCTCCACCAATCCCAGGGTGTCAGATCATCAGATCCGATGCCATGTTATCTGAGACCAGTATCTGTGCTGACCTCGGTGTAAAAGACCATGACCCGGGACCAGCACACATCTGAGCCCGTGGACCAAATCTGACTTGCTGCTTGCTTTTGTAGGTAAAGGTTTTTTTTTTTTTGTTTGTTTGTTTTTTTGTAAAATGGGGCTTTTATTTTATTTTTTATTACAAAGTCAGATATACTGAGAGGAGGAGAGACAGAGAGGAAGTGGAGCTGCTGGGACTAGAACCAGTGGCCATATGGGATCAAGGCGAGGACGTTAGCCACTAGGCCACACCGCCAAGCCCTGTAGATAAAGTTTTAGTGGAATGCCAGTCCCATAGTCATTCATGTACTGTATTTCAGGCCTCGAGCAGTTGTGACTGAGCCGTATGACTCACAATGACTTCCAAACTGTCAATAGCATGTCAACCCCTGCCATAATATAGCCATCAGTTAACTTTTCTGTTTGAACTCTCACATTGGTTATTATTGTTTAGTCCCATGGGTCATGTGTTTATTTTTTCAAGATTGTGTTTACATTTTTTTTTTAAGATTTAGTTACTTTTATTGGAAAGTCAGATATACAGAGAGAAAGAGAGGAAGATCTTCCGTCTGATGATTCACAAGTGACCACAACACCCCAAACTGTGCCTATCTGAAGCCAGGAGCTCTTCTGGGTCTCCCACGCGGGTGCAGGGTTCCAAGGCTTTGGACCGTCCTCGACTGCTTTCCCAGGCCACAAGCAGGGGAGCTGGATGGGAAGTGAGGCTGCCGGGATTAGAACTGGTACCCACATGCGATCCCGGCACATTCAAGGCGAGGACTTTGGCCACTCTAGGCCACTGTGCCGGGATGTGTTTAATTTTTAACTGCAGCTTTCAGAGACCTCCTGATTTCAGTTTCAGACTAAAAAATTGTCAGTGAATCCTCTCGCAGCCCCACTTCGTAGTACAGTCATTTTAAGTGCAAGAAAAGCAAATGAAATTTGTTCCAGTTAGTGATTTAACTCTAGTATTACATACTTTGAAACACACAAATGGATGAGAACTTCAGTATCCAACCAAGAAGAAGAAGTAGTATTTGAAGACATGAACCTTATTTGCCCTAAGGAAGATGATTCTGAAGAGAAAAAAAAATAAACATTCTTAGAACATTCTAGTGGTAGGACAGGTCTATCCTAGGCTGGCTTTTGTCTGGGTGGAGAACATGGGACCCACAGGCTAGATAAGGTCCACCAAGTCAGTTGGTCTGGCCCTGCCAAGGTGACCACAGGCAGGACCAAAACTTCAACCAATCTCTAACAGACTATTTAGGTTGATGATTTTGTATGGCCTGCAAATGACATTATAAAGATCCAATGACCCCTAATAGAAAAAAAAAAGTTCCCATTACCACATGTATTACGTAAAAGCTAACCCACTTACAGCCACGTATCATTTACAAGCATACTTCAAAAAGTACATGGAAAGCATGTTTTGAAAAATCTATCCATATATGTAGTGTTTTGCAACCAGCTAAAGTTATCATTTAATTCTGAGGTCCCTTTGTATAATGAGATGATTTGATACTTACACCTACCTTATGGCAAACTACCCTTCATTGATGCCTCTAGTAAACTACCAAAGATGTATTTAAAAATAAACACACTGAGGTAGGCTAGCATGGCATGCCGGCTGCTTTTAAAGGTCAGCTCTGTGCAGGAAGGGCTGCTGCCTCTGTGTTGTCACATGCACCATCCCCTTTCCATGTCTGAGGGAGTTTGTGAGAGCAAATTATTAGGAGTATCAAAACATTGAGGAAGTGCAACATGGTTTAGAACCAGGGTGTGCTCGTGGTTACTTTTGACCCAGCGTTTTGGCAGAGCAGCCTCCTCCATCTTACAGGGAAGACAAGGCATTGCTGTAATCCTGAAGTCCCCATGGCCCAAGGCCTCCCATCTGGCCCACACAGAATAGAGAGAGATGCTGGGTATTCTCATTAGAGTGGAACTTGCCCCACCTACTTAACTTTCCACCTTTGCTCACATCTAAGGTGCACCCATCTTAGAGTTCCCTCCTAGATCTAATTCTATGAAACCAGGTCTGCATGGAGTGTCACCTCCGTCAAAACTCATCCCTCATGTTGCTGTCGCATGGGTGCAGCGGCGTGTGAACTTGCCAGCCACAGGGAGCTGATGGCTGCTTCGAAGTTACTCCTGGAGCTCCCAATCTAGGATGTTGAGGGGCTGGGGCTGGGGAAGAATTGAGAGTCTCCTGGGGTTTGGTCCTGCTCCCTGTGACTGATGAGCAAATGGAGAGGGGATTAGTGCTATTGGCCTCAATACACTCAGCTATGTCTCTTGCAGTAGCCCTCTGTTCAGTGGCACTGCCCTGGGAGTCTGGATTCAGAACAAGGGGCTAGCCCTGCCCTGAGCTGGCTGAATGACTACGGGGCAATCACCTGCCCTTGCTAGGTACTGCACTTCTGTACAGGGTATAGAGGCCATCATGGATCCGATCTCTTCCAGAGATTACACCCTCTGAGACAGTAGACTATAATGTCTCTTTAATTAGAGTCAGTAAAACCTCTTCATTGAAAATCACATTTGCTTCCAGGACATAATTACAGTGAAACCTAATTCATACAGTGCTCTGCTGCTAATAAAGTTGACGGAGTTGTTAAGCGGTTTTCAAAAGTGAAGCTGTGCCAAATTGAACTTCTCTTGCTACTTTTTTCTAGTATGTCATCTTTTAATGGGAAGATCGCCAAACATTTTTGTCAGGGAGTCCAAGCAGAATATCACCATTTTAGACATGAAGTATCTGAGACATAGAGAGGTCCATTACCTTGCCCAAGGGAATATATAAAAACAAAATACCTGGAACTTGGCAAGAGGAAGACCTGTAGGTGTGGTATGGGAAAAATTAAAGCTGTGATTATACACTTTAAGCTTTCTAGAGGATCTAGTACAAACACATAAATGTTATAATTACGCTGAAGATTTGTACTTGCTCTGTCCCTAGTCAGAAGTTTGTAGTTGGAAAGTCAGAAGCTAAAGGAACACCTGTTTCAGGTGGGAGACCTGCGTGGAATTCTGGATTCTTGGCTCAGCCCCACCCATTGTAGCCATTTGGGAGGTGAGCCAAGAGATGGAAACACCTTGCCTTCTGTCTCTCTCAGCCTTTCAGACTACTGAAAAAATATTTTAAAAAATAAAGGAACAGGTGTATACACATCTCCTGTCAGGACAGGGAGTGGGACACATTTTATGAGCAGGTAAACACCCATTACCTCTCCAAGTCTCGAAGTCTACTGGTTACTGCCTTCTCATTCTCACTGTTGAAGGTTTCTTAGTAATAAGACCTTTTTTTTTTTTAATAATCCCATAATAGAAGTCTTCCAGGCAAAGACAACAGGCTTAGAAACTTCTTGATACGTTTAAGAAATGAAGTGTTGGCTCATTTTTGAGGGTGCATTTGAAAGAGAGAAGGATACAGGAAGAGGTTGGAGGGATGTTTGGAGGGCACTTAGAGGAGCAAGACAGGGAGCAGCCTGGACACAGAATTCCAGTCTAGATCCTAGGAAAATAATAGCCATTGAGTCCTCTCAAAGCCATTGGCATCTCTGATAGCCCTGCCTAGCCCTGCCAGACCACACCTGTGGCACACCGTGAGGTGGATTATGGAATTCTTGGCTCAAGCTTTTGTTCACAAAACCAGAGATTCATTCCCTAGTAGACCCTCAATAGGAAACAAATGAAGTTAGGATCAGAACGCAGGTTAAAGGTTGATGGTTTTAGGGTACTGCCTCCAAGGCTCTGTTCATCACTAGAGCTCCTATTGTGCACGTGGAAATGTGTGACCTGGTAGCAGTGTTCCTCCAAAGCCCAGTGTTGCATATGCCCAAGGTCTAGCATGAGCATGTGCCTGAAGGTATTGAGAATACCTTTGGCTTCCTCCAAGTTCTGCCAACACATTCGAAAGCATGACTGTTTACCTATGAGGAGCTGAGGGAGGCTTGCCCAAGGGAGTAGTTCTTTGCTGTCTTCTACTTGATTTCTGGCCTTTAAGATTGAGAGTCAAATCCTTATAAATAGGATGTAGGGATAGGTGACTGTTTTTAAAAAGATTTTTGGCAAAGCAAATGGGCCTTCTATGATACAAATCATCCCTGCCTGGCAGCTGCATCGTGGCAGGTGTCTTGGGAAACAAATGAGGGAGGGATTGAAGCTGCTATTTAAAAGTGTAGAAATGTAAGCTTTCTAGGACTTAAACAACGTGGCCTGTGTCAGTAGCTAAGAAGTGATTGTATATGAAAGAGAACCGAAGTGTTCTAACTTGGAGGGGCATTCCTTGACCATTGTGGGGTCCGCTTGTTCACACAGCATTCCCACTAGCTGGACTGAAGCCACTGTAAATGACAAGGATCTGGAAAGTGAGGGCCCAGGTCTACATGGATTGGATATGGTGCTCTCAAAAACAAACGAAACAAAGCTTCACAAATGCTTTTTGAAGATGCCGAGGAAATAGCTTTATCAATCACTTTCTCACTTGATAATGAGTCGAACCCTCACTCACTCTTCCTGAATTAAAAGGAGGAAAATATAACTATAAAATTCCTGGAGCTTTTTGTTGGTTGGTTGGTTGGTTGGTTGGTTGGTTGGTTGGGTTTTTTTTACTCCTAATCTCTGGTCTCCTACATGAGGCCTTTCTGCAATATTGTATGATGATTTTTTAAATGGTCCCTTTTTTTTACAAGTGAAGCGTGGAAAGTCCCTGGGTCCCATTTGTATATAAAGTACAGTTTGAAAACTGTTCTTAAATAGTTGTAGCATTACATCCTATAGGCCACGCCTGAGGCAGGTGCACACTGAAAGCTCTGTGGGATTTCATTGGCTTGCCCTCATTGTAGGCAAGGTTGCTCTTTGCAGCTAGACAGGGATTTGTTTTTTAAAATGAAGGAAATTCTTGAAGGATCTGAGACGGATTTGGAAATCAGAGCTAAGTGGAGCACCGCCTTGCCCTCCCCACGACACGTGGCCGGCACACGCGTGCTTTCTGTGTAGCCCGAGTGTGGGGAGGCGCCTGACAGCTCTAATGGACTCCGCCACGTACCCAAATCACGCTGACCTACTTCTGTTTCCACGGCACCCAGCCTCCGCATTCATTTTCAGCCCCTTGAAAAGTCATTTGAACAAAAAGTACTTTTAATGTCAAGGTCAAGGTGTTGGCAGAAAAAGAAGATCTAAAGGATAATTTAATAAGAACCTCTCTGCAGCAGGAACCAGGGTTAGGTTTACAGATAACCAGCAGCCACCACGCCCTGCCCTGGGCCATCACCTCCTCCTCGGTGGGAACACAAATGGCGATCCTCAGTCATTTCATGCAAATCTCTTTCATCTTGTAAAGGTTTAGGTTCCCAAAAAACCCATATTAGCCTCCTTAAAGGAAGTCTTGCCTTTTCCCCCTCTGTCACTCCTCTTCATTCTTTCTCTTTTTTTCTAAAAGCTATTTGCACATACTTGAAAAGCAGAGTGGGAGAAAGAGATCTTTCCAACAAGGGCCTCCTTCTTGAACACCCAGAGCAGTAAGACTAGGCCAGGTGGGAGCTAGGAGCCCAGAACTCCATCTGGGTCTCCCTCGTGAGTGGCAGTGGCCCAAGAACTGAAGTCCTCATCTGCTTCCTCCCAGGATGTCATAACAGAAAGCTGGACAGGAAACAGTCAGTGGGACCCAAACCCACACCCTGAGGGGGTGTAAAGCCGTGGCATAACCTGTTGCGCCACAATGTCCCACTCCTTTCAGGATATTTTAAAGATATTTTCCTCTGCTGGCTCTTGAGAATGAGATCAGACAATATACTCTATGTAGACATCCTAAACCTTCAATTTCTTGTCTAGAATCCTAATGAGTTGTGACAAAGCTCCGAAAGTCCATTCGCTCATGAGTTTAAATAGATGGGAGAAAATAAAATGAAAATCATTTCTGTCATGAAAGCAAACTCTTTAAGCTGCTGGTTTCCCTTTCCCATCTTGAAGGGGAGTCACATGAAAGCCCGGGGTCCCTTTGGGGGCAGAGGCAGAGGACAGGAGGGGCTGGAAGGAGAAGCATTGGAGGGGGGAGCAATCGGGGCAGGTATTACGCGGCACCAAGTTGTCCCAGCGACCCACGCTGCTAGCTGCTGCCGGTCAGAAATCTTGACTGCATCGTCAACACACATTTGGACTCAAGTCCTCAAATGTTCCTGCACTGAGTATAGTGGGCAGTGTCTGTGGGCACCCATGCCCACAGCTTAAATACAGCCCTATGCTGTACCCCAGCTACCGGCACACTTCTTCCCCTGGGGTCGTTTGGATTTAGATACAGTGCATCTAGGAGTAAAGGCACAAAGCTAGGGTGCCCCACAGGCCGGGCCAGAGCCTTCCAAGCATGCTTGCCAAATGTTCATGTTGGACTAATTGGGCCTGTCTGGGCAGCTGGCACCAGGAGAAAGGAAAGGAAGGGACAGAGGCTGGTAGCGGTTGTTGAAGCAAGACAGATTCAAGGCCAAGCAAGCATCAAGATCCTGGAGGAGGAGCCTGGTCAGCGAGGACATTTAAGGACGTTTGTCCTACGGTTCTGAAAGGAACAGTTAAATTGCCCCCACAAGACTGCGCGGCTTCCGGCGTCAACTTCCACCGTGCAGGGCCACAGTAGACAGAGGCTGCAATGCGAACAGTCTCAGGTGCGCCCTCTTCAGGCTGAACAGCTGCGACAAAATAAGCCTGAGACCCTGATTCAGCCTTCTATATTTATTCTCTTTTTCCCTCCTCTCTCTTCCTTCTCACCCACTTCTCTCTTAAAAAAAAACAAGCAAACAATGTATTTACTCGTAAGGCAGGGTGATAGAGGGGTTTTGCATTCACTGGTCTGTTCCGCTTGGATGAGGCCGAAGTTGGGAGCCTGGAAGTCCATGCGGGTCCTTCCATGAGGGAGGCGGAGACTCAGGTACTCGAACTGTCAGCTGCTGCACGCTAACCAGGAGCTGGATCCCAGGGGAGTAGCCAGTGTTCAGGTAGTCTGAGTGTGCTATGTCTAATGCTTGTGATTCCGTTGTACCCACCTGGACCATCCAGAATAACCTTGAAGCAGCTGATTAGCAACTGTAATTCCATCTGCAAACCTCGATTCACCACTGACATGGAATATAGTATGTCCCTGTGATCACGAGGGCAGGGGGATGTGGCAGGGGTGGGCGGCATTATTCTGTGTATCTCGTGTGGTACACTTCTGGTAATGCTGTCCTCTGACATCCAAGAGAGTGAGGGCTCGCAGCAGATGCTGCCTCCTGCTTCCCGGATCATTTTGAATTTGAGGTCTTAGTCTGTGCGCTCCAGCAGCAGGAGCCCTTAAGCCAAGGAACTGCGTGTGTGTGTGCTTTGGTTTACGTGTTTATTTTACAAAATCCCTGGGAAGATTGAGGTGACAGTGGAATGGGGAGGCAGAGAATATTTTTAAATTTTTTTATTGTTAGTATTTTCCATGATGCAGTTTTGTAGGTAAGGGATTCCTCCCTCCTAAAAGAGTGTATTTTTAAAACATGTGCCCTGTGTACAGATGTTAACTTCTAGAAAAATTGTAATGGCTTATTTACTTGTAATGAATGATGGTGCCAAGAAGAAGAGACAGAGAAAGGGAGAGAAGTGGAGGAGGTAAACGAGAGAGAGAGACAGACAGAGACAGGGAAATCTTTGATCTGCTGGTCTATTCCTTCCCAATAGCTAGATGAAGCTGAGAACTCCACCATGGCCTCCCAAATGGATGGTGGAGGCTTGAGGTTACCTTCTACAACCTTCCCAGGCACATTGGCAGGAAGTCAGATTGAAACCAGAGCAGTTAGTGGTCAATCTAGCATTCTAGGATGGGATGCTGGCCTGACAATCAGCAGCTTAACCTGCTCAGCTATGCACGAGTCCCTGTAACTTAATCTGGGTTGTAGCAAGAGGCAGTGGATGGTAGAAACCCCAGAGCTTTCCTAACGGGATCGGTTATTAGTTGACAGATGTTCCTGGGAGGTCTAAATTCCCAAAACCTCTGGAACACTTGGGCTCCAAGAAATCTCTCAGTAAGGAGATGCAAGATTTTGGCATTGCACAAGTCAAATCAGAATATGCTGAGCAAGCATATGTAAAATCAAACATGTGCGCATATGTGTGTGTTTGCATACGTGTACACACATATGTAATGTGGGCCACAGCAGCTTGAACATGGGTGTCTGAATGTGTGCCTGGGGTCCTTTGATGCCAGCTCTGTGGCTTCTAGACTCTGCAGAGAACTCTCCAGGCTCCTTGTAGCAAAGTTCTCAGCTCAGCCCAGCTTCAACCCAAAGCTCTTCAGGTTTTTGTTTTCTGTGTTGACAGATTTGAGGGAGTAGGGGTGGGGGAAAGATACAGAAATAAGATGAAAACCTCCTTCCTGACATTCAGTTTACAAAATTTGAACGTCACAATTGATTGGGACATTTTAATTTCCTTCAGGGCTTATGTTGCAGGGACACAAATTAAAAGCTGGATTTACTTTTGTAAAACCACACACACACACCCCATCTTTTCTGGGTGGATGTTTAGCTTAGCAGTTAACACATCCACCTCCGAAATCAGAGTGCCTAAATTGGGTACCTGGCTCTGCTTCCGCCCCTGGAAGGCTGCAAGGAATTGGACTCAGTTTCTAGATCTCAGTTTCACTCCAGTTGAGGCCAGTGAGCCCCTGATGGGAACATCTCTCTACTTCTTTTTCTATTTGAAAGACAGAATGACAGGGAAGTGAGAAATCTTCAATCCACTCCCCTAGTGGCCACGTTGGCTGCAATGGGGCCAGACTGATGCCAGAGCCTCCATCCGGGTCTCCAATCCCACCGAGTGGCAGGAACCCACACATTCAGGCCATCTTCTGCGCTTTCCCAGGTGCTTTAACAAGGAGCTGGGCTGGAAGCAGAGCAGCCAGGACTCCAAACAATGCCGTGATATGGGATGCCAGCATGACAGGCAGCAGCTTAACCTGCTGTGTCGTGATGTTGGGCCCATCTCTCTACCTCTTAAAGAAGCAAATCATTATTTTTAAAAAATCTGCGATAATCACAGCAATATTTCCATCAGAAAAATGAAAAGCTACATTGTTGAGGTCTTTAGTCCTATTCATTGCAACACAAGGCTGAGAGGTGGGGGGTGGGAGAGGGAGGTTTTGAACTGTTTGGTTTTAATGAAATGTTTAAGGCTGAAATAATGGTTGTGTGCAGCTTGCGACATGATTTATTCTGTTTGGTATCCATTTGCCTGGAGTGTGTAATGCGGTGGCACTCCATAGAGGCAAGCTGCAGAGGGCTCTCACCCAGTCGTGGATTGTAATTTACTTCTAGAAAGTCTACACATTCCATAATTATGGTGTGCTATGAATTAGTGGAGTAATATTGAATATCCCTAAACCCCTTATTATGGCTTCTCACTTGAAATATGTTTTCAATATACATTTATTCAGCAGTGCTTAAACATGGCAAGTCATAAACACATGTTTTTTAAATCATGCGGCTACAGCTTCTTCCTGCTCAAATGTAAGATCAGTTAACAGCAGGGGGCTGGGGAACGAGGGGGTGGAGATGCTTAGAAACAAATAATAATTTTTTTTGGTTTAAAAGAAATGTCTCCTATTTATGAGACAGCTTCCCCAAAGTAAAAGAGAGAAACGTATGTTAGAGGTTTGCAGTCTTTTCCCTGGTAATGATTTATTTTTGTAGCCCTTTGCCTCCCAGGAGCCATATATGTTCCAGATCTGTCATCTAATATGTGAAAAAGCTTGACCAACTGGATTGGTTAGCAAAGTACTCTAACATCCAGGAAGAGGGGTTAAAGTAAGATCCAGCTCTCAATGAACCACAAATGGCTGGCGCCCCAATGTGGCTCGTGGTAACCATCTCTAACGTGAGAGCTTGACTCCATTCATCCTGGGGAGTGGCCCAGACACTGAGCCAAAAGCTGAGGGAATCTCTCCCAAGGAATGTAGCTGGGCGTCTGGAAAGAAAGCCCTTGCTGTCTGGAACATTTCCTGTTCGTATTAGAAGCTAGCTTCTTCGCGTCTGGATTTTGGTCCTGTGCTTGCAATTTCAGTATTCTGACACTAGGTGGCAAGCCATACTGAAGT
Source organism: Ochotona princeps (assembly GCF_030435755.1). Classification (NCBI taxonomy): domain Eukaryota; kingdom Metazoa; phylum Chordata; class Mammalia; order Lagomorpha; family Ochotonidae; genus Ochotona; species Ochotona princeps. The sequence continues at coordinate 11,949,570 of NC_080861.1, forward strand.
CATGCCAAATTTTCCATTAGACTCCATTAGGGTTCCCTCTGGTGTAGCTCATGAGTAAAATGAAGACTCCAAAGAGAATTCTTTATTTTTAAAAATGCCACAGAATCTGCCTTCAGTTTATTTTTTTAATGATTTACCTATTTAGTTGAAAGGCACAGTGACCAAGAGACATCTTCCATCCTCTGGTTCATTTCCCAAATGGTCACAAGAGGCAGGCCTGGACTACTACAAGCAGGATTCAGGAAGTGGTCTCCTCCATGCTTTGCAGGGAATCAGGTACTGGGGCAACCTTCCACTGCTTTCCAACCTAATCACAGGGGACTGGATGGCAAGTGGAGTAGCTGGGGTGTGAACCAACACCATAGCAGCCTTGCCTGCTGACCCACAAGGCAAGCCCCCTTTGCTTTGAAATCTGATGCTTTTATCCTAAAGATCATGTTCATGCATACTAACAAAAAGCTGGGTCTTTTTTAGAAGAAAAGCTTTTTTCTTTTTTTTTTTTTCTTTTGAGATTTATTTATTAGAAAAGCAGAGAGAGAGAGAGAGAGAAAGAGAAGGAGTGACCAAGCAAATGATAGATTTCCATCCACTGATTCACCCCACAAATGACCACGATGGCCAGGAATGGGCCAAGCTGAAACCAGGAGCCAGGGCCTTCATCCTAATGACCTAGATGGGTGGATGGGGCCCAAGTCCTTGAGCTATCCTGTGCTGTATTCCTAGGTGTGTTAGTGGGGAGCTGAATTATAAGCCGAGCAGCTGGGACTCAGTCAGCCCTGCAATATGGGAGACCTAGACTGGGTTGCAGGTTTCCAGGCACACAGAGAGTGAATTAGCAAACAGAAAGTTGTTCTTGCTGACTATCTCTACTTCTCAAATAAAATAAAATAAACCGAAATGAAACATATTGCAAATGACACATAAAGGTTTGTAGTTTGTGGCTTTCATTTTCTTCTGCCAAGTGCCGAAATGACAAATCAGGCTGATAGACAAACCAGAGTGTAACTCATAGGAGTCTATCAGATAAGGGTGAAGGAATGAAGAAAACCACTTACCAGGTTTGAGTTAAAAGTGGAAACTAGCTGTAAAAAGAAGTTATTAAGTTATATAATTGAGAGCATTATTTTAAGAAATGTGACCAACTGGATCTTATGCCCTGCCATTAACCCTTGGTTAACCCTTGGTTTTCTCTTTTGAGGTTGTGATACCCACAGCGACACTTTTGCTGCTCTGGGTGCCTTGGAGTTCTTCCATGAAAACCAAGTGAGGTTTTGCTGGTGGCTGCCATAGAGCCCAGCTGAGCTCAGCTCTTGCCACATGCCCCTTGAAGAAACTCCCTGCTTACAACTCCCAGCTGTAACTCCCTGCAGAACTGGCAGTTGGATCTGTTTGCTAATAACTCTTCATCAGGAAATGGAACTGTGAAAGTCTAGACTTCAGAATCATTGCATGGGAGCTGAAAATGCAGCTTTGCCATTTGCAGACTGTAGCACCTGGAACAAGGAGCCAAGAGTGTTTGTAGTTCTAGGACCTTCCTTAAAGGCGGGGAAGATGGTCTGAGGACCTGAGCCATTACCTGCATACAGCGCTCAAGTCCCCAGAAGCTGGACACAGGAGGTGCTAAATTCAAGTACTATTAATTGTTGTTGCTCTTCAGTCTCGTTATCCGCATTTGTACTTACTCTTGGTCCTAAGCCTGTTCTTGTTCTTTGCTTTATCAAATGCCATGAAAGGACAGGGCTTTCGCGTAGTTTGTCAGCTCTTCCCACTTTGTTTATTCTGTCAGTTACCCAATGTACCAGCTCCCTAATGGGTGGCATTCCTAGGCCCCTCTGGCACTGTGTTCGCTGAGCACATCTGTTCGAATGAAGACTTTCTTGGAAGAGCCCACTTGTCTTTTCAGAGGAAGCTTTTAAAACCGCATCTGTCCTCCCTTGGAGTTTGAATTAGGTTTTGTACAGAAAGTCCTTCCCTGCTGACCTTGAGTTGATTGTCTTTCCAAAGCTGACCTAAAGCTGGGCCCCAGTGCCCTGAGAAGTGGGAGGAGCCCCTGCCTCGGCCGGTGGGGGGCTTGGAGGGTACCCTGGAGCACCCGGCTGTGTTACTCCACAGTCTGAACCGTACCCTGGGTGAGAGCCAGGACAGCAGATGAAAATGATTAGGATATCAGAATGGCTGTGGTGAAACAAAATAAAACAGATTGGGTTTATTGTATTAATGATGTGAGGTAAAGGGAGGTGAACTGCTCGGGGTCAGGTTTCCTGAAAGAAAAACAGAGGCTTGGGTTTTGACTGTTGCTGCTGCTGTTGCTGTTATTTAATTTTTACTTGTTGGAGAGAAATCTTCCATGCACTAATTCACTCCCTTCAACATCCAGGATGGGCCTAGGCTGAAGCCAGCAACCTGGAATTCAATCCAGATCTCCCATATGAGCAACAGGGACCCAAGTACTTGAGCTGTTAGTTCCCATGATACACATCAGAAGGAAGCTAGGACTGGGACGTGAGCCAGGACTTGAAGCCGGGGACTCCAGTATGAGATGTGGGCATCCCACGCAGTGTCTGGACCACAGCACCAAGCACCCACCCCCACAGGCTTGGTTTCAATTCAATGGCTGGCTGACCAGCTGAATATTCTCGGAGTTGCTTAATTTCCAGAGCTTTGAGTCAGCTACTTTAAAAATTGTTCCTCTTTCTGTGTGTGTTTGTTTCAGGCAAGTGTCAAGTTCTGAGTCAGGAATCTCTTGGGTGGGGTCAGTAGCCACTTTCTTGGGGTGATGTCAGAGCAGTATCGTCTGGTATTTAGAAACACAGCCTAACTTCAGCCTCTGTCTCCACCAGCTGCTGGCTGCTTGACCTTGTACAAATCATTTCTCCATGCCTCACTGTCCTTATCTCTCAGAAGAGAATACGAATTCCTTCTACGATAGATTGTGCACCACCTGCTGGCTACATGACCTTGTACAAATCACTTCTCCATGCCTCACTGTTGTTATCTCTCAGAAGGGAGAGAATATGAATTCCTTCTACAATAGACTGTGTACAGATGGAATGAGTTTGCAGATAGAAGTGTTTACAGGAGTGCTGGGCATGAAGGGGGCCACCTGTAAAGTGAGGATACTGACAGTGATGCCAGGGTCCCCCATCTTTCATCCCCCACCTCTATACTAAGCTGCACTTTCTTCTCAACTATGTTACTGTTCAAATTATCTTCAGTAGAACCCATGAGTTAGGGTTGATAGGGACAGAAGAGGCATCTGACTTCATTTTAGGGATAAGAATTGAAGTCAAGAATGGTTACATGACCTCTTCTTTGTTTGTTTGAAAAGCACAGGGGAGAGAGAGCGAGCCTCCAGTCACTGACTCACTACCCACATGGCTGTAACAGCCAGATTCAGATGAGCTATACGCTGGCAGTCAGGAACTCTATTCCGGTCTCCATGTGTGTGGGAGAGCCACATTGTTGGATCACCATCCACTGCTTTGCCAGGTGCTGTAGCAGAAAGCTAAATCCGAAGCAAAACATCTGGAAGTCACTTGGGCATTCAGATGCTGGGATAGCAAGCAGCTTAACCCTCTGTGCCACAACCCTGGCCCCTAAGAAATGTTTCTTAAGGATCACATCATTTCTTTTGAGACAAAATCAAGCCTACAAATGATAGCCTGTGGAATTCCAGCCTGGGCCAACTACATGTGTCACACTGGCTTCTCATTGTAATGAAGGATTTTACTGTAAGTGTATGAGAAGACCTATCAGGTTATTTCCTCAAGGCTAAAAAGAAAGTTTGTTTATGTCCATTTATTCCAACCCCAGAAGCTACCTTCTAACAAAGCCCACAGATGGAAAAAAAAATAAGGCAAAATGTAGCTGAGATCTTTGGGGAAGGAAAAAATGTTCTGAATCAAGCCATTCCTCAGTAAGTGGACAGGAAAACTAGATAAGATTTGTGGTTTTCAAAAAGAAAACAAACAATCTGAAGATTTTCATCGCTGGGATCTGGGGGAATTCATGTGTTACAGCTACCTACATTGAACCCCAGCGAGAAATGAAATACAGATGTGTTGCTGCTGGAGCAAACACTGGTGGTATTTCAGGAAACCGTCACCTCCCAGAAAGTCACCCGTGCAGGCATGGGCTGGGGTCTCCCAGGGAAGTGTTGGAGAATTCCTGGGGGTTCTGAGAGTTCCTGCGAAGGAGGAGGAAGGTCACCTTTTAAACCAGAAAGTGAGAAACCCTAGAAAGTTGGGGAGTTTTCCAATGAAACTTCAGATTGAGAAAGACAATCAGCCTACAGTGTGTGCAGCAAGATGGCGGGTCCAGTTCAGAGAAATTGAGTAAGAGACGGGATTCCCAGAATCACAGGGAGAACTAGCCAGTCTTCCACTGAGAAGCATCCAACTCCAAAAGTTGACTTGGGGTGTTTTCAGGGGACGAGGGGGTCTCTCTGCAGATTTTGGGGGTGGGCGGGACTCTGCCACAGTTGGAAGCTGGAAAGCATGGTTTGGAACGAAGTCAAGGAAAGACCCCAAACCCAGAGGGACAGAGTGAGTTGAAAGAGGGGTTTTGGCCTAATGGAAAGAAGTGGAAGATTGGTCAGGAGAGGCCTGCTGACAGGAAAGCAGCTGAAAACTAGAAGCATCTGGAAGGCACCGTTGAGTGCTTTAAAGTCATGCCAAGCTAATTGAGTAATGTGAGCTTATGTTCTTGTAAATTATTTCAACTGTGTGTCGTCCTTCCCCTGGGATAGCCTTGCCTTGCAGTTCGGGATTGGTTATGTGTTTGCACAGCTCTGTGTGTGTGTGTGTGTGTGTGTGTGTGCGCCCATGCTCTTGCACCATTTCCTGATGGTCACCTGCATCTCACATCCCATATTAGGTCTCACCATGTCCACACTGCAGGTGGAAACACTGAGGCTCTGACAGGGCTCTGTGTGACTTGCCTGGGTCCTGACCCTGCCTGCCCCACCTTGCACATCCCTGTAGAATAGGGAGAAGAGGGTGGGGAATGTTGCCGAGGCTGCGTTCCTGCAGCTCCTCTGTGGACTGGGGCTGCCTTCTGTCAGCTGCCTCTGGCTCATGGTCTGGCTGGACTTAGGCGACCCCTTCAGTTCACAAAGCTGAGGATGAACATCTTCAACCCTAACCAGATGAAGAGAATGCCTCCCCAAACCCCTCCAGGGCCTTCCCCGGCCCTAGTCGCCCACTACCCCTCTGCTTTCTTGCAAGGATAGCTCCCAGGATCTCTGCCTCTTCTCTCTGCCTCGATGTCAGGAAATCTAGGTCAGTTTATCCAAGTAGAAAGTGTTATTTGTTGAGTTAACTCTGTGCGGACTGCTGCCTCTTCACTTTGTAGACATGAACTCCCGTGTGCAGGGCGGTATCTCTGGAAGTTTTCCAGTATTCACTTAGATTAAAATGAACAGGTATAGCTCCACCCCACCACACCCACACCTTTTTTTTAAATAAATGGTGTTTCTTAGGAACAAGTGTACTTTTTACTTTTGTCGGGCATTAAATTAGTGCAACCTTTTTGATTATGAAAGGACTTTAAGTTGTCAAAGCCATTGTGTGAGCTTTGAGAAAGATAAAAGTCTGCTTGACAGAAGGGCATATTTAGACCCGTATCATGAGGATGGAACTTTGTTTTTGCCATAATTTGACCCAATAAATCATTAAACCTAATAGTTACTAGTAGAGAAGAGAGACATTTTAGTGCCAATGCATTATATGGAATTCTCTCTTCCCATCCTGGTTTTAGATGTTCTGTAATTCTGGTCTTGTAAATGCCTTCACATTACAGCATGTTCAACAGTATAGAGTAAAGCCGCTCACGGTGGTTCATGGAGCAGAGCCGGAAGGATGTGTGTGTGTGTCTCCAGACCTGATGAGAGGGGCATGGAGATGAGAACCAGTGTTTAGAAACTTGCAGCAATCTGACATTGCTGCAACTTTCCAAGCTTATTTCATTTTCCTAGAAAGTCATCTCCACTGTGTTTTGGAATTTATTCATCCATGATAGGCTAGCAAAGAAAAAGCAGGGGTTCTGGGCTTCACCCCAGGGGTTGAGGGACCCTTGTGCAGTGTCTGTTATCTGGCAGTGCTGCCTCCTTTGGGGAGGGAGATAGGGATTGTGTTTGAAGCCCCACTTTACAGATAAACACGGGCTGAAAGATAAAGTGCAGCTGGTGTCATAGTTGTATCCTGAAGTTGAAGCAGGCCCTTTTCTCAGCATCGCTCTGCTAGTCATGAGTGAGAAGAAGCAAATTCTTCTCCAGATACTCTGCCTGACTGTAGATTTTTTTTTAAAGGAGCTTTCTCTGTACAGCTCGCCTCAAATGATAGCCTATCATGACATTTTAAGCTCTCCCAATTCATAATACCATTTAGACCCCAACAGCCTGGCCAATTTTCTGTGCTTTCTGAAGTTCCCCAAAGTGGGAACAGTCATGGAAGGAATGTACCACAGCAGCCAGCATTCTGCATTAGGGCAGCAAGGATGATTAACAAATTCTTCTCATCTTGCCTACCTCTGCCTCTCTGGCTCCTACATAACTGGTTCTATAGATAGGTACTTCAGAACATTCATGGGAAAAAATGATATTAGAAGGTCGGTTTACTTTGGTGCAAAAAGCTGAAATGCATTCATATTTCTTGAAATGTTTTGAAGACTGTATGCACAGATTTCAAATTTTTATGCATTAAACTAAATGTATCTTTGCATCATATTTTTTTTTTTCTGAGCTTTCTGAAGTCCCCCTCTGTCTACCTTCATAAGATCCTGGGAGTAAATCACAACAGTGATCCAAGGTACTCTACCTCTCTTGAATCTTTTTTCTCCACTCTTAGCCAAACACCCCAAAGTTTTCCTAATGAATGCTTTTGCTTATGTGGCTTTAGGAACACCCTTTCCAATGTTTCATCTCCTGGCCATTCTCTCTGCCTTCTCTTTTATCAGTGCTCATCCTAAAGTAGGGGAGTTCTAGTCAAGACACATGGCATTCCAAGGGTGATCGTCTGCAAAAGACAAAAATGGCCAGCATCTTCATCAGTCCATGCACAGTATTTCTTAGGATGCAATCTAAGACCATGTGACCTATTTTATACCCCCCTCGTACAGTATTGTCTTGTGGTAGAAGGGCTGTGTTTTTTCAGAATATAAATTTAATCTTTAATTGTTTGGCCCACCACTTTATTTATTTGAACGGCAGAGAGATACAGAGAGAGAGAAAAAGAATGAATCTTTAATTGACTGGTTCATGCCCCAAATGTCTCCAGTGACTTGGATGGAGCAATGTAAGAGAGATTTCAATCCCCAACATCGCTCCTCCTGTTATAATTGGCAGTATGATTTGTAGAATCAAAAAGGTAGCAATACAAAAGGTTAAAGAGAGAAGAACCCCCACCACTCCCCGAATGTTGGCTAGAGCCATCCACTTAGAGCTGGGCCTCCCTTCTTCGCTCACTCTTGAGTTTCCAGTCTCTACCTCAGTCAGTGCATGAAGAAGAAGCTTTTCTGAATTCACTGATGACCTAATCAAATCAGTGCAACACAGCCTGTCACCAGCAGGCCAAATCTAGCTGGCTCACTCTCCCACTCTTACGATAGCCAGCACTGGACCAGGCCAAAGCCAGGATCCCAGAACTTGATCTGGTTCTCCCATATGGAAGACAAGGGCCCAAGTACTTGAACTGTCTTTTCCCCTGGCACATCAGCAGAAAGTTGAATTAGAAGCAGAGGTGGTGCTCAACTCCAGGCACTCCAGTGTAGGACACAGACATCCCAAGTGTACCATAACCACTCACTGTGCCACAGTGCCCCCATCCCCTGTCACTGTAACTGATTTGCCTGCTTTGTTTTCACGCACAGAATCGAATTTTGAGCCCACTTGGTATCTATGCAAAATTGGTTCCATGAGCACCCACGCTCAAATCTCTTATGTATAAGGTAAAACAGTGGAGCGGAAGCTGAAAGCACAGCCCGGGATACTCACATATCATGTCATAATACCAGTTCCAATCTCTGCTGTTCCACTCCCGAACCAGCTGCCTGCTAATATGCCTGAGAAGTAAGAGATGATGGCCTAAGTCCTTGAGCCCCTGTCACCCACATGGCGGACCTGAATGGAATCCCGGGCTCCTGGCTTGGGTCTGGCCCAGCTCTGCCTGTTATTCTTGGGTATTTGGAGAGAAAACCAGCAGAAGGACTCTACACCTGCTCCTTGTAGCATCCCTCCATTTCAAATAAAGAAAAACAAAACTGAAGACGATATAGGAGTTGTGTATTTCTTCCACACATTCTCCTATAGACTTTTACTCACCTTTCAATTACCTGTAATGTCTAATGCAATATGAGTGTTACATAGGTAGCTGTTATGCTGTATTTTTTTTTTTTATGGAACAGTGACAAGACCGAGAGATTTTCCTGTCTAGTAGGGCATAGTTGTTTTTCTCAAGCATTTCTCTCCATGGGGGTAGAAACTACAGGTGCAGAGTTGTGCTGTGACTGCAGCAGGGACTGTAGGGCCCACCCAGAAGCTTGAAATAGTTACTGTTTGCTGACCCTTGAGCTGAATCAATGGACTGACTGATGCAGTCAGTCTGTTGACCTTGAATCGCCTTCCTTCGCTTCCCAAACTGCCTTTCCCCCCTGAAGACCTTGAAAATATCTGCCCTCACCCAGGGTGATTCAACCTTATGATTCTTTCCTCTTTTCTGCTTTCCACTCTGATCATAACAGCTTCATAAAGAGACAGATTTTTTTTTTTTGGTGCACTTGTTCGTGTGTGCCTCTGCAGGATCTAGAATAGATCTGGGAGTATGGCTGTAGAATGGATAGTCGGCTCTGGCTCCCTCTGGGAGGGATTTGCTCAGCATCCTTCCTTTGACTTCAACTTGGCGAAAGTCCCAGTTGAACTGTACAGGTGAGGGGCTGGATCTGGCAGACAGTCAGAAGAGGAAAATCGAACTTGGAATCATGAACATGTCCACAGACACAGTCAGGACCCTGAATACGCCTTCTGTGTCTTTGGCCTGGACCCGCAACTCCTTATCATGACCTGTCATGTATCAGTGCAATGGAGACAGTTAGTGCGGCTTCTGCAAATCTATTTCTGCTCACCCCCATAACTTGATCCAATCTCCTAAGCCTTGACAACTCTTGACAACTTGGCCTTCTGGACTTGGCCTTGTCTTCCATAGAAACCCACCCCCCCGACTCCCCAGGCCTACCATGACATTAGAGGAGAACCTTGACTTTCAGTTGGTGGAAGGAGGTTATTTTGCCCAATATAGGCATAGCCAATGCAAGTCATGTTTGTCAAATAAATTATCATGTGAAGAAAACAAGAAGAGAAAGAAGGCGGGAGAGAGGATGGCTGAGCATGGCTTCTGCTTTTTCTGTTAAGGCAAAAATGAGATTTCATTTTGTGTTCTGAGGCTGATGCGGTAGCAGGAGTTTTAGGGATCTGCCTGGATCACTATTTTGACAAGGATTCTGGAGCTCTTTTCAGGCTCTTTTCATCAGTTAGTGATGGTTGCCATGGGTAGTGAAAGAAAGGGAATTGTGGCTTAGAGAATGTGTTTCTATTTCATTTTTGGATGATCGGTGCAATGTGTACAAAAAGCTTTTTAAAAATTACTATGTGACGCATTGTGTTGCTTCTGAACGAGTCATCACTGCATTGCCCTCACCTGTGCCCGTGTGCAGCAGGTATATCCTGGAGCATGTCTGCAAACACACACTGGTATTGTGGGATACCTCCAAAGGCCCCCTGTGGATGCTTCCTACCCGGCTCCTTCCAGCAGGCCTGTATGCCATCTCTGCCTATAGAGGAGGAGGCAGGAGCAAGAACAGCTGGGAGGTTTGTGCACACAGTCAGTTGTGGTGTGATTCCTCAGGCTGAACACTTGAGCACTCCCTAATTCAATGTTACAATCATTGTGCCACACATAGGTCTGAAGTGTGGGTGATTTTGCTTGTCAGGAAACACTGGCCATGTCCTGACATTTTTGGTTGTTAGATCTGGGGAAGGTGCCACTGTCTACCAGCAGGGAGATCCAAGAAGGCTGCCCAGGATAGGCAAAGAGTTGACAAAAAATTATCTGGCTGAGAATGTCGGTCATGCTAAAGCAGAGAGATCTGTGTAAATACATGAATATATATGGTAATTACAAAAAGTCCCCAGAAAACTTTGGGGTCTGTATAGCCAAATGGCTTGGTACTTTGTTTTTAAAGTTTAGTGATTTGAGGCCCAGCGCAGTAGCCTAGTGGCCAAAGTCCTCGCCTTGCGTGCACCTGGATTCCATATGGGCACCAGTTCCTATCCTGGCTGCTCCACTTCCCTTCCACCTTCATGCTTGTGGCTTGGGAAAGCAGTAGAGGATGGCCCAGAGCCTTAGGAGCCTGCACCCGTGTGGGAGACCTGGAGGAGGCTCCTGGCTCCTGGCTTTGGATTGGCTCAGCACAGACCATTGTGGCTGCTTGGAGAGTGAACCAGCAGATGGAAGATCTTTCTGTCTCTCCTTTACTCTATAAAGCTGACTTTCCAATAAAAATAATAAATTGTTAAAAAGTAAGAATAAAATAAAATGTAATGATTTAATTCTGAAATGCACAGTAATAGAGGGAGGAAAAGAGAACGAGAGAATGAGATCTTCCACTTACTTGTTGCTCCCCACATGGCCACAGTGACTAAGTCTGGATCAGACCAAAGCCAGGCTCCACAGCTCCATTTGGATATTCCACATGGAAAGCAAGGACCCAAGTTCTTGAACCATCTTCTGCTTTCCCAGGCTCATTAACAGGAAGCTGGCTTGGAAGCAGCGTGGCTGGTTCTTGAATGATAGGCAGTGCCAGTGTCATGGTTGTAGACTTGCTACCCTCTGCCCTAGCGTCAGCCCTGACTTGGTACTTGAAGTCAAAATTCACTGTGAATAGGAACCGGCTCCCAATTCCAGAAAGAAAATCTTTCCTAACATCCCCACATTTCTGCTGTTCTTAACACACATCCTCCAAGAGGGGCAAAGGTACAATGAGTCTGCAGAAGCATTGAAACTGATTAAATGTGGTGCTTTAAGGTGGCCCTTACGTGAAATGTCTCAATAACGCTATAGCCTGCAGGGGTGGCCTGGCAAATCCACTCCTTCTGGGCAGCTGGCTGTTTGTAAGGCAAGGCTGAGGTTGGCCAAAGCGGTCATGGTTGTCCTGTAATCAGATTATGTTGCTATATCTGCCCATTGGCCATCTGTGGCCCAATGGGGAGCGATTAAGCCAGCAGCGCTGACCTAAGTGAGATGGACGATAGCAATGTTCCTTGGACTGATAGATCTACCGGAGGGAGAGTGTAACGGCTGTGCGAGTGGGGGTTAGCTGGCTGGGAGCTATCTGCTCCCCACAAAGGTAAGAGGTTGGAAAGGCAGAAGCAACCTTGCTCCATAAAATGCATCCCAAAATCTGCAAACAAGGGTGGTAACTAAGCCTGTTGCAGCCAGATCCAAGCTTGACACTAGAAATCGCCCATGGCTTGGCCACATATTCTGAAAGTCTTTCCAAGTCTCTTCCTACTGTTGTAAAGAATAAATGAAAAAATGTGTGCAATGATATATGAAGATGTTCACTGCAGGTTTATTTATATTAGCATAAAATGGCCAATAATATAAAAGAATAACAAGAGAAGAATAGTTGTGCAAATTAACTCATACCCATACAAGGGAACATGTTGCTGCTGTGGAAAACGGAATGGAACAAGTCAAAATACCAGCAGGGCTTGTTGCTGAGACGTAGATTAATAATGATTTATTGTTTCCTCTGTGCAACTTTTAGTACTTTCCAGAGTGTCTGCAGGGACACTGAACTGCTGATTTTAAAATGTTACTTTTGTGTTCTTTCAAAAGCAAGTTGCATTTCTCATAGTGCGTGGAAACTCCAGGCAAGTAGTTGATCTGGCACTAAGGTCAGCAGCTGCCCTCGCGAGAACCCTATTAGCCCCTGGACTTAGGATAGTCCACTGTGAGTACTGTGTCACATTCATAACAGTGTTGAATTTCTGAAAAGCCTCTTTCTGATTGTTCTTGGTAAATTGCTAACTGCCCACCTGGGATTTGGAAAACAAGTGAAGTTGTCAGCCTGGACCCTGACCACCCCTCCCCCAAAGCACTACTCCAGAAAATGCACACGGCAGACAGAAGCTCCAAGGGTTTTCTGCCTTCCCTGAATACCTCTACTTGCCTTTCTCATCAGACTCACTGTCTCTGCTGTGCCTAGGTTAGGGCTTTTCAAATATTTTATTTACTCAAAAGGCAGAGTTAGAGAGAGAGAAATCTTCCATCTGCTGGTGTTTCCCTGCAAATGTTTGCAGTGGCCAAGGCTGGACCAGGCCAAAGCCAAGAGCTTCATCCAGATGTCCCATGTGAGTGCAGAGGCCTAAAGCCATAAGCTCGCTTCTGCTGACATCTCAGGCCATAAGCAGGAAGCTGTATCAGAAGTGAAGCAGCCAGGAATGTTACGGGAGACTGATATTGCAGTTATGCTACAATTCCATAAGAACTTAGGGCTTACAAGTACTGCTCTCATGGGCTTCTGGAAACTTCATTCCCAAGTCGAAGGAGCACACAGGGTGATATCTGAAGTTCTCCTGGGGTACAGCCTGCTCCTTGGAGCTTCCAAGTCATGGAGAACAGGGCCCGGGGGGCCTTTCCACGAAAGCCTGCAGACAGGAGAAACCCTAAGAGATCTTGAGCCAGGAACACTAACAGCCTTTCCTCAGGTTATCCCTTCCACATCTCTGGGGAGATGACCAGGAGAGGTGGAGGTACAGTGCGGGAGTGTGACCCTGGCGAAACTCTATATATGTGAACTGCTAAGGCCAGTGAAGCAGAGGTGCCCTCTGCCCACTGGGGATTCAGCATGGCTAATGGGTGTTAAGGTGCCCTCTGCCCACTGGGGATTCACCTGGCAAAGGCTCTGTAAATGGTACCATCCCTGTTCCCCGATTGTTGCTAGGAGACCATTAGCCTGTTGTGAAGTTGGCCCAATCTGGGTGATGGTGATGAGAATTCATGTTTTGTAGCAACTTAGTGATTCCTGTACAGAATATAGGATGAATCCAGTATTTCCTTAAATGTTGTAAGTCACCGTTCTCACTTACAGACATTTGATTGTTAGGAGAAAGATCTCCCAAGTAGGTTAGGCTCTTGGTGACCTCTGCTGGAGTCGGTTTAGAAGTTGGAGGAATGGATGGATGGGTGGGTAGATGGATGGGGAGAGAGATGGATGTGCAAAAAGAAGAAAAAGACAAGATGATGTCATTATATCTTTGGCTTTTTTTCTGATACAATAAAATAAGCAGATGAACAATTTTATGTAAGACAGTACAGTTTTGTCTTTCATGCAAGATACAATAAGAATCCTATGTGAAAACCCCCAATCTCTGTCGGGAAAATTTTGGAGAGTCACAATGTGATTGGAGTCGTGCATTTTTGTCTCTGATTCCCAGGAAAGGAAGATGGGTGGTTTTCTGGTTTGAGTGACGTGGATGTGTGCCCCTCCCCCAGGAGATGTGTTATTGCTGCCGGAATTCATGGGGCTTCTTTTTTGAAGTGGACGACAGCTTGTGTGCAATGGATGAAGTAATTGGAGAGAGTGCTTCTCCCTAGAGACAGAATCAATCACCATTGTAGAGGAGGGTGACATTTTAGAAAGAAACTCTGAGGAAAATGTCATGCTTAAAAAATTAGATTTAAACATACTGGCTCCAGATTGATTTTTATTACACTCAAATGGATACCCTGATTGATGACCAGTCTTACAAATGTTTAGCACATTTCTCACTTCTCTAATAATCAGAATAATCTAATTTTCAATGTCATTTAATGTACTCTAGTCAAGGTTATAATAGATCATATTTCTACTAAAATGCAGCAATTATGGGATGAATAATACAGGAAACCCAGCATTCAGATTCCCTCGATTTTAAGACAGTACCTGGGAAGGTCTCAGACAAAGCCTGGTCTGCTAAGTGTCTAAGCTTGGTGTTGCCAGCGACATCTAAGAGGATTATTTTCCTGGTGGTGAATTGAATGGAACTCGACTAGAGAACTACACCTGTCCTGCCTCATCCCCCCCCATAACATTCTTGGGGAAAAAACAGCCTCTTTTGAATTCTTTTAATATTTGCTATTGGTACACCTGGAGAAAAGTGATCAGTTGCCCAGGTACTAATCAATTTCCCTAGTAATTGCTGCTCTCCTCCTCCTCTTGGTACAGATTTCTCAGAGAAGCACAATATTTTAGCTCTAAATATGTTTCCAACATCTATTGCAGTAGCAGCCTATGTTACAGATGTTTCAGGCTAAGCCACGGGATATCTCATTTGGAGAAGGTCTAGGTCTTTGTAACTGGAGCCGGATTCTTACCTGATTTTCTTTGCTGTGCTTTTTCCCCAAGGCCTGACTCACTTGCAGAAGCGAGTTATGCTTTGGATCTTCGTGGCTGCTGACCAATTTCCGTGCTGCCCGAATCTAGCTCAGGGATCATAATGGACTCATCAGCTAGGGTGTGCAGCCCAGCTGGGTGATGTGGCAGGTGGCCCAACAAGCAGTGGCAGTGAACAGGCTTCTGCCTTTGCAAAAACTGATCTTGGTGAGGGGTGTTTAGGAGCAGCGGATAGAGATTCAAGGGAGGGGATAACTAGAAAGCCCACTCCTGACTTTGTTTATAGATTCAAACATGACAGATGAGAACATTAGACAATCTAAGGATTGCACAAGATCTAAGTGGGGGGCCTGTATGCTAGCTCAGTGGCTAAATCCTGGCCTTGCATGTGCTGGAATCTCATGTGGATGCTGGTTCGTGTCTGCTGCTCTACTTCCCATCCAGCTCCCTGCTTGTGGCCTGGGAAAGCAGCAGAGGCTGACCCAAGGCCCTGGGACCCTGCACCTGCCTGGGAGACCCAGAAGAAGCTTCTGGCTCCTGGCTTCAGATCAGCTCAGCTCCAGCCATTGTGACCAGATGCAGAATGAGCCAGCGGATGGAAGATCTTTTTCTGTCTCTCCTCCTTTCTGTAAATCTACCTTTCCAATAAAAATAAATACATCTTTAAAAAAATAGGATTTAAGTGGAAGTCAATGATGGGCCTATCCAAATAAGATCCATGTAACAGATTCTTGACAGGAGTCAGCTAAAGGAACTGCTCCTGGGGAAGGCCAGAACTAGAGATCTGCCTCCTGTAATGTAGCTGTGTGTCAGCTCCAGAGCGTAGCCTGTCTTCCCTTTGAAGACAGGTCAGCCAGCTCAGGAAAGGCTGCCCTAACCCACTGTCCTGGGAGCTGATCAGAGCACAGCTTGAAATACTAAAGTGGTGGTTTTTCTAAGTGCTCCGACTTGAACAGGGAACTTATCCAGACATGAGCATTATCCAAAACAGGTTCACGGGGGTGGCATGAGATCATAAAGCTGTGTGCTGTGAGATATAATTGAACACATGGGGAATTCTTAGGGTAGAGGAAACTGGGCACCGGGAGAAAATACTTACTCTGATCTCGTTCAGTGGCTGTGAAGAGAAGGACAGTCGTAAAGTCTGTGGCCATTTATTGAGGCCTGGATCTTTTCAGCACCTCCGTTAGATCACTGTCTTTAATGATCGCGACAGCTAACGCTGAGAGAGGCCAGGCACATGGGCCAGATTTACACCCCGAACAGGACGGAGTCCGAATGGCTGGCTCTCCTCTTACTCTTGTGATCTTCCCATAATTGAGATGCTGTGGAAAGCCTCTGAATGACCAAGGTCCCTCCCCACTGTAGCACTCTCAAGTCATTTCCTCATGTCTGGAGACATTCCAAGCCCCAAGAGGAAGTCCTCTCTCACGGTACTCAGAATGGAAAAGAGACTGATGTTGGAACACCTGTTGCTGAAACCAGTGGAAGATGATGCAAAAAAGAGACCATTGCCACTCAGATGCCTAGCAGGAAAACTGTCTACGCACTAAAAATGGAAGTTCTTAAGACACGGTGTGCTTGCTCGGGCCTGGAGGAAAGGGAGTGTGTGTGTGTGTCCATCCTAGTCTATTTGGCTAACAATATGTACCATAGACAAAACCACCGTGAAGCCCAGCATGATGGTTCAATTGGCTACTCCTCCCTCTGTAAGCACCAGGATCCCATTTGGGTACCAGTTTGTGTCCTGGCTGCTCCACTTTTCATCCAACTCCCTGCTTGTGTCCTGGGAAAGCAGCAGAGCCTGGCCCAAGTCCTTGAGACCCTGCACACTCCTGGGAGACCCGGAAGAAACTTCTGGCTTCAGATCGGCTCAGCTGTAGCCGTCACACCCATTTGAGGAGTGAACCAATAGATGGAAGATATTTCTCTCTACCTCTCCTTTTTTTTTTTCAGTAAATCTGCCTTTCCAATAAAAAGAGATACATCTTTTAAAGATGTATTTATTTTTATTGGAAAGTCAAATATACAGAGAAGAGGAGAGGCAGCGAAGAAGATCTTCCATCCACTGATTCACTCCCCAAGTGGCCACAATGGCCAGAGCGGCGCCAAACCTAAGCCAGGAGCCCAGAACCTCTTCTGGTTCTCCCACACAGGTACAGGGTTCCGAGGCTTTGGACCGTCCTCAACTGCTTTCCCAGGCCACAAGCAGGGAGCTGGATGGGAAGCAGGGCCACCAAGATTAGAGCCAGCACCCATATGGAATACTGGCGCATGCAAGACAAAGGACTTTAGGCTACCACACCAGACCCCAAGAGATAAATTTTTAGAGAAAAAGAAAAGTTACATTCAAGAAAGCATGACGATAAAGGTAAATAGAAAATTTTCAAAACACTGTATAAAAATATGGTTTATAACAAAAATATCACAGACTTGATAGCTTACAAGCAGTGGAGATGCATTCCTCTCAGGTCTGAGGCTTGGAAGTCCAGATGCAAGGCCCCAACAGATACGGGCTGAAGCTCTCAGGCTCACAGACCCCCCTCTCCCTGGCTGTAATCTCACAGAAGACAAGTACTCGCTCGTGTCCTTGAGCCTCTTGCAGGGACACTAGTTCCATCCAGTGGGACTCTGTCCTCTACATCTCAGCATCTCCCGAAGGTCACCCCCAGTAGAGGTGAGGCTGCAGACTGTGAACTTGGGTAGGACAAAGCATTCAGTCCACGGCACTGTCTGTCTAAAGGGCTCAAGAAGATGGCCCGTTGATCAGATGGCAGAAATGATTGGTGAAGGTGTTGGCGATGGGGTCTAAGCAAGTGGTTACGAAGGGAAGGAGATGGTAGATATTTTCTAGTAAGGGGCTAAGATGACCTGCACAGTTCACAGGATGTTCTGTGAGGCTGAAGGAGAAACAGAAGAGAAGAACCCATCCATAAAACCAGGCAGCCTGTTTCAGCTCTCACAGTACGAGAGTTACTTTCACCTTTTCTTGCTTAGTTTGGTATTTTCCTACTTTTTACAAATGAACGGCTGTCTGCAAAGTGTCCTTCCAAGAGGGGTTACACTTACAAAATAGTTTATGGACTTAGTGGAGCTTGTAGGGATGCTGAAGAAGGAAGAGAGAAAGATGAGTCTACTGTCTCATTTGGGACTTGGGCCCCAGATGATTTATGACAACAGAGGGAGAAAGAGCTAGATAGGGCAGCTGAAGAAGTCATTTTAGGAGAAGAGTAGGAAGAACTGGACACTTCTAGTGGGCAGTCGGGTATTCACAACTGATGCTTGGAAGAAAAGTTTGGGCTGCAGGTGGAGGTTCGCATCTTCTTTGTGCGGTATGTGATAGTGGAAGACTCAATCGTGGTTCTCAAGACAAAGACAGGAGGAGGGGGCCTGGCTCAAATGCTCACCCTGCATGTGGCCTGGGAAAGCAGCAGAGGCTGGCCCAAAAACCTTGGACCCTGCACTTGTGTAGGAGACCCAGAAGAAGCTCCTGGCTTCAGATGGGCTCAGTGAGTGAACCAGTGGTTGGAAGATCTTTGTCTCTCCTTCTCTCGTAAATCTGCCTTTCCAAGAACAATAGATAAATCTAAAAAAAAAAATAGTAAGATAGGAGAAGGGCTGAGGACAGGGTTGCAGGAACGCCAGCTTGTGGGTGTCTCCAGTGGGGTGTTTCTTAGCTTTCTCAGCCAACCTTTCCATCTGTTCTTCATAAATCTTGGAATCAGCAGTCATTGTGAGAGAGGGGAATCCCAGGCCAGGCCCACTTGTATTCCTCTTTTTGAAGTTACTTAGCTGCTTGAGGCACTTTTTAATAACTATGTTATTTCTTTTTTTTTTTTTAAGTTTAGGGGGCATTCTAAAATGTCTCCATAGCCCACTGATCTTTCCCTGTTTTTAAGTAAACATGGATATGAAGAAGAGCCCTCGACTGACATGATGAAACCAATAATCATAGTTGAACAGGGGTGTCTCTTCAGTTAAGGTACATGGCAACGAAAAAACAGTCTGTGTGATGGCAACTGGCAGGGCCTGGACCTAACTAACTGCTTTGCAATTTCCTGAATTTGGTTCAAAAATTATGGGGTAAGTGGAAGATAAAAGTTGAGCAGGGGAAAGAAAGTGTAGTGGAATTTATAAGAAAAATTTTTAGAACCCAGCATTCTTTTCCACCCAAAATCTTGGGTGTCTTTGCATGCATATAAAGTTAAGCCATGTGATGAAAGTGGCATAGAGGGTGAAGGGACAATTGACTTACAGAAAATGATTTGGCTGATATGTGGAAGAGACTTGGTCAGGGCATGAGAGATTCGTCAAGTATCAGTAGCTGGTTAAGGGCAATTTGGTCTTTTTCCTTGGGTTCCAGAAGTTTCCAGGAGAGCTGACTCTTCTTTGAAGATACCAACTCCAAGCACGACACCATCTTTTTCAGTGTATTTTCCCGCCTCTAGTTTTCAGATCAGTTCTCACTCTTAAACCATTACCCTTAATGTAAAATTTTCATGAACAAGATTATGCCTCATCCCTCTAAAATGAAGAAAGGGCGTGTTCAAAGCTATGAAAGAAAGAATTGTGAGAAACTTGTGGATGGAAACATGTAATGTTGAGGGTGTCCTTCCAAATTATCAGAGGAAGTAGTGGAAGTGCCGTGAAGCCAAGACTGGCTGTGAGCGGACCACTAAAGTTGGGTGTGGAGTGAGCCAGGCTACATTCTGTTATGGTTTGGACTTGAGATGCGTTTGGACTTTTCCATAATAGATATGTTTACATAAAAGATTTCAGGATTGGAGGAGTTAATTACATAGCAATGAAGAATAGAAACCTTACGAAGGAACAGGTACACACTATTCGCTATTGGTCAGCTTGGTGACCATGCTACAATGCATGTGAATGATTCAACCTTCAAGATTTCCTTCTGTCATCTTCTGCAATAGTTTTCAGGAGAAAATTTAGTAAATAATACAGCTGTCTACAGAATTTTCTGGCTGTCCGGGCCGCCACTGATTTGTCACTCCGTGGGACCTTCTTGGAGGAGGGTACAAGTGGGGGTGACAGCCAAGCAGCTAGTCACTGCCATCAGAGGAGCTCCCGAATCTTTCCTTTCTTGCTGTTCTCCCCTGCATCCATCACACCCTGTTTGTAAGGCTCCCTTTCCAGAACAGCAATAGCTTTGGGAAATTCTTGAATGACTGGGAAGGAAGAATTTTAAGTAGAAGACTTACCCCTCTACCACCATCAAACACCTCCAAAGTCCTCCAAGGTGTTGCTTCCACCTCTAAAGTGGCACGTTGTCAGGCCTCCGTGGGACTGGAGTGCATGCTTACTGAACGTAACATGTGTGTATTGCTTGAGTCGTCACTACAGCATGGCAGGTTTAGAGCCAGGCTTTGTTACTGGACCTTGGGAGGACTGAGATGGCCTGATAGCACAACCTTCCTGCCTTTCTTGATATTCCCAAGAGCTGTGCTCCTGCACTCTGCTCAGCCTAAAACCTTCTCTCTGTGTCTTATGAACCATGTATCTCTCTCTATCCAGTGAGAGAGAGAGAGACTCCAACAGAGTTCCTATCTTCTGATTGACTCCCCACATGTTTTAAGTAGCCAAGACTGGGCTGTGTAGAAGCCAGTAGCAGGAATCCATCCTGGATCACCCTTGTGGGTGGCAGGGACCCAAGCACTTGGGCCTTCACTCCTTATCTCTCAGGGTCTACGTTAACAAAAAACCAGAATGGGGAGCCAGAGCACTGAAACCCAGGCACTCTGACGCAAGATGCTGCCAACACAGCCAGCCTCTTGGCCACTGTGCCAGAGGAGTGCCCCGTGTATTTCTTTTTCATCTTTTTATTTTTTACAAAATTAAAAAAAGACAATAATAAAGGGCAAAGTTATTGTAGCACAGCAAGCTAAGCATCCCATATCAGTGTGCCTGGTTCAAGTTCTGGCTGCTCCCTGCCCCGATCCAGCTTCCTGCTGATGTGTCTGGGAAGGCAACAGGAGGTTAGCCAAGTCCTTGTCTTCCTGCCACCCACATGGAGACTGGAATAGAGATCCAGGCTGCTGGCTTCCATCTGGTCTAGCCCTGGCTGTCGGGGCCTTTTGGGAAGTAATCCAGCAGGTGGGAACACTCTGTCCCTCTCGGACGCTACCTTTCAAACAAATAAATGCTCTAAAAATAATAAGGTCGACTTCTTATAGCCCAGGTCGTCCTTGTATGTGGTCCAGTTGTTTCTTAGGTGTGGCAGGGGTGTCTGCCATCTCTCTGATGCTGTCACTTTGAAGCCTCCAGCCCCAAAGCATGGATCCGAGAGACATAGGCGCTCATGGGACAGGGTGCTGGACTGTCCTCTTGCTACTTTCCATGCTTGGTACTGTCCTTGCTTGGTCCCTGGAGTCCTGAAGACTGTCTGGACCTTGGAAGTTCTTGGCAAATGTCTTTCTGATTAAAAGGGAGGAAAAGCATGTTCTGGGTGTGGGTGTTAGAGGAAGGGCGAAGGAAGGGCAAGGGGAAATGGATTGTGGAGCTCTGGCAAAAACGCTTTGCGTGTGATTTCTTGGACTTCGTGTGTGTGTGTGTGTGTGTGTGTGTGTGTGTGTGTCTGTGTTGACCCCTTGGCCAAAGCATTCCCAGGAATAGAAAACTGGGATTCTCTCTTTGTGTCAGGCATCCAAGTAATGTGGCTGGGAGCTATGCAGAGAATGGTGAAGATGGCTTTATTTCTTTTCCAAATGACTCTCTGGAGAAATAAATACCTAAGAATTAAAGTTCCGTAGGCCAGAAAGAGGATTTTTTTGTGTGTGTGAGCTAAATAAGATTCAACAAGCCTTGACAGAAAGGCCAGTTTGGGAAGAGCTATTTATGTTGAGAAACTGATGGATTCACTAGGGCCAGGCTGAGCTGGCTGCGGTTGCGGCGGTCACTCCATCCACTGAGACGGACCTGGGCCGGAGGCTTCCTTCTGCTCTTTCATTTTCTTAACATTTTCTTTTAGTAACACATGTGACCTGAGAGTGACCCCTCAATGGCATTCAGGGTAACCAAGGCCAAGTAGAAAAATTCCTTAGCCATAGTCCTCATTACATTCTTGTTGGGACCTCTAAACTTTGGGGAGAAAAAAAAGTAAAAGCAGAAAGCTTGAGGAATTATTTTAGGAGCAATGGACAGCTTAAGAATTAGATAGAAATTGAGTCAAATTGTAACCCTGTAATTGACTGGCTGTTGTTCCTTGTTAGGTCCCCCTGCTGTAGTGTCCTCACATGCCTCTTGGAGAGTAATGGTACCCAACACCCAGGGTTGCTGTGGATTTAAATGAGATAATATATGCGAGGTGCTTAGAACCGCACAGACAGGGCTGGGAGGGGCAGTAGCAGAGATGCCATCTGTTGCTGCCAATCTGTACTGAACTGAGAAATCTGGGTGCACAGTGCCTCCCTGATTTGAGAAATTATCTGTGATAGCGGAATACCGTGCTTCAATTTTCAGAGAGGGAAGGAATGCCACACATCTTTGCATTTCAAAGAATAGTCGCTATTTTCCCATAACCATCCTTTGTACAATTCCTCATATTCATCTGTCCTGTAAATTGCTTGTTCTTAACAATGATAGAGGACCTGGCGCAGTAGCTTAGTGGTTGAAGTCCTCACCCATATGGGGTGGGTTCATGTCGCAGCTGCTCCACTTCCCATCCAGCTCCCTGCTTGTGGCCTGGGAAAGCAGTCGAGGACGGCCCAAAGCTTTGGGACCCTGCAGCCACATGGGAGAACTGGAGGAAGCTCCTTGCTGCTGACTTCAGATCAGCTCAGCTCCGGATGTTGCGGCCGCTTGGGGAGTGAATCAGCAGATAGAAGATCTTCCTCTCTGCCTCTCCTTCTCTCTGTATATCTGACTTTCCAATAAAAATAAATAAACCTAAAAAACGCAATGACAGAGTGGCTATTTGGCAGTCTGTGGAATCCACTTAAAAAGTTTCTCTCCTCTGTACCTTGCTTGTATATAGCATTGCATTTCTAGTGTGTGTGTGTCTATTTTTCTCTCCCTCCCTCCCTCGTTCCCTCCCCCCCCCCATGCTTAGGTATTCTGCTGTATTATACCCAGTGTCTGCATCAGCCCATAACCTAGGATCAGCTTCAATGGCAAGTTCCAAATTGCTGAGTCTGCTTCCTAGTAAGTTAATTCTTTAAAAATTGAGAGCTGTAAGAGGTAAAATCCAGAGCAGCTAAGGAATTTGCTGCCACTTGCCAAGGCCACTCTTCCCCAGTCCACTTGCCACACGCTGGGCAGCTGCAGTGCTGGTGCTCGGGCACCTGGGATTCCGGACACCCTGCCCCTGCGCTGTTCCCTTGGCATCATTATCTGCAGACTTAGTCGTCGTCCTTCACCGTCCTGACTTCTGTGGCACCCCACCTCCCTCTCCCTGACCCTTCCCCACAGTCCCTCCCTGGTACACACAGCGTTATTCTCCTGTCTGGAATTTCTTTTTTACTTTTAAAATGTAAGGTTTTATTTTGAAAGTCAGAGTTCAAGAGAAGGACAGAGAGGCAAAAGTCTTCACTGGTCCACTCCCGAGACGGCTGTGGTGGAGCTTCTTCTGGGGCTCCAGGGTGCTTGACGGGCACCTCCATGGCTGCTTTTTCTGGGCCATTAGTAGGGAACTAGATTGGAAGTGGAGCGACCAGGACACAAACTGGCACCTAGATGGGCCAGTTTGTTTGCTTGACATTTCTAGTCATACCTCAGTGACCTCCGTAATTCAAGTGAGCAGAAAAATGCTTCCTAAAGCCATTGTGATCCTACTCCTAACGTCATCCCCCAATGAACTTAAACCCTGTGAATCCCAGGTACGGTTCCCAAGGTCAAGGAATGGTGAGCTGTAAGCCCTACCCCACACCTCCAAAGCTGCCCGGTTGCGTTACGAGCCTGCTCTGCCGTCCACCTGGAGAGCTGTCCTCTGTTGCCTCCTTGGCTTAGCTAAAGCTTCCATGTGCTTCCTGCCTAGACAGCTCCCAAGTGAAGGCAACTTCCAAGATCTCGGCACTGCCTGTTGGCCTTCAGCGAGCTTCTTGCACAGGAGCTATTTCACATTCTCTGGAAGATTCCTGCAGCCTTTCCGTGTTTCTAACCAGGAGTGGTATATACTGACCTCTCTTGTAGATTTGATTCCAGAAAACTGTGTGTTCAACTGCATGGACTCAAGTTTACGTCCAAGGTTGACACTTTTGAAGGACTTTGGGCTTCTCTTAAGCTTCCCTGCCCCCAAGTCTGGCTTCCACCCTTTCTGTTCTGCTATCAATCTCTCTCTCTCTCTCTCTCTCTCTCTCTCTCTCTCTCTCTCTCTCTCTAGTGACCACTTTGTCTATTGCCAAAATCAGTGACTTTTGCTCCTGCCTCATTCCTTCCAGTTGGCGGCTCCATTGGACATTTGGCCAGACAGCTGCTGGGACAGTTGATTTTTTCCACTGTTTTCTGTCAGTTGATTTTTTCCCCCAGTTCCTATTAATGTGCTTTCATCATGCTATCTTTTTCCTTTATCCAAACCATAGGAAACTCCCAAGGATCAGTTCCTAATCATCTCCCTTCCTCCTCTTCTTCCTTTCTCTCTCTCTTTTCTCTCGCTCTCGCTCTCTCTCTCTCTCGCTCTCTTCCTCCTCAATCCATCCATCCCTCTCTGACTCTAAAATTCACTCCGGATAATCTGACAGCGATTTCTCTTGACAGACCCACAGCGCCCTCTCTGTCAGCTTTTGCAACTACACTCCTCCTCCCCTCATCCCAACCTCACCGTTTTCCTGTCAAAACCTCGTTTTCTGTGCCCCACCATCAGTAATCCTTTTCATCTGTGCTGTGGGACCATGCGCAGCCCTTGGGGGTGTGGCTGTGTTGTTAGCCCTCCTCTGGGTCTTCATCCGTGTATTCAGCCTGTTACCAACTCCAGCAGCTTCCTTCTGCTATTTCCCTGTATCTCTTCCAGCCCACCTGCTCTCCTTTCCTTCACTTGCTAGGCGCTGCTTTCTGCTTCATGCCCTTCAGACAGGACGCAGTTGTTCCTGGAGATGTTTTCTCACATCGCTGTTGTCCACGCTGTTCGTCTTGCCTCTTCAGCTGCCCAGCAAGATCCCCACGGCAAAGCTACCTTCCAGCATGCAGCCACTCTGTCGGCTCGTGCACTTGTCTTCCACGTTTCCCTGACTCCTCCCTGCCCTGTTTCTTTTAGAAACAGCCCTGTGGGAAAGAGACTATGCTGCGCTCAGAACAAGAGCCAGCACACTGTCCCTGGGACCCTCGGCATTCCTTTTTCTTGTGATGTTTTTCCCTGGCCCTACACGCAACAACGTCAGCCCCTCAGTTGTGGGTCTACATGCCATCTCCCAAGTTTCTCCTTTATCTTCTATTCCCTTGGCTCAGATCAGTAAAGGAGCATCCTCATCGGCCTCCCAGCTGATGCGTGCTTATGAGTCTTCAGAGAGCTTGGTCTTTTTGCTGGAATGGAACTCTCTTGAAGTGAATTCTCTGTTGGACATGGGTCACAGTAACAGTTACCGTGTGTGTTCTCAGTAGCAATGGAAGTGAAAAAGAAACAGAAGGAGGAAAAGAAAGAGCCGTGGGTGGACAGACACATGAACAGACAAGATGAAGAGGTGGGCTGGTGAAGTAAACAGAATGCAGGGCCAAAGCTGGCCTGCACGGGGTTTACCCCTAATGACGAGTTCCGCCAACCCTTAGAAGCCCCATTGCTTTAAGGACCCCAACCCAATAAAAAGCAGTTAACAGGCTGACATACATACTATGAAGTGAGAGTTTTCCACTTAACATTGTGAGTGTCCACATACCCATATATGGACTATTTCTTGAATGATTCGGGTTTCTAAAACGTATTCGACAATATGCAGGAACTTCTCTACATTAATATCCTGAATAGGATCTTTGCAAGTGTGGAAACCTGGCAGGCCACCTGTCTGCCTCTCTGACACGTGGATAATTCAGGCGGATATTCATCAACCGTGTCAGGCAAGAACTGAACAAGTTGCATCCCAAGGCAGTCGTTGTAGCGTAGCCTGCTAAAACACCACCTGGTGTACCTGAATCCCTGTGTCAGAGGGCCTTTGCTTCTGCTCTCTCCTCCTGGTTAAGTGCACCCTCTGGAGGCACCTGTTGATGGCTCAGGTGCTTGGGTCCCTGCCCTGGAGTGAGTTCTGGACTCCAGGCTTCAATCTGGTCCAACCCTCTGGGCGTTTGGGGAGTGAACGAATGACGAATGTGATCATGTCATTTTCCTAAGCCAAGGTCAGATGGAAAGTTCTGACACCCATTGAAGCCACTAGGTTCCAGAACCTCTGAGCCAGCTTTCCTGTGCTTTATCTTCCCTTTGATCCTAAGCTATGTGGCACCTGCCTGGAGCTCTGGTCTTACCTTGGGTGAAAATTCTTTCCTCTTTCTGCAGTTCAGTTTCTACCCCCTTTTGTTTCCTTCCATCCCTCTCTCTCCGTTTCCCTGTGCTTCCATAACCTGCCTTCACATTTCACATGTTGATGTAGTCCCTGGCTAGTACCTCCCCTCCCCTCCCCTCCCCTCTCCTCTCCCCCCAATCCCTTCTTTCCCCGTCTCCTCTCTGCTCTTTTCCCTCCCCACCTCCCCTCTGCTCTTTTCCCTCCCCACCTCCCCTCTCCTCTTTTCCCTCTCCTCCCTTCTCCTCCTCCTCCCCTCCCTTTTTCCCCCCCATCTTTTCCCCTCCGCTCTTTAACCATTTCCCCCTCCCCCTCTCCTCTCCTCTCCTCTCCTCTCCTCTCCTCTCCTCTCCTCTCCTCTCTTCTCTTCTCTTCTCCCCTCCTCTCTACCCTCCCCTCCCTTCTCCTGCTTTTCTCTTTTAAATAGTGGATAAATAAAAACTTGGAAAAAATAGCAATTTCCATTTTCTCACATTCAGTCTCAGATGGTGACCCAGCATCTTCGTCTCTGCTGTTGGGCAGCTCTGTCCGCCTGACAGCTGAGCGCTGCCCACCTCTTGCAGACAGCCCCAGGCCAAGGTGTTGCTGAGAGTAGCCTGGGCTGCCCCTCCCGCCCTGGAGAGGGTGCTCTTCCTCCACTACCAGTCCCACTGCTGCCTTCCTGCAATGCTGTCTTTTCCCTCTTCTCTGGAGTTGAGTATGAAAAAAAGAACTTATCTTAAATAATAATAATAAGCTCTCAACAGCTGCTGTCCTGCTTTGCAAGGAGGGCACCCTGCTGGGCCTGGCTGGAGAAAGGAAGTGGTCACAGTGGGGCTGCCGGGGCACGCTGACCCAGGAGGACTTGGTGGGAGGCTATCCACCTAAGAGGCGACAAGCTCTTCAGATCTCAGAATTGGTAGGAAAAGAAATGGCCGAATCATTGGTGGGAAGTTGCCCTAGCGTAATTCAGCGGATGAACTTGGCATCTGCATGTTCTGATATTTTAGGGATTTTTCTAGAGTCACTTTTGCATAACTGAAAAGCTAAGCTTGGTTGGGAGATCCTTGATAAATTCTCTGAATGCTATGTCCAGACTGCTTCCCCCAAGACTTGAGTCTAGTATTCTGGAAGAACCCCAGGTATGCACCTCACTGGAACTCTGATTGTCCCTTCACCCTTGGAGGTGCTAAGGGCATCACACCACCTGCCTCGTGCAGTCCCTGTATGCATGCAGCCGTGCACAGAGCTCTGGGTAGCCTCCATCCTGAAGACGAAGTCCCAAGGACTGAAAGACCTTGGCACACGCAGCAGGACTGTCAGATGCCCTGCCCTCAGACTGCTGTGAGAGGCATAGGTCAATACGAAAGCACAGCCTGCCCCCCAACCTCCTTTCCCTGTGTGCCCGTCTCTAGCCAGGTGCTGTGTTTAAGGAGTACGTGGGGACCCCACCTCCACAGGGATGCCGAGGGAAGACTCACAGGCTTGCCAACCTTCCCAGGGCACCTGCTGGGTTAAATGTGGGAGCACCACCCCCTCCCCTGCAGAGCCTTAAATTACAAGAAAATTCGGCTCTAACCAGGAGTCTTGGAGCTACTTGACTTCAGAGCTGTAGCAGTTCATTTGCATGATTAGTTTTGAAAATGGATTTTAAACTACAGTTAAGGTATATTTTTGTGTTTTCCTTTTACGTATGTCAGCATGCCAGAACCAGGGCCTCCACCACACCCAGAGAGTCAGCAACTGACCCGTTATTCTTACAGTTAGTAAGGAGCTGAGCAGTCCAGACTTTAATTTTCCAGCAAGAATAGACCATTACGCTTCCTTTGCTAAGCTGGATATAAAGATCTTACGGACAAAAATGCCATGGATTGTCTTTTTGAACATGAAGGAATTTTTACTGAATGTTGTTTCTCTCCCTGAATCCGCATGTCTTCTCTGTTGCATTTTTATTGTGTGCATAATCAATATTCCAGATACATGCACAAGTGCACACATTAAAATGAACATGACTTCATTTATTTCCATGATTAGACATTCAAATAAAAGTGCTTGGGTGTCTGTTTTCATATTCATAGGTCGAGATCTGTACATCAGAGGTATTTGTATAAGTGACACTTTTACGACATTCATTTCATTTGCAATATGATAGTGGATCATAAATATGTTACTTTGATGCCACCAAATCTGATTTGTAGCACTTAGCCCCTCACAAGGAGAACACTTGATATTTTATGAAGCACCTTTTCGTCCAAGAAGAGCTTTGCAAAAAAAAAATATATATATATATATATATAGGGCTGGATCCAATCATGTGTGTAAATCGCGTCGGTGACCCTGGGAATGTCCCCTTTCCCCATTCGCTCAGGCAAGCCATCTGTGGCACACACACAGGCCCTGACAGTGGACAGAAGTCCACACTTAATCATCATCAGTCCGGTTCACAAAGCCATCTGGGGACTCCCAGTGTAGGCGGGTGCTGTTCTCAGCACTGGAGGCATCGAGACAGGTGGAATATGGCCTCTGGCTGCTGGCTGCTTGCAACCTGGAGAGGGGAGCTGGAAAGAGCTGTGTGCAGCAGGCTCTCAGCAGGTGTGCTAGTGCGTGCCCAGCATGCTGCCTCCCTGCTCCCTGCTGGGGTCCTGAGGGTCTCTTGGTGCCTGTGCCCACCCATTACAATGAGTGTGAAGGAAGCTGGGCCACCAAATAGCACAGCAGCGCCAGGGCCCCCCAACCCACAACTCCCCACAGCTCTGCCTCCCGTTCCCAGTGTCGGCTTATGGACCCCTGCCCAGAGCTCCCTGGAGCATCTCTTGTACACTCAGCACCCTGGACTTGTGTGTGCACAGGCAGGCGCAGCGGCCACGGTGGGCTCAGTTTCCCCCATCCCCCTACCACATCGAGCACAGGACATGTGGCCTTGCACAGTTATTCTGCCAGGGCCTCTGCTTTCCCATCTGCGCAGTGAGCACGCCGCAGATCCCTAACCTGTAGAGTTGCTGTGAGGTCTGCGTGACTCACTGTGTACAGAGGGCTTCTCCGCGCTTCCTGAAGATTTCTTTCATTTGTTTGAAAGACAGTTACAGAGAGCAAGGGAAAGACAGGGGACCCTTCCATCTGTTAGTTCATTGCCTGAATGACTGCAGTGGCTAGGACTGCCAGGCCAAAGCCCCACTGTGATCTCTCTGTCTCTCCTTTCCAAATAAGTAATAAAATAAACAAACGATTTATTTACTTATTTGAAAAGCAGATTTAGAGAGAGAGGGAGAGATCTTCCATCCACTCATTTACTCCCAAGAGGGTCACAGTGGCCAGGATTCGATCAGCCTGAAGCCAGGAGCTTCTTCCACGTCTCTCAGGTCGTTGCAGGGGCCCAAGGCCTTGGGCCGTCCTCTGCTGCTTTCCCACAGGGAGCTGGACTGGAAGTGGAGCCGCTAGGACTTAAACTAGTACTGATATGGGGTGCTGGGATGGTAGGTGGCATCTTTACCCACTCTGCCATAGTACTGACCCCTAGATAAATAACTTGAAAAGGATTATTGGGGTACAGGAAAATTCTGGAACCCATATATGCAGAATATTCTCTGTCCATTCGTTTTGTGAAGATCTCTCATCCACACCTAGCGGCGATGCAGTGTTCTGTAGGTTTATTATTACCACGTGGGGAGTGAGCAAGGAGCATGGCGGCGGGAGCCAGCCTGTCACCGACAGCACGTAGGAGGCACTCGGTACCTCGTGTCAGGTATAGCAGCAAGCGAATGAGCTCACTCGCTCCCGTGGCACTGCTTCCAGATGGCTTCGCCGATAGTACCCTCTCCTGTGGCAAGTCTCCCCTGCCAGGACCTCCAGAGGGGCTTGCCATGCTTGCTCCTGCATCATTACACCAGGCGGACCCACCCAGCATCCCTGTGTGGAGCTGGAAAACTTCAGAGGGAGGCTGTGACAGGACTCACGCCTCTGCAGTTAACTCGGGTGGTCAGGGACAGAGCTGGTACTGCCTCCAGGTTCTCTCGCTCCCCCTGTGGTACCCATGGCCACCACCACCCCCATACCCTGCACTGGTGGCCCAAAAGGCAGGTAACCTCTGCCCTGCTCCGGGAGTGTCCTGTAAACCTTGTCATCCTCGATTTTGGAGGTTCCTGGCATTTGTTGCTATGGAGAGCAGCAGCTGCTGGAGCATCCACTCACATAGGAGGCTTTACTTGTGGGGTACAGCCACCAGGGCATTGCTGTGCTGTGCAGGGGGTGCACAGGCTCCCTGGGAAACAGCTTACACTAGCCCCCACCCTGGCAGCCTGGTGTTCCACATGCTCTCTGGCAACCGGTCAGCTGCTAAGGGCAGTATTGGAGCACCAAAGTGGGAGTTAGTTTTGCACCTGTGACCCGGCAAGGGGAGGGTGCTGTTACTACACACCCAAGCCAAGTCCCCTGCAGCTCACTGTGGCCTTCTGCCACATGACCCTGCCTCTCATCCGTGTCTCAGCTGGGTCAGGTGCCCCATGGTGAGGGCTTCCCAGGCCCCTTCCCTCCCAGGTGGTACTCCAGCTGTGTGTTTGCTCTGCTGATCTTCCCCGGGCTTCAGCTTGCTGAGAGACAGGGAGACAGGCAGAGCGCTGTGGGCCCAGGTCACCTGGTGCTGTGGATGTTCAAAGGTGGGGCTAGGGGATAAGTGGCTGTGTGGTCCCTCTGCCTGCTTGCTGCATATCCCATTGAGGTCTACACTCAGCTACTCTTAAACAGTCTTCCTGGGCCTTGGGCTCCCCATTGCATCTCACTGAGCCAGGATGCTGAGTCGTTATGTGCAATTCCTACTGCTGAGGGACCTGGGCTCCTGGGGGGCTGTTACGGTAGTGCATGATGAGTAAGAGTGGCCTCCCTTGCTGTGGAAGCTCCAGCGTGGTTGTTCCTGCTTTGAGAGCTAACTCCCTTAGATGAACATTTATCTCTTCAGAGTACACAGTGCAGTCATCTGTAGCATATTCACTTTTTCCCAAAGAAATCACAAACCCGCAAGCTCTCCATCTTTATGCTACTGCAGCCAGCTCCCTTGGTCCCTGGCGAATACGACTGTACCTTCTTTGCTTTCTTTCTTTAGCTGCAGCTCGGAGGGATCTAGCATTTGCTGGTTCACTCCCAAAGGGCTGGCGACAGCCAGGACTGGAGCAGGTCAAAGCTGAAAACTCTACCAGGGTCTTGCAGAGGGATGACAGGGTCTCGGGGATCTGAGCCGCCAGCTCCTGCCTCCCAGGATATGTGTTAGCAGGCAGGTGGGCTTGGGAGCAGCACCGGGCTTCCAACAGAGGCCTTGTTGATAGAGGCTGTGGGCGTGCCAAGCAGCGTCAACCACACCACCCACAATGCTGCTGTTTGTGTCTTAGAGTTCTCTCGCAGGAAGACCTCAGCAAGGGCATGCTGGGGCCCCCAGGAAGCCCTCTAGTTAGTCCTGGGGAAGCTGCTGGCCTGTACTCACGGCTGTGTTGGGAAAGCACCTTGTCACTTAGAGGCATGCTCTATAGTAGCTTAAGTTCAGTGATACTGGCAAGTGTTTGGTCCCAGCCATGAAGCCCCCAGCGGTCACACACACAGCCCTCGGGCCCCGGCTCTGTCACCCTGTGCTCCCCTGTCCCTCACTGTGTCCCCTTTGCTCACCTCAAGCTCTGCCCTCTCTGCTTTGACCCACAAGGCCCTGTCACCATGGGGCTTGCACCTGCTGGGCGGAGCCCTGCTGGGCCAGTCTGCTCCGGAAAGGAAGACACGGAAGGCTGTGTCCTGCTTCCTTCCCCAGTGATCTCGAATGTTCTGTGCCAAAGAACAATGTCATTTCACATCCCCTGGGAGAGGCAGGGTCATCTCCACCCCCGTGGGGCTCAGGGAATGAAGTCCAAAGGGAAACAGCTGGCCAGCTGCATGCGTTAGCCTCTCTATGGTTCCGTTTCTTTACCTGTAAAATGGGTTTGAATTGCCTGTCTCTCGAGGGGACTGAGGCGCTGTGTCCCAGCTCCAGGGCCGTGTGAAAGGCTCAGGCTGTGTCCCCCTCCTCCCCAGCCGCGGCCTAGCCAGAGGGACAGGCTGTATGACCTCTCACCCGCCCCACATGCTCTCCCCTTTCACTGCCTTCAGCTGTAGCCCCAGGTGGGGCTGGGCTGGGCGTTCTCAGCTTGGGGTCCCAGAGAGCCACACTGCTCTCAAATTGCTACTGTGCCCTGGGGTTAGTGGCCCCTGGACCCTCTCTGGGCAGATCAAATTATGCCCCAGGTCGTGTTACAGCAGATTGGCAGGTCATGGTGGTGACACGCGCAGCCCAGCGGCACCCAGCCAGGCACCCTGGGGTCCCCAGAGAATAGGACTCGCCAGCATCACCTGTCTGCTTCCCTGCGTTTCAATTCCCTTCCCCAGGAGATCCTAGCCAGGGACCAAAGCGTTGAGCTGCACTTGGATTTGCAGTCAGCCAAGAGGCTTGTGTTCTGGGAGGAAGCCAGCCTTGCCCAGCTCAGGGCCCTTGACCCTGCTGGCAGCCCAGCCCCGTGTTCCAAGACACATACCTGCTGAGATCCAGCAGGCAACACACACTTGGATTTCAGTGATTAGGAATGAATGAATGAATGATGGTTTGCCAGTCAGAGAGTATCATATTGCATCAGTTATTATTTTAACTAGCTTTAGAAGCCTGGGTATTTGACATCGCCTGGGACACCTACATGCAGTGTCAGAGTGCTTGAATCTGAGTCCCGGCGGCTGCTCCCAGCTGGAGCTTCCTGTGAGGCACACCCTGGGACGCAGCAGCTGAGCACTCGAGCTCCTGTGCCCACGTGGGAAATCCCGGTGGAATTGCAGACTCCCAGTGTCAGCCTGGCCCCCTTCGGCTGTCCTGGGCACTTAGGAAGGGAACCAACAGATGACTAACAGATACATCTGTTTATCTCTGGCTACCTTTGAAATACATTCTTACAAGTTTGTTTAATAGCAAGGTGCTGTGTGATGAATGCAGGATGTTCATGAAGCAGAAAAGCTAGAAGGAACTGAAGATACAGCCCCTTCACCTATCCAAGAACTTCTTCCAAAATGTCGGACAACTCAGAAGACAGAAAGGCAAAAAAGCCAAAACGTATTATGAGGAAATACTGCTGGTGGAGCTGCAAGGGCTTTAGTGGGAACCCGACTCCCCAGGCTGTTGGGGTTCCCTTGCATACCTCTGGGGCACATGTGATACAATTGGGGGGTCACAGCCCTGGAGAGGTCCTTGTCCTTTCAAACGATCCAGGGAATCTAGAGAGTTCTCTGCCCACCAGCTGGCAAGTCTCCACCTTTCCCAAAGACCTGGCTGGAAGGTGCACAAGTTCAAGGGCTCCCCTTCGCACCTTTTGCTGCTGTTCCCATTCAGAGCAGCAGCTGATCCCCAGTTGGGGGCTCAGAGAGGGGGTTGGAGGCTCCTGGACCAGGCAGAGCCAGCCAGGCTGTTAATGACCCTGTGCTGTCTTGTTTGCAGCTGTCAGGAATGACAGGAACAAGAAAAAGAAGGAGCCTTCCAAGCAAGAATGCCCAGAAAGCTATGAAATGACAGCCGAGCTGGATGAGCTCACAGAGAAGATCCGCAAAGCTCACCAGGAAACCTTCCCCTCGCTCTGCCAGCTGGGCAAGTACACCACGGTAAGAGACGCTGCTGCCCAGACTGCACACCTCCGCACATACCACCACACTACCACACACAGCCACACTCACAAACACCACACAGACCTCCACACCCACACACTCACACCACACTACCACACACATGCCCACACTCACACACCCACACACCTATGCACATACCCACACACTCACACTCATACTCACACCCCACACTCACACACCCACACACCCACACACACTCTGTGCTGAGCCTAGCAGGGACTTCCCCCAGACTGGACCGTGGAGCATGCAGCAGCGAGGTGAGGCTGCACAGTAGCTCCGTCAGCTCTGAGGCTCTTTCCTGCACGTGGCGGCCTTTGCAATAGCCTGACGCTGCCTCCTCACTGCAGTCTGCATACATGCATGCATTCGTTTAAGGAACATGCAGCAAGCACAGATCTTGTGCTAGGCACTGGCGACCTGAACTGTTGCCGTTCTCATATAGTGAAGGCAACATGTAAAGCCAGGGCATTTGACATGGGTCATGGTGCACACCTGTGCAGAACCCCAGAGGGACGCCTTGTGGAGCAGGGATCAGGATGCTGCAAACACCGAGGCTCCTGGCTCCAGCAGCAGGGCAGGTGGAAGAACCTGAAGCCAAGACCCTGCAGGACTCAGCCGGCTAGCCCACCCTGCATCCCTCGTGTTTTACTAGGAACGGCTCTGTCTGAGGTCAGATGGAGGTGAGGGTGGTGGGAGAGGTGAGACAAAAAGGCAGGGATAGGCGTCGGCTGCTCTGCGGGGGAGGGTGCCAGGGGCACCCTTGTGAAATGCTGTGTTTTCAAGGTGGTTTGTGCAGGTCCGTGTCGCTGGCATGAGTTCCTGGTCGGTGATGCGTATTAGGCACCCAGGAGATGAATGAATGAATGTTGCTCTGGCCTCTTGCCATGGCTTGTGCTTGCTCAGAGTGCCACTTTAAAAGACAAGTCACACAGGGGCAGAATTTGCTGCTGTGGAGACTGGTGTGAGAGAACAATTGGAAATGTCCAGAGGAGGAAAGGGCGGGGGCGCCAGAGAAGCTGGGAAGACGGAGCTTTGAGTGGGGAGTTAGCGGCCACTCCTGGGAGCATGTGGCATCCAGGAAAGGGACCAGTGGGCAAGGGCAGGCCAAGAGCGTTTGCCTGTGGCAGTTGGTGCTAGGATATACCCAGGAGGCTTCTCCAGGGAGCCTGAGGCTGCTGGGGTGTTGGTGCCAACAGCATAGCGACAGCAGCTTTCCAGTGGCTGGTACTGGCATCAGGCTTGCGGTTCTTCTGACATCAGAGGAAGAACCAGGAGCCCGCTATACAGGACGATGCACCTGAGTGTTTCGTGGAGTCTCACAGAACTGTGTTCTGGCTTGGCAGGTGTGGGTGGGAGCCTCCTCACACACGCTCGGACAAGCTGCTGCTGCAGGTGAACACACCACACCTGAAGAGCTGGGGCAGGACCTGTTGCCTCCAGTGGCATCTGTCTGTCTCCACGATCTCTGTGCAGATCTGGCTTTTGTTTCTCTCAAGAGCATTTTCAAAATCCTTTCTGGAAGTTGGTGGTGTATAAATAAAGAAGAGCAGCCATAACGCATCCCCAGTGATCCCTTGGTTCCAAGTTGAGCATTTATTTTAAGAATAGCTTTTTTGGGTAGGCAGCTGCTTCCCCTGCCAGAAACTTCCTGTCCCCTTTGCCAGTAGCACCCCCATCAGATGCCTTTGGACTAAGTGGGCAGAGAGGAATAAAGATGGCTCCAGCTGCCACTCCAGGGCTCTGACGGAATAGCTGCTTTTTCTTCCCTAATGAGGGTGGATTAGGGGTAAGTGGTCAGTTCCCAGAAGGCACCCAGAAGGGATAGACAGATGATAACATGTCTGTAGACCCCCACACCTGGCCTGGGTGCCCAGTGGGAGGGTTCGGAGCCTGTCTCCTTGGGGAAGTTTCCAATCAAATGGTGGAGATGGATTTCCCAAGGAAGGTCAGTGGCTACTTGTAGGTGAACGCTTCAGCATGGCCAGGAGGGGCCCAGAGGACCCAGCTCAGCTCTGAGACTGTTCGCTGTGCTTCCTTAGGGGGACACACGTGGCGGTCAGTAGGGCTGTAGGTGTTGACCGGGCTCCTGTGTTCTTGCACAACCTTGGAAAGTTATATCGCCACCTGAGCCGCCACTCCTTCTTTGTTTCATGAGCTTTTTAATGGCACCTGCTTCATCGGATTGCCTGGAGGGTCCAGGGAGAAAAATATACCAGAATACCTTGCAGTTTCTAATGCCGAGTGTCACGTAGGCACTTCTTTTACAAATACCGTGAATGTCCTGCCCAGAGTCTGGCAAAGTCAGGTGGTAGGTGCCATAGTGACATAGTCTAAATGGTGGGCAAAGTCTGGGCTGCTTGCTGGGGGCTGCTGGGCTCCCCACGTCCTGGGGCTTTCCCCTGTGCCTGCCGTTTGCCACCTCGCTGAGCTTGGCAGGACATCAGCTCCCACCCAAGGGCTCGTGATTTTGTACCTGTGACGCTTTCAAAGAGATTGAAAGCCAGAAAAATGACCCCAGGCAGAATCACGAAGCCACCCACAGCTGCTCCGGTAGACGTGTGCTTTGGGAAATGATGGCTCTTGCGAGCACACACAGCTGCTCGTGCCTCCATTTTTAGAAAAGACAGATTCAGGTTGTCCTTTGAGGAGATGCAGCCTGGGGGACCTGAAGGTCAGTGGAGAGCCACAAGACCCCAGGTCTCATCCCCACTCTGTAACTTGCACCTGCTACCCTGAGCCCTCCTGAAATTTTTAGCAACCCCTAGTTTCTTGCTGGGGGCCCCACCTGCCCCATCAGGACCACCATGACTGCTGTTCTTTGCTTATGTTCCAGTACACATTTGCTGTGTGCTTACAGTGGAGGTTGCCTAGGGCTGCCTGCCATGATGCCAACCAGGTAACCGAGGCCCCATTAGTTCATTCTCTCAAAGTTCCCGAAGCCAGAAGTCCAAAATCAAGGTCAGGAGGGCCATGCTCCCACTTGATCCCCTGGTCTCGTGCAGCTTCTAACGCAGGGGACAGTCTCTGGATGCTCTTAGATCGTGGCCGCCTCCCTGCAGACCTCTGCCGTCACGTGGCCCTGTGACCTCATGTCATCTGCGCTCTGAGTGTCCTCTCTTCCCGTCACCCCTGTTGATCACATTGAACTAGCTCTTGTCCTGGTGGACCCATGTTGACTTAGTTATCTCTGTGAGGACCCAATTTCTCAATCAAGTCATTCTCTGAGAGACTGTGTGCATCCTTTTCAGGGGGTACCAGTTCAACCCATCGCATCTGCTGAGTGCAGAAGGGCAGAGGATGTATGCGTGTCTTGCCCTGCTTATAGCTCTTTGTCAAAGTCGGCCTGAAAAGGTAGATGTGAGAGGGCTAGGCTTGCGAAAGGCAGGTTGAGCCATCACCTGCGACACCAGCTTCCCATATGGGCACCAGCTCGTGCCCCGGCTGCTTCACTTCCGATCTGGCTCCCTGCTAATGGCCTGGGAGTGTAGCCGAGGATGGCCCAAGGGCTTGGGCCCCTGCAGGTGTATGGGAGACCTTGAAGAATCTTGTGGCTTTGGCCTGACCTAATTCTGGCTGTTGCAACCATCAAGGGAGTCAGAAGACAGATGCCAGGCAGCATGGAGAACCGACTGGAGTGTTCTGCACACAAAGATGGGTTTGTTGGAAAGGCAAAGTGACAGAGATGGAGGGAGAAAGAAGGCTCTCCCACCTGCTGGTTCATTTCCTCAAATATCCACAATAGGCAGCCCCACGTGCTGCAAGTGGAATTGGAAAGGACGTGAGGCTGTCAGGGGTGTGAAAGATGCTCAGGCCTTGGGAAGGAGGTGCCCACGCCATGGACATGCCCAGCAGCTCTTAAATCCGTAGCTTTCTGTTTTTTTTTTTTTTTTTTCTCAAAGGCAGCTTGCATTGCCTCCTTAGCGAGAGCAGAGCCACCACCGTGGCGAGCAGGTGCTGCTCATGGTAGGTTTTGAAGATGCCGGTGTCTGGTGTCCGGTGTCCGGTGTACCCACCTCTGCTGTCCTCACCAGGACTAGTCACAACGAGGAGGGGTCCTATACATGGCCAGGGTCACCACTCAGTGGAGTGTCATGGCACAGCTGGGCTTTTCTGTGCCATGGGCTGCACGCATTCTGGGAAGGCAGCTGGGGGCCCCTACCTGTGAGCCCCTTCCTAGGAAGTTGGGAGCAGGTTTGCCTTTAGCTGGAGAGGGAGGAGAGTACTAAGCTCCTTGCTCCCAGCAAGTGCCTCGGCTCAGCACGCCATCCCCTCCTGCCCGCCTTCCTGCATGGTCAGAAATGCTGCCGACACTCCCTGCCCACCGCCGGGGCTCCCTTGTTTCCCACGGAGGCCGAGCCAGGGGTATTCCAGAAGCCGCAGCTGCAAGGTAGCGCCGCAGCCGCCGGAAGCCCCGTGCCTGAGGATCCAGCACTGGGGGTAATAAAACACTCGGCTATTTCGTGTTTTATGAACTGCCTCTTCCCTTCCGTTTGCATAATAGTCAGTGAGATTTACATGCCGTTCCGCCGGCTGTGCATTATTTTTAATAGAAGGTGCAGCAGGCTCTCTCTCTCTCTCTCTTCTCTCTCTCTCCCGCCCCTCCCCGGGCGTGTGACATAGTAACGTCATCTGATGCGGATGAAGATTCCGTTCACACTTGCCTGGTCAGGGCAATGCCATTTTTTTCCAGCTGGATGCCTCCTCGTGACATGCTTTCCCACCCCATGCTTGGCTGGCCGTCCCTCTCTGCCGTGTCCCCTCCCTCCACACCCAGGAAGCTGCCTGTTACATTGAATTACATCGCCAGTGGCCAGGCGTCTCAGGCTTGTGTCCGCCGTGTGTGGTGTACTCTGCCGCGGGTCCTTGAGAAAGGAATAGCAGGAAGCTGTAGGACACGTGCCCCGCTGCCAGCGAAGGTGTGGGTGGCAGCGATGGTCGCCTCCTTGCCTAGGGCCCTTTTGCCACCCGTCAACGGTGTTACTGATTGACTGATGCCTGGGGACTGGTCGTAGCTAGCGGTGCTGGTTGGAGAAGCTGAGGCAAGTGCTGTGCCTGGCCTGTCCTACCCAGTGGCTGTGCCGCTAGGGACAGCAGATTTGGGAGTTTCAGGAGCAAATCCAGGCCACAACCCTAGGAGATGCAGTATCCTTGAGCCTCAGCCCCAATCGGATTGTTGTGCTGGGCTGCTTAAAGCACTCACTCCTTCCACCGAACTCCAGCGAATCCTGCTGCGTGCCAGGCCCGTCCTGGGTGTTAGGTTAGTAGCGAAATACAAAGCCGGGAATCATTGGCAGAGTTTTATTTGCAAAGTGATCAGGTGAATTTTGAAAGAAGAGGGAAGGGGAAAGCGCCCCCCAGGAGAGGGCTGGGAAGTGGGGTGCCTCTAGAAAGGAGAGACAGACAGGCACTATAAGGGTTGAAGAAGGGTGTTGGAATTTTTAAGCATTCCCTGACCCATCCTTGTCTGGAGGTGGGAACCTGCAGGTAAAACATTCCCCATTGGTAGTCTCTTAACCAATGAGGAAATGGCTGGGTAATTCCACACCCATTTGAAGGTGTGGCCAAGATTTTAGCAGGCTTGCTGCTAAAATCCTCGGGCACCCCTGATGCAGTGGTGAGACTATAAACTGTGTGAACGAGCGAGCCACGGAGTGTGCCAGGAGGTAATGCAGCCAGCAGCGAACGGGAATGCCGGCATGGAGGCTGCGCCTGGAGCCGGCTGTGCTTTTCCCTAGGGAACCGCAGGAGCAGAGTGCCATAGAAAGTGACTTTTGGCACGGATTTGAAGGAATCAGGGAGTCCGTGATGCCAGGCTCTTGAAGGGGTCGTTGCCCATCCAGGGACTGGCGTGGGAGGCGGAAACCCTGCTCCACATCTCAGCGGTTCTTTGGGTGGGAAATGACCTCTCTCAGACCCATACCCTCTGATGCCCAAACCATGCGCTTGTCAGAATTCTTGCTGTTGCTAAGTGGTAAAAACCAAATAGAGAGGAGCTTCAACTTTTTCGGTACTTGTGTGGATCAGGCCTGGCTGTGCCCAGCAGCTCAGACTCGGCTGGCTGCTCTCCCTGGTTCTTTTCATCTTTGCTCTTAGCTTTCCTCTGAGTTGGCGTCAGAGCCACTCCTGCACCTGCTGGGCCCGGAAAGCTGCAGTTTCCACTCAGTTGTCCCACCCTCTGTCCTAGAATGGCACCTCATTGGCTGGCTCTGGATCGCTGGTTCTTTACTGGACCAATCACTGTGGTCAGGAGGAGGGTCTACTCTGGACACAGTCCGGTGCCCTCCCTGCGGTGTGAGCCAAGTTCACCAACCCCATGCAAACCTCAGGGCTGTTACCCATGAAACTCGGACCCAAGGGAGCTGCAAGAGCGGGGGGGCGGGGGTTCAGCTCCGTTCACACTGCCGCTTGCAGGTGGCAGAGAAATTGCAGAGCGGAACACAAAACACATTTGCATGTGTTAGGGTCTGGTCCTGGCTAGACCTTGAGACTTTTACTTGTTCTGGCAAATTCTAAATTGTGCTATTTTCTGCTCCAGTGAGAAACGGCAGGTTGAATAGGAACTTCTGAAAAAGGTGAAAAGGTTGTCATTGTTGTGGTCTTACCTCCCACCCTGACAGTGCCTGGGTGAGAGGTGGTGCTAAAATAGGGTTGCACTGAGCAAACCTCCGGAACATTCTGGACTTTTCTAGCGTACCACTTTCACTTCTTCAGTCTTAGAGAGCAGGTGCTAGAAATCCCCTTTCACAGATTCTGAGAAGACAGCCTCCTGAGGGAGAAGCACTTGTTAGAAGTCACACTTGGCCTCTTACAGAGCAGGGGGCACGCAGTGAAATCGGCCTGCAGCCCATCCCCTAGCCACTTGGATCACCTGGCTGAGAGGCTGCCCTGAACCCCTTCTCCACGGGGTGGCTGTGGGTGCTGAGCCACGGAATGGGCTTGCTGGGGGTCTCAGGAGGATGGCTGTGGGCTTAGCAGGTGAGGGGGTGGGGCCAGGCTAGGGCGCAGATATGGTGCTACCCCTGCCCATGTGACGATGGGCCAGGAAGTGTGGGTGGAACCTTCCTGGGAGGAGAGAGGTGAAGGAATGAAGGACCCAGCTTTTGGACCAGGCCGCCCTCACCACCCCCTATGGATAACAGGAAGTGTCATTTTATTCTGTACATATCTTCATGTGCTCTAAATGGCAGAAACCTCCGTGAGCAACAGCAGAATTGCCACGCTAGTTCAGCCGCCTTTGGTCGGATGGCCATCTCAGACCCCTAAGCTCCAGATCGGCAGCTTTCTCTCACAAGTTCCTTACAGTTTATCTCAGTCAGAACTCAGAAAAAGTTACGATTTTTTTGGTCCTCTTTTGGGGGAAAAGAGTCACTTATTTTTATCGGAAAGGCAGAGTTAAAGAGAGAGACACACAGAGAGAATCTTCTAATGTCTGGTTCAGTTCTCAAATGGCCACGGCACCTGGAGATGGGCTGGCACAAAACTGGGAGTTTCTTGGAGTCTCCCACATGGCTGCAGGGTCCTAGGGATTTTTCCAGGCCATAAACAGGGAACTAGATTGGATGTGGACCAGCAGGGACTCAAATCGACACCCATGCGGCATGCCAGCACTGCACACAGAGACTTGCCCTACTATGCCACTGCACCAGTCTCCCATCCCCTTTTATTTTCTTTTCAAAAATTCATTTATTGGGATATAATTTTTATTATGTTTGTCTGAAGGTGTAGTTTTGATGAGTGTGACAGAAATTTAGTCATTGAAGTCGTGTTGTGGCACAGTAGGTTAAACTATCACCTGCAAAGCCAGCACTCCATACCGGAGTACAGGTTCAAGTGCTCGCTGCTCTAGTTCTAATCCAGATTTCCGCTGAGACACCTGGGAAGGCAGTGAGAGGTGGCCCAAGTGCATGGGCCCTGTCTTCTACACGGGAGGCCCAGATGGAGTTCTGGGCTCCAGGCTTTGGCCTGGCCTACCCGTTGCTACTGAACTTGGGCAATGATCAACAGAGAGCAAATGAGAGATATTCTCTCTCTCTTACACACACACACACTCTTTCGTGTTTCAGATAAATAAAATCTCAAAAATTGCAGCAGTGGAGGTGTGACTGCGGCCAAGATGTGGAGCCTGTTGTCACTCTGAAAGTTTCCTCGGGGTCCTGAGGTCTGTCCCTTGCTGCGCGCCAGCCCCCACACTGCCCTGCTCTCTAAAGCCGTGGTCGTGCCTCTCCCAGGATGCCCTATGACAGGGATCCCTCTGGCTGGGCTGCTGCCTGCCTGCCTTCTAGCAGCACGATGCTTTTCCCCGGTGTTGTAGCAGGTGGCCCCCTCCCTCCTGGGTGATGCCTGGCCCTCCCCTGCATGGTTGGACTTGCAGCTCACCTGCTCATCCCTTCACAAGCACTGGGTTTGAACCATTCCTTGTCTGTAGGTTCTCTCTCCTGTTCTGTTTTGCCTCGGCAGTGTCCTGATTCGGAAACCCATCGGTTGGTTGGTTTCGCTTCCTGAACTCTGTGTGTTGGCAGTGGGGTCCCAGCAGTATAGTTCAGCTTGCCCCTGGACGTTCTGCAGTTAGTTCTGGAGCCTCTGTCTGGTTAACCATGGCTGCTGGTGGCGATGGGTGTTTCTGCCAGACCGTGCCATAGGTGCTGTTGTGTTTTGTTGTTGTTGCCACATGACAGGTACCTCTTTCTAAGATACTAGCAGCCAGTAATTTCACCAGGTGTGTGAAGTGGCGCTTCCTCATTCTATCACTCTTTCTTTGTTTATTAGTCGGATTCCTGTATCCAGAGAAACCCGGGCTTCTCTCTTGGTTGTCCAGTGCCATAGGTATAAGATCTGGAGCTTTGTGGAAGGGCCTATCCAAGTGAAAACTTCACCCTTCGCCAAGAAAATCCCCGACCAGGTTGCAGATGAGCCCATGAAGAGACACGCGGCGACATCGCCACCTGCTCTCAGCGCCCCAGACACCACGCCTGACCGTGTATGCTTTCTCTTCCTCTTAGAATTCCAGCGCTGACCATCGCGTCCGGCTGGACCTGGGCCTCTGGGACAAATTCAGCGAGCTGGCCACCAAGTGCATTATCAAGATCGTGGAGTTTGCAAAACGTCTGCCTGGGTTCACTGGCTTGACCATCGCAGACCAGATCACCCTGCTCAAGGCCGCCTGCCTGGACATCCTGGTAGGTACCCTTGGGCTTGCCCTGGGGGCTGTGGAGGGTGTGGCAAGGGCTGCTAGCACTGCGAATTTCACCCGTTCTGTTTAGGTCTCCCTTCCATTGCTGAGTGCAAAACAGAACTCTCTCACTGTTTCCGTTGGTTGCATGGCATCAGAGGTGGTCGTGGACTATGGGGGCTCAGTGAGGATGTGGAAAGCCAGGGCCAGGCCAGCCAGTGTGGGCAGCATCGGCCCCCAAGGCACAGTCAGGGACTTCAGGTCAGCATGAGGCTTCCAGATGGGGATGCCGAAGGCAGAGGAGGAAAAAAGCCGTAGGAAGGGGAGTGTGTGGTCCACCGGGAGCCAAGGCTCGTGGTGTGTGTGCCCAGCAAGGCAGGTTCACCCGTGGTGGCCTGTGAGTCAGCCTGGCCCTGTAGGGGGCGCAGTCGGCAGGGCGTGCAGCCAAGGTGCCTAGGGAAGAGCTGATGTCTAGTTAGTAGGTGCCAGGCACCTGAAGGCATACACCTGCCCTGGCCTGGCCCCGCCTCCGCTGGCGGAGGAGCCACAGCTGAGCTCCTACAGCTGAGGCCACGCCCTGCTGAGGTCCAGCTTTGAGTTTGCTGGTTTCCCAGTGGCCCAGCAGCCAGAAAGTCTCCTGTAACGCTAAACAGACTATTCAGAACCACTGCAGGTAGAATATTCTATTCCTTTCCTCACCCCAGAGCCGCAGCACCCTAAGCTTGTCTTTGGGACAAGAGCCCGCGGGATGGCCTCCTGGCCTGCTCGCTGCCATGTGTTGTGCAGACACTAAAGGTTGTGAAATTAGACGCCGGACAGGCGGGGACTCTCTGCCTTCCTCTTCGCGCAGCCCCTCCCAGTCTCCATTTCCTCCCTTAACCACCTGAGTGAGCACTGCCCATCTGCCTCTGTGCCAGGCTCTGAGGACGCAGAGGAAAGTCCCCACGCGAGGGCGCTGACTCCCCATAGTAAAGGCAGGGCAATCAGCAAGCCAGCAGCAGTGGGTGCCATGGTGACTGCCAGCAACGGCTCGAGGGACCTAGTGGGACGGAGGCCGGCGGGGTCCAGAACTGGGCACCATTAGGGAGGAGGAACAGAAAGAGCCAGCGGCTGGAAAGAACGCTGAGCTGAGAAAGCCGCAGGTGGCAGGCTGCTGGAGGGAGTGAAAGCCAAGGTCCTGGGCAGCTAAAGCCCGGAAGGTTTGTGAACAGAGGGAGGGGAGTGTGCCTGCTGGGGAGGGGGGCTGAAGGCCAGAACCAGGGCGGAAGCAGAGTGTGGCCCTCAGCTGGCCGACCTGTGTCTAGATGCTTC
This sequence comes from Ochotona princeps, assembly GCF_030435755.1. NCBI lineage: Eukaryota > Metazoa > Chordata > Mammalia > Lagomorpha > Ochotonidae > Ochotona > Ochotona princeps. The sequence continues at coordinate 11,993,565 of NC_080861.1, forward strand.
TCTGCTGCTGCTCAGCTGTGTGACCTCAGGAGACTCACTACCCTGTTCTGAGCTTCAGTTCCCGCCATTGAAAGGGAAGGCATCAAGAACAGCTTCACTTGTGGACCTGGGGAGAATTCTTGGGGCTGTATCCCAGACATCAGTGTTGGTGCTAAGCCTCCCTGCACCCTCGGGAGGGCGGGGTCTCTTAGCATCCAAGTTTTATAGATGTGGGATCTGACGCCCACAAGGCTCACAGGCCTGTCCTCAGGGGAGTGGGCAGCCTCGGATAAAGGTTTCGATGCTATTGGCTGCTTGGAGGGGCCTTGGTTGACGGACATGTCTCCTCTACCATGATTGCTGAACAGCCCTGGCTACTGTGGGTGGACATCTGGGACCTGCAGGCAGTGAGGGGTGAGTTAGGCAAGGGTAAGGGTGGGAGGTTGAGAGTCGGGCGGCAGCCTTTGGGAAGGTCCCTGGCTCTGCTGCTGGGGGTCTCACACACACATAGACCCTTGCCTCCCAGGGGACGGCAGAGCACACCCTTTCAGCAAAGCTGCAGGACCCAAGGCTGTGTGCGTGCTGGAGCCGGGAAGCAGAGGGTCCCTCTGCTCCGAGCAGGATCAGCTCCAACCATCAGCAGGAGCCGCCTGGCCCAGCCTAGTGATACCATGTCCTGCAAATAAGACACCCGCCTTCCACACAGAGTGTGGTTTCATCCTGGAAGCGGATTTGGTGCTTGCCACAGGCATTTTTATGTCTTGTGTTAGACATAAAATGGAGCTGCTCGGTGGCTCTCTGAGGCAGGCCAGGCTGTGCTCCAACAGGAAAGGAGACATTGAGGTAGAGTCTTGCGTCTCGGGCTGTGTGCCTTGTTCCATTCATAGCTGTGGCTTTGGGCCTCCCAGGGGGCACGATGACAGATACTGAAGTGCTTACTTGCCATAGGACCTGGTCCAGTGGAAGTGTCCGACCAGACACTATTATTGTGAATTGGGGGCTTGTAACCCACAGGACATCGGGTCAGACTTTACCAACAGTAGCCGCACGCCCTGACTGCAGGACATCATGGTGTCTTCCTGTGTGTCGCTACTGGGGTCTTGCATGTAGGAGGTCGGGCTCCTAACTCACTGTCTTCTTAGAGATCCTATGGATCCCAGAGCAGGGACACAGTGGGTGATCCTCCTAGGGCATGGACCCATTTTTGGTTCACGGGGTCCAGAGGACATGAGAATCACTGGCCAGTCGGATAGAATGGGCTTCCCATGGCAGGTGTCCTGCCCCCAAATCCCCAGCGCTTCCCTGGAACATAGTCCTTGTTTTAGGGGCCTTGGTGGGAACGGGGCAGAGTAGGAGGTGCTGCAGCGGAAGCAGCATCTTCCCTTTCCCATGCATGTGACCCTACGGAGGTCAGAGGGCAGGCTTGCCCTTCGATCGCACCCGTCCTCCTTCAGGCTACCCCCAAACTGGGCACCCACGCGCAAAGAACTCTGAGCTCCCTTCACTACTAGGTTCTTCACTCCTGCCTGGGTGTGATGGACTTCTTTCAAGCATCCTTGCTCCTGGGGAAGAGTAGAGTATGGACACCTGCTCCTCACAGGCCCCAGAGGTGCAGCTGCTGCAGAAATGCGATCTGGGACAGACACCTGCCCTGCGTTGCAGCGCTTGGGAGCAACAGGGCAGTGTTCACACAACCCAGGGGCGGCTGGGACAGAGGCAGGCACTGTTTAGAGGTGGGAGCAAGTCATCTTGGTAGCAGGTAGCCAGGGCAACTAGCAGGATTGTGGATCAAGGGCACAGCACATGGGATGGGGAGGTTCCTTGGCCAAATGTCAGGGCTTGGTTGGAATGCTGCCCCTTCCCCTGAAGACACCTTGATGCCGTCCTGGCCGTCCCACGCTCTAGCACCAAGCTGGTTCCAAGCCTGAAGCTTCTGCTGTGGCCGTCTGCCTGTGCTTGTCAGAATCACTGCAAGCAAAGGTTTGACTCAGATGCAGTAGTTAGTAATTGTGTGACGGTGAGCACTGAGCCCTAAGTCCCTCGTCTGTCAAATGTGAGCAAGAGTCCCTTATAATAGACCTATAATAAATGCTAGATTTGGTCTTTTTAGTGGAATATAAGTGCTTTTTAGAAAATACTGTTATTCATCTTTTTATCTCCAGCACTTGACCCAGTGCCCAAAAGATAAGTACTCTGTAAATGTTTATTTGTGTTAAAGGTAATGCATCATTTGATTCAGACAGCCATTTCTTAGTTTTCTTATTTATCATGCCCTTAGTGGCTGTATCCCCTGGGTTGTAATTCTGTAGGCTTTCAGTGGAAGAGCTGTGGAAGAGATCGGACGTCTTCAACGGGGTAAGGCTTTCGCACTGATGCAGGCAGAGCCTGGACACTGCGGTCTCCTGCCCATGTCCGACTGACAGTCTCCACGCACACTTCTGTCCATCACAGATCCTATGTGGGCTTATGTTTTTTCTTCCAGATTCTTAGAATTTGCACCAGGTACACCCCAGAGCAAGACACCATGACTTTCTCAGACGGCCTCACCCTCAATCGAACTCAGATGCACAATGCTGGATTTGGGCCACTCACCGACCTCGTGTTCACCTTTGCCAACCAGCTCCTGCCTTTGGAAATGGACGACACAGAAACAGGCCTGCTCAGTGCCATCTGCCTTATCTGTGGAGGTACCAAGTGGGATCCCACAAAGAACCACCTCAGTCTTGTAATACATGGGGAAGGCCTTCACTGTTGTTGTGGAGCTATTTTGCATAGGAAAATATGTGACTAAAAACCCTGGCGCACAACTGGGCTTGTGTTTTCCCATGTTCTTAGAAACTGATCCTACTTGGGATTCTCCTGCCCTAAAAGAAATGCCAAAATGTTTGGTCTTCAGTTACTTTTTCAAGACAGGATCAAACTATTATAAACCACTAGGGACACTAGGTGGCCCAAGCTTGCAGGTTCTGTTTGTTAATTTAGTGGCTGCGAATGCTAGTTGTTGGCTGGGCCTCCCAGCAGCCCTTGGAAGACCCAGATCAAGTATGGATTTATACTCTGTAGTGATCCCTGCTGGCTCAAAAGAGGCTGGATTCTAAGTAGCTAAAAAATAATGGCTTTAATTATAGGGCAAATTTACCTTGCTTTCCTAACTGTCTTACAGCAGACTTGGTGCAATTTCATTCTGTAGTGACACCTCCTGGCCATAAGAGGTAACTCCTTGGGATAAAAGCAGCCATCAAAATGTGCTTTAGACCAACATGAGATGATTTTCCAAGTATCACTGCTTTGAAGCAATTGCTTATTTTTCCAAATCTGCATATGTGATTGACTCACTAAATTAAAGGAAATCCTAAGATGGTAGGAACAAGAAAACAAGAGAAACATGGGCAGGACTCTAACCTGGAAATTGCATCACCCTTTCTGTCCCGACCCTGATTTATTTATTTATATATATGTATGTATATATATTATTTATATATATATTATTTATATATAATTAATTACACTGCATTATGTGACAGTTTCATAGGCTCTGGGGATGCCCCAAACCCTACCCTCCCCCCATGGTGGATTCCTCCACCTTGTGGCTGGATTACATTTTTCCCGATCCTGATTTTCTAATCCTTTATTCCTGGTATCTAGACCGCCAGGACCTAGAGGAACCAACGAAAGTAGATAAGCTACAAGAACCATTGCTGGAAGCACTGAAAATTTATATCCGAAAAAGACGACCCAGCAAGCCTCACATGTTCCCAAAGATCTTAATGAAAATCACAGACCTCCGCAGCATCAGTGCTAAAGGTACGGCGCGGGCCGCGCTCCGGGCGGGCAGAGCGAGGGCCTTGCTCGCTGGGGCTGCTTTTCATGCTGGATGTTTAATAGCTGCTAGCTTTTGTAAAGTTCTGAAACTCACTTCTCACTGAACTCCAAAGGAATTGAGTGTCTCTCCTTAAAAGGAAATGAAACTGTAAAATTCTTAGCCTACATAATGATCTGAAGAGAATTTTAAAATTCAGGTGACTGATGAGAAAAACAGTGTTTAAGAGCATGCACCGTATGACAGACTTTTTCATTTTCTACTCTAATACATTTCACCCCAGCTTTCCACACAGCTTTGGCGTATGTAAGTTTGGCTCCTGTTTTTCCCGAACAGCCAAACCTTAACGAAAGCGAGTGCTACTTAGAGTAACTGTGATTGGCTCAGTTTCTCTTTCCGCCCCGTAGCCGCTGGTCATGCCTATTGGCAGACTGACTCTCGTCTTCCTGGGAGGTATAAATATTCACTGCCTAGTGACTTTCACTGCAGCAGCTCCGGCAGGGCCTGGAGCGATAGCCCGTGAGGTGTTGGACTAGCTATGTCCACGCAGAGGGACGCTTCAGCAGCTCTGCCGCGCTGGCATCGTCCCCCGTCAGCACGTGCCCCGTCCCTGCAGCCTCCGCACACCCAACAAGCCGCACGGTGCTCGGAGCACTGAACTTGCTAACGAGCAGGGTCAAGTCTGGCCTTCCTGCTAAGAGGTTTCTTGAATGAGACATTCTGAGTTCATCCCTACCATGAGTTTGAAACAAACAGCAGGTAACAGTCATAATTACACTGGTTATCACTTAATACTGTCATTTTCTGTAAAAACTGGACCAGTTTTTTTTAACAAGATAAAAAAATTACCATAAACATAATTCACCACGATAATGGAAATGTGACGTAATGCGCATTGTCCGGAACATCAGCCCCTGGCCCGTACGTGGCTCTCGAGCACGAGAACTGCGGCTAACGCAGTCAGTGGCTTTGATGTTAAAGCACATGTGGCTCCTGCTCGGCCTCTGCACTGCCGACCACTCCCTACTGTCACACAAGTCAGTTCCTCCGTTTTGTGGATAACTGGTACCCTTTCACCTCTCTCAATTTTAAGATAGCCTTTCCTTGATAAATGACTGTTTTCTAAAACTGATCCAGGTATAAGACTATCCCATTTAAACACGTCACCACGTCTCCGCTCCTTTCTATATAGTAAAACTATTTGAACACCGCAAAATTAGGAGCGTCTTTGGGAGGTTATGTTTGTACCTTTTAAGATGAGCAACCATACTAGTTGTTGGTTCCGCAAAGATAGCTTAGTTCAGCCAGCAATGGGGGAGGCCCTCTGTGGGTACTGTGGCCCTTAGCTGATTCAGAATCAAGACCAATTCTGACTTCACAGTACATGGTGATATGTGGCGATGCAATCACCAATCTAAACGCACACGTTTGTACGGAGAGCTCTGGTAGTCAACAGCTTTTCAACAAAGATGGAAATCGGCTCGACTTTCCCAAACCAACGTCCCATTAGATACAGAGAAACTTGGGCCCTTCATATCCAGCTTAACTCCTTCATTTTAACCAGACTTCTCTTATCTGTTTAAAAGGTGCAGAACGTGTCATTACCTTGAAAATGGAAATTCCTGGATCAATGCCGCCTCTTATTCAGGAAATGCTGGAGAATTCGGAAGGACATGAACCCTTGACCCCAAGTTCAAGTGGGAACCCAGCGGAACACAGTCCCAGCATCTCACCCAGCTCCATGGACAACAGCGGGGTCAGTCAGTCGCCACTGGTACAGTAGGAGCTTCCAGCTACTTCAGACATCCCCCCGTACCTTCAGTTCCGGGATTGAAAACGCAAGAACAAACATTCTTACTGCTGCTTAGTTTTTGGACTGAAAATATATTAAAACTCAAGAAGGACCAAGAAGTTTTCATATGTATCAATATATATCCTCCTCACTGTGTAACTTAGAAATACAAACTGCTCAACTTCTAAAAATCAGCCATTTTGTGCACCCAGAAACTAGTTAAAGCTTCTATTTTCCTTTTTGAACATTCAAGATTGCATGGCAAAGATCCAGTCAAAATGAGTCACCCCTGGTTAATTTTCTGAAGACTTTGTACATACAGCAATGTTCTTTCTAGACTGTATGTTTGGTGCTTTTCTTTTGTCTTGCATATTCAACCTCACCGAGACACCAAGGTTATGAAATAGACTACTGTCCACGTAAGAAGGGTTAACAAAAGATACTTGTCTTGCTTTCGTGGGATAATCAAGACATCAAGGTAAGGAAACAGGACTGTTGTACAGTGTGACAATTTAAAGGTATTCTAATTTAGTTAGTATGGAAGCTTGTCCTTGCTCTTTGATGCTCTCAAATTGCATCTTTTGTTTCATGTTGCCCAGTAAAAAGTATACAAATTCACTGTACTAGCAGAGAAAATTCTGTATCAGTGTAACTGCCAGTTCAGTTAATCAAATGTCATTTGTCCAATTGTTGTCACTTTAAATTGAAAGTGGTTTATTGTTTAATGACAAAACTACATGGTTTTAAAAGAAAACACACTACATTTTTACAGTAATGATAGCCTCCAAGGCAAAAACACTCTTCAGTGTTAACTTTGTTTACCTGTACACAAGCCATTAGGGGAATTTCATGGGATAATTAGTAGGCTGGTCAGCACCTGACCCATGGACCTCTAGTGTCCTTCCTGATTCATGCCTGATACTGGGGTTTTTTTTTTCCTCCAGCCTTCTTGATGCCACGGGGTTTGTATGAACTCCCCGAGGCATGGGCACAGAGTCGGCCGCCTCTGCCCTTGTTCGGTCACTATGAAGCAGAGTGAAAGCTGCGGTAGAGTGGTAACAGATACAAGGGGCTGTTTCTTAGTTCTCATTTAAGCACTAGTGAATTTTTTTTTTTGGTATATTAGCAAGTCTGTGATGTACTTTCACTGGCTGTTTGTACATTGAGATTGTTTAACGATGCTTTCTATGTTCATATACTGTTTACCTTTTTCCATGGAGTCTCCTGGCAAAGAATAAAATATATTTATTTTAAAGCGGCGTGGGAACTTTTACTATGTTTTTACCTTCAGTAAAGAGACAGGAATACAGTTCCATTTTTAATGTTTAAATTTCATTTCAAAAAGCAGGTCTGTCGTCTGCGGTCATGACAATTAAAATCTGTGCTAACGCACGGCAGTCTATTACAACTCTACGAGCCAATCAGACAGTACATGACACTTCAATGAGTAAAAAAGCATAAAACTGCATGTGTAAGAACAAAATGTTAAAAGGCCTACCACAATAATAAAAAACCATCAATTACATCATCACATTAAAATAAGCCAGATGTACAAAAGTCTGAGACAGAAAAAGACAAAGGACAACACAAGGTATTTGTTAAAATGTTTCTGTGCTCTTTGGGCACTTAATTAAACATTGCAAAATCAACATCTTCTTCATCAGATTCTGCAAAATATTTTACTTCTTTTCTTGCCCGGCCAGATCGTGGCAGAGAGGGCGGCTCGGAAGTGAAGTCAGCGGGGAAGATGTCCACATCTGAATCCTGATCAAAAGATGCTTTCTTCGCTTTCTGGATTTTGAAAATCAGATTGAAAACCCCAAGGTTAAAAACTATGACTCCTTATACTTACATTTAGGAAGTACTACAAGTAATGCTTTTAAAATTAGCAATGCAATGAAGACAGGATGAGACTTAACAGCTTGCCTTCCTGGTTGTCATTGTTGACCAAGCTCCAAGCTCAGAAATGCAACACTTTCTCAAACTAGATTTTCATTCCATTTTTCCACAAACTCAAGTACATCAGGTTATGGAACAAATATGCATGATTCCCAAGCAAGTAAATTATTCTATTTTTAAGTCCTTATCAAGAATTCAGCGGAGGAAAACATACTCCTGCACTGTGTAGTACATACTCCAAGTGTTTCTACAACTGCACAGGAGGCGCCAGGTGGACCGAGGGACAGCAGAGGGGATGGGAGAGGCCAGCATGGAAAGGAGCATCAAACCTTAAACACTTAAACACAAACCTAAGTTTTACCGGGGCAGAGGAAAAAAAAAAAAAAAAAGGCAAGTAATAACATCTGATGTCATTCATGCGCATAAATAGTGCCCTTCTAAAAAAGCACCAACCACAGTTACGGAATTTTTTTATCTTCATTTTGTTTGAAAGGCAGGCTGAGATGCAGACAGATGGCCATCTTCTGCCTACTGGTTCACTCCCACTGCCTGCAACAGCCAGGGATGGGCCAAGCCAAGAACTCGAGTGCCTGGCAGTGTGCTCAAGAGGCTGAGTGGGAACCCGAGGGTCCAGGACTCACTCAAAGCACTGGACTATAGCGTGTAAGCATCCCAGTAACTTAACTATGGCACTGAGTGCTCACCCCTGGAATTCACAATTTTAGAAGATCAGATTGGCTCTAGTCACACAAATCCAATTCCAAAGCAGTCCATTAGAGCGCAGTACTACAGTGCAATGAATAAGCCAAGCACACTTTTATCCTAGAAACAGTCTGATTATGTAAGTTTGTTCTGATAACAGATGTAAGACCCTGCAACACTGGACAAAGTCAGTCACAGCCTTGTTAAGGAGAGGCAGGTACTATGAAGACACCGCTCCTTACCTTGCTGGGGGGCTTGGAGGTCTTCCTGCCAGGGTTATAGTCACCTTCATTTTCAGAGCCAGAAGTTTTCCTTTTCCTTGCTCCTCGGCCTTTACCTTAAAGATAGGATAGATTTTTCTCTCAAAGTAAAGTGCAATGTAAGAATGCAACCAAACCTAACTCTTTGGCAGGCCCCAATCAGTGGAGCAATGGAATCCTGCTCTTAAATATAAACGGCATACCACTGGCATACTGAATGGCAGCAGCTTATCAATCCTGCAGTTGACACTACTAAATGGTATTCTGTAGACACATCTAGACTATCGGCAAAGTTGCAGCAACACATTTTAATGACCTTGATCTAGAGAAGAACACATTCACATTTTGCATGTGATTCTTGATTCCTTCAAAAGGAAACCCTTTAACAAAAAGGCTTCTCAGATGGTATGTAATGGAAAAGCTTTTGGTACTCAATTTGTCACTGACCAATACTTAAAGAAAAAATGCAAATTGTTAGGTGCATTTACTCGCGAATTTAGTCATCAGAAGACCGCATCAGCCAATCACAGACCCCACATGTAACAGGAGACAGAAAGGAAGTGATCTTCTAGCTGCTGGCTGACTCCCCAAATGTCCATCACAGTAAGGGCTGGGCCAGGTGGAAGACAGGAGCTACCATGTGTCCAGGCTTCCCGTGTGGGCAGCAGGGACCTCCCTGCACCATCCCTGCTGCCTCCTGGGCGCACGTTAGCCAGAGGACAGAGTCCGTGCGGGAGGCCAGGACTGGAAGTACAGGTTTTCTGTAGGGTGATCCAAGCAACAGCTTCATGCCACCATAATAAATGCCTACCTCGGAAGGCCCCCCCAGCCTTTTAGATATTAATTTAAATGCTTTGTCTTTTTTCATCTGAAAAAGCGAGTACACCAAACTGCTTTTTCCTTTGGACTCTTAGCACTGAGTTGTAGACACGCTGCTTTTTGAGAAGTAAGAACAATTTAAAATAAAATACGAAGATACTCCAAAAAGTTCATGGAACAATGAAATTATTCTGGTACAATAAAACTTAAAATTTATGCATCTTTTTATAATATATATTTTTATAATACATATTTTCCAGGTACTTTCTGAAGACCTAGTATACAATATACATGAATTTATTTTGGGAACCAAAATCATTTAATTTCATTTTCCAGGAACTTTTTGGATCCCCCCTCAGTATTTTCCACAGGACATACATTACAGGGTTCGATGAAGACAGTTCTCACCTTTTGGTGCTGTCGGCTTCTTTGGAATGCCAAATTCTGAATCTGAGTCGGAGTTTACAGTCTCTGCCAGCTTCCTCTGTTTGGGTGCTCTCTTAGGAATAGGGGCTGTGTCTGAAGCTCGTTTTCCTACTAAGCAAAGTTCCATTTCATAAGTCAATATAGTATAACAAAAACAATTCCTGCTAGGTGCCAGTGTAAAGGCAAATAGTCTCACACAGGACAAAGTACATTTTTGCAACTCTCAAATATAATGAACAGAAATGAATGCATTTCCATTCAGAAGTTAAAACCCAGAATTGTTGCCTTAATGTAGAAATAAATATGAAAATCTTAGACAAATAGACGAAAAGCCTTTTGGTTTGAATTTTGTTTTAAAAATAGACCTTGTTTTTCAGCTTTAACTGCAACTTTCTAATTAATAAAGCAAAATTTGGCATAATAATAATAATAATAATAATGGCTGACTAGATTTTTCTACTTAAAAACAGAACCCCCTGCTGAGTATTCTTGTTTCAGCTTCCAGGCTAGAGATGAGGTCTTGAAGGAGCAACAGCTGGATCCCTCATCACTGTGGCAGGGGCAGCCAGGTCACACACCCCTCCCCATGCCCGAGGGGCCTAAAGGAAGAGGCTGCGCACATACACTTCCTGTGGCCAGCTGATCAAAGCACCATTTTTCCTTACCACCATTCCCAGTTTTCCTGTACTGTACGACACGTTCAACTATACCAAGCAAAACTGGATCAGATGACATAGTAGGACGGTCTACCTCCTTGCTGTGGACCACTGGAACTACATGGAATGTGAAGTTACACAGTCCCACAGAGTAACGTAGATTGAAATGGGTATTTTCGGATGTTATATTTTGGGAGGAAAACATTTAAGGTTTCTCCTCCTAGAGTTCTGGAAATTATACCAGTTCCCTATTCAACTATATAGTGAAATTAAAAATGAGCCAATGAAGAGAGGGAAGCCAGTAGAAGGGTTAAGTTATCAAGACACCATCATTCTGAAAGCCAGGATCCTTATATTCATTGATCAGCTTGCCCCAGTCACTGGATAAGGACAGCTAGAGCAGGAGTGTTAATACTCCAGCTGAGAAATGGAGGGACGGTCACGGCACACTAACGCGGAACAGGCAACGGACACGGGTGGGTCACCCAGTGTATCAACACTCCAGCCCGTGGCGCCACAGTCCACGTTCTGCTGTATTCAACACATATGTACCTACAATGGTGCTGTCCACAGGACTTACGATGTGTGAGGAAGTAACATGCATCATCTATTCACTTGCTGTCTTACACAGCATATATCAATGACATGAATTTTGCAACATTATCTTCCCAACACACAGCACTAAAACTGACCTCTCTGAAAGAGTTAAAAATATATTCCTTGGTATTATGGCAGATTCACAAACCAGCTCCAAGTGTTCTGTGAACCATCTAAGGCTACAGACTAGAAGCTACAGAGCTCACAGGAAAAAAGACTGCAACTGAACTGACCAATGCCTCAACATGAGGGGACAGGACTGACGCAGGAGTCAGGCTACTTATAAATACACATTTCAATCCACTTCACATCCTAACCACCACAAAGGAGCTTTACTAGAAAGCTACCTTTAGATCCCAACCCATGGGATTATTTTATCATTACAACAGCTTTAAGATGCAGTCTTGCAGATATCTTTATAACTCCCTTGCATGGTTACATATTAAAATGTATGTTTCCATCAACCATCTCTATAGTTTATGCAATGATTAACGATCAAGTATAAATACATACCCTTTCTAGCAGCTGCTGTTTTACCAGGAACCTTATCTGTCTGTTTCGGACCAAATGATGGCGAAAAAACAGAAGCAGAATCTTCTTCATTACTTTCAAATTTAGCTGAATCTAAAATTACAAAGCTTTTTAAAGTAAGATTCTAAAAGACCTCAGTAAACCTGATGACCTTTATTTAGTAGTAATTGATCTAAAAGTTCCTATTTTCTGTTCACATGATCCAGAATATACAAATAGTAAAATTACGGGGGAAGAAGGGACGGAAAGGGAGAGCAGTGACTCCTAGACCCACAACACTGTACCGCTGAAAGCAATCAACAGTAAAGGTGCAAATAGACCAATATAACTCAAATAACTTTGCTATAAAATGGAAATGTGCAGTGAAAATAGTTCCAAATGCTAATCACCTAAAAGAGTTGATGAGTAAAACACACTAAGTTAAAATATGAAAAAGGTTAACTGTTTCATATTTACATAAATAACACTGTTAACCATATATCATTAGTAATATCCAGAGCTTTACTAGTTCATATTTGTAAGTCAAGAAATCATTGAAGATTAATATAAAAGGCATGTAGGCTTACTTTCAGTTTACAATTAGTCAAATCACTTTAATCAATCACTTCTCTCCGTTACCAAGCAGCAGGAGCTTTGAAAATGGCTACTTGACTTTAGCCGCTAGGCCAGAAAATGGCTACTTGAATCTAAGTAAACGTCTAACTGTTCCAACAAGCTGCTCAAAGTGAATATCCACACGTAAAGGATACGCAGCAAATACAGGTCTGTCTTGTGTGGGATTTTAAAATGCAAGGGTCAGTTTAGTGTTCTCAAAAATCCTACATACAAATGATATACAAACAGACCAATCGAAATTGCTCTTATGATTCCAAATCACTTAGATATTAAGCTTTATTAAACTCAAGCCTTATACATTCACACTGCATAAAAGGAAAATGTTCTGTTTATATTTTTCGTCGTTACTGCATTATACTCTCTACAAAAACCACAGATGTAAGCACCTCTGTACTGCAATCACCTCCGGAAGTTTAGATCTGATTACGGTGCGCAAAATGTGAAGCTTTCTACTCATGAATATTTTTAATATTCAATTGTGACCAACTGATTCATTTGCCATTTTCTTTCTGCCACTAAAATATATTGATGATACAGTAAGTAACCAGTAAAAAAACAAAGTAAGTGTGCATACCATCTTCTGACTTTTGGGAGTATGAAGGAAATGAGAAGAGATTCCCAAAGTCCTGACTTTTTTTGTCATGTGAAGATTTTCTGTTGAGGAAGAAGAAAAACCATGAAGAAGACATGACTGAAACATTGGAGCTCGACCCTGATAGATTCTATAATACACACTGCAGGATTATAATCACAGCATGAAACTTTAGTCCAAAGTTTTCTCTCCTTTATGTTCACAAATGTGTATACACACTCACAAACTTGTCAATACACATAAAACAGACACATTAATATAAAGCAGAAACCAAGCATTACCATTAAGCTACATTCAATGGTTGCCCTGATTGTCCCAAATTGTACTATCAACAAATTATGGCAAAAGCCACGACAAAGAATTCCCATGATGGCAAACAATATCCATTTATGATCCCAGATTACTGGCAATCAGTTCGACATTCCTGATCAAGACCAACCGTAATAGGAGTGAAAATATGTCCTTACAAAAGACCTGGTAGTCCATAACCTTACCAAAGTCAAGAAAAACCAAGCAAGACCAATGGAGTAACTTTTCTCAATGCCAGAGGTTGTCCGATTCCAAACCACTGGCTGCAGCACATCCTTGTACATAGTGTTTCCGTGGAACATGGTTATCCCCATTTATTCGCATATTGCTTATGACTGTTGCCTTGCCACAATGACATCCTTGTAACAAAACCCATATGACCTGCATTCTTCAAATATTTACTGTTGAGCCCTTTAAGGAAGAAGTGTGCAGCTCCCTCCTGTAAATTACAGCCACATTTATGGGGACAGCTTCAGTTTTAATGATTTTATTCCCTCATGAGGAAGATGTACCCTAGCCACAATGCTACCAGTTTCTCAGGAGGAGCTCACTGTAAGACCTTTGGCAGGTAATTGCAACAACTAACTGTAACACGTTAGGAAGTAACATTGCTTTATAACTTACTCTGGTGTAGCTTTTGATTTGCCTGGTGAAAATGTGTATTCATCTTTATCTAGGCCATCTGAAGGAACAAATTCATCTTCCCCATCATTGATTATGGGAGATGCCTTTACTTTCAACTCTTCCAAGTCATTATTCTCATCATCATCATCATCAGCATCATCATCCTCCTCTTCTGAGAAATCAAATGTGTATTTAGGTCTTTCAGCTAGGAGAAAAATTAAAAATGAACATTAAACTCAAATCTTAGCTTTATCCGCATGCAAAATTATCAGATAGCACATTTGAAAAGTGTTGCAACTATCTCTGAAAATATGTAAGGTAAAAGACAAGCACTTAAGGAATGAAAACCAGAAATTTTGGCCTCACTAATTTGGCAATGTTAACATCTGCATTATCTCTTGCAGGAGGTTATATGGTAATGCTGCATAAACTAAAAATATATACTGGGGGCCTGGCCTGGTAGCCTCGTGCCTAAAGTGCCTTGCATCCACCAGGATCCCATACGGGCACCGGTTCATGTCCCGGCAGCCCCGCTTCCCATGCAGCAACCTGTGTGTGGCCTGGGAAAGCAGTTGGGGATGGTCCAAAGCCTTCAGACCTTCAATCCTCATGGGTGACCCAGAAGAAGCTTCTGGCTTTGGATTGGCTCAGCTCCGGCCATTATGACCACTTGAGGAGTGAATCAACAAACAGATCTTCTCCTCCTCTCTATCTGACTTTGCAATAAAAATAAAAATCTTAAAAAATCTTAAAAATAAAAATCTTAAAAAAAAGGAATATACACTGGTGACACGGACTGAGACTGTAACCAAGGAAACCATGGTACGAATGACAAACACTTTCTATTTCTGTGATTACAAATAAATTTTACAGTTCATCAAGAAGCACTAAACTTTCTCTGAACCTTGGGTAAAAACTTTATTCTCTTCACACCCAGGTTTACTATGAAATAACGAAGACAATCATCTTTCAGATGAATGACAAAAATAGAAACCTAAGACTTCAAAATATCAAAGCAATAATTTAATAGAATGCATTCCAAGCCATCAATTATAGGAAAAGACATACTAGTACAATGTGAATATAATTTCTTTCTAATTTCTAACATACTGCAATTTAAAAACTGGAGGATATGTAACTTTACACTTTGCTTTTAATGTATGAAATAGCTCAGATAATTTATGGTATAACTTGCTAAAAATATGCCTGTAAAATAATACCTCTATGGACATTAGGATAAAGAAATGTAATCACTTGATGACCAAAGAGCCCAAGAATTTAAGGTCTGACATAATTAAAAGCTATTTCTTATATCAGGATTTTAATCAACTAACTTAAGAAATTTACATTCTGTTAAAACACTTCAAGTTAATGAATATCAAAAGGGATCAAGCCACATGCTAAACCACAAAATAAAGCAACAGAATGGTATTCTACAGTCTAACCTTACCACTGAGGTTATCTAAAACAGACTTATGTAGATGCAATCAGACTGCTGAAGTAGAAAAAATTACAAGAAGTCGGACACAAAGAAAGAACAAAAGAACAGGACACTTTCTGCTAGACCCACCATGGCTGGTATCTTTCAAACTATAGAGTGAAAAGAACAGCTTTATAATACAGATAAGAAAACATGGGCCCGGCGGCGTGGCCTAGCGGCTAAAGTCCTCGCCTTGAAAGCCCCGGGATCCCATATGGGCGCCGGTTCTAATCCCGGCAGCTCCACTTCCTATCCAGCTCCCTGCTTGTGGCCTGGGAAAGCAGTTGAGGACGGCCCAAGGTATTGGGACACTGCACCCGTGTGGGAGACCTGGAAGAGGTTCCTGGTTCCCGGCTTCGGATCGGCGCGCACCGGCCCGTTGCGGCTCACTTGGGGAGTGAATTATCGGACGGAAGATCTTCCTCTCTGTCTCTCCTCCTCTGTGTATATCTGGCTGTAATAAAATGAATAAAATCTTTAAAAAAAAAAAAAAAGAAAACATGATTACACAACGGAACTTGAGCTGTGGTTATGCATCAAGGTGAAGGAATTCATGATGGGGGAAGGGTTTGGGGTGAAGGGGGGGGAATCCCAGTACCTATGAAATTGTGTCATGTAATGCAATGTAATTAATGAATAAATGAATATTAAAAAAAAACATGATTACAGTAATTTTGAAGAAGTTGTAGAGCAGCATTTTTCATCTTCCTAACTGAAATTTGTTCAACAGCAGTGACTTTAGTATTTAGCCACATTGGTAATAGTAACAACAACCTGTAAGTCAGACTACAACACATAGTAATGTAAATAGAAAATGCATCACGAACCAGCTGCTCTCCTAAGCAGAGAATCCCTTGGGATAACCACGGGCTCTGTTTCCTCCAGGTCGCTCTCCGACTTGGAATCATCATCTGACCAAGGATTCCGTTTCTTCACTTTCTTTGCACCAGGCTTGCCAGATGATGTGGGTGTCTTCCTCACCCTGGTACCTAAAAGTCAAACAGCAACATCATATGAATTGTGCTTCCACAGATGTCATCAGGAAAATTAAAACTGTTACAATGAAGAGTCTTTTCATAAAATAATCAGCATTCATAAAAGTTGAAGTTATTTATTTCAACTAAAAGAAAAAAAATCATCAAAATCCGGCTAAGGGGCCCAGTGCGATAGCGTAATGGTTAATATCCTCGCCTTGAACATACCAGGATCCCATATGGGCACCGGTTCTAATCCTGGTAGCTCCACTTCCCATCCAGCTCTCTGCTTGTGGCCTTGGAAAGCAGTCGAGCACGGCCCAAGGCCTTAGGACCCTGCACCTGCATGGAGACCCGGAAAGAAGTTCCTGGCTCCTGGCTTTGGATCGGCGCAGCACCGGCCGTTGTGGCTGCTTGGAGAGTGAACCATCAGATGGAAGATCTTCCTGTCTCTCCTCTTCTCTGTACATCTGCCTTTCCAATAAAATAAATCTTAAAAAATCTGGCTAAGGTCTGCCTAGTTTTTCTCACATATACCAAATCAAACACCCGTATAGTAACTCCTCACCTGGCTCCTTTTTCTCCCTTTTGGGTTTGGGACCTTTGCCGACAGGTGCTAACGGGGTCACTGCGTCTTCTCCGGCACCCTCCATGGGTGTCCCAGTGAACTCTTCATCAAACTCTGTTTTTACTACGGTAGTATCAAGATCACCCTGCATGTTAAAAAGAAAATGTATACGTTAAAATAATTTAAGACCAAAGAGTTCCAGTCAATGAACAGCATCTTCACTATTGTTAAAAAAAAAAAAAAAAGTTCCGTTGAGATCCTAACAGAAGACCATGATCACATAGTGCTTTACTTACTTGTAGAAAATGACATTTATAACAGAAAATAAGAACTGTAAGCAGACAATGAGTACTTAGAAACAAACATAAGCAATGAGAAGGCTGAGGCAGGCACTGTGGTAGTCATTTAAGCTGCTACTGGTGAGAGCTGCATCCCCAGTCAGAATGCTGGTACAGGTTCCAGCTGCTGTTTCCAACCCAGCTTCCTGCTAATGCACTCAGGAAAGCAGTAGGCCCCTGCCACCTGACTAGGGATCGTGCCAGGAGTTGAGCCACCTGCTTCAGCCTGCCCCAGCCCTGGCTGTTACAGACATTTAGGGAGCAGACCACGGAATGGAAGATCTGTCACTGTCTCTATTTCTCTGCCTTCAACTAGGTGAAACAAATTAAGATTTATTTTTATTACAAAGTCAGATATACAGAGAGGAAGATCTTCCGTCCAATGATTCATTCCCCAAGTGACCACAACGGCGGGTGCTGCGCCGATCCGAAGCCAGCAGCCAGGAACTCTTTCAGGTCTCCCACACAGGTACAGGTCCCAAGGCTTTGGGCCGTCCTCGACTGCTTTCCCAGGCCACAAGCAGGGAGTTGGATGGGAAGTGGAGCTGCCGGGATTAGAACCAGTGCCCATATGGGATCCTGGCGCATTCAAGGCGAGGACTTTAGCTGCCAGGCCACCGTACCAGGCCCCTAAATTATTTTTTTTAAAGAGAAGAAAGTAGTGTCTGATTATCAAAGGGACTTCCATACCGATAGCTAACTGTAGTGAAGGCTACCTGCAAACTGAGGCTTTCACATACTAGAAAAAGAATCTTCAAGTATTGAAAGGATATAAGCAACACGTCATGCACAGGAAGGTACATCCTGACTGTGGAAAAAGAAAGAAATCATTAGGAAATAAAGCAGCCGCTCAATAGAAAAAGTGAGTAGTTCTTCCTAAGGGCAAAGGCGGCACCACAGAGAAGCTACCTTTCTGATCTGGTTCTGAAAGAATGACCCAAGTTTATCGAAGTTAAGACTAAGGAACCATCCCAGGTTGGAGGCACAGAGGCGTGGGACATCACATTGTATTTTATTAGTCAGATCTACAAATACAGGAAACAGTTTGCTAGGAGCCAATGAAAGGGAAGAGGAAAGACTATCAAAGAGGAGAAATACAGGGAGGCATCCAGGAGCCAAACTGCTGTATCCTAGCAACCTGTGTTCATCATGGGAGTCACTGAGGATTTAAAGGATGTGTGTGCAGTCAATTCAGTTTCAGAAATATTCTGGTATAAATGATCTAACTGGGGGCCAGCACTGTGGCACAGCGGTAACTGCCATGGGCAATGCTGACATGCCACACAGACCATGTCCCAGCTGCTCCATTTCTGATCTAGCTCCCAACTAAAGCTGTGGGTAAGGGGGAAGATGGCCCAAGTGCTTGGGTTCCTGCCACCCAGGGGTGAGACCCAAATGACGCTCCTAGTTTGGCCTTGCCCAGCTCTGGCCATTCCTGCTACTTTACAAGTCAACGAAAGGATGGAAGCCTCTAGGCTTTATGTAACTCTGATGTTCAAATCATCTTTATACACACAGATACATAACCAAAAGGAATGAAATAAAGGTAGAAATCATGAGACCACTAGGGACTAGTTCTAGATCTCAGAGAAAGCTTAGCAAACTTGACCAAGACAAGGGGGTACATTCTGATTGTCTTGTAGGCAGTCAGTAGGATTTAGCTGCTGATTAAATGAGCAAGCCCCCTGTGGCTGGCTTCCATCAGTTACTGCTGATCCTGTTATTAGCTTACATGATGTGCAAGGCAGGTTTTGAGATGAACAGGATGCATTGTTTCAGACATGCTTGAATTCCAGGGGTTTGGGCACTCAGGTGTCCCTACTAACCTGGTTCTCCTGAGAACAGTATAATGTAGGACACAGATTTAAGAGGCGTCAGTATGAATGGAAAAAGTTCCCAGCATAGATGTGGTGATCTCAAGAAACTATGTAAGGGGAAAAGTGGTGAGAAATGAACCTGACAAATAGCAAGTGGAAAGGAGAGAAACCATGCTGTCAAGGATCTAGGAAAGTTTGCATAACTAAACGAACCATGCAGGATAGGGGGGCACATGAGAGCAAAGCAGCACCGACCTCTGTTCACATGAGAACACCTGCTCCAGTGTCAAAATGTTTCTATGCTTCTACAAACAGCTCCATAGCAAGAACTTGGCAATCTTCAAGCCCAGCTCTTAGGCTCGTTTCCCAAACTTTCCATTATATGACCCTACATTCCTAAAAACCTCTTGGAAATAGCTATATATCCTTCTCAGATTCTTAAATCAACTTTTCTGGAAATACAAGCCCGTGTCTTTAGGACCAGTCACATATTCTGTTTCCTTAGCTCTGAAGATTCTTTCCAGACTTTCCTTCTTCTGGCTAACTCTAACCATTCCTGCTCAAAGACAGATTAAAATACCATTTAAAAAAATCCTCTGTGCTACTTAGCCGGCTATTGGCATAATATTTGCATAACATTTGTGTAACTAAAAGCAAAATGAATAGTAAAAGATAGTTTACTTTGAGAGCCAAACCCTTTTCTACTATAAAACCTCACGATATAAAGTTTACGTTTTAAAGTTAATACACTAATTCTTTGGTTTTTGCTTGTCCCAAAGTTTTGCATTTAGAAAGCTGTTCAGTGGATTATTCATTTTAGATTTCCAGTTTCATTTAAAAAATTGAACGGTGAGAAGAGGTTTGGGGAAGAGGTTGACACAGCAGCTGAGATGCCTACATCCCACACGGGTGTCTAAGTTTGAATTCTGCCCTTACTCCTGATCCCAGCTTCTTGCTAGTGTAAACCTTGGGAGGCAACAGATGGTGGAGCAGTTCCTGAGTCCCCGCTGCCCACGAGGGGGTCTGGACTGAGCCTGGCTCCCTGGCCTTCTTGGCCTTCGCAGAACAAACCAGCTGATTGAAAATCCCTGTCTTTTTGCTTCCCAAGTTAAATTTTTATAATGCTTAAAAATTGAGTTGACTATTTTTTTTACATACATGTGATCTTTAACCAGTTTGATTTCCTATCACAGTTGAACTGTATTAAATTCAAAAATAAAGCATGATAAAGGCACACTCCAAAATATTTAAATTACATGATTCTATGTAGAATAAAGTTTAGAGAAAGAAAAAAAGCAAAGCGAAGAGGCGTGTCATACCTTCTTCTTCTTCAGTAACTTTTTGCTGGCATCTGCCTTCATGGCTGTAATTTCCGGAACAATTCTCCTCCCATAAGGTGAAGGCATTGTCTCTTCCAACTGAAGCTTCTTCACTTTAGGTTTGCCAACTTTCCCTTTGATTGCTTTGCCAGACATCCCAGCCAGAATGTCCTCTCGTTCTTGAGCTTCCACTTTCTGAGGTAGAATTAGAAGGGAAGAGGGGACGCAGATGAAATTATCTAAGAAAAGATCATCATTACTGTGTATGAAACTGAAATTCTAGTTCACTAAGAAATAGAGCTTTCAACTGATCTATCCCAAAATGAAGTAGTGAAAAACCACCTGCACGTCACCCTAACTCATTCGACTAGCCTCTCATGAAACACGGAGGTGAGGAGCTGGAGCGATGGGGTGGTGGGGACTTAACGGCCTAAACGATTCCTTCCAACTCCAGGGTCTTATGATCTGAATTTGGAATCAAGACCTCTGATAATCTGGTACCATCATAATCCTAGCAAGTCACACACAAAGGTCTATTAACAGGAACAAAACTATTCTTTTCTATTGATCTAGCAAAAATAGAAAATGTAACAATGGTTCATAAATTTAAAGTCAGAAGGTATGTAAAATTGGAAGTACGAATACAGGCAAGATGCAACTTAGGATATTCTACATAATAAATGATATATTTCTAATATCATAGGTTCAAATTACTCCTATCAATAATTACGGATTTAAATAATTGAAAGGTAACAAGCATTTGAAGATATTTTTGTAGCATAGTATTTTTATGAAAATGTAAGTTTTAGAAACAGGAGGACTTAGATTTCCCCTATACCTCTGATTTATATATCCTCAGGAAAGAGAATTTAAAGAACATCTATCATATATTAGGTATTAAAAAATACACATAGTGATAGAAACAAGAAAAAAATGAAGACCCGAGAGGATCAGTAATTGCTCTTAACCATGATATAGTTCGTCTCAAAACAAGTTAGCTAAGTTCTCTGAACTTCAGGATTCTTCTTGGTAACAGGCTAATGGAAACTTTCTTCAAACGGAGTGCTGAGGGGAGTCACTCTGAGGTACACAGAAATGCAGGACCAGCACAGCCAACAAGTAGCATCGGGGCCAGTGCAGGGGCACAGCAAGCTCATCCCGCACCTGCCGCCCGGCTCACGGGCTGTGCAGCTCCTTGCTTACGGCCTGGTAAAGTGGTACAAAGTCAAGCCAGATAGGAGCGTAACTTCCAGTGTTGTGTTACAGATTAAAGTTATTACTATACATTAGATAATTCAAAATACTGAAAAAAGACTTTGAATATTTCCATCAAAGAAAGGATAAACGCTTGAGGATGAATCATCTAAATACACGATTTAATCAGTATTTAACGTTTGAATGTAATGAAATATATAATCCCATAAAGATATTCATTTTTTAAAAATTCTGATTAATAAGAAAAATATAAATATAAACCAAGGCATACTTATGCTGTGGCTCTTGAAATATCACTAAGGGAACCCAGGACAACATAACTAAAAAGTTCCGATTAGGTAACTAATATACCACACTTGCTCTTCTAACTTCCAGTTCTAACATGCGCCATAATAATAAAATTAGAGCATGTGGACAATAAACCAGTGAAAATGATTAGAAGGAAAAGAGGAAGTAATTCCACATAAGTAATCACTAAAATCACAGTATATATTTTCCCACTCAAAAGCAGATGCTACGACTGTTAATCTAATTCCAATATTTTAGGTACACAATTTTTAAAAAGGTTTACAATTTCTCCTTTCAATTTATTTTTACACTAGAATTCTAATTGGAGAAACTTAGGTTATAACATGAAAATAAAGATTTCTGCCTTTTAACCTAATGAGACTCATTCCACTGCTAAAAGCAAGATACTTCTATTATACACATACATATGTGTGTACTATATTAATATACATATATGTGTATATATACACACACATCTATAGATACTGCGCTTATGTCCTTGCAAGAAAATAAACTGAATGAATTTTACAAGTTAAGAAATTTAAGTAGAAAGTATTAAAATTTAGCCAATTTTAAATTTCCTCTCTAAATAAATCCATACTTTTCTCAACATTTCATATAGCTATAGCTAGAGGCTTAATCCAAAGTCAGATTAAACACCCTCAGAGTTCATTATAAGACAACTTTACTCTTGTTTCATGAAGATTACTCAAAATGTGTTTTTAATGGAGACAACCTACATCCAGTTCTTCGACAAATGCTGCTAAATCTTCCTTCCAGAGATCCGAAGGGGATTTTCTTTTAAGATCACTGACCTCTCGCCCCTACGATAGAAAGTAGTACAGTTTAAGCATTCATTTAAATATGTATAAAGAGTTAATCAATATTTATTTTTGGGAAAAGAAAACTGAGGATATGGCTAACACCACAGTTTCAAATTATTTAACCCACAAAAGTTCATACTTTTGCATCTCTCTGCTTAATCAGTTCTTCAACTTTTTCTTTAGTAAGAGACCACAGAGACATATTTAAAATATAATTAAAATCAGGGCCTGAAGGAGTTCCTGAATCGGAGGAACTATCATCATGCTGGTTTTGTGTTTCTTCCTCTTCTGCTGCCTGTAAAAAAAATACACTTTATATTAAAGTCAAATTAGTGCTGACATTTTCTGAATACTGAGTTAAATATTCTATTAATGCTACATTATAAATGCTACTCTGTCAGGTTGGCAGGGTTAATTTAGATTATCTGCAAGATTACCTATAAAAATGTTTCCTATAAAGAACTGAAAATTTTCTAAAGATGTACAACAAAACCTTCAGAAGAAATGGTATATTCAATCCCTATTCATCTTAGAGACTGATGAAAAACTGCTTTCCTCAGAAACTGTTACTAAATGAGAACACCTTAAATCGTGAAAGTAATAGAGTGAAACTAATGTTTTATCATTGCATCTTGTGAGATTTTTATATTTGTGAAAGAAAAATGTGAAACCAAGAATAAATATTATCACTGAAAACTGCTTTGCATTTTTAATAAATGTATCTGGTACAGGCATTCACTAAAAACATTCTTATTAAAAATTCCTCAAAGCAAGTAGACTTGTGAGAACTCAAAGTTTACTTTAGACATTGAGTTGGGAACTAAAGAACTGCCAAAGGCCTTCTGAAACTTGACTCATAAGGCCCTTAGAAACAGATGCAACAATAATGTCGTGCTGATATTAAATTGCAAAATAAAGAATTTCATAAAAGTTGTTTTAGATGATATCATCCTCAAGATTTTGAAAACTGAAATGGTCATTCAACTTCAAATAAGTTGTTTAAAGCACTTAAAATAAAAATGACTGAGGCAACAATATCACTCCATAAAACAAGGAGCTCACTTTTAGTAACCAAAAAAGAGAAAAGCTTTATGTTAAAAATTTAAGTAAATAATGTATTCATACAAGGTTTGGCTGTACTTTAGAAATGCAGTAAAAATGTCAAAGCGACAGACTTCACTTCATAAACAAAACTATAAATTTGGTTATTCAACATTACCAAATAAGGAATGCTGTTCAGCTGGTAAATAAACACCTATATAACTTATCAGATTTTGTGTTCTGGAATCTTCAAAAATTCCTCAAGTAATAGTGCATTTGCTATGAAGTATTTCAACTGTTAGTCTCCTAGAGAACTATACCAGTGGGTCATAAAAACTATACTTCAATCTATTCAATTCTAGTTTTTGATTAAATTCAAATTCTTAATGAATGCTGTATGACTGTATCTATCACTGTTGATGGACTATAAGACTCAAATCAAGAAAAAAAAATCAAGTTTGAATGATGTATTCATTACTTTAAAAAAAAACCCTTTTAATCTACTGTTCAGCTGCTGTAATTCTAACTCTTGAACTTTCTGCAAAAACAGGACACTTTCGTAGCAGCAGGTCTGTTAGCTGGCCACCCTAACGCTAGTGTACACACAGCCAAGGTGCTGTGAAGATGACAAGATCATCACAGAAACGAAGATATGCTTTACCCATGGATTCTACATCCACCAGAAGAGCATCCCCTAACAGTAGATACCTTCATCTTTTAAAGCTAAGCAGTAAAAATAATTAACTAGTAAACTCATGAATTTGAAGATATAACTGAAACACTGATACAAAAGGCCAAATAGTATATAAATCCTAATCTGGAGTTTAACAATAAACCAAAAAATACTGAGAGGAAATTTTTAAAAATTTGTAATTCTGCATGCTGCCCATCCTGTCCTATCTAGTTTCTTCAGTATTTGAATAAATCTATCATAAAAACATAATACAAACAAAAGCAACAATTCAATGTAATATGATGAATATATAGAAAAACATTATGGTTGAGAACTCATAACTAAAAAAGGTTTCATTTCAAGTTAGTCCACATAATCATATTGTTAGATATTAACGTTGTTGATATATATGTAAATAATCTAATTATCAGAAATTAACGATCAAATTTTCTTTTGTATTTCTGTTCTCAATCACAATGTTATATTGCCTTTCAAAATGTTTCCTCCTTACATACATCAAGAAACTGCTCCTGAGGGGAATCTCAGTTTCAATACCCCATTGATTGAATTCATATCACTACGTTATGAGCTGAAAGGGACGACTTAAAGTAACAAAACATCAGACTCTTAATCTGAAGTTCTTGGCTTTAAATCTCTAGCCAAAAATGTAAGCCCAGGGACGAGCACTTACGTGATGCTCTATAAAGTTCTAGAATAATGAGTATTTTGTCTCCAGATTCCCAGCATTAACCAAACCCAGATCAAGGGCATAGTGTCTGGATGCCATACTGTGACCACAGACTGAAAAGTATGAAATCGAGTGCGCTGCCACTCTGGTTCCCAGATAGTGTACATGCATCTCACAGAAATCACCACCACAAACGACACCCTCTTATTGGCAGGCTCAAGGGGACTGAGCTACCTTCTCCGACTTGGAGTCATTTCTCCAGGCCCTGGTGGAGTCACACTGGCCAAGAGTTTTGTGGTGGGTGTGCACGGCAATTTCCTGCACTGTATTTGTTCTGTGGATAAACAGACAACTCATCACCTTTAGCAATACTAAATTTAAAGTTCAGGGGTGGGTTTTCGTTTGTTTGGGAAGTTGATTTTAAAAGCTTCTCTGAACGTCTTTTTCTGCAAATGATTACCTTTTCTTGTGCTTCTTTCCAGGCTTTCACTGGGTCAGATTCATAACCTCTCTGGACTAACATTTGAATCAAATCTTTCTTTGACCTATTCTCTATGTGAGGGAAAAATAAAGTTAGGATCAAGAAAAGAGATTCAATTTGTATTTGTTTATATTCTACTGATAAAAATGTCTTCTATTAATAAAGCTTTTTTTTTCCATTTTTAACTAATCTTTAAATTTTAAAAGGTTGCATCTTACCTATAGTAATTTTCCCTTGTATCTTCTCTAAAATGAAACGGGCCTGATTGTTGAGCTTGGTAGATTCTGCTCCCAGCATTCCTACAAGCCACTCCTTTCGTAAACCATAGTAACTCAATCTTAAATCAAAGAATTCTTTCAGAATGTCTTGCACAGTTTCATACTTCTTCAGACATCCCATATGATCAAAGAGAACCTAGGCAAAACAGTTTTCGTGGATTATATAATCCGCACTCTTATTTTAATGTAAATGACCTCCACAGTATTTAAAACAGTAACATACTATGAACATACAACCCCTAAAAGCTATTGAGTAGAACCAGAACCAATAAGACATTTCTGTAAATACCACTTTGAAAACCACTAACTACAGAAAGGCCTGCAATATAATTTTGAGCTAAAAATAGCTTCTTTTAAAAACTAGCTATAAAACCATCTAAGAAAAATGTTTCCCCCAAACTAAAAACATACATTTGCCCCCATCTTTGACTTCTATAATTACTTGTGTTGTTTTATAAATTACTTGTGTTATAATTCAAACTTTTATTAACCCTCTACCAGTCTGTCTCAGGCACATAACAATGATTTTTCTGAACCATTATGCTATCACTGAATGTTTTTTATCTTTTATTGCATTTTAAAATTAGAATGGAATTTGGGTAGTGTTACACATTAACATAATTTTCTTCCTAGTTTTATATGTAAACACAAATATATAATTTTAATGAAGCAAATTTGGGTTATGTGGAAATTAAGATTCTACAATTGACTTGTTGATAGAGGTAGGCGTAAGGCACATAAAAGTCCACAATAACCATTCTCTCCTACAGTATGTGTGAAAATAAATACATCCTGTGTTCCAATTCAGATGTAGAAGCAGGAATTGAGAATAAAAGTAACACATCAAAAGTAGAGAAAGGAGTATATACCTAGATTCTTCACCAAATACACAGTGACAAAGTACATTCATTTGACTACCTCCATCATGAAGCCAATCCCAACAACTGAATTTATACCAGACAAGGAAAATCAAGGAGTAAATGTAAAAATTACCATGGAATTACAAGTAAGAGTAGTTTGAAGCTTAAACACTTTATGTAATCCAGCAGCTTCTGCTTGCGCCAGTTTCTCTTCTGTCATTTTCACCACAAATTTCACAGTTGTATCAGTATGATATTCTTTGTAATCAGAAATTAATGCTGGTGTTTTGTCGGTTCCATTCAGCATAGGTTCTAAAACTTGTTCTTTGTACACCTATAAAAGATTCAACATTAAGTAATTCCTTCACTTACTCTCATGTTCTGCTACAAAAAGTCTTTACAATCTCTGAAAAACTCTTTTACTCCTTCAAGAAGAAAAAAAAAAAAAAAAAAAGGAAAGCTCCACTTCTATTGCCTCCTGCTCAGTCACTCTAGAAGAAAATGTCTGGGCATCTAGCAGTGAGAGAAGGCCAGCAAGGTCAAGGCTCGGATGTGCTCATCCTGCCAAGGGAAGATGAAGTCCTGACAGTACGGAGAGTACATCAACTAGAAGGGACAACAGAGGACACAAACAATTAGATTTATAACAGCTGATATTAATTGACTTGAACATATTGATTGCTGTAAGAATTTAAAACACTGATCCTATTTCTTTCAAAATATACACAAAATTTTTAAAAAATGCCTAACAAACCATACCTCATTAAGTTTAAAAGTTTCAATTACTGTATGAGTGAGTAAAAATGTATGCAAGGTTTATTTACTACTACTCAAACTGAGAATCCACAATGATGGAATAATTCTTACCGGAAAGAACTGCTAATGCAATGCCCTTCGCAGAGGGAGTGCACGTATTTATACTAACCTGTGTCCAAGTTCTAACTGGAAGCTCTGTAATTTCTACTGTATTCCTATCAACCACAAATATTTCACCACTGACTGCATACTGGTTTTGACCAAGTTCTTGGATTGTGCCTTTAAAGTTCTTGTAGTTTGGAAGCTGCAGGAAAAAAACACAAATAACTTAGAAGTCCTGACTTCTCTCTTGAGTGTTACTGCCATATTTGAATGCTTCTTAGTTCATAGGTTATTGATAGTGACAAACATAACAAATTGAATTTCTCACCCTTAATCATCCCTCTTACCTAGTGACTACTCGATCATGGATTCATAACCTTTTAGTATATTCCAATTATCTTCTGAACCTCAAAATCTCATCATTGTACCTAGATTTCTTAGAATACTTCAGTCTGCTGTCCAACCCTTAGATTAATATCCCTTAACTTCAAATTCTCTGGGCCCTATATTGAAAGCCTCTCACATTCCAAATTTAATGTGATTTTCTACTTTTTCCTCTAATGATTTGCCTTGCAGAACCACTGCCTTTCTTCCAACATTTTGTTTGAATGTTCTCAGTACTCTCACTTTCATTATCTATCCACAGAGCCTTCAGATACACAGCACTCCCATTTATCTAATTTCTCAAATGAGCCCTCCCATCATTCACACCATCACTATAGAAATCAGGCCTATAGCATAGTACGTTGCTACTTTTTGCATATTCGGCCATTATTAATATCGTCTATGTCTAAACTTCGGGTTCTAATCCCTTATCTTGATAACACATCAATTTTTTGCAGACAGTGCTGACAGACATTGATCTCCGTGTAAGAATAGAGTAAGCAAACAAGCTGTGTCTATCCAATCCTCATACACTAGCAGTATTCCAAAGTCTACAGCAGCTTAAATAAAACTATAATCATAAAAAGCACTATGATGCTTCAGTTCAAAATACTTTGAAGTATTTTATTTATAGAAAACAGCAGAGAATATACTTGACTTAATTTTTAGTTTGAAATATAAAAATGAAATAAAACAAATAGAAACACATCAAGACAGCAAGTTTATTTCTATGATGGATTTGTGGAATTTTCCCCCTTTCCAACTCTGTATTTTCCCAAAAAGCATTATTTTTTGCAACAAAAATAAACCTTGATACATCAAGGTAAGAAAAAAGTTCCACTTAATTTGAAAATAATGTAAGAAAAGGGATTTTTGTTTTAACTGGAGGTGTGAGAAGAAGAGTGCAGTGAATTATACAAAGACAAAAATAAAATGAACATGATACAGTAAAATACATACAAGCATGTTTTCAAGCATCCTTACAACTTTGGTAAGACTTGATAATTTAAGAACAAAAACATGAAGTTAAATTTAATTTTATCTTGAAAGTATTACTCTTTATACAGTTCACAGATCAGAAAGCCCTGGACATAGAATATTTTAAAATTTCAACAATTTTATCCCAAAAAACTGACCTGCTGGTTCATTCCAAAGCTTATACTCCATCAAGTTAACTCTTAAGAAAGGTTTTTTTTCCACCTAATATGTTCTAAAATATTTCATTACTTTTCTAAAAATAATGAACTTAGTAGTTTAAATTGTCATTTGTTAAATAAACAATAAAGGCCTTAACTTTCAAGCAATTACCATGGGATGAGGATCCAAGCCATCTAGCATGCGCCTGACATTATCCACAATCTCCCTGGCGTCATAGTTCGGCAGCTTACAAGCCCATCCGGTACCAATGCCTTCAGCACCATTGATTAAAACCATGGGAATTATAGGAATATACCATTCTGGTTCCACACGCTGATTATCATCATAAAGAAACTTAAGCAGGTTGTCATCCACAGCCGGAAAAAGTAATCTTGCTAATGAACTAAAGAAAAAAAGGATAAAACAAAAACCAATGGCTTTAAGAAATAATACACACTATTAGAAGAATATTTTTATTGATTTCTGACTACATTTGCTTAACAATAAAATTCGTCAGTCAACCACAGTGCGTTAAGCTGCCTGCAAAGCCAGCGTCCTGTAACGGCGTTGGCTGGAGTCCCTTCCCCTCCATCTTCCTGATAATGTGCTTGGGAAAGCAACACAAGACGGCCTGAGTGCCTATGCCCCTGCTCCTCATGTAGGAAGACGCAGAGTCCCAAGGTTTCATCCTGGCCCAGCCTGCATTATTGGGACCATTTGGGGAGTGACCAACAAGCTGGAAAAATTAACCTGTCTCTAACTTAACCTTTAAAATCAATCAATCTTTTAAAAAAATATATAAAATTGGGGCAGTTGTAATGGTATAGTGTGTGAACCTGCCACATGTAACACCAGTATCCCATAGGGGTGCCAGTACGGGACAGACTGAGCTGCTCTACTTCTGATCCCGCTTCCTGCTAATGCTCCCAAGAAAGCAGCAGCAAATGGTCCAAGCGTTTGGGCTCCTACACCCTTGCGGGAGATCTGGATGGAGCCCCAGGCCCCCAGCTGATCATTCTGAGTGTGAATCAGTGGATGGAACATGGCTCTTGCTCACTTTCTCTCAGCTTCTCTTACTGTAATTTTCCCTTTCAAAGAAATCTTTTCAATCTTTTTAAAAATCTATTCTAAAAAAATGAAATAAGATTTATCTAACATTATCAGTAAATGTGTATTTCTCTTAGGCATGAAGACAAAACATAGCATTGTTTTATATTATTAGTCTTAAGTTCCTAAATGAGCAAAAATTTAAGCATTTTCTAGTTTTCTGAATCAAACACATAACCTATTCAGACATAAGAATAACCATCAGTTGGAGAAAAAAATCCTACATTCCTAAAGCTGAAAGTAATAGACTTCTTCTATTTATGGTCAAATAGTTTGCAACAATTAATGAATCACTTTCAGCGTCTTTTTTTCACTAAGCAGTAGAGGAAATAGGGGGAAAATTACTTGAGAACTCTGTGGATTATTATCTCACAATGTTCATTTTGTAAATTTAAAACTATTCTAAAAATGTTTGAAAGAATACAAAGTATGAGAGTACAGAATTAGTCATAACAGTAATTTGGAACCCTCAGAGAACCCAGGCAATCATTTTTACACAGTTACAACTCTATTACATATTTCATTGGTTCCAGTTAACTTCCAATTAAGATTTTTGTTATTATATAAACAAATGTTTACCTTAGCATTGTGAAAATATAACGAGGGCTTGCAGCATCTTTGCCACCATGAAGCCGAGTCCCAAACTGGCCAATAGGCTGAAGCAAGTTAATGTTGTTACTTCCCACAAAGTTCTGAGCCAAATTCACAATAGTCATCATCAAAGCTTGCTAAAAAGACAAACAGAACACAGCATTCAAGTTCTAAATCATCTATACCTGCTCCACAATTTATACTAAACCCAAATTCTCAATTCTTTCACATGTCCAAAGACCTTATAAAAGGAAAAGCAAGTTCTTATATACAATTATTCCCCGTGCCAATGCCTGCAGCTCTCAGTGGACTCCAATTCTAACGCTTACTTCTCCATGATGATAAGCAGACATCTCAGCAACAGATCCAGCCAACTGGGCTACTTTTACTTCCCGTTTATCATTCCTCTTGAAACAGGTAAATAACACTTTCCGTTGGCCGGGTTTAAAACCTAGTTTTCAAAGAGAACGACACTAAAAAACAGCACTGCAAGGTCTAATTACGTCAACAATTCGTTTAGCAGAAACAAGTTTCCGTATGTATTCAGGGGGAAAAGATACAGTTCAGTGTTGCAGAATAACAGACCAAAACCACTGTTTGTGTTCCTATAACAAAGTGAGTAACAATAAGGTGTTTTTAGATCATTTCAATCTATTTGAGAAAAATCAATCAGCAACTGAAAGACAGTATCAATAAAGCAGTCTGTTTATCATTCTTTTTGAT
Source organism: Ochotona princeps (assembly GCF_030435755.1). Classification (NCBI taxonomy): domain Eukaryota; kingdom Metazoa; phylum Chordata; class Mammalia; order Lagomorpha; family Ochotonidae; genus Ochotona; species Ochotona princeps. Next base: position 12,024,830 of record NC_080861.1, read on the forward strand.
GTAAGCCAATAAACATAGCAATAATCTTTGCAGTGTACACAAACTATCACCACTGTTAGCTACAGAATGGTAGCAACAAGATTCAACACTATCTCTGGAAATTTAATTACTGCAGATATTAGAAATATTACAACAACAGAAAGGGAAGTGTAGGTAACCATATCCAAATTCCTCGGAAACAGCTCCTTATACACTTCACAAGATGTTGAGAATTTTAAGATGTCTTAAAATATTAAACTACACTGTAACACACAGAAAGTTTCTAATAAAAGTTTCTAATCAAGATTACTCACCATCAACAAGCGATGGTATAGATCTTTCATTGTCTGAGTTTGAGAACAGAATCAATTCCTTGTTGATGAAATCATTATAGGTCAAATGTTTTGTTGCTGTACCATACAAAAATTGCTAAGAGAAAAGTTCAATGGCAATATTGTCATTATTACTGCCTGCCTTTTTTCGCTCTCCTTCCCCCAGTCACCACTCCTTCAGACTAACCTCTGGTAAGCCATGTAACCTACGCTGCCGCCGATCCTCCATAAAATTTGTTAACCATTCTTTTCTGTCATCAATTTTCTTCTTACTGAATGCCTGAAAGATTCCAGATAATGATTTTACATATTAAAAATAAAATGAATTTCATTATAGCAATCTGTTAATGAAAAATTACTATTAATTCTTTGGGAATTAAGGTTTTCCAATATTTTCAGTAAAAACATATTGGAAAAGTGTGAAAGCAGAACATAAACTGGGGACAAAGGTAAAATCGGCCAGTTTGTACATTCAAATTCTGAAAAGGACTTATAAGAAACTAAGACTGAGAGAAAAACTGTGGAAAGGTTAATTACAATAAACTGGATTACCAAAGTAATGGCAGCATCATCCTCAGGGCCGGCATATCGAAACAAGATGCGATGCCTTTCCATATCCGCAAAATACTCCTTTGCCTCTTTAGCTGTGCTGGTGCCCAAACCTGTACAACGGTTACAAGAGTGAGGAACACGACCTGTTTCAAATACTAAGTAAACAGCTGGTGTGGAAAGCTATAACAAATGAACCAATTCTGGAACACCGTATCAATCAACCAGTCTTAACTGACAAACACAAACTAGATAATGCATTCCTCCTAACACAAGCACACAATACCAAATAACTTAATCTGATCATGTCTCCAGTTCAACTACTAGTTAGGAGAACAGAGACAGAGGAGCCTGCTAAGTGTTAAATGAAACTACAGGTCTACAGTTAACAAAATCTACATGAGAAATCATATAGAACAAACTAAACTTTTTTTTCCAAACTAAACTTTTATAAATAAATTGCAAGGGAGAAGTATTAAAAGAGAAGTACTATATTAAAAGATTTGATATTTATCAATCAAATGCAACGTGTTTAAACCCAACTTAAAAATATCTATGAAAATAAACTTCTAATACTAACTGAACATTAAAGGACACTAAAGGTATGACAATTCTTTTTGTACCACATGCAAAAATGGTTATAGATAATGTCTAATAGCCACTTTGCAAATTTTAATTTTTTAAAAATACAAACCTTTGTAGTATTTTATTTTCCAGGCTTTTTGGTTTTCAATGTGTTTTTTCCACTCATCAAATTCAGGAATACTATAGAAGGAAAGTTCCTGCTTATTTTTGCTTGCCTTAAGTTAAGAAAAACAAAAATTAGTGTTTCTGCTAACCTTTAAGGCAACAGTACAAAAAACATAATGTAAATAATACCTTTACAATAGGAGTAATGAATTCTTCAAGAAAACCGTGCTTCAAAAGTGATGGCCAATTGTGATGGATAAAATTAATAAGCAGGCCTTTTATATGAGAACCATCTTGATCCTAAATCAATGTTAATAAAAAGTTCCATAATAATTTTACAAAATAAAGTTACCTTTAACTAAATTGTTAAGTCTATAAACACAGCAAAAAGGCAAAATTTCATTCAAATTCTAGAACTGCACAAATAAGGTATATAGCTCATGGAAACCTGAATATTTCTGTCCTTCCAAAATTATGTTACAAATATGCGTGTTTTACAGTTCATACAGATTTCACTAACAGAATGGCTTAAAACTGGAAAATACATGAAACGTGCTTATAATATCACTTCACTAAGGATTGGAAGGAAAAATCTAGAGTACTTGCAAGTTCTCCCTTGACATAGAAATCAAAATTTTTCTGTTTAAAACTTTATAGAAGCTATAGGTATTGATCAGAAAATTTTCTAGTTCTTTTTATAACACTATGTCTCTATCAAATTCTCTGACTCTTTGTGCATTCCCAAATATGCCACCACATAAAAATACTAACCTTCATTCTAGTGACCTTTCTGACTGGGATCCATCCCTTTTTCCCACTTATGTACAGTCTTTGTTGTCATAATACTACACTATACTTGACTCTCCTAACATTTATTACATTTGAAAACACTTTTTAAAAACCTACAAGGCTGGGCTTGGCAGCGTGGCCTAGTGGCTAAGGTCCTTGCCTTGATCCCATATGGCCGCTGGTTCTAATCCCGGCAGCTCCACTTCCTCTCTATCCCTCCTCCTCTCAGCATATCTGACCTACAAGGCTATAACCCAAAGACTTTATAGTGTAAAATGCACTACAGACAAATGTGTCCATTAATCAATGTTTCCCTATGATATGCACACAATTTCACCTGTACTGTCTTTGGAGCAAGTCTCATGAATGTATCAAAAGGACAGTCTAACAAAGATAGGAATTCCAAACAGCAGGCAACTTCAACCAACCTGATCAGTCATGATCATAATCTTTCCATAACGTAATGTCTTCAAGGATTCTGCATCATCATAACTTTTTTTGTATTGCAAACCAACTATTTTGATGATATTGTTTATTTCTGCATTTTCCATGATCTGCGCAGCAAGGAAAATCGTTGGAAGAACATTAGTGTTGAACTTGTGAACATTCACGCCAACAATTTCATAAAGGTGTAGCTGGATATATACCTGTTTATGAGAAGCTTCCCGTACATTAAGAATTTTACCCCTGAGTGGAAAAACTCCGTATCTGTCTCTCCCAATCACACCTAATCCAGACACGGCCAGTGATTTGGCAGAGTCACCTTCTGTTAATATCAGTGTACATTCCAGAGAATGTTTCCCTCCTAAAAGAAATTAAAAATCGCATATCCCAGAAGCCAGAAAAATTAATACTCATGAACAGAAAAGACTTGAAGAGACATCTTACATTATTTTTGGTATTAACAGTATATTTTATTGAATTCCCCTCTCCTGAGAATTACCAACATGTAGTACATACAGTGATTTTAATGAAGTAAAATTGTATTCTGAAGAGAAACTCACAAATAACATACGGAAGATAGAAACTTCCTGAGTAAATTAAATCCAAATCTTTAACAGACGACAACAACAACAACAACAACAACAGAACCTTACCGGCATCATTGGCATCATCCAGTTTCGGAATTCCTTTGATTTTACTGTATTTTACTGATGAACACTTCTTATTCAGCTGAGTCTGAGCCTTAAATTTCACCCAGTTCAGGATACTTTCTACAATGCCACAATTAGAGGCCTAACAATCAAAGAATACTGGTATAAAAATAAGCTAGTCGTTCACACAGTCAGATAAAACCAACAGAGTTTAACGGCATACCTGCACAGTGTCAATGTGTTTCACGATAAAACTATAAAGGCAATGAGAATGAAATATGCCAGTAAATCTTACTCAGTTACAGTAAAGCTAAGTCAGGCAGCTAAACATAACAACCTATACGTACAAATGCATGAAGGAAGAATAATTTCATTATACATAAAAAATCTTGCTAAATAAATTTGTTGAGAAATATACAGTGCTTTTGTTAATTTAACTTTATTAAAGTAAAAGTTAATCCATCCTTGAATTTACTGGAAGGCAATGTCCACTGATGTTTCTAATATACGGAATATGAGTCTTAAATTTTCAAAGACAACTAAAAATTATTAACACGAAGGAAACATTAAGTTAAAAACTTAGGAACAGCTTTATTTTGAGATAGGCTGGCATGCAGTAATTCAGCATTGCTTGGAATTCATTCTCTGCATTGAGTCAATATATACGCTGTCCACCACACAAGCTAAGCATTTCTGATTCCAAATCCTGAGAGTTATAGTTTATAATCTGAGGCAGTTAGATTTTATACACATAAAATGATTTTTTAGATTACAAATAAAGCAAAGATGTGAAATGTCATACCAAAATTTACTTTGTTCCACCTAAAATGCTAAAGCATAAAAGCTAAAAGTCACATCATCATGAAAACAACTGTTTAGGAAAGTGTGTAGGATATTTTGTGCTCAGAATTCATTTTGATTATTAATTCTAAAAGCATTATTTCAATAAAACTTCAACTATTAAAACCAATTTCTGCTTCTGAGAGCATGCCTTTGAAAATATGCCCTGGAATTTGACAAATACGTTATCTTGGGTCAACTGTACAGTATTCTCCCATCAAACTAGAAACTTCCAAGGGAAGGGGCTTGCCCTACTGATCTTAACATTGCCTTTATCAAACACTGAAAGATGCTTCACGAAAACTTCCTAAGTGTTTACTGATGGCACTGCTGAGCACAGCAGCAGAAGCCGACCTTGACAACACATTACAAGGGCTACTAACTAGCCGCAAGGCTTCAGTTTACTTGGCCTCTCATTTTTTAAAAAATCGATGCAACCAAAATATGTGCAAAGTAAAATGAAAGTGCTTAATATGTAGAACACAGTCTATTTTACTATATCCAGCAAGACAAACACACACAAGTAAAAGATGAAACCAAGAGTCCTGAGGATCTGTACACTTGCTCCTGGGAAATCTGGGCTTTAAAATGGCAAATGCAAAACTCAAGGCATAGTTAGATAATTCCCTGCCTTAATTTTTGACCAAAAAAAAAAAAAAAATCAATGGTTTTATAAAACAATAATGCCTACCCTTTTAGGTGATCAGAATGTGTCATTCTAGCTTGTGGTATAAGCCTGCCTATTCACAATATAATAAGCGAGAAATCAACCATAAATGAATCACAAAACCTTTTTAATTCTCATTACAAAAAAAAAATATTGTAAGTTATACTTACTGCTTTAAAAAATTTTTCTGACAGTTGGCATTTAGAGCCAAAACTTTTGGGTTGCAGAGTCATGTTCTCCTTAGTTTGAGAATCAAAAGTCGGATTTTCGATAAGGCAATTTACAAAAACCCAGATGTGGTTTTTTACCTATCAAAGAAAGTACCAACAAGAGAAGGTCAACAGCAAAACTGGTAGGTAATAGGTCAGGAGAGTACAGAAAGTCTCACTTACTTGGAATGGTTTCACTGATACACCAGCCTTGTTCTTTTTCTTAACTACTTCAATCAGTTTGCCAACAACTTGATCTACCACATAGTCTACGTGCCGTCCACCCTAAAGAGAGGGAAGAAAATGAATTCAATTTTTTCCATAGTAAGGGTAATAAAATACGTATGTATTCTCTAGAGTAAGTGTTTCAATATTTACAACAACTTTTTGTTGTTAGTATTATTAACTATTTTCCAAGTAGCATGAGTCTAAAAATGACAGGATTTTTTTTTAAAGCTGTGTTTGGCCACAGAACCAGTAAACCAACATCCATAGCTTTCCTTTTTAATTTCAATTCCTTTCCTTTTCCAAAAATTCTAGGGTAGGCTTTGAACACTCTCAACTCATTCTGTGAGCTTCCTGAATCCCAGCTGGAACAGAATTCAACTCTGACCATGACCCAGAGTTCGCAGAGAACCCACAGGTTAAGGCCTCAGCCCCACGAAGTCACCCCTCTACTCAAATGTCAGTTGTAAATCCTGGCCTCCTGGATTTCTGATGAACTATAATAGGATCCACGCAGGTTTGGTTATTTGTTGCAATGGCTCACAGTACTCGAGAACACGCTTTGCTTTGATTTGCCATTTTATTACAAAGAACACAGCACAGGAACAGACAAATAGAGGAGATGCGTAAGGTAAAGTCCGCCCTTTTCTCCCACAGGCCACCCTGCCAGCACTTCAGTGTATCATCTTCCTGGGAACTCTGTTCTTCAGGGGTTTCTTTTCACAGTACAGGCATGGATGGCCTATGACTATCTTCAGCTTCTCTCTCCCCCCCTGATTTTGGGGAGTGGGCCACTTACAGTTTCAGTCTTCTCATCAAGGTTTGGCTTTTCTGGCAACCAACCCCCATCTTGGGGCTACCTAAGCAACTGCCAAGAGTCATCCTATTAAAATAAAAGATGCCCCTCTCACCTAGGAAACCCCAGTGATTTAGAGACTCTGTGTCAGGAACTACATCAAATATTACAACACAAGACACTCTTATCACCTCTTCCTTTCAGAAAGGTTTAAGGTTTTATGAGCTCTGTGTCAGGAATCAGAAACAAAGACCAAATGTATATTTCTTATCAAGCCATTCACACTTATATCCCTCCATACAGCTATCTCTATTAAAAGTTATAAAACATGAAAAGACAAAGAACAGAAACTGACACAGATGGTAGAGTAGGTGGTTTAAACCTAAAGATTGTGGCAATTCCTTGTTTGTTCATCTGAAAACCATTCACCCATTATTTCACTAATAAACATAAATGTTTTGGGTTTTAGTTGGCAACATGCCAAGTTAAAAAGATTTATAAACACAGACTCTCTTGCAACATGGGCCAGCCATTTGCCTCAGTTCTAGCTAGTTTAGGATATTAGCAGAGATCTGCTGGTAGGACTTTTAGAAATGCTACTATATCCCTAATCAAAATGGAGAGAGATGAATTTACCTAACCACGTTTATTCTCCCTAGAACTTGGAAGTAAAGGATAGCAGTGTAGTGAGTATCTCGAAGGCATGTGAATGTACGCCATTTGCTAAGGGTGTCAGAAACAGAAAACCAAGACGGGCACAGGCCTGTGATGCCATCGTACAGAAAGTATCTAGTTTTAAGAGGAAAAAATAAAACCTTCATATGTTTAAGACACTTTTTTTAGGTTTCCATCACAAGTAATCACAGCCAACTTTGGATTTCTGATGACAAGACAGATTAATGTTTGACTATAACACATACAAAAATTTAGAAAATTTTTTCTTGATTTTAAAATCCAAAACCCTCCCCAGGGCAGTGTATCCAGCAGGGCCCCAGGTCACCTGGCCTGGGTCCTGGGTCCCACCAGAGTGAGCTAGTCCTCCTCAGTAGAAAAGACAGAGGAGTAGACAGCTGGCCCTGATGCACATGGAGGATAAGCAGCCCACTGGGGCCTGCAGAGGACATACGGCACTGCAGCAGAGGTAGAACAGAACAAACTGGACAACTACCTAGGCCAAAGGATGGCAGCAAGTGTGTGGGCAAATGGGGACGCTAAGGTCAACTGCGTCAGTCAACGGACATTGGAAGGATTCCTCATCCTTGGATGGGCAAGATTGCAGCATTTCAGAACTATCGAAACCACCTGGGCAGAAACCTCTGCGTGTGCACCGCACTGGTAACCTGGGTTATTACTGAGTGGCCAATCCCCATCCCCAGGTACTGGGGTCATTGGGAGGCTGGATATGGCTTCTCTCTTTATCTTCCCCTTCCCCCGAGAAACAGGAAGAAATAGAAGAATCAGAAATGATGACCACACCCACTTTCCCCTGACCCTGGATCCTTCCCACCCTAATCAACTATGTAAACATCTAAAATAAATTTTAAAAAGAAAATTAAAAACTACTGTTGTCATACAATTTAAAAAATAAAATCTAAAACCCTGCAGAAGGATATCATTATCCTCAGAACAGCAGAAAAATATATTCCACAACATAAGCCCAAAAAGCCTCATCGTATATTCTATACTCTTAACTCAGGATACCGAATAAGAAAATCTTTCTTTTTTTAAATTCTTTTATTTTGATAATCTTTAAATAGCTGATTAGGGCACAAAAGGTCAAGGGCTACAGGAAAATGGGTAAGGCCTTTGCTTCCACATTATTATTATTTTTTTTTCTGTATCTGGTCTAAGGGGAGAAAGGGAAAAGCCACACCCATCCCAGGTCCCCAATGTGAGGCATGCTCCGAGGGTCCTGCTCAAGCAGTTTTGATAGTACAACAGTTCTGATTTGCTGCCAATCTCGCCATTCCACGCATGATGAAATCTGTCCAGAATCCACTTGGGGATCCCGCCAACTGAATTGCTGATCTCAGAACCTCAACCATGAAGAGACTATGTCAGTCAGTGAATTCTAAGGAAATTGTTTTCATTCTAAACTTCACAAAATATGTTCAACAATAAAAGCTAGTGCTAAAAACTTGTTTTTCAGTGAATATTTAGCTAAACTGTAACCTAGCTATTTCATAGAAAATACACCCTCATTTTCCTACCTCAATTTTTAACATTTGGTTATCATTATTCATTTTTTAAGAACCATTTCTTCTGCCAATAACCTGGAAACAAGGAATGTGCACACTTACTTTTGTCGTTGCAATGCTATTGACAAAGCTGATTTGCTGGAATCCTTTTTCACTCAGTGTGAGGCAAACATCCCATCTTTCATTTGCAAGCTCATGGATAACTTTCAGGGCCACTCCAGTTTCATCTAATTTGTCTTTCACATAAAGATCTACATAACTTCGAAACCCATTTACCTGGAAATAGAAAAACCAAACTGAGTTGGCAGTTCTAACAGGTGAATGTCCAAAGGTACTTCTCATACTTCCATTTCAAACAGTTTTAACTCAAACCTTCAATGACTTTTCCCTGTTTTACTCCTATTGCAGGAATTAGGGAAGTGAAATCAGTGGTTGGAAAAAAATTTTTTTCAAATAAAACTTTTTCACCAAAAAGTTTCTAGTGAAAAAAATTAAATCTACAACAAGAAACCAAGAACACTGGAAATGGAAAAGAAGAATGTAAAATAAAGTCTTTCATTATATATATATATATATAATTTATCTAAGTTTTTTTCCAGGAATGATATATATATATGATATATGTATGATATATGATATATGTGATATATATGACATATATATATATCATTCCTGGAAAAAACTTTTATATATATACCATTGTTGGAAAAAACTAGTTGCATAAAGCAGTAACAATGTGACTATTTTGGAATTTTTTTCTGCCATAATCTTTGTAAGTATTTCTTCTGGTTCCTTTTCTCCTGTTTCCCCTTCTGGGATTTACAGCATATGTACAACTCACAGAAGTGCCTGGGGCTATACTCTTCTAAAATCCTATCACTCCACATAAAGTGATAGCAATGCATCCAAGCTATTTACAAAAGCACTTATCATAAATCCTAGGGAAACCACTAAAACAAGGCTTTACAAAGTATAGATAAGACTTAATATAGAACAGAATCAAGATGGTGAAATAGGGTAAGGACACGTTTAAACAGACGGAAAAACATTTAATCAGGATGAAGCAGACAGGACATATTCAAGGAAATAGGAGAGGACAGAACAACAGCAGAGGGGTACCTGCAGACTGACAGACACGGGAAAGCAGCAGACACAACGGTGTGGTGTTGCAATGACTGATACTCCAGCACGGCGATCTGAACTCTACCAGCAGCTGGAACTCTACCAGCAACCAGGTGGGAAGGGACTTTCACTGTGAGCTTGGGAGGTAAAGCCAGACAAAGAACTGTCTGTCTTGTTGGTCCGTTTGACCAGGAGCAGAGACAGCAGTAGATCACACATGGGCAGTGAGAGAACAGAGTGGATTTCACAGCCCAGTCAGCCCCCTAGAGCCGTATTGGGTGCCATTTTGCGTAAGGAGGCAAAGCCAAGGGAAAGGACTAAGCATACGCTGAGCTGGGAGTAAACTCATTTCTGACTCAGTGAACTGCAGCGACGTGGCATTCAACGGGTTCCACCCAAGACAGATCTGGGTAGCCCTAAGACCTGATGGCCAGCAGATCAAGAATTCTTGTAGGGGTACGTGAGGTGCCATTTTGTACACTGTGGCAATAGCTTTAGGACTGCAGGGGATAACAGTGAACTGCACATGTGCTGATCTCGCGAGAACTCACTGAGCTCAGCGAATTGCACTGGTCCTGCAGCAAAATAATACTGACTGTGGCATCGTATGGGTCAAAATAGGTCCGTGTGGCACCCAGACCTAACAGCCAACTGGTTCCGACAAGATCAGCACCACCAACAACCTAACTATATAGGACACCTGGTGTCTCTCTAATCCTGGGACCTGCTCCAACTGGAAGTGGGAGAAAGGTTGCAGAGACAACGGTGCAGCCTCAGCACGGTATCACAGGAGGTGGAGAGTGGTGAGCCAGGAGCTGGGGCTGTGGAGACCACGGTGGAAATCTAACATAAGAACCCAGACCTGGAACTCGCTGGAGGTTGTGGCACAAGTGGCTGCAAGCAAAAAGTTGTGTACCAACTGCAATAAGTAAAATCGCATTGTAGACCTGTGGGTGACACAGCTTAGAAACCTGCCCCAAGGAGAAAACTCTGCCAAACAGAAGTGCAATGACCAAGAGCAAAAGAAGAGACAGAGGCACAATGAATATTACCGAAAATTCCCCTGCAAAGGAGCAAAACCCTATGCCAATCTCAGAGTTAACTGAGGAAGACATCGAGAAAACGGGGCATACAGAATTCATAAAACTCATTTTAAAGCTTCTGATAAAAAATGAGAAGCACATACAAGAGTTCCAAGAATTTAAGGCACAATAAAGCAAATCAAGGCGGATATATCAGAAATTAAGCACACAGTAGGGCAAATTAAAAGTACAGTGGAGAGTCTCCAAAATAGAATGAAGAAAGCAGAAGAAAGAATCTCAGAATTGGAAGATATTTCCTGTCATCAGGAGGAAACAAACAAAAAGCTGGAAGCAGAGATGGATCAGGCCAAAAAAAGTATTCAAGAATTGAAAGACACTATTAAAAGGCCAAATATAAGAGTTATGGGAGTCCCAGAAGGTGCAGAAAGAGAAGATGAGTTTGCAAATGTATTTAATGAAATAATAAAGGAAAATTTCCCTCATCTAGAGAAAGAATTGGGAAAGAATTGGGAAACAAGATCCAGGAGGGGTACAGAACTCCCAACAGGCTTGATCAAAAGCGATCTTCACCAAGACACGTGGTCATCAAACTCTCTTCAATTGAACATAAGAAAAAGATCCTTAAATGTGCACGTGAAAAAGATCAATCGACATATAAAGGAATGCAATTTAAGCTCACAGGAGATCTCTCACAGGAAACTCTACAGGCAAGAAGAGAATAGAGTGACAGATTCCAGATTCTAAAAGAAAAAAATTGTCGGCCTAGGATAACATATCCAGCAAAGCTTTCTTTTATCTTCGAAAATGAAATAAAATTCTTCCACAGTAAAGAAAAGTTAAAAGAATTTGCCTCTTCCAAACCTGCCCTACAAATGATACTTCAAGATGTTCTCTTGACAGAGAAGAGGAATAGCACCCAATGAAACCAAAGGCAAATGGGAAGAACATCCCAGTAAAATGACAACAGAAGACTAAACCAATGAACAACCCATTCCTTAAATGACAGGACCAAAGTACCATCCATACATGTTAAACTCTGAATGTAAATGGCTTAAGCTCAATCAAACGTCATAGGTTAGTAGACTGGATTAAAACACAAAACATCTATTTATTGTCTAGAAGAGACACACTTCACCAACAAAAATCAGCGGAAACTATATTGCATGGATTTTGTTGTTTTCTGTTAGTTTCATCTCTTCAAAACACTTTCTTCTGATTAAATCATTCAATGACTCATAGATCATAGAGTAGCATCATTTTCTTCAAGAAGGCTCTTGATTTTCATCTCTTTAGCTACACGTTAGGCATTTAGTAGCATGTTATTTAACTTCATGGTGTTGTTCATTTCATTTTTCTCCCTGATGTTGATTTTGTTTTGTGGCTTTTCATTTAAGAGGATGTATAATAGCTGTTTAATGGAGACTGTCATATCTAGTAACAGGATATGTAGTACAGGATACATAGTACAGGAGAAAAAACTGTAAAAATATTCATTTAAAACCAGAAAAGGCAAAATAGATAAGAAACAAAGAATACAATGAACAGATCAGTTAGCAAAATGGTAGATTTAAATCCAAATGTATAAATATTCATTTCAAATATGAATCATCAACATACCAGTTAAAAAGATTGTCAGATTAAATTTAGGATACAGCTGGAATTTGCTTTATCTACAAACAAAAAGGTATCAACTGTTTAAGAGGAAACTTACTGGTAATTTCTTTCCATTAAACATGACCTTGACCCCTTTACATGAACCAGCCAAATCATACGCTCTTCTGGTCATAAGAGCCACAATATCCTTGTCAAGTTTTTCCATCTTAAATTTCGCTAGATCTGGTTGGAATGTTACGCATGTATAATCTTCACCATCAAAATGTTTAATTTTGGCTTCAGAAGTCTTCATCATATTATTCATCCATGTCTTTAACAGAAAAAAAATTCAAATATTTCTATAATGTCTCTACAATGTATAAGGCTCAGCTCATGAAATGCATCCATTTACCAAAACTACATCCATTTCCAACCTCACAACAAACCAGTTCTAAAGCTGACCTTATACTGTCAGTAAAATAAATTTCTAATGTAACAAGCTATACAGATTTTTACAAAACACTAAGTCATGATGCTTTTTCTGACAAAATTACTTCAGCTCACATAAAATTTCAACTATTTTCAAGAACCTGCAAAGATAAAGTAAAAAAATTCTGAAAATGAGTTTTATGATTCAAGGAAGAGTTTGAGTACTTAAGTATAGGAGTTTATATATGTAACCGAGTATAAGGGTTTAGGACATTTTTAATAATACTTTCTTTCACTGAGCTAAAGAAGTCTGCTTTTAAGCATTTTTAAAAGGAATGATGGAAAAGCAAGCTTCTATAAGATCTCCCGGACACTGATTTCTCCCTATCCTGCAGGCCTACTTCATGCTCACAAACAAGGCAGGTAGGACATGACAGTTAAAACTGCAATTTACCCATTGACCATTAGCGCAACACAACAGTTTTTAAAAGTTTTACCTGCTTAAAACTGTGTTTATATTCTTTGCAAGCTGTTTCTACTGTGAACTTTGTACTGAAAATATTACAAAGTTTTGCACCATAACCATTCCGACCACCTGTAAATAACAGTGAAAGCTTTAGTGAAATCGTTTAAGAATCTTTTCTAACTTACCTACCATAAAGCAAGTCTGCTGTAAAACATATCTGCTTACTACATATTAATCAACTAAATATTTTAAGTATACCTAGATTTTCCATTTAAAGTGAAATACAATTAAGATTGCACAGGTATAGTAATATAATACAAGTATTTTGTAAATTGATACTTTCATCACAACTTCAAAAAATATTAAGTTTGGTAACCTCTACACCACAATAAACCTATATGAGCATGAAATTTGAACTTCCTAACAAAGTCACTTTTCTCTATCCACATCACATACAAAGCTTTAGTGCTAAAAAGACGCTAACAACTTACGCAGGAAAGGAAAAAAGCAGGAAAACATGAGGTTGAGTCAAAGCACTTTGCTACTCATACAGTCTAAATTTTCAATCCTGTTCTGTAGACTAACATAGTTTAAAAGTAATTCACTATCAAAACAAACTGTTTATATCATAATAAACAAATACAAACACAGTAGTCTCATCTAAATCAAAACTTAAAACTGTCAGTGTTCCAGCAACCCTAACATAGAAACTACCGAATTATCAGACTTTTAAAAAAATCGCTTGGAGATGAGTGATACAGCTTAGTGGGCAAAGCTACTGCCTGTAGCACCGGAATTCCACAGGGGTGAAGGTTTGGAGTCTCCACTGCTTTACTTTAGACCCAGTTCCTTGTTAATGTGCCTAATAAAGCAGCGGAATCTGCCCAAATGTCTGGACCCCTGTTGTCCACACGAGAGCCTTAGAAGCGGCTCCTGGCTCCTGGCTCCTGTCCCAGAGCAGGCTGTGGTGGCCATTTGGGAAGAGAACCAGCAGACAGAAGATCTTACTCTCATCCTCTAACTCTGCCCTTCAAATAAAATAATTTTTTCCAAAGATCCAAAGGTATATGTAAAGATTTATTCATTCATTTACTGGAAAATCAGAATTATGCAGAGAGGAAGACAGAGAGATCTTCCATCTACCATTTCACTGCCCTAATGGCCACAACAACCAGGACTGGTCCCAGCGGAAGCCAGGAGCTTGGTCCAGGCCTCCCACAGGGGGAAGGGGCCCAAACATGTGCAACACCTTCCCCCTGTTTTCTTAGACATATTAGCAGTGAGCTAAATTGAAAGTGGAGCAGCCAAGACTTGAACCAGTGCCCATATAAAATGCTGACACTATTGGCAAAAGCCTAACCTGCCCCTAAAATAAATATTTTTAAAAGGCCACATGATAGATTTTTATAGATATTAATTCTGAAAAGGATTATCTCATACCAAAAACACATTTTACCTGTAACTTTTTTCTCATCATCATCATAGTTACTGGATGTTAAGAGATGTCCAAAAATTAAAGCAGGAACATACATTTTCTCTACTTTGTGTTCAACTACTGGAATGCCTTTCCCATTATTCCAAATGCTGATAATGTTAGATTCTCTGTAAGCAAATAAGAATTTAAAGCTGAAAATTAAAGACACATGAGTTTCCACAAAATATTAAGTAAACCAGAATAAACATAAGTGATTATAAACAAGACATCAATCCTTATCACAGTTGGAAGACACTAACTTGTCAAAAAAAACACCTGCTGCGTACATATATTTGTATTTCTGAGCCATAATTCCAACATCATTAAGATGTGTAAAATTATTATTTTACAAAATTTCTAAAAAATTTCTTGCAATGTCCTGAAAGAGCAAGAAGATTCCGATGCTAATATCCTGTTGCCACCAGCAGACAGACTCATACACACACAGTTGAGGCAAGTGTGACAACCTTCCAATGCATCAGGTATGCTCTTCCTGCTTGACACCACCAGTACACCTACCCTCTGGGAACTATATTCACATTGAAACAAGTGTCTGGGATTAATCAAATTTTAAATTTTTTGCTATCTATCACATCAATACAGCAAGAAAAGCGGAAAATAGCCTGAGATGTTTATCATTTTTAGTCTGTATTTAAAGTTATTTGTATTGTGTCAAACAGTGTTATAAAATACTTTTAAAATGTGTAAGTAGTATCTAATTTATGTTTTTCAGAGTTTGGGTCAGTTTGAACCCTGAATTGTAAACAGCAGAGGCTCCTACAGGTAACAGTAACTCAATATGGCAGTAATCCAGATGAAAAATTTCATCTACCTGTATTGTTTAATTACGTTTAACTTTAGATTTTTATCCACTTCAGAAAAATTTGCAGAAACAGCTTCTTAACTCTTGAGGACTAAATTTTGCCAACGTTTCACAATTTTAGTTAGTTCATTTTTTAAGATTTATTTTTATTTTAATTGGAAAATCATATTTACAGACAGGAGAGAGAGAGATCTTCCATCTGCTGGTTTACTTTCCAAATGGCCCCAACGGCTGGAGCTGAGCTGATCCAAAGCCAGGAGCCAGGAGCTTCTTCCTGGTTTTGCACACAGGTTCAGGGTCCCAAGGCTTTGGAACATGATCCTCTACCCTCCCAGGCCATAAGCTGGGAGCTGGAAGGGAGTAGAGCAGCCAGGATATGAACCAGCGTCCACATGAGATCCCAGTGCATGCAAATGTTTCTAGGCTACCGTGCCACTAGGGCCACCTCACCACTAGGGCCACCGTGCCACTAGGGCCACCTCACCACTAGGGCCACCTCACCACTAGGGCCACCTCACCACTAGGGCTATCGTGCCACTAGGGCCACCTCACCACTAGGGCCACCTCACCACTAGGGCTATCGTGCCACTAGGGCTACCTCACCACTAGGGCTATCGTGCCACTAGGGCCACATCACCACTAGGGCTACCTCACCACTAGGGCCACCGTGCCACTAGGGCTACCTCACCACTAGGGCCACCGTGCCACTAGGGCCACCTCGCCACTAGGGCTACCTCGCCACTAGGGCCACCTCGCCACTAGGGCCACCTCGCCACTAGGGCCACTGTGCCACTAGGGCCACCTCACCACTAGGGCCACCTCACCACTAGGGCCACCGTGCCACTAGGGCCATCGTGCCACTAGGGCCATCGTGCCACTAGGGCCACCTCGCCACTAGGGCCACCTCGCCACTAGGGCCATCGTGCCACTAGGGCCACCTCACCACTAGGGCCACCTCACCACTAGGGCCATCGTGCCACTAGGGCCACCTCACCACTAGGGCCACCTCACCACTAGGGCCACCTCGCCACTAGGGCCATCGTGCCACTAGGGCTACCTCACCACTAGGGCCACCTCACCACTAGGGCCACCTCGCCACTAGGGCCACCTCGCCACTAGGGCCACCTCACCAGGCCCCAGTGATTCTCCACATTTAGCCTTCTCAAGTCCTTAGAATTACACTATTAACTCATAAAAGCCAACATGAAAAACTAAAGATCCAAGATGTAAATAATAAAGATCAATTGATCAATCAATTTTTAGCATTCCTTTCCCTTCCCAGATCAGTGATGAACTTTTTCTCTTATTCTTTCCAATAGTGCAATTTCTTACGAGTCATCTAGGCTCAAAATCACACTATTTTCGATTATAATATATACTCATTCTCTAAAATCATGAGTCAAACCTTAATAACTAGTCCAATTAGCTTCATTTTATATCAGTATCACCCTAAATGTCAGTGTGAGCATAGACAGACTAATAACATCTTAACAATCTTCTTATGAACATTTAAATACTTTGCATAAGGATTGAATGTAGCCTTTGCAACACCATTTTTTGGCTCTAACAGCAGTTACACATTTTCACAAAATGCCTTCTTAAAACTCTAGCATGAACAAAAAAGCCTGTGCTTATATAAAATAACTGGCACCACTCCGTAATGTGCATGCTATGTTTCCTTCAATTCAATTGTATTACTTGTTCACATTTATTTCTGAATTATGTTTCCACTGCTCTTGGCTTATAATGTTTTTTCTTTCACCTCACTGCAGTCTGTTTTCATTTCTTTTATTTATTTGCAAGGAAAAGAGGGGGAAGAGAGAGTAAGAGAGCAATCTTCCATCGCTAGATGATTCTCTAAGTGCCCCAAACGGGTGAGACGAGGCCAGACCTGAGCCAGGTGCTGGGGACTCGAGCTGAGTCTCCCCCATGGGCTGACAACCCCAAACAACCAAGATGCTGTCTACAGTCTCCCAGGGTCTGCATCAGCAGGAAGCTGGAATCCGGAACACAACCAAGGCCTGAAGCCAGGGACAACGATATGGGCGGTGGGCATCTCAAGCTGCAGCTTTGGTGTTGGCTGCTCTTGTTGCTATTGTTCACTTGAAAGGCGGAGTTGAGACAGAGGGAGAGACAGATCTTCCATCCACTGGTTCAGTCCCCCACAGGCCACATGGCCAAGGCTGAGTCAGTCTGAGCCAGGAGCTTCACATGGGGTCAGAATGATCAGGTGGAACATCTGTGCCTTAAATCATGGTCCTTGTGGAATACTGAGTTTGCAGGTACTGACTTAATCCCACTACAAAGCAATGCTGGTCCATCAAGTGACACAACTACTGAGCTAAATTCCTGACCTATCTGGTCAAATTTTACCCAACTTCCAAGTTCAGTACGTGACTTCAGTTCTCCATTAAGTCTTTAACATTGCTATCCAATTCTCTTTAAAAAAAATGCTCTAAAAATGTAATAATAAAAAAAAAACTAGGATCGGGCCCTGCACAGAAGCCTAGTGGCTAAAGTCTTCGCTTTGCACATGCTGGGATCCCATGTGGGTGCTGGTTCATGTCCTGGCGGGACTGCTTCCCATCCAGCTCCCTGCTTATGGCCTGGGAAAGCAGTCAAGGTTGGCCCAAAGCCTTGGGACTCTGCACCTGTATGGGAGACCTCGAGAAAGTTTGGGGTTCCTGGCTTCGAATCAACTCAGCTCTGGCCATTGAGGCCACATGGGGAGTGAATCAGCAGATGGAACATCTTCCTCTCTGTCTCTCCTTCTATTTGACTTTCCAATAAAAATAAATACATCTTAAAAAAAAAAAGAGAGAAAAAACTAGATTTATTGGAGAATCTCATGAGATGATCAGGTTACCACACTGCCAATTTTGAAGAGTTGTCCAAACTCTGCCTGGTAGTCTTGCTAACCTATTCCCATGCCTTTTGTGATACTACTGGGGAAAGTAAAGGGGGCTGCATTGAGCTACCAATTGCGATTCCCTACTCAAGTGCCAGCAGTTCCAACCAGCTTCCTGCTAATGTGTGCTGGAAGGCAGCAGAGGACTGCCCCAGGGCTTTGGGCTTCGGCCACCCATGTGAGAGGTCATGATAGAGTTTGTGCTTTCCCTGCCTTTAGCCCACCCCTGCTTTGGCTGTTGAAACCACTGAGCCAGCAGATCAAACATGTGTCTGTCTCTCCTGCTCTGCTTTTCAAATAAATATAGTTTAAAAAATCAAGAGCTAAGCCATATCATATGCTATAATTAGACCATTAGCTATTAGAACCCACAAAAATTTCAGGGGCATATTAGTAAGAACAAGGAAAATTTTTACAACCATAGTCCCTAGTTAAAACTTTTTTTTTTTAACTTTCACCTTCTCACAAAAATCATCATAGTGTGATCAGTTTGGGTAAGCCCCTGGTATATGTTCTGTAATGTCAGAAAAAACTAATTTAAGTCACAATACAAACAATGGAAAAGTTCAAATGCCAGTCATGAAAAAAGTACAGAATATAGCTGGAACAACACTAATAATAATCCTCAGAATCCCAAAGTAGGGATAATACAGAGCTGAAATAATGTTCACAGCATCAGCAAAAAATGGTCTCCAAGAGCTCCCAGTGGGAAATCCACTGGGGGGAGGTTATACATGTCAGAGAAAGGAGAGGTAAAGATAGTAAGGTCTCCAGCAACGGGACAAAACATTCCTAAATTGAAGGCAACTTGAATAAAACTATTTCAGATTTTTAAAAATTTGAAATATACTTACGGGTCAATTGAAACTTTAATACAGGTCATATTCTTATCCCTCTGTTTATTGTCAGCCGCATTAACTACAAAAAATAAATGCCTTAATTTGTAATGAAAGATGCAAAACTAAATACACATACACAACTATGTGCAACATTTGCATATGACTACCTGGTCAAGATAATACTTTCCTTTGATATCTTCAATAAACAAGTGATTTCTACAGGTTAGACTGAACTGCAACGAAACATTTTTTAATTACACAAAGATTTTCTCGAGAATCAAAACTTTAAATCCTATGCACTATAGCTGGTAATTAACGCATTTCTGCATTCATAAAGCACTCCTCTGAGATAATCTGAGTACTAGCTGAACTCCATTCATATACATATGCTAGTGACAAATGCTGTGTAATTAATCTGGAACTGTGAAAACCAGGTGGATAGTTGGGAAGCAAGAATGAAAATATAAACTACCTCCCTTTTCCCAAAGACCAGCAAGCAGCTCAGAGAACCATGCACAACCCCACTGTACCCAATAAGGCATTATACAACACTGCACTTTCACTCAGACTTGGAAGGGACAGAGATCACTTGAAGAGTGGTTACTGCCCAACAGAAATATCTGACTTGCTGGTGCAAAACACAAATGTACATGTTCCACTTCCAGCAACTGAGTGTAGCACTCCCTCTCCACCTAACTGGGATGCCAGAAAACCCCAGACAGCTACAGACATGGTTGACAGACCAACTATGGCATTACAACTACTAAACACTGATTTTACAAATGGACAAACTGAAGCACAAAGATATGAAACAGAGATAGGAAAGAAATTGAGCTACAGATAAATTTTCTAAGAAACATATTCAACATGAAAGGCAAAGATTAGCTTTTAAAATTCACATTATTATAATTGTGGCTTTATAAACACTAGGAAACTTTGATAATGCTAACAGGTTAAAAAGTATATACATGCTAAATCCTGAGTAAGCACTCACCCAAAATTTCATCAAAGATCTTGTATAAACCTGGCACGAAGGTCACCTCTCTACAATTCATGCCCACATCTTCATCATATACCCACATTAACTGCAAGAGAAAAAATCCAAAAACATGCTTTACTTTGTAAGATTAATTAAGTCACTGTATTTGCATATATTCTAGAACATAACACCATTAAAGTAAACCACTAGAACTTAAACAGTTTTTATGGAACCATTTTACTCTACTTTCTCCTGATACTTCCCTTTTAGAGACAAAAATGAAGACATTTCTATTTTTCCTTGATTTTTCTACCTACTTTAATCATGATCATACAGAGGTGAAATCATGAACTTATCGTCTCACAATGACCTTATTAAATATGCACACATCCTAATTTCAGTCAATTTTAGCAAAAAAAAAAAATTTACCTGTGTCAAAGGTTCCACTGACCCGATGTATGTGTCAGGACGAAGGAGAATATGTTCAAGCTGTGTCTTCTTCTGATAAATTCTCTCAACAGACAGCTTCTTTGAAGTATCATTTTTGTTTGCAGTTTCTGAGTCTTCTTTCTTTGCAGCATTATTCTGATCAAAAAGAGTCTAAAATTAACCAAAAGATCAAATTTAAATAACCTAACAAGGGGTAAGCTAAAATGTGTACGGACACATGACAGGGATTTTTCTTTTCTTTTTAAATGGCAAGACCTATTTCAGACTCAGTGAGTCTTAAGCC
Organism: Ochotona princeps; assembly: GCF_030435755.1. Lineage (NCBI taxonomy): Eukaryota > Metazoa > Chordata > Mammalia > Lagomorpha > Ochotonidae > Ochotona > Ochotona princeps. The sequence continues at coordinate 12,045,607 of NC_080861.1, forward strand.
CTACAGAACAAAGGGGCACTGCCCAGCAACCTGGTTCTGCAGTTCTTCCTGAGCCCTGGTGAATACCCAGTCACCAAGAGCACTAGAGCAGTCTGCATTTACTCGATTCAGAAGCATAAACACTTCCCAGTTCTGTAAGTTTCCAAGTTCATTAAGCAAGCCTCAAAACTTTCTAAGGAAAGTCAGGCATATGGAATCACAATTGAACCTGGCTGTCTTCAGTGGTCCCAAAATCCTTCAAATGGAGATACCACATCATTAACCAAGTCTAGTAAAGGGTGGACAAAAACAGCCTACATAGAACATCCAACACACACCGAAAAGGCTATGTTCTCAATCCTTGAATTTTCCTCATCTCCAGATCATGTCAGTTCCAGCTCTGAGAGTCCCGATTCTGAGACAGCTTACAACTCTAGTTTACACACCACTTCCACAGAAGCAGAGTTCAGTGACCCCAATTCAAGCCATCATACAACAGAGGAGGATCTCAGAACAAACTTCTGAGATCAAGATTTGCCCGTTTCTAACGGCCGCAGAGAGCAACAATCCTTCTGGACAGTGCTGCCAAATGGATGCCCCCCTAAACAAGGGTATTATGGTGGCTTATTTTTTCCAAAAAATAATTCAAACAGTAAGAATTGAGGTATTTTCATAGGCCCTTGAACATTACTAAAAAAGAAATAGAAGACATGATAGAAGATATAATTTGGTCAATTAGTCTGCAACATCAGTTCAGTTTCTAGACATAAGCACACATTTCATGTTATTTTAAATATCACTTTATTTGCTATCATTCAAAACACATGACTTCTGAATAGTCAAGCCAAAACTTGGAACTTACCAACCCCAAGGAAATGCAAATATTTATGATAATTTCCAAATATCACTATCTTTATATAAAATTACATGTTTCACAATGATTACAAATAATTCTATGAGGTCTTAAACTATATTCTTACACAGTCTTTCATTTATTAAGTTTATGATACTTAACACTATACTACTAGGAGTCAGCCAAAAGTAACTTTGGGAAAAGGAAAAACATCTCATGAGTTTCAGAAGGTTTGTATGCTGTTTCTGCCAGTGGTTGATGATGGACAGAAATAATGGTGTTTTTCCTTACTCAGAAGCTTAAGGCATGAATGGTATTTTTTACAACACTAAACTCCAAATTTCTATTACATTTCTTTTAAGATGTAGCAATTTATAGGAAAAACCATAACAATACACACTGATTTTAAAATGGATCCTCAAAACAGAAAACTGAAACTACTAAAATCTCTAGGAAAGTGCTAGAAAATAACATATGCTATAGAATTCAAGGTGAGTAACTTTCTACCATGAAGGTAAATCTACAAGTCCAACTATAAAACTATTGCCATACAAGTTGAAAACATAATCACTATACAAGTAAGTTTTCTTACCCAAGGCTTCTCTAAAACAAACCACATCACAAAGAAATTGTGTAAAGATTATATGCAACCAGAAAAAAATTTAACAAAATACACACCAATTTACAACCCTTTAGGTGGCTGCTGCATACCAGGGAGCACCAAACCACACTGAAATCCAGGATCCAACCTCCCCAACCAGCAAGGCACGATTGGGAGAAAAACCTCACAACTTCTCCATGGCAAGGAAAGACATGGACTGTACCTCTAAATGACAAGGTAGAAGGAATATTAATCCAAGACCTGAATGCTGCTTATATAAACCCAAATACTGACAGACACAGGGTGCCAGACTCAAGGCCACGCAAACAAAGCCAACCGCAGGATGTGGTCAAGCACCAGAAGTGTAATAGCAGAGGCAGACACCTGGCGGAGCTCCAGTCTCATGGCTTACTTCAGCAGGAGCAAGAGGTTGCAGAACAGAGAAACCCAAGGGATCTATGATCCATGCAGACACAACAAAACCTGTTCACTTAGGAGGCTGCCTGCACCAGCCAGCAGACACTTCCCCTCAAAAGCTGGCAGAGTCTCCAGATGCTTTAGCTAGAACTCCACAATGCAGGACTTCCTCATAGGATGAGAGAGGACTCAAAGACTGGAGAGGTAGCTGGGCATTCAAATGCCGACTCCAAATAGAAAATCACAAGGCAAGTAAAAAAACTGCAACTATAAAGAACCAACACTATTTCTGGAACTAAATACAATAGCTAAATTGAAGCCAAATTAGACTCTTCAAGACTTCAAGCAAAACAAAGAGGGGACAATCAGCACATTTGAAAACAACTTTCAAAATTCAAGGCAGATGAGAAAAATGAAAAAAAAAAAAAACCAACGAAAACTGAATAAAGCCGAAAGAACTTAGACACCATCAATCAAAGCAATATATATTTTGTTAGTCCCAAAGGAGAAGAAAAACATTAGTAATAAAGAGCTTTTTTAAGAAACAATGGCTAAAAACTTACCGAGAGGAAAAAAAAAGGAATAAAAATTCGAGTCGCTAAAATAATTCAAGAAAGGATAAATCTAATAAACCAATGAGACACATTATAAAGCATCAAAAGTCATAGAAAACAATTTTCTAAGTAGTAGAAAGAAAAGTAAATCATCCAAAGCAAGGGAATTTCTATTAGATTATTAATTTCTCAGCAGAAATGTTATGGGCTAGAAGAGAATGGGTTGATACAAAATGCTGAAAGAAAAAGCTACCAACCATTAATATTACATCCAATGCTCCCTCCCCGCCAAAAAAAACTTCAGAAACTAGACATTGTAAGACTTTTCCAGAAACATAAAAGCCAAGGAAATTCATCACTACTCAATTAGCCCAAAAGCAAATGTTTTAGGGAATCCTTTAAGTTGAAGTAAAAGAACAACAAAAAGAGTACAAAACTAGCAAAACTATGAACACCTCTGAAAAGGTAAATGCAGAATCTTCCATATTTACAATGTAGGTATGCTGACAGTTTTAAAAGCAAATACATAACAGGAACTATCAATCTTTTAAAGAGATGCAATATAAACAGGCAATTTGCGACAGCAATAAAAATGTGGGAGAGAAGTCACTCTCAAGTGATTCAAGAATTCACAATACAGAATAATTTGTAAACAAGCAAAACATACTTCTTAATGTACACAACATTAAAAACTAAAGACGCAAATCAACTTTACAACTAAAGGCACTAGATAAACTAAATGCAAAATTAGCAAAAGAAAGGGTAAAATAATCAAATAAACCTAGAAGAAATGGACACATACCATCTACCTAAACTGATCACAGAAAGTCTAAATAGAACAACAAGGATGAATAAAGACCTTCCCCACAAAGAAAACCCAGGACCAGAAGGCTTCACTGAATTCTACCAAACTTTAAGAACAAATGCCAATTTTTCTCAAACTACTCGAAAACAATGGGAAGGGGAAGAATTCTACCAAAATCTTTCTATGCGGCAGGATCACCTTAATTTCAAAACCAGAAAAAAGACACAAGAAAAAGAACCATAGTCCAATCTCCCCGATGAACGTAGCCTCAAAAATGTTCCAACATTAGCTTGAGAATCAACACAACATCAAAAAAATCATTAAGTGAAATTTATCCATGATGTGCAGGGATGATTCAACATACACAAATCAACAAACGTGATACATCGCACTAGCAAGCTTAAGAATAAAAACCTTGGAATTATCCCAATAGTTGTAAACCAAGAAAAAAAGAGCATGATAAAAACATAATACCATTTCAGGATAAAAACCTTAAGTAAATTACATACAGAAGACACATTCCTCAACACAAGCAACGCAATATATGAAAAGTCCACAGCATATGGAATGAAGAAAAGTACAAGACATTTCCACTATAGTTTGCAACCAAACAAGAAAGCCCATTTCACCACTGCTATCAATAGAGTTCAGGAAGTTTTAGCCAGACACAATAGGCAAGAAAAAGAAACCAAAGGGATACAAAATGGAAGAATATCAAGCTACCCCTGTTTGTAAAGGACAGGATTCTCCAGGTAGATGAACCAAAAGACTACTAAGAGAAAATGGGAACTCAGCAAAGTTTGGTAACGTTGCAGGCTGCGAAAACACATGACATGATGGCCTAGTGACTAAGTGCTCACCTCGCATCTAGCAGAACCCCCTATGGACACCAGTTTGTGTTCCGGCGCTCCACTTTCCATCCAGATCCCTGCTTGTGGCCTGGGAAAGTGGTGGAGGATGGCTCAACCCTGCACCCACGTGGGAGAGCAGGAGGAAAGTTCCTGGATCCAGGCTCTGGATTGACTTAGCTCTAGCAGGTGCGGCCACTTGGGAAGTGAACCAGCGAACAGAGACTCTCTCTGTGCCTCCTTCTCTGTATATCTGCCTTTCCAATTAAATAAATAAGTAAATAAATCTTTAGACACACACACAAATCAATGAACTTTGTATACAGAAATAATGCCATGACTGATGAAGAATAAGATCAGTCCCATTCACAACAGCTGCAAAAAAATGTAAGTATGCTGGAATAAATTTAACAAAGGATGTGACAGATCCCTATGATGGAAGTTATAAATGTCCTTATCACCGAACACAATTACAGATCCAACGTGACCCCAATCACAATACTTACATTCTTCTCAGATCTAGGAAAAATACTAAAATTCATATGGAACAGCTAAGCAGTCTAAAGAACATAAACCAAGCTGAGGCATCACAATACCAGACTTCAGGATTTATTACATGGCAGTTGTAATTAACACAACCTAGTGCCTCCCTAGCTATTAGGGAAATGCAAATAAAAATCACATTGAGGTTCCATCTTACTCCAGGAACAGTGGCCTGCAGGGGGAAAAGGAACTCTACTGCACTGTGCCTGAGCGTGCAGCAGTGTGCTCACTAACCAAGTCAGCAGGACAGTGTTCAGGCAACTGAAAATTAACCTACCATGAGACCAGGCTATCCCACTTCTGGGAATACTGCCAAATGAAGTGAAGTGTGCACACAAGATTCTGCACCCCTATATCTACAGCAGCACAACCCACAACAGTGAAGACATGGGCACACCCAGATGCCCACAGAAACAGGAGCGGATAAAGAAACTGCTACATCTACTTCATGGAATTCTACACAGCCATAGAAAATAAAATTCTACCATCTGCAACAGAATGACTCCAACTGGAGACCTTTGTACACAGCGAAATAAGACAACCCCAAAAGCACAAACACCATAGGTTCTGATATAAGGCAACCTTCATGCAAAATAAACAAACTGGTACAGCCATTAGACAGTATGGAGACTCCTCAGATATCTGAAAATAGATCTACCTTATAATCCAGGAACCGTACTCCTGGAAGTGTATCTAAATGAAATGCAATCACCAGACGGGAGGGTAACCTGAACCCTCATGCTCTAACAGCTCAATTCACAATGCTGGCCCTTTCACACTTTCTGATTTCAGACCACAATGCAAGGAGCCAACACTGTGGCCAGTAGGTAAAACTACCACCTTGATGAGGGCATCTCAGATAAGTACCAGTTCAAGTCTCAGCTCCGGGCTTCCGATCCAGCTCCCTACTAACGCTACATGGAAAGCAGCATCAGATGGCCCAGCCACAGCCACAGAATCCATCTGGGAAGTGAACCAACAGAAGGGCAAACTTTCATATTCATTTTCTCCCTTCTCTCCCTTCCCTCTCTCTGGCTTTGCCTTCCAAATAAGTAAAATAAGTCTTTCTTTATAAATAATGCAAATCAATAGCAATGGAAGAGAACATGCATATCAACAAACTAGAACAGGAGCCAAGAAATAAACCCTGCTTTTAGTGGCCATATAATTTTGTGGGGGAAAGAAAAGTCGCTTCAATAAATGGTGCTGAAACATCTAGGTATGCAAATGTATGCAAGTGGACCCTTACATCATGCACAAAATTAGCTCTTCATAAATTAAGGATCTAAAACCAGTGCTTAAAATCAAACTCCTTAATGAAAATCCAGAAAAGCTTCATGACATTTTATTTGCAAGTGACTTCATTGTATGACACTAACAGCACAGGCAATATAAGAAAAAACAAGTAAATGTGACATCAAATTTCAAAAGTTTGAAAAATTTGCAAAAGTAATAAAAGACAGCCTGTGGGAAAGGAAAAATATTTTTGAATCATAATATTCAGATATGTAAATATACAATCTTCTGAAATGCAAACTGATCTTAAAAATAGGCAAAATGCTTAAACAGACAAATCTCTCCAACTAAAATAAACAAATGACCAATAAGCATATGAAAAAGAAAATAAAATGAAAATCAAAACCACAATTAGATATTTATCACTTCATACCCACTAAATGGCCAGGAGAAAGCTAGAAGTGCTGGCAAGGATACAGATAAATGGGAACTCTTACACATGGTTATTGTGAGTAGAAAATGCTACAACCATTATGAAAATACGGAAATTCCCCCCAAATTAAAAATGGAATCATCAAATAATCCAGTAATCCCCTTCTGTATACTTCCAGAAGAATTCAGTAGATATTCCAGAAGATCTAAATAAAGGCTGTTTGCACACCCATTTTGTCCATTATTCACCATTGGCAAGAGGTGGAAGTGATCCTAATGTTGACGAACAGATAAATGTGTAAAGGAAATAATGCTGTCAGATGTGACAGAGGGTTATGCAGCCTTGGATAAGGAGGAAACGTTACAGCGCGCTACAACACGGACAGGCCTCAGGAACAGGGTACACAAAACCCTGCAGTCACAATAAACACCCAACACTACTGAACTCTACACTAAAACATGTAAGATTCCAGCGATGTGATTCCTTTAGAGAGTATTGTGAATGAGTTAAATGGCCATTTTCCCATCCTATATCATGTAGGGACACTGCCTGCATGCCCACTAACGTCTTTCACTTTTGATTTGTTAAACAACTTACCTGGTAAAACATTAAGCCTTTTCATTATAATGTAAACTTAAAATGTTACCTCAAAAACTAAGAAAGGAAGAGGAAGGAAGGTAATATTAAATTGTAGCAAGAAATCAGATTACATGTGCTATTCATTCAAAGTTAGAAATTATACACACAAGTTAAAACGCTAACATGTGAAAAGCTATCTTTCTCTAGTTACTACTTCAAGAAATCACACATAGTCACTAGGGAAGATTCCAGGTTTGATATTGCACTTAGAATCTGAGACAGACACTGGACGCAGCACATCCAGAGTGACCGGCTCTCAATCCTGGCTTCTCTGTTGATTCCAGCTTCCTGCAAATCAGCCCCTTAGGCCAGTGCTGTGCTAGAGTGCATTAAGCCTCTGCCTGCAGTGCCAGCATCCCATATGGGTAACTTTCAAATCCCAGCTGCCCCACTCTCATCCAGTTCCCTGTCAATGCACCTGACAAAGGAGTAGAGGATGGCTCAAGTACTCGGGACCCTGCTAGCCATGGGGAGACCCAGTGAAGCTCTTCGTCCATGGCTTCGGCCTGCCCCAGTCCAGCCATGCTGACCATTCGGAAAGTGAACCAGCAATGGGAGGCCCCTCCCTCTCTCCTCCATCCTCCTCTCTAATAAGGATGTTTTAGAAACTCCTATATAACATAGGATGCTCACAACGACGCAAGCTGGGCCAGGAATTAGAAATGCAACTCAAGTGAGCAGCGGGGGCCCCTTTCTGGAGCCGCCGCCACTGCTGCACAGCCTGGTTACACAGCAGGGTGTGCGGCCTGAGCTCCTGACCTGAGGCTGCGCCACGCTGGCAGGCACCGCACAGCCGGGGCAGACACCTGCCCCCGATTTCGTTTTTAATACATACGTATTTTTCAACTTCCTAGAATACATAAAAAGAATATTACCTTAATTTACTAACTCATATACATGAAAACATAATCAAAGTAAAATAAAACTGAAATTTCCTTTTCCTGGAAGCACTCTTTATGCCTATGACTTAATTCTGCAGCCCCAGCTTTATCAGAGTTTAAACAAAGAGGTAACTAAAATCAAAAAATCAAAACAAGCCTGGACAAGACTAGAAAAAAAAAGCTTAATGTTGCAGTAGGATTTGTCTTTTACATTCCCACTCTCAACAAATGCTATTTTGCACTGTTCACTCACTCAACAGCAACAAACAAGAAGTTATCCTCTGAGATGTTTATAAGATTTTAATAGCACCCTGGGGTGGGGGGAACTTCTCCCAGTTGCTGTTTATTAGCAAGAAGTTGCATCTGGGGTAATGTCCAAGCTACTACTACCCCAAATCTATGAATAATGGGGGAGACAGCATCTCCCCACCCCCACCCCCGCCTTAGTGCAGTTTTTCAGTTTTAACATTGCTGTTGGCAATCCTCAGAAAACCAGAGATTAGCCTGAACAAACAGAACAGCACTCACACCTCAATGTTTGAGAGCACTCTCCAGGGCCCATGTTGCAGTGTGGCAGACAAAGCCGCTGCCTGAGACGCTGGCATCCCCTACAGCCCCAGACGTTCCACATCCCAATCCAGCTCCTGGGAAATGCACATGGGAGAACTGGAAGACGCTCCTGGCTCCTGATTTTACCCTGGCTACATGGGCTATCACAGTTAACTGTGAAGTAAACTAGCAGACGGAGTATCTCCACCCACCCCCCCCCTTTTTTTAATTGCTTTATTTTAACAATCTTTACATAGTTGACTAGGACACAAAGCATCAAGGGCAAGACTGTTTCCACATTACTTTTTTTTTCTGTATCTAGGGTAAAGAGGGAGATAAAGGGAGAAGCCCCACCCAGTCTCCCACCCATCCCAGGTCCCCGAAGTCGGGAATGCTCCAAGGGTCCAGCTCAAGTGGTTTTGATAATTCAGCAGTTCTGAATTGCTGCCAATCTCGCCATTCCAAGCACGATGAAATCTCTCCAGAATCCACTGGCTGATAGTTCACCTCAGAGTCTCTGCCCAAACTTTCACTGCCAACACATGGCTGGGGTAGTTGATCGATTCTTTTTGTCCTCCATCCTGTTGTGGTACCAGGTGTCTTTTTGCAGGTTCCGGTGGACTGCCATATCCTCCATGTGCACCTGGGTATGCTGTCTACTGCTCCGTCAGCCTGAGGCAGCTCAGCTTTGCCACGTGCACTCCACGGTCAGACCATGAACCTGCACTTCCCTTCATGGCTGGGGTTCTGAGTCTGGCAGTTTGATTTGGGAGAGAGGATCTCTCTTTCTGTCTCTCCACCCCCACTCTTTAATGGAACCCAAATAAATACATGAACCTAAAAAATAAAAGCACTCTCAAATCTACAGATAATAAAAGAGTGATGCATATTTGACATATCTAGGCTAAATGAATTATACTAATTGTAATGCTTTAGCTTATTTAATAGATTTTAAAATTTTTATTGCGAAGTCAGATATACAAAGGAGGAGAGAGGGAGAGGAAGATTTTCCATCTGCTGATTCACTCCAAGTGACCAAAACAGCCAGAGTTGTGCTGATCTGAGGCAGCCTGAAACTTCCCCAGGTCTCCCACACAGGTGCAGGGTCCCAAGGCTTTGGGCCGTCCTCAACTGCTTTCCCAGGCCACAAGCAAAGCAGGGAGCTGGAAGGGAATTGGGGCAGCCAGGACAGGAACCAACGCCCGTATGGATCCCTGGGCATTCAAGGCAAGGACTTCAGCCGCTAGGCCACCGCGCCGGGTCCACTTTTTTCCTGTTTTGAGAGATGCAGAGGTAGAGACACAGCTTCTATCAGCTGCTTCACTCCCCACATCCCAAACAGCTGGGGCCAAGCGCGGCTGAGGCTGGAAGCCAGAATGCATCAGGTCTCCCGCATCAGTGGCTGACACCACGGGCTGCTTCTCAGGACGCTGGGAGCAGCAGCAGCACAGCAGGCAGTGCCCATACTTCAGTAACTGCACTCAGTATTCCACAAATGAGAACTGACAATATGCCTTTTAAAATAACGAATTAGGTGTACACCTTGTGACACCAGCAAGCCATGAGGGTACCAGATCCTGTCCCGGATGCTCCACTGTGCCCGGGAAAGCTGTGGGAACTGGCCAAGTCCCCGGGTTCCTGCCACCCAGGGAGCAGTTGCAAGGGGAGTTTTAGAGTTCCAGCTTCCACCTGGCCTAACCCGGGCTACTATCACCATTTAGGGAGTGAAGCTATGGACAGAAGATCTGTCTCTCTCTCTCTACCAAAACAACCAACCTTAATAATGAATTTAAGAGCATTCTGAGTAAATAACAATTAAAAACTCAGAACTCAAGTTTATGTCTACTGCATTCCACTGCCTTAATCTGTTTATAAGGACAAATTAAGCTATTTATGTTAATAATTTCAGCACCCAATACACTAAACATCTAAGAAATCAAGGCAATCTTTTACTACCACACATAACATTCAAAATGCGGAAATTTCAAGTTACTTATTTTTTACAGCTATCAGATATCCTACACATAATAGAAAGTTATTTTTACCCTCTTTGATTTACACAAGTGATGATTCCATAATGAACTTTTTCTAAGGTTCAAGGACTAGCTTCCAAATTACACCATTACTGGGATTTCTGTTTTTGGTTTACTTAAAATATCAAACATAAATAAAATTTAGTTTAAAATACTAACCTATTTTGTAATACTGTCACAGAGTCTATGGTCTGGCAAAGAGCCTTGACTTGACCTTTACAGCAAGAACATTTCTTAACTACCAGAAAAGAACAATATCCTATGTTTCAAAGGAGTATATAATTCTGTAAGCAAAAGGCCCTTCCCCGCACACAGCTGTAACCTGAGGTATAGCAACTAGGGCCAGTCATCCCCAGTTCTTGCTTTTCTAAAGAACCAATTGCTACCAAACAGGGTGAGAGTGGATGGCTTGTCAGCTGACACAAAACGACTAAGCCACTTTCATATAATCGCAGAAACTGTACTCTGGTCAAGCCAACTGGAGGAATAATAGCCACAGTGCCTTCTTTCCATGCAGTTCCTTCAGATTTCACACTACCTTCCATAAGCCCTCTTCCCCTTCTCCCTCAAGGCTGCCACTCCCTGAAGTTTTCAAACGTTTCATTGCTACAAAAGGCAGAGGGGCCATCGTGTGTACATTATGTATCCACCATTAATGCAACAAAAAGCAACAAATCGTCTCCCCATCCTGCTCCTCCAGCAATGCCCTCTCTACAGAAGGGATAAGGAAACAGGTGGAAGATGAGGAATTCCTAAAATAAATACTTGAATTTCTGCTGTGAAAATTTGAGAATACATTTTCCTCTAAGACAAAAGGAATGAACAACTAGTTAACACTTAAAAAAAAAAAAAAAGCAGCTCTGGGTGTGAGTGTAAATCCATCTAAGGCCCACACAGTATGGAAATTAAATATCCATCCTTCTGCAGGACGGCTGTGAGTTAGTAATGTTATTACAATTCTCTTTGTACAGATGAAGCTAGTGTTTGCAGAAGCCGAATTATGAACTCAAGCAATCTCAAGTCACACCCGTAAGAATCGTGCTACGCCAGCCACACAGACCCGGACAAGGAAATATAGTAGTATAAAGACTTCAGCTTGCTTTGTAAAATGTTGGTCAAAGGAGATAAAACATATCCCAGGCATTTTTTAAAATCTCTCATGTTAAGGTAGAAAAGATTAGTGCTTGTATGTGTGACTATTTTTAAGGTGGGTGGCTGCATAAATGATGCTCAAAAACAAAGTGGCTTAAATCCCATCTTATCCTTAGCCGTGTGATTACAAGTGGTTGGCCAATCTTGGAAAAACCCAAAACTATATCAATTTTCTTTAAAATAGGATACTTTTGTATTAAAATTTTTAGGACTGCAAAAAAAAAAAGGTTTTGAAGCATTCTTGGTCAAAAGGCCACTGCTGCCACCCCTTAGAATCGAACGGCTTTGCACACAGAAAACCTTGCACGGTATCACAAGTATTTCTAAATACCGCTGATCTGGGGGTGCACCTAGAGAACAGTGCTACTTAACTTACTGTCCTACTGCTATAAAATTTTTAGGAAGCTAGTATGTCAATCATCCAATTTCTTAACAAGAAGTAGAATTATGCATCCAGATATTTGGTCGACACTACGAGGGATACTGAGAAGGAAAAGGGATGGTCCGGCTTCAGAAGATTGTAACTTAGGATAAAACTGTATGCAACAAAAGCTACAGGTGAAAAACCTCTGGATTTGTTAGAGCAACAAAAGTTTTAACAGGAACAAGATGACCATAAACTAGAAAATAAGTTTGGCAAAACTGAGCTGCTCTTGAAGAATAAAGATTCACACTGCTAAAAATGAGGAGAAAGGCATTCCTGATGGAAAGGAAGAAAAAGTAGCGAAAAGCATAATTTGTGTAGGAGACAGTGAAGTGGTTAACTACGGGGACCATGGGAAATCAATTTCAGCGGAGGGGGCATAATTTATGACAACTTGCCTGAGGAGTTTAGAACTGCAATACTGAGTGCTGACGTCTAAATGTTGAAACAATATTTACTGATGTCTCTAACTCAGTCAGAAAGGCATATACTATATACTTCAATGAATTTTACTATTAACAAAACAACGTGTTGCCAACATGGCGGCTCTTCAGGTTAATGCTCCAGCTGCGGCACCAGCAACCCACATGGGAGCCAGTTCTAGTCCTGACTACTCCACTTCCAACTCAGTTCCCTGCTTATGGACTGGGAAAGCAGTGGGGGATGGAGAAGTCCTTGGGCCGCTGTTTAGACAAGCTCTGCTCCGGCAGTTGCAGCCATTTGGGGAGTGAACCAACGGATGGAAGATCTGTCTCTCCTCTCTGTAAATTCGTCTTTCAAATAAAAATAGATAAATCTTCAAAAAAAAAAAAAAAAGTGTTAGTGCCAGCACTGAGGCCTAAGTGATTCACACTGCCACCTGCAGCACATCCCATATGGGTACCAACCAATTAGAGTACTGGCTGCTCCACTTCCCACCCAACTTCCCTGCCTGGGAAAGCAGCAGCTACACGGGGGATCTGGAAGGCACTCCTGGCTCCTAGTTGCAGAAATCCCAAGCTCCTGCTGTTGCAGCCTCTGGGAAAAGGATCCAGCAGATGAACCATCTCACTCTGATCAGTCTCTGTGTTTCCAATAAATTAATCATTTCCTGAAATGTTAACCATTTTTAAAAAAGACTTAAGTTCTAGTTCTAGTAGTAAATATTAAGATAGTTAAAGATGAAGTTATGCAATTCTGGGATTTGCTTTTCTTCAGTGAGAAGGGAAAAGCAGGTGACCTTGACCACAGGGGCTCCTCATACTCCAGCTGCCACTTTAGACGCTAAACACTTTCCAGACTTTGTTAACGAGTTAGTGTTACTAAAAAGAGGCAATAACTATTAGAATATTCCTACAACCACTTCAACATGATAAAAGACTAATAAATTAAACAAAGTATTAGGATCTACTAACCCAAACTTCCAAACTAAGAAACTGTTTGCTTTAAAGACGACTTTCTACCACGGTCTTAAGATCCTGCAAATCTTCAACAAACCAAATCAGCTATTAAAGCAGAAATTAATCTTAAATCATTTTGCTTTGTAGTTCCTAATAGTAAAAAGTCAATTCCTGGGCATGGAAAGTGTTGACACATGCTGCTGTGCGCCCCTACAAAAGCAAGCCAAAACCAGCAACACGTGGCATGCCGCAATTCCCTGCCCTCTACACCGTGGAGGAAAACATCTAGAACTATTCCATTTTTATTTCTGTCATCCACAAGCAGGTGGCAACATAACACCAGCTTTGATAATGTAAAGTTACCCTTGTAAAATAGATGACTATTGCAATAAACTTCTGAATTCTTGCAAAGGAATTTTTTTTTTTTTTTGCTCCAGCTGGGAACTATTTTTACAAAAGCAACTGTGATATGTTATTCCAGCATGTGTATTTCTTGAATTTTGCTGATAATGATGATGGAGCCTGGCACTGCGCTACACCTCATCTCACTGAAATCTCAACGCAACTTTATTAGACAAACGGAAAAACAAACTTGAAAAAACCTGTATGGTTGTTTGCCAAAAACCATACAGGTCTGACAAGTGATTCGAATGTATATTAATCTGATATCAACGTCATTACTACCTTCACTATATTGCCTCCCAAGAAACTGAATGCGTACTATGGACACCAAGATGCTCGTGTAAACTACAATTTAAAGTAAACATCAAATCTTAAAGAGAACTTAAAAGGGTGATTTTTAAAAATAAGCCTCAATAACCGGTATTCTCAAAAGATTAAGATTATTGTGGTGTAGCACATTAAACTGCTGCCTGCAACCAGGGGATCCCACATGGGTGCCCATGCAAGAACCAGCCGCTCTGCTTCCTATCCAGCTCCCAGCTAATGCACCTGGAAAGGCTGCAGGAGATGGTTCAAGACCCTAGGACCCCGCACCTATGTGGGAGATCCAAACGAAGCACTTAGCCAGCATTGAGGAGTGGGTCAGACTGGGCCAGCCATTTAGGAATGAAACAACAGATGAAACCAACGTTCTCTCAATCTCTCCCACTCTCTATAACCCCAGCTCTCAAAATAAATCTTAAAAGTTGTCCATTTTACTTCTCTAGTATACAACTGACATGGGAATACAGCATAAAGTCTTTAATCAGTCAATTTTAGCTTCAAGCAGATTTGCCTTTTTTGCAATTTATTTTTTAAGAGTTACTTATTTTCATTTGAAAGGCAGAGTTACAGAGAAAGGCGTAATAACTCATCTGTTAGTTCATTCTACAAACACCTCAGCTGGCAGAGCTGGGCCAGTCCAAAGCCAGGAGCCTTGCCGGGGTCTCCCATGCAGACGCAGGGGGTCCAAATACTTGGGCCATCTTCTGCTGCTTTCCTAGGCCATTAGCAGGAGCTAGATGGGAAGTGGAGCAACAGGGACCCTAACTAGCGGCCATACAGGATGCTAGCACTACAGGTGGAAGAGTAACCAGCTAAGCCAAGCACCTGTCCCACAGATTTTCCTAATAATGAATAGAACCCTCCAAGTTTTGCTAAGTTTGTACTGTAAGTGAAAGATTCCATTGAGCTTGAAAGAAAATGCAGTCCATTAGTTACAAAGTTAACAGTAAATTCAAATGTTGGTTATCACATATTAAAACCAAGTTCAGGGCCCGACCTGGTGGTGTAGTGGTTGAAGTTCTCGCCTTGCACGCCCGGGATCCCATATGGGCGCCAGTTCTAATCCCAGCAGCCCTGCTTCCCATCCAGCTCCCTGCTTGTGGCCTGGGGACGGCACAATGCTTTGGGACCCTGCACCCGCGTGGGAGACCTGGAGGAAGCTCCTGGCTCCTGACTTCGGATTGGCTCAGCTCCAGCCGTTGTGGCCAATTGGGGAGTGAATCATCAGATGGAAGATCTTCCTCTCTGCCTCTTCTCTCTGTATATCTGACTTTCTAAAAAAAAAAAAAAAAAAAAAGTTCAGGGCCCAGCACAATAGCCTTGCATCCACCAGGCTTCCACATGGGCACTAGTTTGTACCCTGGCTGCTCCACTTCCCATGCAGCTCCCTGCTTGTAGCCTGGAAAAGCAGTAGAGGAGAGCCCAAGGCCTTGGGACCCTGCACCCAAGTGGGAGACACAGAAGAAGCTCCTGGCTCCTAGCTCCATATCAGCTCAGCTTCAGCTGTTGCAGTCCAGCAAATGAAGATCCTTCTATCTTTCCCCTCTGTATAGCTGACTTTCCTATAATTAAAACAACAACAAAAAATCTTAGACCAAACTGTTTACCATTATAGAGCCAAAGTTCCTCACAGAGGTACAGATGAGGACCTAAGACTTTTCCGAACAGCCAATGAAAGCTCAGGATACCATCTGGTTACCTAGCACCACTTCCTGTCTTATTTTAGTCACCGGGAGAACCACTGATTAGAAGGAAAAAAATCCCTTTGGCTGGTATTATTTCTCTTCCCCTACATTCACACAGACCACTAACCCACTATCTGACATTTTCTCTCCTGGCTCAAGTAAGTTCATACTTTGACATGACAGGTCTTGAATATTTAAAAAAAAAATCAGAGCTTGGCAACTTAATTGCAAAGTACACCAGGTCACACTTAAGTGGCAAAAATGCTTCCCTGCTGTTACATTTATCAGGAACAACTCAAAGAGGGGGGAAAAATAATGAACTCGGTAATCAAAATGCCAGTAGGAAAGTCATTTGGGATGTTTAAAGGGGCTTTGGGGGGAGCTGGGAGGTTATGCCATTTCAAGGCCCTGAAAAAGTCCTGGCTACTACAGTTGGGGGGGGGGGGGTTATATACTGTAAGTCAGTCGGCTTAGCACTGTGCGTGTGTGTAGGCAATGACCCTGGTCTGAACTCCACGCCGAGCGAGTGAAATGCCAGTGAATTATCGATCTGTCGTGGGCATCCGGTCTCTCTAGGTCTTCCTCCACCACTGCTCCTTCCCTGGGCCAGCAGGAACTGAGTGCCGAAATCCCTGAGCTCCAGGACTGACCGTGGCTTCTGGTCTCCCCTCGGGCCCCACCCGCTTCACCTGCGCTGCTGACGCAGGCAAGCGCTTCTTTGGATAATCCCACCCTGACAGATGGACCAGGTACCGCAGAGTCAACTGCTGGGAAGCCTTCAACCCCACCAACGCCCTCGCCATCCTCGCCGCTTCCCAAACTCCAGTGCCAGAGACATCCAAATCCATTCTTCGAGAGTCCAGCATCAGCTGTGGTTTCTCCTTTAGCGTGCACACGCGCGCGCGCACACACACACACCTCTTTCTCCCGGGTTTTCTAAACCCCATAATTGCAGAAAGCCCTGATACACAGATACATAGGATTATCACCATCCCCACCACTTCCCCACCCCACGACCCTAGCAGCGAGGGTAAGAAGCAGCCAGCGGAGGTTACACGTTGTGTTAGGATGCGCGCACACCCCTCCCCACCCCCACGCAAAGTTTCAAGTTCAAGGCTTGTTCCAGCAAGAGCTAAAGAGAGGAAGAAAGAAAAGGCGCAGGGGGTCTCTACCCTGCAACAGCACGTAGCGAGAAGCAGGTTTCGAGGACGGGGTTTCCCTCTTCCTCCCCTCCCCCCACCGCGGGACGCGAACAAAGCGGCGGCAGCGGGGACGCCCACCCGGGGGGGGGACCCGCCACTCACCACCCAGGTCAGCGCCCCGTTGCCCGCTCCGGCTCCCACGCCGCCGCCGCCGCCGCCCGACTTGGCCATGGCGGGTGCCTCCGGCTCACAAGGCCCTCCGAGCTGCGGCCGCCGCTTCCTGCCTCCCCCCCGGGCCGCCGAGCTGCGTTGCTTCCCCACCGGCTGCTGGCTGCGCTCGCCGGGCTCCTAGCCGCGCCGGCCCCAGCGCCCCATCGCCGAGATCCGGAGGGGACGTCCGAGCGAGGCCGCTGAGGAGGCCGCGCCGCCCGCCGCCGTCAAACTCGAGGCGCGGTGGCCGTGTCGCTCGGGCCTAGCGCGGCCGCTGAGGAAGAGAAGAAAGCGGGAAGCAGGCGGGCGGCGCTGCTGCCTCCTCCTCGTCGGCGGCGGCGGGCGCCGCAGCTAGCAGGGCCGGGGCCCGCAGGCGCGAGCTGCCCAAGGGCGCCTGAGGAGCGCGGGCCGTCCGGACGTGGCGGGGACGCTGCGGCGGCGGCGCCTTGTCCTCCCGGCACTCCGCTTAGGCCGGTTGCTCCGGTCGCCGCCTCCAAGGTGGCCTTGGTCAGCCGCGCTGCACCCTCGGCTTCCTCAGGCGCACACAGCGAGAGGGACAATAAACAGAGCCGCGGCGGTCGCCTCTCTCTTGTCCGGCATAACACCGCGCGCGCACACACACACACACACTCTCTCTCTCTCGCACACCCGGGAGGGAGGAAGGGCGGGCGCGGCGGCAGCCCCCGCTGTCAATCAGCTCCCCGCTGTCCAATCCGGGCCTTGTCACCCTACATCCCGACCAATCGCAAAATTCCAAGCCCCGAGGAGGGGCGGGACCCGTGAGGGAAACGTCATTGCGGGTAGCAACCGAAAGGAAGACTTGGAGGGGTTTTTTGTGTTGTTGTGTGTGTGTGAGTGAGTGTATGTCTGCTTTGCGTTTTCCGTTAGGAGGCACAGCAGGGGTGGCTGTCAAGGGTCATTTGAGGGCGGGCAAAGGGAAAGGAGCAAAGTGGCCTGGGTCGATTGTAATCCTCCGTGCGTGTTTACCCTTAGGACCAGGACACCAAAGTGTTTGTTTGCCGGGGGGCCTCCCCCACTAAGCCTGGGGGTGGGTCAGAGGGTGGGGGTGGCAGGAAAAGGGAGGGAGGGAGGGAGGGGATGCGAGAGGAGGAGTGTCCCACAGGGAAATTATTTTTAAAGAGCGGTTGTAAACCACAAGCAAGACGTTGTAGACCACTGATGCAAGGAGGACCCCTTGACCCCAGCCTACCCAAGGCCTCAAGTGGATACTGCTATCCGAAGAGTTTACTCGGACCTTCCGCTCTTCCTCCCTCCCCAGAAAAAGGATATGGTCACAGGAAAAGTGCACTGAGAGAATTTAAGTGAAAAGGAACGCACGCACGCCGAACGTTCCAGGAAGAAAATGATGCGGGGCGGGGAGTTGGGGGGAGTGTTCAGTTTCTACTCTTTATTGACCTTTCTTTTCAACAGTGCAGAGATGTCACTGTCACTTTGCTTACCTCTATCCAGTTATGTCCTCTACCTCTAGGAAGGCATGCTACTACTGTCCATGGAATTTTCATATACACTCGCTAAGGAATAATTCACATTTAAGCTTTCTAAGAACGAAGGATTCCCATCGAGCAATACCCAAGTCTTTGGCGTCACTTCATTCTGCTTTCCAATGTAATTTCAAACGAATATTTATTGGACACACACTCCCGCATATTATGCCAAGCTCTACAATAGGTTCAGAATAATAGCAGTGACCCTGATTTCAAGTCACTTATATAAACTGGGCTTGTAAAACAGAAAAGGCAGTTAACTATAACCAAAGTGAGTACTAGAGGGCAGGAAGTGCGACTTGAAAGCTGTGACAGCAGAGCTTTCCGTAAAGTATTACTGCTTTGGGAGTGTTTCTGCCAATGCCTCTCCCAACCATTCATTTCCTCTCAAGAGAAAACAAAAATGTCTCGGGTTACATCTCTCAGCTGCCTTCTGAACCCAAAGGTAGGGAACTCTGAAACATGGAAATAATTTAAACAAAGGTTTTCCTAATGAGCTCTCCAGTGCCCATGAATTTTGGCATAGTAAGGACTTTGGTTGAGAACACTGAAACTGTTCTTTACCTTGAACTTGGGGTACAAGCTGTAAATCAGCCCAGGGTCTATTGTGAACCTCATCAGCCAGTATCCAATGGTTTTATGATTTATGTTCCCCATGCCTTGGTGTGTACCTTGTTAAAATGAGGAATTTTTTTCCTTTTGTATTTATTGTGACTTTACATTCCCAATTTTTCACGTATTTTAGGTTTATAAAGAGCTCAACAGCTTCAAAGACAGGTTTTCACGAAAACACACACCTTAACACAAATCCAAGCTATTGTATATACAAATATCACTTAAATGTTTCCAAGCTCTTCACCTTCCAATTTTGAGTGAATAAAACTTTATTCAGAAGTCAAATAGGTTAATTAATGAAAATAAAGCCCTTGTCACTTGCCTCATGTGAGGCATTGAGACTTTAGCCTTCGAACTATAAAGAAACCCTCTAATTGATATTCATTCTTAACAGTGGGCTACTTGAAATCAAATGTTATTGATATACATGCAAATCAACTTTAAAACAGATTTATGATGAATATGAAATGAGTGCTTCCATAAGCATTAAAAATTTTATGGAAAACTATTGCACTGTGACAAACATTTTCCATTTAATGAATTTTAAAGAAATGCAAGGTGTTTTTGATTATGTGCAACATTCTAGGCATGTTTTGTGATAAGAAATTAACACAACTTGAATGTCACTTTCCCTTCTGGTATAAATTTTTATTTACAAAGGGACTGGAGCAGGAGCTGTCAAAAAGTTCTCAGAGGTGGGCATTCAGCCTGGCAATTAAGGCACTGGCATCCCATTTGAGAGTACCAGTCCTGACCCTGGCTCCAGAAGTCCTCCAGATGGAGGTCCCTGGAGGCAGTGATGATGCTTCAGGTAACCAAACACCCGCCACCCACTTGACACCCCTGGATAGAGCTCCCAGCGTGGGCCCACTGGCCGTTGCAAGCATGTGAGAGATGAGCCCACGGAAGCAATCTTTCTCTGCTCTGAAGCAACAAAGTATCTATGTTTAAAAGCTTCTGTATCAGATTTGTCCTTTATCTACTTTTTAAAAGTTACAGAGAGAAAGGAAGAGACAAAAGATCTTTCACCTGCTGGTTCACTTTCTAGATCGCTACAATAGCCAGTGCTGAGCCAGGTGAAAGCCAGAAGGTTCATTGCATCTATCATGCGGGTGGCAAGAGTTCAAACACTTGGCCCATCTTTTGCTGTTTGTTTGCAAACAGCAAGAAGCTGGATCAGAGAAGTGGAAGAGCTGGGATAAAGAAACAGTGCTTATATGGGATGCAACTACACAGTGCCAGCCCAGCTTTCTCTTTAGAGTCAACTGAATTTTTCTGTATATATATATTTTGTTTAAAGATTTCATTTGTATCCAATAGTAAGCACTAGCCAAAGGAAAAACTGGAATAACTCAATTTCTATGGACTACACAAAGGCAGTTAGTTTTTCTGTGCAACTTCTGTAGGATCTTCTAGCTACTTCAAAACTTCATTTCTCTATGATAGTGATCAACATGGTTATTATTTTTTAATTTGAAAGAAATAGAGCTCCAGCCACTAGTTTACTCCTCGGATGCCCACATCAAGGGCTGATCCAACTGAAGATAGAAGCCAGAAATTCAATCCAGGTATTTGTGGCAGGAATCCATTCACTTGAGCTATCACAGTTGACTTCCAGGAGCTGCCCTAGCAGGAGCTACAGGCAGGAACCAAAGCTGGACATGAACCTGAGGACTTAACCATGAAGCCAAATGCTTACCTCCCACTCTCCAACCCCCTGCTGCCCCCAGTGTTTTAAAAGGTGATGACGATATAATCTCTGCTTTATTTACTCTAGTGTAGTTTTGAGTTAGTCCTTCGGGTCTAAATGCAATTTATTCATTTGCTCCCTACTACACGCTGTACTCAAGGAATCACATCTACCAATGTAGTCTATACCCAGGAGGAAAAGTTATTCAATAAAAACAAAGATAGCACTCAAAACTTGACTTTCAGAGAGCTCACAAAATTTCCATAGGATTTCCACTTAAATCATGTTGAAACTCACTCGTGAAGGGGAATAATGCTTAACCTCTGATGAGCATTTAAAGTTCATATTTGATTTTGAAATTTAATGTGTTATTTTACCTCTCCCTTCTCATGATGTTGCTGTTTATGGATCATTTCATATATATATATCATTTCATATATATATGTATATGTATGTGTGTGTGTATATATATATATATATATATATATATACTGCCAGAGTAAGAAAATTTAACAGATGAGAAAATCTAATGAGCATTCGTCCACATGGCTATTAAACAGGTAAATATAATTTAAGTCTAACTTTTTACACATGACTTCAGGGCTTGGAAGAAATGAATTTTACTATTCATGTAGATCTTAGGTTTCCTGCATATCTATAGCAGAGTGATTTTTAAAGTATTTAGCCGTCTTAAAAACTTAATCACGTTTACTTTTTAAAAGATACTTGAGCATCAGAGGTAAGAGTTTGTGAAGAGCTGAAGCTTTCAGTACTCATTTCTCTGAGTATGATCACCAATGTCAAGACAAAAACTACGGGCAAAGGAGGGAGTTTTTTCCTTGTTAGCTCTCACCAATTAAGCTATACTGATCCTCTGGTAATGTTCTAACTGTACAGAAGACATTTTCACTTATTTTACATAATACAGCAGTGATGATGTAGGCTGTTAACTACTCTAGTGAATTATATACAGTATAATTAACTTTTGCTTTATTTAAGCTGTTGGGACCAGTGCTGTGGCATAGCAGCCGACAGCTGCTGGCATCCAATATGGGCGTCGGTTTGAGTCCCGTTTGTTCCACTTCAACTCCCTGCTAATGACTTGGGAAGGTAGCAGAGGATGGTACAAGTCCTTGGACACCTGCTTCCCTAGAACAAACTCCTGGCTCCTCGCTTCAGACTAACTCAGCTCTGGCCATTGTGACCATCCGGGGAATGAACCAGCAGATGAAGATGAACAGCTTTTGTGAATGATTTTTATTGGAAAATAGAGAACTCAAAATCAAAGTTGCAAAATTTCTTTTTGTAGCAAAGTTGTTAATTTGGGGACAAAGTGGGGGACCCCCAGGAGTGATGAAAAAAAAAAAGTCTGCAGTAGAAGCGACTAAGATTAAGCTGTTAAGTTTGAGGGTTTTTTTTTAAAATAGAACTTAGAATTTCGAAAAGATACCGTCTTTCAGAGTGCTAATTAACGGCAAAAAGCAGATTACTTTCATATTTTCAAAACACTCAAGAAGCTAACCCAGGGACCAGTGTGATGGCATGGCAGGTTAAGCAGCCACCTATGCCACCAGCATCCCATATGGGCGCTAGTTCGAATCCCTACTAACGGGCCTGGGAAGTAGACGGCCCAAGTGCTTAGGCACCTGTACCCATATGGGAGAGTTGGAACAGGCTCTTGGCTCCTAGCTTCAGACTAGTTCAGCTCTAGCCATTGTGGCCATATACGAAGTGAACCAGCAGATGAAGTTTGAAATACATCTTTTAAGTACTACTGTAAGATATTTACTTTTTTAAAAAGATTATTATTTTTTTAATTGGAAAGTCAGATTTCTAGAGAGGAGGAGAGACAGAGGAAGATCTTCTATCTGATGGTCCGCTCCCCAAAGTGGTCGAAATGGCTGGAGGTGAGCTGATCTGATATCAGGAACCAGAAGCCTCCTCAGGGTCCCCCACACAGGTGCAGAGTCCCAAGACCCCAGGCTGTCCTCTTCTGCCCTCCCAGGCCACAAGCAGGGAGCTAGAGGGAAAATGGAGCATCCGGGACATGAACTGGCACCCACATGTGCTCCCGGTGCATGCAAGGTGAAGACCTGAGCCACTAGGCTACCACGCAGGACCCAAAATACATTTTTTTTAAAATCATCTATCCCAGATACTTTATACAACAGACATCTTTGCCTATCAGCTTTCTTCCTTGTGAGTGCTGCCTGAATGTATACATATCCAGAGGAAGGCTGAAGAATGCAGACTCTTGAAGGTATTTCTGGCTTACATTTTGTTGAGGTTGAGTAAAACAAGACGAGCCTGTTCCGTAAATGTTAACACATAGTCCCAGCTTAGTCATAGAAGATACCTGGCATGTAGCTTTAAAACAAAACTGCTCTAAGGATGAATTTCAGATGTATCAAAAATAACCCTGTCATCAAAACATCACATCTACCACCCACAATGTTGCTGAAACAGTCAATAACAGAAGCCTCCCACTGTCAGGTGTCCTTAGTGGAATAGCAGAGAGGATAGAATGTGTTTAATTTTATGCATAAGCAGATTGTGACAAAATGGTTTACAATGTTATTTCTCTTTAGGAAGACTACCCAGGGCAGTGGGAGGATGGAAGGAAGGAGAAAGTCTATGGTAACAGGATTAAAAACTGGAGGAAAGATGGAAAAAACAAAGTTCCAACTGTAGGCAACAAGAGTGGAGAAGAGAAACACATTCTAGCCGTCGAAGTGGATCAACCCGGCCTTGACAGTGCATCCTACGGATCATGCTTGGCAGCCTGTTCGCAACTTGGCAACATAGTGAATAGTTGTAGCCAATGTCTCTTTGGTTGTTTAGTTTCATTGTTGAACTGTGGAGACTCATCTGCAGTTTGAATGAATGACTAGAAGTTCTCTTGGAATCCAGCCTGAAACTGCTCACCTTTTTTTTTTTTGGCAAAGCAAACTGCTCTTTCAAGTTGAAAGGATCAGCAAAGATTATCAGAGGCCCAAGCTCCTGTGGGCCTTGTGACACCTATGCAGTTTTAAACTTAATCCAAATTCAGTGTCCAAATTATAAAAGATAATCAGATGACTAAATTTCAAGTAAGGGGAATGTATACACTGGGATCACACTTGTGGAGCCATTACCTTCAAATTTACAGAAGTTATTTAAAACTGCCCAAGAATCAGAAAAGAGTAATTTGGGGACTTTTTACCTATCCTAAGTATTGATATTTTTTTCTCTTTCAAAGGCTTATTTTTATTGGAAAGTCAGATATACATAGAGGAAGAGAGACAAAAAGATCTTCCGTCCACTGATTGACTCCCCAAAGGGCCCAACGGCCAGAGCTACACTGATTCAAAGCCAGGAGCTTCTCCTGGGTCTCCCACGCAGGTACAGGTCCCAAGGCTTTGGGCCATTCTCAACTTGTTTCCCAGAACACAAGCAGAGAACTGGATGGAAAGTGGGGCCCCCGGAATTAGAACCAGGGCCCATATGGGATCCTGGCACATTCAAGGCAAGGACTTTAGCTGCTAGGCTACTGTGCCGGGCCCAGCATTGAAATTTTCATAAATGTTTTATGCATTCAATTTTTCCTACTTCAATTCTAGAATTTTGTAAATAATGCTTCTCAGTAAGCTAGATCCCTGAGGTTCAAAGCAGCATTTCAGAAATGATGATCCCAGATACCACACCTACTACTGTATAATGTCTGTGCACAGACGGTTCATGAAACCAATTAGCATTTTAGGTCTCTGATCAATATTGTAGTAAACACATCAAGTGTATTTAGTTGTGTGTGTGTCTAAGTATTTCCTTAAAAGGCAGTTAGAAACAGTTTTTCCGTCCCGATTTACTCCCTAGTTGGCTGCAATGGTCCAGGTGAGCCAGGTTAAACCAAGAGTCAGACTTCGGCCTGGTCCAGCCAGACCGTTGCAGGCATTCAGGAAGTGAACTTCTGCCTTGGCTCCCACTGAGAGTGCAAACGTCCAAGCATTTGAGGCATCTTTGGCTGCTTTCCAAATGCATTAGCATGCAGCTGGATCCAAAGAGAGGTAGCCCAGCTGGGAACCAGCACCCACATGCATTTCCAGTATTTCAGATAGTAGCAATCTATGGGACCACCAGGCCAACCACGAACTTACTTTGTCTTAAAGACTTTCAGCCCTATGCATTCATACTCAGAGAAATTATAATTAGCTGTTGCCACTAGAGCATGTGTAGAAACTGTGGATGATCAAAAAGCAAAGAACAAAATGATCCACATTTCTACCACTCAGTTACTGTATTAACAGTTTGCCGAGTCTCTTTCCACTCTTTGTAAGCAAAGTACGTTTTTGAGCATGTACGAAGAAACAATTGGCAGCTGCATGATCGTGCAGTGGGATAAGCCACTGCCTGGGATGCCAGCATAAAATAGGAACACAGACTTGGGTTCCAATTACTTCTCCTGTCATCTAGCCTCTTGCCAAGATGCCTGGGAAAGCACATTAACTCAAATACTTGGATTCTTACTATCCAGGTGGGAGACACAAGCAGAGATCCCAATTCCTAGCATTGGTCTGGCTCAGCCATTGTGGCTAGTTTGGGAGTGAGCCAATAAAAGCAAGATCTTTCCATCTCTCCTTCTCCATCACTGCCGTTTAGGATGTTAATGTTTCCTTCTCAAAAACGAAAACTTAGCCCTATTGAGTTATTTAACAAGGGATTTTACCCCACCAGAATGGCTAAAGTTTAGAGGATAAATACCAAATGTTAGTGAGGCTATGGAGCAGTCCAAACTAAAGACACTGTTCATATTTTGCAAAAGTAGCTTAGAAAAGTATTTCTCAGTGCCTACTAAAGCTGAACACTCACATATCCTATGAATCAAAAATTCCATGCCTTGAAACACACAAGCACAAATAAATTTTTCTGTGTACCAAGACACACACATATACACAACAACAGTGTGTGTAGCAACACTCTTCTTGGTAGATCCAAACCAGAAACAATGCAGATGAAGATCAATGATAAAAGGGATATATTGTATAGGAATTTGACAGAATACTGTTTAACAAAGAATGGTTATGTGAGGGTATTTCAAAAAGTCACTGGATAATTTTGGTATAAAAAGTTTAAAATAGGGCCCGGTGGCGTGGCCTAGCAGCTAAAGTCCTCGCCTTGAATGCCCCGGGATCCCATATGGGCGCCAGTTCTAATCCCGGCAGCTCCACTTCCCATCCAGCTCCCTGCTTGTGGCCTGGGAAAGCATTGGGACCCTGCACCCACGTGGGAGGCCCGGAAGAAGTTCCCGGTTCCTGGCATCGGATCAGTGCGCACTGGCCGTTGTGGCTTACTTGGGGAGTGAATCATCGGACGGATCTTCCTCTCTGTATATCTGACTTTGTAATAAAATGGATAAATCTTTAAGAAAAAAGTTTAAAATAAAGATTTTTTTTCCTTCATTGGAAAAGCAGATTTACGAAGAGAAGTGGAGACAAATATTTTTCACCCACTGGTTCACTCCCTAAATGGCCACAGTGGCTGAAGCTGAGCCGATGTGAAGTCAGGAGCCTCCTCCAGGTCTCCCATTTGGGTGCAGAGTCCAAGGACATGGTCCATTCTCTGCTTTTCCCAGGCCACAAGCAGGAAGCTGGATGGGAAGTGGAGCAGTTGAGATGCAAATGGGTCCCTGTATGGGATGCTGGCGCTTGCACTGGGAGGATTAGTCAACTGAACCATCACACTCGTCCCTACTCAGTATTTCTAAAGATTTGCAGTTTGAATATGAAGTGGCTGGAATTACCTTACTAATTTTACTAATACTTTGCTTTCTGTGTGTGCACAAAAGGATGCAAGATTAAACATTTCTTTTAATATGTGCAAAACAAAATTCACATGGCAAGAAAAAGCAAATGCTACCCTCTCTGAAACTAAGTCATTTGTAAAATCTGAATCACCATATTTGTCTGCATACCTTCACTCCATGAACTTTCATACACACACACACACACACACACACACACACACACACACTATGACTATTTACGAGAAAAGTAGTTTAATTCACTAGCACTGTGCGAACATCATGCAGGCTGCATCTACCTTAATCCTTACAGCAACTGCATCAATTAGGAATTTGTTTCCAAAGTCTTCAAAACGATAAATCCTGTATCATTACTTGTAAAATACCACAAAGTATCCAGAAAGGCTTGCAAACATTCCTCTCACATGTCTTTTCTCCATAGAAGCTCCTAGTTAGTAATTTTTGTCCTTCTACACCTTATACGTGTGTAGACACACTCAGCAGTTGCTGATAGAATACTACTACAAACACACTCGCTTGTTACTGAACCTCCTGGAAATCTCCATGTCTACATTGGGATCTACTCCATTCTTCTCCCAATTACAGTGATGAGTTGGATATCACGCACAGGGATTCTCAACCTGACCGAGTACTGCATATTTCTTTAAAAGTCTGTCCCATGGATTGTGAGATGCTTGCCAATACTTATGGCCTAGACTCACTGGAAATCAGTGGTATTCCCCCGCTGCCACCAGCAGCCCATTATAACAGAAAGGTATGTGGAGGCAGGCAGTGGGGCTGCTGTTAAAGATGCTTGGGTCTGATACCTGACTCAGCCCCTGTCTGCAGCTTCGTGCTAATGCAAGGGGTGAAGCCTCAAGAGACTGGTTCCTGCTACTCCCGTGGGAGATCTGCATGGGGTTCCCACTATCAGACACTGGGGAGTGAACCAGCAGATGGGCGCTCCGTTCCTGTGCCTCTCTGCTTCTCAAATAAATGACCAAACACTTCCAAGCAGTCTGCAGGCATTTTATTCCCTGTGAGAAAATGTCATCCCTTGAAAGACAAAACTTTCTTTCCACCTTCCTCAGGAACCACTGGGGTAGATAAGGACATTGTGATTCAGCACTGTAAAGAGAACTCACTGAATACACTGGCATTATGCTTTTAAAAAATGTAAAAAAAAAAACATTGTGCAGTTGAGACAACCATGAGTTTTAAAATTCCCTTTGTAGTCTTGTAGTATACCTCTCTGAAGCATGTGAAGACGGACATTAAATAACTAGCTGCTTACATAGATCATGGCAGTTAGTGGGTGGGTGGAACATAACCAAGCGGAGGCTCCAGGCAGGAGGCTTTCGGAAGATTAGGTTAAGCTCTGCGGATGGAGTGTGAGTGAACATCAAGATTAGCAAATAGCCTGTGTAAGACTCCCAGGCACTGGGGAGCATGACATACTTGAAAAGTGAGGGGAGACAATGGGGGCTACAGTGAGGAAAATTAAAGTCAGATCAGACAGGCTGACTGGGTCCTGTCGGGACTTTATCTTTGACCACAAGTCAGACAAAAAGAAAAAAAAAAAAAAAACACCCACAAAATTCAATGGCAAGCCATTGCAGATTTTTAAAGCTTTTAAAGATATTCCTATTGGAAAGGCAGATTTACAGAGAGCAAACATCTTCTGTCAGCTGGCTCAATGGCCACAACAGTGGCAGACCTGAGCCAATCCAAAGCCAGGAGCCAAGAGCCTCCTACAAGTCTTCAACATGGTGCAGCATCCCAAGGCTTTGGGCCAGGTTCTACTGCTTTCCCAGACCACAAGCAGGGAGCTGGATGGGGAATGGAGCACAGGGCATGAATTGGTGCCCATATAGGATCCCAGAGCATTCAAGACGAGGATTTAGCCACCGAACCATCCTGCCGCGGTCTGAAGAATTTTAAAGCTGTACATGTCACAGTTACGCTTGGAAGTTTTCTATGCTAGATACTCTAATATCGTTGCTATGATCCCATTCTTACAGAAAGAAAAAACTCAGGACCATGTCTCAGAAAATAACCAGCTTTCCTTTCACTACTAGAAAAAAATATATATACTGTGGGCCAAGGTGATCATTTCTTTTTTACTGTCAAATAATGGTGACTTTAGTTTTGCCTTCAATATTGTCCCCTATGGAGGATTACAGAACCTCCAGTTAAAACACGCATTGAGTCCTTGCAAGCCAGTCAGAGGATATGCTGCCATTAATTCTGCTTCTATTTAGTTCTTT
Source organism: Ochotona princeps (assembly GCF_030435755.1). NCBI lineage: Eukaryota > Metazoa > Chordata > Mammalia > Lagomorpha > Ochotonidae > Ochotona > Ochotona princeps. The sequence goes on from NC_080861.1 coordinate 12,074,549, forward strand.
AATTTTCACACCTCTAACATGAGATCAACTTTTCCTACTGTTGAGTAACCTTATGAGAAATACTATGAGGAATGTATGATTGCTCATGGAGTTCTAAGTACAAAAATTCTTAGTGATTCCGACACTTAAGTTCCATCAACTACCACTGATGGAGTGGTCATGGAAAAAACCTCTTTTCCTGCATAGAGCAGGGGCAAACTTAGTGCTTAAGTTCATGAAAGGGAGGCAGCCTCCACATGGCTGGGTACCCCCTTCCAGGGAACCACCAACAGCCACATAATGAAGGCTTTCTTGGCTGTGGATATCTGATAACTAGAGAACAAGACAAGCCTCAAATGTTTTGCCAGTATCTGATGAATTCCTCTGACACCTGTCATGCTGAATTCACGCTTTTCATGACGCCGTCTCTTCACCTTCACTTTACCTACTTTGTCTATCCATTGTCTCCAGCAGCTAATCTCACACCAAAATCTTTCCAGCTGTTTTTAATTCCACCGCCTTGCTTTTACAACTTTGGTTAAGTAGTTCTTTAGGAATGCGATTTCTCTAGATCTCTGGTCGTTTTATCTGTAAAATGAAAGATGTGAATTGGCTATTCCCTTGCAGCTAAATAGTTCCAAGGATTTTTGCTTTACTGTTCCTGGGATTTCATCGTAAGAGTAATAACTTGAGAAATACCAGTGTGAGTTGCAGCCACTCTGTCACAGCTTGTTTTGAGACCCCATTTTCTGTAACTTGATGCCAAGTATTTCATATTTTACTCACACTGTTGGCTTCGGGAAGAATGAGTACAGCCAGGCTTCTTTCAACACCACTGAATAAGAGCATCCATTGTTTTCTACTGGGGCTAAGAAAAAAGTCTTATATTCTGGCTCAACTAATAGATGGGGAGGGACATGTGACTGGATCCACTTTGTGCCTCATTTAGGAAATGTTAAAAATGCCTTTGGCTGTTTAAAAACTTATTTTGGTATTCTGCCCTTCCATGAGAGTGTCCCCTTCAAAGGGGATTTGGGAAAAAGCCATGCTCTTGGGACACTATTGTTTTCCCAACCAACTTCTCTCGCTGCTGGAGACAGAACCACGACTGGACTCGACAAATAAAGACCTCAGAGTGAAGGCATTCAGGCCCTGAATGAGCTGCCCATCACTTCACTGCTCCTGTCACATGCAGACCTCCTCCACCCGATAGAAGTCCCCGCACAGACTCGGTACATTTTAACTGAATTTTTCATTTCTGATGTTCCTGTCTTGCATTCCATTTTTGTTTGCAACAGGTCACATGGCGACTTGCTAAAATTCAAATCATAGGAAGATCAAGAATTTAGAGTAATGCCATAACTCAGCAACTGGCTTTAGTTATATTTTTATGATACGGATTTGGGACGTTATCTCTAGCATCAGGATAAAGATAGAGGCAAAAAACCTTCTGGAATTTGTAATAAGGAAAATAAGCTACATTTTCATGCCTCATGGTTGGGCCTGGATCCTATTGTCGTTTTCCATCTATATTCTCCTTCCCTCAACTTTAGAGGAGAGCTAAAACCAAGAAATCCTTCACTCCACCCAGAAAGCAGGTGAACTAGAATCATGTGTAAGACATGTAAAGCAATTAGTCACCGAGTAAACATCATAAAACCAGTAGCCCTGGGTAAGAGTCACCTGTTCAAAAGAATTCTACACCTTCAACTGTCATCCAGGGCAGTCTTAAAATGTCTTTCATGTCTTTTCTTTTCACTCCATATTTAGATAGGAAAGAAAAGCCACCACTATCGCTATAACAGGCAACTTGTTAGCTTCAATTTTCTTCCTTTACATTAAGTGTCCAGATAGTTGGTTTTGTCAGGACAGACTGGCACATCTCAGAGGAGTGAGAAAAAGATACTGCGGGGCAACAAAAGAAAACTAGAGTCAAGAGCAGGGGTAGATAGTCTCCCCGATTCTGAGTTCTGCTGTAGGCCAGCTTGAGAGTGGTCCAGATGAGAGGAATCGTCACATCTACAATGCCACTTACACTTGAGATGTAGCCATTTAACTATTTTACACTGAGGTTTCAACAGGCTAAGAGATACCTGCTATCACTCACGCACAAACTGGGTTCAGTCATGGCTATGACCAACCCTTGAGGCCATGTTCCTTTCCTATGCCTTACCTTCCCAGGCTTAATACAATCACACGCTTCTTCTAACAGCCTTTCCAAACAATTTCTTCTTCATCCTCTCAAAATTTCTTCTCTTGCCATTATACAGTACTAGTACAAACATTTTGTAGGAAAGTTCTACTTATGTCACCTTACCCGAAGAAAAACCATCAACAAAAGGCAATGTTTGCTGCTTGAATTTAAATGCCACTTTTAAAGTGGCATTTTTTCTGGCATTTACCATATATTTTACAACAAACAAAAAAACCAACCATTAACATCTACCCTAGGTTATATTTTTAAATAGTTTGGCATTGCCTTTCAAGAGCTCAGCCACATAAAGGCTCTCTTACTACATCTTAGGGAGGATCTAAAAAGCATATACATCCAGTATTAAGTACTTCAAAACAGATTCAGGGTGATGCTTTTTACACAATTTCAACTTGATGCTCCCCTACTTCTAGATTTTTGTATCGTTTACAGATATTATAAACATATTGGATGACAGTTCCCAAAACTATTTGGTTACAGACCATTTGGTTTTTCTAAGAAACTGTCTCTGCTTTCCAAAGAAAATAAATTTTAAAAAACGATGACAGTTGACAGCCAAACACGAGAACCAGAGCCAAGACCACAGCCGTGACCAATTATTCAGGCGATGGCATTGTGGCACTGCATGTTAAGCTGCCACCTGCAACATCCCAGCCAGCATCCCATGTTGGTGCCAGTTTGAGTTGACTGTTGCACTTCTGATTCAGCTCCTTCTGAATGCAAAAGTGGAAAATGGCTCAAGTTTACGAGTCCCTGCCACCCATGTCAAAGACATGGATGCCTTTCCAGCCGTCTAGCTTTGGCCTGGAATGGACCAGGGGATGTCAAATAAAAATAAATGCCCAACTACATGCTGGCGGACATACAGCAGACCTGAGGCTCGGGACACTGTACAGACACTCCTAGATCATTACAGTACAAGCAGGTCTTACATCACACTCACACAGCGAATCAGAGGCTGCAGAAAATAAATGCACAGGACAGCAAAGGAAAACTTCAAGGTTTTAAGAAGCATTTACATTTGAAGATCAGTTTTTTTTAAAATAAAAATCTTTGCAGTACCATTTTGCAGTGTAAGCTTTTGGCTTAGTCTAATTAGTAACCGGAACTTTAAAAGTCTCCTATTTTTAGTTCAAACATTAAACATAGCACACAGTAACAGAAGAGTAAGATGGGATCTACAGCCAGACTGTCACGAATGTGCCAGGTCTCAGAAGTCAAGCAAGGTCAGGCCGGATTAACACTTGGATGAGAAGACATGATTAAATACGAACTATAGTATTTTTTTCAGCTCTTCCTGACTTACAGCTATAGCAGCATACTTTCACATTATTAGAAAGTGATTGCAAATAACCTGTACATTGATTGGGTTACAGAAAAGCAAGCTATGAGTTAGGGTTCAAATTTAAAGAGCTACAAATAGAGGCTGGCACCTGAAGAAATCAACCGGCACACAGGTATTCACAGAATATGAACCACACAGCACTCAGTGAAGGGCACATGAAAAAGACAAGCTTAGGACATTGTCCTTGGCTTCAAGGATATTATAAATATGGAGATAAGGGATTTAATAATACATGAGAATCATTTATTCATTCAACAAACATTTGCTGAGTATCTGCTATTGAAGATTTTCATATATGAAAGAATTGCTTAGTATGTATATTTATTCTTTAGGTCTTTCTGCATTGTCTAAAATGTACCAGTGATTCTAAGTAACAACTGCTTTGGTTTAGTGTTGAAAACCCACAACTACGAATATTGCAGATTTCAGGTTTTAGAGAATAGGGTACCCAGGGTAGAATTAAAGTGAACACAAATTAAAAATGATGTCTTCAATGGGTTATAAACTTGAAGAATCTGGTAAATCCTTTTGGCTTTGAGTTACTTGGAGTTACCTTACTTCCAAGGTGCCTCTAGTTAAAGCTCATTCCTTTACTCCATTGGTTCAATGACACCTGTCTGGGGCTACTTCACTGATCTCAACCCAGGCCCACCTGCTGCCTGGACAGTTGGGGAGAAGGCATTCTACCTCCTGCCTCTTTGTAGTTCCATCATGCAACACCACAGCACACAGGTTGGTAGTGGTGGCCCCTCCAAATCCAAGATACTCTTGTAATGGACACAGTACAACCCAGTAGGTGTAAAGCTTAGACTTCGGCCTTGACACATAAATGAAGACTGAAAGAAACACTGTAACAACTTTGTTTCTAAGAAGGTGGGTGATGTCTTATTTGTAAGCTTGTCTGACCTAGCAATTAGGACATTGCTTGGGATGGCTTCCTCCCGTGTGGCAGTGCCTAGGTTTGAAGCCCTGCTTCACTCTTGATTCTAGCTGCTTGTTTACACCCACCCAGAGAGGTAGCTGGATCCCTGCCACCTGTGTGAGAAACCTGGGTTGTGTTCCTAGTTTCCTGATGAGGGTATCTGGGGCACAAACCAGTGAATAGGTTCTCATTCTGTTTGCCTCTCACAAGCTGAAATAATGTTATTATACAGTTTCACTGATGTTACTATTTTCTTCCTAATAAAGAATGGCTACATTTATGGCTCAAGAAATTACAACCACTTGTCTAGAAAGTGCATGAACATGCTGACCAACAACTTACTCTGAACTTACTAACACCAAAGTGAAATCTCTGCTGAGGGTCAGGCTTTGGGACAGAGTTAATACGGCAGGCATCTCACACAAGCAGCATTTCCACTTCCAATCCAATCCCCTCCTCATTTTTTAAGACGTATTTTTTATCAGAAAGTCAGATATACAGAGAGAAGAGACAGAGAGGAAGATCTTCCGTCCACTGGTTCACTCCAAGTGGCTGCAACAGCCAGAGCTAAGCCAATCCTAAGCCAGGAGGCAGGAGCTCTTCTGGGTCTCCAACGTGGGTGCAGGGTCCCAAGGCTTCGGGCCGTCCTCGTCCGCTTTTCCAGGCCACTAGCAGCTAGATATGAAGCGGGATATGAACTGGCACCCATATGGGATCCCGGCGTGTACGAGGCAAGGACTTTAGCCACTGGGCTACTGTGATGGGCCCTCCAGTTGCCCTCTTAAAAACCTGGAAAGTAGTAGAAGATTGCCCAAGTGCTTGGGCCCCTGCCACCCGTATCTGAGGACAGATGGAATTCCTGGCTCCTACCTTACACCTGGTCCAGACCTGGCCATTGCTGCCATTGGGAAGAGAATTAGCCAAAAGAGGACCTCTCTCTAACACTTTAAACAGATTAAAAAAAAAAAAAAAGAAAAGAAAAACAGGACCTAACACGATGGCTCAACAGCTAAATTCTCATCTTACAAGCACCATTTGGGCTCCATTTCATGCTCTGGCTTCTCCGCTTTCCATCCAGTTTGCTGCTTGTGGCCTGGGAAAGCAGTCGAAGACGGCCCAAAGTCTTGGGACCCTGTACCTGCATCGGAGACCCAGAAAAAGCCCCCTACTCTGGCTCAGTTCAAGTTGTTGCGGCCATTTGTGGAGTGAATTAGCGAATGGAAGATCTTACTGTCTCTCCTCTTTGTAAATCTGACCTACCTTTCCAATAAGAATAAATATAGAAAAAATTAAAACGAAAAACCTTTGCCCAGTAGAAAACTTAAGTTTAGGATAAAGTGGGGGGGGGGGGGAGGAGGTGAATGAAAAAAATGAGAGTCTTTGGGAAGGATTTTAAGTTTTACTTTTGTTTAGGAAGAGTGTAAGATGACCGGGGGTAGTGGCTTCTTCGGTACTACGTGCCTACCAACATCAGGTACTGAATTTCTATCTCCATCTTTAAAAGCCAGTTTTAAAACACCAGTTGCCCCTCATCCGTGCTCTTATGCGACGCCGTGTACCTACCTTCAGCTCTCCGAGGCCAGCTTCAGCGCAACACAGCTCCTGCCCTCACGTCCTCCGCTCCGTGTGAAGCCAACGGGCTCTGCGCCTCACCTGCCCTTTTCAGCTCCCTCATCTTCCAATTTCCCTGATTCCTTCTATAGATCTCACCTGGCAAAACTAACTGCACCCTCTCTCCACGAGCTCCACCTCGACCCACGCTTGCCGAGTGGGGCGGGGAAAATGGTCAAGAAACACTTCAGCCACATTAGCCTCACCTGGCAGCTTCTAGCGCCTGAAGAACCTTCACCTGCCTGAGGCCCACGGACTCAGAATCTGCGTGTTATCAAAGACCCCCACGTGATTCGAGAACACACTGACACTAACATGAAACACTGAAGGTGCTGACGAACCCCTCTTACCTGGCACTGCGGGCACCTAGGCGACATCTCCCCGCCCCCACCACACTACCTTAGTTTCAGTTTCCAACTTGATCTTGTCTTTCGGAATTCATTCCTTATTTTCTCCCCTGCAAATAACACTTCCTCTTTCTTCACTGCCAACAAAAATAGAAGGCTTCAGGCAAGATGCCTCCCTCAGTCCCTCTGTTCCCAGCCACCTCTCCCTCCCCAACCAGCTCCCTCTCTGCTACCTTTCCACCCTCTCTCCTTCTCTTTAGTTCAGCCTTTCAAATCAATAATTTGAAAAACAAAAAGTGACTCTGGAGCCAGCGCTGTGGCGGCACGGTAGTAAAGCTACCACCTGATGGATATCCGCATCCATCTGGGTACACACCTGTCCCGGCTGCTCCGCAGTGGAGCTCCCTGCTAATGGCCTGGGAGCAGCAGCCCAAGAGGCCCAAGTGTCTGAGTCCCTGGCATCCAGCTTACACACCAGATGAAGTTCTGGCTTCAGTCTGGATCAGCTTGCCGGCCACTGTGGCCATCTGGAGAGTGAACCAGCAGATGAAATCTCTCTCTGACTTTCCCTCTCTGTAACTCTGACTTTCAAATAAATGTATCTTTAAATGGTAATCAAGAGAAAGGACCCCTTGTGTTTTCTCTTAGGGAAACTTGTCCAACAAGTGTTGATAAAGTTTCCCCTGTTGTTTGTTTTTTAAAATTTAAGATCTGCTCCTCTTCTTCCGTGATCTCCTTTCTTTTACCTCCATGTTCCACTGACCTTGGGAACCGATCGCTGTGCAGCCTGGGACATTTTCATTCATGGGGATCCTCTGTGACAGTTGGCTTTCCGGGTACCCCTTGCCCTGATTTTGTTTGTTTCCATGCTTCGGCTGCTCCTTTCTACATCTCATGCATGAATCCATTCCTTCCACAGGCTCCTCAGGGCTGTATCCTGGCCTCTCCCCTTCCCCACTCCTCTCTGCATGACCTTGCCCCCTGTCAGGCCACCTGCCACTAATTCCCAATCTGAAGCCCCGTTCTCTTGGAGTCCTGGAACTGCTCAAGTGCTTGTGTATGGCAACACTTAGATGTAACCAAAACAAGCCCAAATCTGCATGTCTCAGCTGATTTTATCATTCACCCATTTAAGAACTGCCTACTGTATTACCATGAGTCAAGTCATGGTGCTGGGGATACAGGAATAATGTATAAACTCCCAGTCCTTCCACTACCTTGTGAAGCATAATACAAATGAGCTTAGAGGACAACAAATAACGCACACCTATCAGATGGTCATGGGGTAAGAGGAGAATGGACAGAGGGAAAAGTTTTAGTACTTCCATTGTGATGCTCAGGGAAATGACCCATCAGCAAGTGAGCCTTTTGAGTTAAGCTCTGAGCTGAGGCAAGGGAGAATCCCAGGATGAGGGAGCAGCAAGGGCCGAAGGCCTGCGCGGAATGAGGCAGGAGTGTTCAAGAAAGCTAGGGTAGTCAGAGGCGACATGGGCCACAGGTGAATCTCAGCAAGCAAGGCTAAATGCTAGAGGTTCCAGTGGGTTGTGCGGCAGTCTCTGCCTTGCGCTTAGTGCAGTGGGAGCCACGGGAGTTTGGAGCAGGTGAGCGGCATGCCCTGGCTTGATGCAGCCGGCCCCAACTCCACCCTCTTGGCCAGCCTGTTCTGCTGCTGCCTTCCCTGTCTCAGTGAAATTCCCTCTCCCCTCTGTTTCCCACAATTGTCATTCGCTTGCCTAAGCTTCAAAGAGCCTCAGTACACTACTCCAGTTTTAAATACACCAGTATGCTATATACAGGGTCCTGCTTGCTCTTGGTTGAAAATACTGCACCTTCACCCTTTCAACGAGCTTTCTAAATCCTCAAATAATAAAAGCACTTCAAAGCTAAGAGTTGTTTTTTTAGAAAACAGAAAATATAAGAATCATTTTACAATCAGAACATGAGTGGTCTTAAAATAGTTGGTCTTTCAGTTCTGGGAGAACAGCTTTGTTAAAACGCAGCAGATTTCTAGAATATTCTGTTAGAACTCCCAGGGGGCTTTGTTTTGATGAACAGAAATCAGCATTTCTCAGCCCAGGAATCAGAAGCTGGGAAAATGACGTGACCCGATTCAGGGCATACTCCTCCTAGAAGCATACACTGTCCCCCAGTGTGTTGCTATTCCCACTTCAACATATTCCTGAAGACAAGCCAAACTTCAACAGGTGTGCCTTTATTTCTTGACAAACTTTGTTGAGGTGAAATCTGAATCATGTTCTCTCAAAGAAAATGCAAGACAAGTTCATTGCTGAGGCGGAGGTGAGGTGTGCTTCAAACCCATGGATCTGAACTTGAGTGCAACTAGTCATGGCGGTCAGAGCCAAGTCACCCCAAGGAACCTGCCCCACAACTTGAACCCTTCATCAACAGCTCAGCCCTTCAGGCAAGGTTTAATCACACTTAGTCCTACAATTCTTTCTTAACTGGAGTATATACTGTTTCCTATTGGATATGCCAGTTATTTTATATCCCCAAAGAAATCCATGAGCTCCTTGTGGGCCCCTTTTCAAAAGAAAAAAAAAAAAGAACACATTCATGCTTTTCATACAAATGACACAGTGGGTGGAATGGGCACTGCGTATAGAAGCTTAAGAGTGTCCACATTCCTGGGAGACTGGTTATTCAGGGAAATTTAGAAACATCCCAGCACATGCATATATAAAAGCTGCAGTGTTACGGTGAGCGAGAGAAATCACGCCCAACACAAGTGTAGGATGTAATGAAGACTTAATTAGCCAACCTTAGCAATGGCAGCTCCTGCTACACTGCAGGAATCATTGCACTATGTGGCTGAACTCAGGGGTTTTTAAGCTCCCACTGGCATGCAAAAGCGGGATTTCCTTTGTTTTTTTTAAACCATCCAATCAAGAGACCAGATTCTGGTTGCTGTGCCGGCAATGCAAGTCATCCAATCCATTTAAGTTCAGACCCTACCTTAAGCCAATCAGCTAGGCAATGCTAGAAACTTAGTCAAGGAACCAAAATGGAGTCACACCTGTCTACTGCTATGAGGTGCTATCACCCGCTGCACCCTGTCACACCAGCACACCCAGGTATTATTTATCTAAATAACTCTCCTTACCCCTGGCTCTATCTGGCTTCCTTAATGACACTTAATGAATGAATGAACATGTCCCGTCCTGAAATCCTGAACTTCTACACACAATGACTTAGATCATAAACTTACTGATGAAAGCATGAACCAGTGCCAAAGTGAAACTTTCAATGCACTAGGCTCTAATTAGATGCAGATGAGAGAAAGAAGCAAAGAACTTCAGGTTCTTCGCTTTGGGTTTCTTGGGGTTTTTTGTTTGCTTATTTGTTTTTGGTTTCTTTTTCCTTTAAAGATTCAAACCCCAGAGAGAAGCAGGTGATTTCATGTACACGAATCTTCACAGAAAGGGAGGAGAGAGGCCACAGACTCAGGACAGAGGTTTGCATTGCAGATAGAAGCCGCATACGCCAAGCCAGCAAGGCTCTGTGAGGTGGAGTCCAAGGGTATATGTACTGATCCGGCACGAGCCTGCTGAGTGGGAAAAGGCGGTAGGGCAGCGTAGTTTACTTGACCCTGCTCTTCTTACCAGCAGGCTGATAACACGTCATGCTGGAGACAATGGGCCAGCTAACGAGGAATGATAGGCTGAGTGAAGCGGAAGGTGGGACCGTGCAGCATGGCAGCTAGACTGGAAAGGAAATACTGCTGCCAGCAAAATGAGAGGCTTTGAGAGAATGAAAAAATTGAAGCATTGGTTCTAGCCACGTTTCCAGCTGGAATAACCTTGAGTCACAGCCTGTCACTTAACCTTCCCTCTTAAAATTCATGCATCCCATGAGCAATTTTATGCCAGGGTCTAACCATTGTCCTTTACCATGATAATAAGCCATCTATCAGATAGGCACATTAGGAGGATGCCTCCAACATGCTTTCTTCACTCAGACAAATAATTCTCTGTGAGGATGGAAGACAGGCCAATGGAAAAGGATGAGAGGAAGAAGAGGGCAGATGATGCTTCAGTATGGGTAATCTACTTTCCCCGCCACAAAAATACATTATATACAATTACAGCCAACTTTGCTGGACTCAAAACCAAGAAGGTGCATGGTTCCATTTATAGCACAAACCCACGAGTTGCAAGATACACATTTCTGGCAGCTGCACTGAGCAGAGAGGCCCTACTCCCATAAACTCCACATTCTTTATCCAGCTGCATGCCAGACCAACAATGACTGAACTATACTACTCCCTCAGGACAAGCAGGAATGTGAAAATAACACAGAACTGCAATCTATTACAGTTCATATCTATAGGCATTTTTGTGAGGCTAACAAAAGACGTTAGAAAAACTGAGACCAACTGAGGCACAGCCCCCCCATCTCTAACTGGCTTAGAGGTTGCATCCAAGTGCTTGAGTTAGAGTTTCCTTTTAGGCAAAGAGAACGCAGTTCAACAAGCTATTAGCTGTTTGGATATTGGAAGAAAAACCCAGCATATATTATGCTTTGGGGAAAAATAAGAAAACCTGTTTCTGATCTGAATCGATAAAACCTCAAAATCTTGTTTTATTTAGACATGGAGTCTGTTCTTCAAATGCTGTGAACACTGTAAAAGGACAGAAAAAGAAGAAAAAGTACAGCAGTTTTTCTGCTCTTAGAAAAGCTGAAACATGTTTCCCAGGCCCTAGTATATGTATGCTGTTTCAATTTAGTGTTAGAATTCTTTAAAACTGGAAGGCAGGGCTCACTTTTTTTAAGTTTTAAAACATTTGCATACATTTTTATAAGGCAACAGCAGCCATAGAATGTCACTGAATTTTGGAAACTAAGATGCATTGACTTCTGGTGCTTTAAGATGTTCCAGGTTGGTGGTTGATGTGTCAGTGGACAGCTCTGATGAAGTTAGCAAAGCAAGTACTCCCACATGGGTAATGGTGCAGCCCCTGGGGAGGAGTACCGTGCCAATCTCTCTAGGACTGGGGCTGCCCCTGCCCAGGTCAGAGGAAAGGGTCCCTGTGGTCTCTGCCCATGACACTTGTTACTGAATGGCCCTGTGGTTGGCACACCTGGGGCACAGGTTCTGTTTGGAATTACGCAGCTCACCTCTCCTTCTTTCTTTTGAAAATTTCTATTGCTTTACTTGAGAGACAGAGAGAGAAAGGCAGATATGGACAGAGAACTCCCGTCAATTACTTCATTCCCTAAAAGCTCCCACAACACCCAGGGTTGCAGACTAGGTAAAATTTGAAAGTCAGAAGCCCAATCCAGCTTCCCCATTCGGGTAGCAGGGTTCCAATCACCACGCCCACATTGTTGCCTCCCCAGGTTTGCACGAACTGGAAGCTGGTGTCAGGAGTGGAACAGTAGATATTAAACAGGCATCTTAACCAATGTGTTCACTACCAAGCTAAAAGTAAGCCCCGAGCTCATCATTATGTTCTTGGTCCAAGCAGAAAGGAAGATTACAATCCTCAGGAAAACACTGGTAGCATGCAGTGGCAGGAGGAAGGGGTGGGAGTTGTATTTATTTCCATACTCCCAATACTGCCATATACTCAGCAAGTGTTTCCATGAGTAGAATGAATGACTAGCTCCCTATTTACTATTAATGTATTATATGTCTTTGGACAAGCAAGTTGGCTTGAGCCTTAGTTTTTCTATCTGCAAAATGGGTGTGACCCCCGAGATGTAACCTGTGAGTAAATTTATGAATACTTAAGCGCTATGCACACAAAGGGATGAGAAGTGGAGCTGCCACTGTTTTGCTTCATTTCAAATATGGGCAGGTTCTAGAAGCAGTGTCAAATGCTGTGTTAATATTCTTAATGACTTTCTTCTAATAAAAATAGTTTAATTTGTAAAATTATACATTCTTTCATATAGGCAAAAGCTAATTTCATGATAAAATCTGTCTTAAATGGCTTTATTCTTTCTCTATTGAAACTTACAAAATATTTTTTCATCTTGGTTTTAGGATACTCTATGAGAACTTACTTTAACCCATAGCATACTAACACATATTCTTGCTGTTAATTCTTTTTTTATATATATATATATAGGTTGAACTACTTATTTGAAAGTCTGAGTTAGAGACACGGAGGAGGGAGAATGAGAGATCTTCTATCAGCCAGTTCCATGCCCAGGGCTGAGGCAGGCAAATCCAAGGGCCCAGGCGCTCCACTGGGGCCTCCCCTGTGGGTGCAGGGACCTGGGCACTTGGCTCACCTTCTGCAACTTTTCCAAGGCTGTTAGCAGGGAGTTAAACCAGAAGTGGAACAGCTAGGACTCCAAACGTGCCCATATGGGATGCTGGCATTGCAGGCAATGATCTACCCACTTCACCACAGTGCTAGTCCCTTGCTGTTAACTCCAAGTTTTGACAACAGCAGCTACATGTGCTACTGTTAGGCCATTACTTTATTAACTGAATACTTACTATATCCCAAGTACTGTGCTTTGTATTTTACATGTATCTGTTTATCAGAATGCTAACTTAATAAGGAAGAAATTATTCCTTCTCACTGTATGTATAAGGATAGTCTGGGAGCAGACTTTAGCCTAGTGGTCAAGACGTTTGTGTTCCACATCAGAGTAACTGAGTTCAATTCCTCCCTCTAACTCTGGATAGCAGCTTTGTGTGGAAGCAGACACTGGGAGGCAGTGGTAATGGCCCAGGCGGTAGGAGCACTGCCGCCCGCCTGGAGGGAGAGATGGATTGAGCCCTGGCTCCTGGCTTTGGCCTGGCCCAGCTCCAGGCACTGCGGGCATTTAGGGAGTATAGCAGGAGAAAGAAGCGCTCTCTCTCTCTCTCTCTCCCTCTTCTTCCTTCCCTCTCTCCTTGCCTCTCCCTGTCAGAGACAGTCTGTGGAAGCATAGCAGCAATAGGATTTGACCACCTCTGCCTCACTTGAAAGTCCTTGGTCTTCACGTCAACCAACTTCAAAACAGATTCAGGGAGCATAATTCATCAGCAAATTAGAGTTTATATTGATGAATGTCACAAATGGCAGACCCACTAATTCTTTCTTAAAAAGGAAGAAGAAGAAACCACTGTAATATGTAGCTTTTCCAAATATGCCTAACTCTTCATTATTTAGTGCAACCGGAACCAAATGAGCATTTCCCATGTGCTCTTCAAATATCTTCTAACTCAAGTAATACCCTTGCTGATACTAAAGTAAGCTAGAAATGGCTTTCTGCGTTAGACAATGCTCCTGGAGTGAAAATAATCCTTAAAAGACTTTAAATTCCCACTATCAGACAGACACGAGGTTTCCTTGTATCTTTTCCTCTGTTACCTTACAGCTCCTTGCCAGTCCCCTGAGCCAGTGGCTCCTGGGCTGGTCTTGGCAGGTTCTGCTGCAGGTGTTTTCCTGTTCTTAAGAATAAGTAACTACTGGTGTTCTCACATGGCTGGGGGAAAGCCTCTTGGGAAACACGTCTTAGAAGCTGGCTCGAAGCATTTTGGAATCTTCAATTACTCCACAGCTCTAACCTACACAGTAACTATTTACAGGAGGTAGATCAGCCCAGTGAGAGGAATGTTAAATGTAGGCTCTTGGCAGAGATAGCTACAGCTGAAAAGGATGATGCCTACTTTAGGTAGAGTGGAAACACAAGCTGATTTGCCGTATTTCCTCTGAGACCTTGGAAAATGGACAACTTGACACTCGGCCCACACTGACAAAATATTGAGTGTGCAGTCAGAAAGGCTGAAAGAGCTTCTATGAATCAAAGAAATATGCATATCACAGTTCAATTATTCAGCAGTTAATTATTCAGAGCCGTCCAATATTAGACAGAACCACTCAGATTTACCTCATTTCCCTTATTTTCCGTCACAGATCAGCAAGCTGCATGTCTTCCAGGAAAAATGCACACAAATTCAGCTAATAGGAAAAGGAGAGTCTCTTCTCAGCCTGTATTTAGGGCCCCACACCACATTCTGTGCTGTAGTCCCAAACTCCAGTATCACAGCCCTATGGAGTGCGAGTCATGCTCCAGAACATTTCATAGACAAATGACTGTCAGGCCAGCTGGTGTGAAAAACGACAGAATAAGAAGGGTTGAGCATGTTCAGCGAAGGAGAGCATAATGAGACTGATTTTCAAGTGAGGATTATGGAAATCTGTACCTTCCTCTTAAAGGACACACATTGTGAATGATTTAAGTTTTAATGAGGTGCAAATTACGCTGTGACTCCGAATTATTTCACAAGATGAAAGTGTAGTTAATGCATTAATAGCCTCCGTTTATTCATTGTCAACAATCACTTCCTAATACCGTGGGGAATTTAATAGTGGTAAGTGGAAATAAACTGAAAAGTGTAGCATCATATTGATGAACATAAGTCTAAGCTTAGGAGCTCACAGGTTTCTTTCATTTGAAAATTACAGTAACAAGCCAGGGGGAGAGACAGACGACACATCTTCTGTTTGATCCCTGAGTTAAGCTTTCAGATTGTAGGATGGGCTTAACTGATAAAAGTAGCATTGGACCAACGCTGGTGTCACATCCCAGGCCGGTGCTGGGGTGTAGCAATTTCAGCTGCTAACCACAGTGCCACATTCCCATGTGGGCTCCGGCTTGAATCCTGGCTGCTCCACTTCTGATCCAGCTCCCTGCTAATATTTCTGAGAAAGCTGTGGAAGATGGTACAAGTACTTAGGCCCCTGCATCCATGTGGAAGATCTATAAGAAGTCCCTGACTTCTGGCTTTATCCTGGCACAGCCCTGGCCGATAGGGAAATGAGCCAGCAGTTGGATAAGCTCCCTGTCTCACCTTCTGTCCATGTAACTCTGCCATTCAAATAAACAGACACATCTTGAAAAGCAAGAGCAACACCAGAAATAGTAAGGATGGGAAAGCAAGCCCATGGAGAAAGGGGTTGCAGGTGTGAAAAGCCTTCCACTGAGGATGATGGTAATAACACTCATCTGAATGACTGCAAGATCAATCTAATTAATCAAAACTAACCCACAATATATGATTTCTTCCATTGGTATCCATTATAATGCTATGCAGTGAAAGGCTGAGTTTGAAAAGAGGCAATCTATTCTATTTTCACATGCGCACTGTCTATTAATTAATGCGATCAGGCATAATCTCTATTGCAGAACGTGAAGACTCAGAACTTTACTTTTATTGTTTTAAAGGAAGATTTATTTATTTTTATTTGATTCACTAGTCAATTGGGTGCAATGCCCAGAGCTGAGCTGATTCAAAGCTGGGTGCCAGGAACTTCTTCTGAGTCTCCCACATGGGTGCAGGTTCCCAAGGGCTTGGACCATCCTCTGCTGCCTTCCCAGGTCGTAAGCAGGGAACTGAATTGAAAGTAGAGCATCTGCCACTAGAACTGGTACCCATATGGAATGCCACAGAGCTGAGGATTAGCCTAAGGTGCCACAGCACCATCCCCCAAACCTTACTTTTTATACAATGACTATTGTCTGTATTTGTATCGATATGCAGTTCACAGAGTCCAACTGCCCACACTGGGAGCCTGGGGATACACCTACCTGACACAATGCTGAGCTCATCAAAGCCTCAACGAGGCCGGTCCATTCAGCTCAGCAGAGAGCTCTGAATTCTAGAATATGGAGCTGCCACATCTCGGTCTCCACAGAAACAAGCAGCAGCTCCAGGACCCCAGGCCTGCACGTAGCCATCAGGCTCTGTTTTAATCTCACTTTTCCTCCAACACTACTGTCACCTTGCAAGTCTAACATATCTATCATAGATAACAGAAATCCTTTCCAATCCTCATGATGTTTTGTTTGCCTTTATGTTACACAAAAGTAAAAAGTCAGGATGGTCAGCGCCTTGGTGTACTATGTCAAGCCTCCGCCTGTGGCACAGGCATCCTATATGGGCACCAATTCAAGTCCTGTCTGTTCCACTACTGATCCAGCAGCCTGCCTATGGCCTGGGAGAGCAATGGAAGATGTCTCAAATCCTTAGGCCCTTCCATCCACGTATGAGACCTAGAAAAACTCCTGGTTCCTGGTTTCAAGCACACTAAGCACTGGCCATTGTGGTCACTTGGGGAGTAAACTAGCAGAAGGAAGATATCTTTTTCTGTCTCTTTTCTCTCCCTGTAAAGCTGCCTTTTAAATAATAAATTATTTTAAAAATAATTTTTGTGCATCTAGCGCAATGGCTCAGTGACTAAATCCTCGCCTTGCATATACCAGGATCCCATATGGGTGCTGGTTCATGTCCTGACTGGCTCCACTTCCCAGTAGAAGACGGCCCAAAGCTTTAGGACCCTGCACCCACATAGGAGTCCAGGAAGAAGCTCCTGGTTCCTGACTTCCTATCAGCTCAGCTCCAGCTACTGCTGCCACTTGGGGACTGAACCAGCAGATGGAAGATATTTCTGTCTGTATCTCCTCTCTGTAAATCTGCCTTTCCAGTAAATAAAAACAAATCTTTAAAATAGAAATAAATATTGTGCCTGTTGTTCTATAAGTGAATGATAGGTAAGAAATAAACAAGGAGGCCGAGAAATGGTATGTGTGGTGTTACGGTTGGATTGGTCAATAAATTTAATATTCAAATATAAAAAACATCTCCATGCTAATAATATATTTTCCATAATGCTGATACCATTTGTATTACTATAAACCAAATATACCTTCCTAAAACTCTTACACATTTTCCGTGTTAAAAATGGTCATCTTACTCTGAAGGGCAGAAGGGTTGTACCCTTAGCTCTCCTGATAGCATCTGGGATACAGGAAACACGCAGCAAGGGCAGAGATGCACAGCAATGTGCCTGGGTGACACTGCTAAGCAGTGACTCTGGTACAGGCACGTGGCCTGTTAGTGTGTCCTTTCTGTTAGCTTGGAGAGCTTAGGGCGGGCAGAAACCCAAAGTTCCCACCAACAACAACCGCCCGGGGGGCTCATTCAGATGGAGCCAATCAATCAATATTTAAACTGCGTTCCCCTGGGTCAGGGAGTGCTTCCCGGCCCACGCACTCGTATCAGGGAGCCTTGACTGGGAGCAAACCCCAATAAAGCCTCGTTTTACGTTCATTTTGGCCTCGGCACTTCAGCCATTTCGGTGGGGTTTTATTCTTACACTCTCAGCACATGTTCTGGGTATTTTTAAGTTTCTTTTTTCAAAATAGTTGCTAAGAGCTGCTTTTCTTGCCATTTACCTTGTTCTCTTTAAAAATTTGGCAGCAACAAATTGAAACAACAAACAAATCTGTAACGATCCAGCAGGAGTTGACTACTGTGCGATCATTAAAAAATGATGAAAAATACATTATAATAAAGCAAAACACACTTATTTAATAATTTTGGAGCGAGAGAACGTCCATCCATTGGTTTACTCTCCAAAGGCTCACAGTTGTCAGAGCTGGGTTGTGACTGGAGTTGAGACCAGGAACTCAATCCAGGTCTAGCCGTGGGTGGCAGCAGCCCCCCCCCCCTTTTTAACCACTTGCTCCCAAGGTCTGCATTGGCAAGAAGGTACAGATAGGAACCAAGGCCCTCTGGTATGGGACATGGTGTTTTCAAATTGTAGGTTCATCAACTGCTCCCCAAACTCCTTTAGTTATGAAATGTTATACATACTAGTAGTTTGTTTCGTAAATAAAAAGACATGTTGATTTGAAAACACGTGTCTGTATTTTGGATAAATACAAACATTGGCAGAGAAGATACCAACGGAGCAGTGGTTATCTTTGATCAGCAAAATTACAGGTAATTATTTTTGCTCATTTGCATTTTAATTTTTTAAAAGATTTTTCTAATTGGAAAATCAGACTTCAGAGAGAAAGATCTTTCCTCCACTGGTTCACTCCCCAAGTGGCCACAACGGCCAGAGCAGGGCTGATCCAAAGCCAGGAGCCAGGAGCTTCTTCTGTGTCTCCCACGCGGGTGCAGGGTCCCAAGGCTTTGGGCTGTCCTGGACTGCTTTCCCAGGCCACAAGCAGGGAGCTGGAGGGAAGTGAAGCAACTGGGACATGAACAGGCACCCATATTGGCTTCTAGCACATGCCAGCTGAGGATTTAGCCACTAGACTATTGCACCGGTACCATTTACATTTTTTTCTGTAGTGAATATATGATGAAATAGTTATTAGAATCAAATAAACCTTAGCTTTTTTTCAAATTAATAAAATACTGTCAGCATATGGGCCCGGCGGCGTGGCCTAGCGGCTAAAGCCCTCGCCTTGAAAGCCCCGGGATCCCATATGGCCACCGGTTCTAGTCCCGGCAGCTCCACTTCCCATCCAGCTCCCTGCTTGTGGCCTGGGAAAGCAGCTGAGGACGGCCCAATGCATTGGGACACTGCACCCGCATGGGAGATCCGGAAGAGGTTCCAGGTTCCCGGCTTCGGACTGGCACGCATCGGCCCGTTGCGGCTCACTTGGGGAGTGAATCATCGGACGGAAGATCTTCCTCTCTGTCTCTCCTCCTCTGTGTATATCTGGCTGTAATAAAATGAATACATCTTAAAAAAAATAAAAATAAAAATAAAATAAAATACTGCATGCCATTTAGGACTAACAATTTCTTCAGCATCTCTGATCTTCTTAGTACATTTTGAAAACAAAGTATCATCCCAAAGTGATACTAAAACTAAAACAAGCATAAGCAAGAAGGGCGTCTAAATTGGTGCAGCTGCGGATGAAGCTTAGGAGATGGGAAGTCTGGCCAGGCCTGGTCCTCTGGGGACAGGGAAGAGCAGTCCTACTGAGCACTACCCTTCACGAGTCTGTTGGATTCAACAATGCTGGGTGTGCAATAGCTCTGGTTTTCAGTTCACTCTGGAAAATTCAGTCATTAATGATACAATAAAAGGGACTCAGAAAAGGAAATTGCTTCAAGTTATACACCTATTTAAGAGTGGCTGCACTGGACTGAGCAGACACTAATGAGACCAAAGCAAGGGGCACATTGGTCTAGGTAGAAATGGAGTTTCTGAGAAGCCCTAGTGTTTCACACTCCTCGAAATCCAAGTTTGTCCAACAGCCCTGGCTAACGGTTGGTCCCTTACAGTAAGCAAGGTCACAGTTAACAGCAGATGAGGGGGTATTTCCTTGGGAAGAAAGGTGTACTGGTTTTATCTTGGTGATCATTGTAACTACAGGGAATTGTTGAAAAGCTGCAGCCCATCTAAGTGCTTCAGGCTTACAGGGAAAGATGATGATGACCGGTGTTGTCCTTTGTATCTGTCACCTGCCAGGTGGAGGAGAGTATAAATGCTTAAGGCCACACCAAATTTGGACCTTTTCCAGTTGGCAGTCTGGGCAGTCACTTAGGTTCACAAGCTAAGGAAGGAGTCACTCCTGCCTCATCAGCTTAAGTCTGTGTCTTAGGGGAAAAAAATCTACTTATCTTTGGAATTTATCACTATCTAAACATGCAGCTATTTTGCTTAAAACTCATCTGTCTCTTGCTCTGCGATACATATTCCGGAAGGACCTGGGGTTTTCTCTGCTCTATTCACGCTGAATTCCCAGCCCCTAAGACGATGCTGACGCAGACGAAGCTGTCCCTAGTAATTACCGGATGACTGAGTCAGCTGTACTAGGAGCACCAAGAACCCTCCCCCGTGGCTGTAAAGCTGCCACACGGGCGACGGCACTGTGTTTGAGAAAGGCAGTTAGGCGTCCTCCTGCCAGGGAGCCTATCAGTGGCTGAGGCCGTGAAGGTCTGCACAACACAGGATCCCACGATGGGAATCATCCGTGCCTAAGCTGACGAACAGCACTGTGAGACAGATGCCTTTCTGTAAGAGAAATAAGCAACTCAGAAAGAAACCTCGAGACGAAGCTTGGAAAAAGACCCGAGTCAGGTGGGAAGAAAGAACCGGAATATCAATAAGAACTGATCATGCTAAAAAGAAAGTTTCAGAAAGATGTGGTGATTGTTACTAGCCAGCCACCTCAAGTGATTAGTTTAAACGTAGCTTTTATTGTATATAGTGACAGGAATTCTACTTTTGTGTTTCAATGTGTTTGAAAGGCAGACTCTCTTCTCTCTCACCCTCTCTTTCACACACAGAGCATTCTTCTGTCTGATGATTCTGACCCCAGATGCCTGCAACAGCCAGAAGTGAGTCAGTTGCAAGCGAGCAGCCAGAAATCCTGAGTATCCCAGACGGCAGGCCCAGCTTGCGCCTCTGAAGGTCTGTGTAAGAGAAAGCCGAGCTGGAAGCAGAGGCAGTCCTGGGTCCCAGCTACTTCAGCCGGGAATGCAGGCTGCATGAGCAGTGAGTTCATCTGCGGCACCAATAGCGGCCCCAGTAATAATATCCCTGCCAATAAATGAGTATTTGTTAAACTGATCAGGATATCAGAAAGCTGGTTAGAATTATATTAATAGATTCTGATAGAGCAGGAACCAGAATGTAGATTGAGCCATTGAGTCTCCCTGGCTAAGGAAAAAATCCACGTAGTTGAGACTGGTACTTGTGGACTAGGATCAGGATGAGCTCAAAAACATTCAATGACATTCCACAAGTTCACACAAGAATCTACAGCACCGTGGCTGACTCTATAGCACTGTTAGGAACAGTCCCAAAGCAAGGCTGTGAACTACCCCAGCAGCAGCTCCCTGCAGACGCAGCGGGTTCATTTCTGGTTTCTTGGATTCTGAACTGTTTTTACATATCCTTCTGGGGTGCCGTGTTCCGTGGAACAGGGGTGAGCAAAGAGAAAGGACGGGGTTCCTGGAATTAAGGGGCTTGCCCTCTGTGCTTTCAGTGGAACGGATGAATAAAAGATAAAGTGCTCTAAGTTCAAAATGGCTGCAACAGCTGGAGCTGAGCCGATCTGAAGCCAGGAGCCAGGAGCTTCCTCCAGGTCTCCCGTGTGGGCGCAGGGTCCCAAGGCTTTGGGCCATCCTCGCTTGCTTTCCCAGGCCACAAGCAGGGAGCTGGATGGAAGTGGAGCAGCCGGGGCATGAACCCATATGGAAATCCAGGGAGTGTGAGGACTTCAGCAAGTAGGCTATTGTGTGCTCCCAAATATGATCAGTTCAAATGAATTCTTCTGTAGGTGTGGCTGTGTCTTTGCTCTGGTCAACACTGCCAGAAAGATCCCTGGCTCTGAACAAAGCTTCCTTACAAAAGGGAAATAGCTCAAATATTAAAATGAGACAGCAGCTTACAATCTTTTTTCTTCCTGTTTCTATTTATGTTTTCCCATTATGAAAGTTGCTAGTAGTTTACAGAAGAAATTAGTTCATAAAGAGAAGCATAATTTAATCAATAGACAATTCCTTCTGCAGGGATTGAAGTCAAAATTAGACTTTTATCAGAAAATGAGGCTTACACACAGCACAGCATTCAAACTAAGAAAAATAATGAGCTTGCACTCACAAAGGCAAATGAGAAGTTTCTCTCCAGGTATGACTTCTCATTTCTGATGTGGAGAGAAGAGCCTGAGAAATCATGAAATGATTCCGTTCTCTCACCAAAAAATGTGTTAGAAGTCACGACTATTCAACCTGTGAGGCGTTCGAGCAGGTCGCGTGTACATCCAGGGACTGACATGGAGGCGTTCTGCGAAGCCACCGAGGAGAGTGGCAGGTGGAGCACCCTGTGATGCTTCAGTGCTGAAACTGCCACCTTGAACATCTGGACGAAAGGAAAACTGTCACGTGGATTTGCAGTCTGTCTTTTGGGGCAACTCCTTGGACACCTGGCAATTTCAGACTAACAGTACTTCACTCAAAAATTACCATATTTTTCCATTAGTGGTAAAGATGCTTAGCTTGATTGCAAGGCCATTCAGTGGTGACATTCCACATCCTGTGAGATGATTCGAATCTGAGGGAAATTACAGCCTTCTTTTCCGCAACCGTGAATTTTTTTGAAATTCAGCGACTTCGTGATTCATTTGACAGAGCTCTCCTGTCGTCGTCTCCCCCGTTGGCACTTAATCTGGTTCAGATTTAAGTGTAGGAGAAGTACAAACGCTTTGATGGTTCCATGTTTATTAAGTGAAGATCAAAGAGCTTCTTTGGCTTTTAAGTCTTTTACATTTGCAAGGGATGACATAACATTTCGGATGACAACCTTTCTTTCCAGCGAAGGGAAGGGAAGCCTGAGAATGGCTTCATTTTAAAGCCTTTACTTCTCCTGAAACCCTAAATACTCTCTTAAATTAGAACTGTGCTGCCACCACACGTGGAGTCTGATTGATAAATTTCAAGAACACCGGGAATTTAGCACAGGATTTTGCATTCTTAATTATTTAACAGGGCTGGTGGTGACAGAGAAGAAGCCAGAGAGCAAGAGAACCCTTTCCGAAAATCTGAGTTAGCAGGAGCTGAGCCAGTCAAGCCAGGAGCCCAGACTGAGCGACAGTGACGCAAGTGCTGGAGGCATTGTCTGCTGACCCACTGAGTTTGCTTTTATGTTGGGAGTTGGAATCAGAAGTGGAGCTGGGACTTGATCCTGGATGAGGCGATACAGGAGGTGAGTGTCCCAGTGCCTCTTAACTTCAGGCCAAACACTGGCCCAGCATCCTATCCTTTATTGCCACCAGTTACTGCTTTGTTTCTATTCCCATGGAGGCTGTTTCCTAACAAGACTTCAAGGAGGCGGAAGTCAAGGGTTATTGTCTAAACAGATCTTTTCAAAGCTGGCTTTTGGGGCCGATGTTGCAGTGTCACGGGTTAAAGCTGCTGGCGGTGCCAGCATCCCATATCGACGCCGGTTGGAGCCCCAGCTGTTCACACTTCCGACCTCAGTTTGAGGCCATTGTCGGAGTGAAGCAGCAGATGAAGACCTCTCTCTTTTTGTCCCTCCGTCTCTATCTTCCCCTTCCTCTATAACTCTACCTTTAAAATAAACAACTAAACTAAATCTTTTTGTTACCAAAAAATGGCTCTCGTGTCATTATAATAAAAGATCAACCAGTTTAAATGAGGAAATATTACAGAAATACGTAACAGACAAAAAGCGAATGTCCACAATTTGTGAAGGTTTCCTAAAGTTGAGTAAGGAAAGGGAAAAAGCCTATGGAAAAAGGAAAAAAGAAGAGTGAGAGAACAGAAAACCAGACGATTAATAAATGTCAAAGGATGCTTGAGGATATTTTACGTTTTCCAGTAGTCAGGCAAACATAAAGCAACACCACTAGGGACAACTCCACATGCAGCGGAATGACAAAGTTCATAGCGTTTAGCAATATTGCATCTAGTCCAGTGTGTAGTGAAGTGGGGATTCAAGTCGGCTCTCTTGAGAACTGAAAGATGGCAATAAACCTTTTGGAGGACACATGGAAACAGACCACAAGCCGTTCTCTCCCCATGAGAACACCCGTTCTAGTCTAGGAATACATCCTGGAGAAACTCCAAACTCACTCACAAGGAGCTATAGGCAGCATTAGAGGTAACCATGAGAACTGTTTGTGATAACCACCACAAACACCTCAAATATCCATCATGTTGGTCAAAGAGGAAAATGGGAACAGTGAATGGTAGACTCCATGAAGCTCTTAAGAGCAAGACCTCTAGGGTCCAGCACAATGGCTCAATCGGTTAATCCTCCCTTTGCTGGTGTTGGGATCCTGAAAGCATGCTGGTTCATGTCCTGGCTGCTCCACTAACCACCCAGCTCCCTGCTTGTGGCCTGGGAAAGCAGTCGAGGACGGCCCGAAGCCTTGGGACCCTGCACCCGCGTGGGAGACCTAGAGGAGGTTCCTGGCTCCTGGCTTTGGATCGGTGCAGCACCGGCCGTTGCAGCCACTTGGGGAGTGAATCATCGGATGGAAGATCTTCCTCTCTGTCTCTCTTCCTCTCTGTATATCTGACTTTGTAATAAAAATAAATAAATCTTTAAAAAAATGTTTAAAACTAAACATGCTGATGAATCATTGAGGGGGAGACTTGGTGGGACAATAGTTTCACAAAATGCAGCAGTGACGCCTGAAAAGATTCTGAGAATGATTCGTTGCAACAGTCCAAAGATGACTACAAAAAAAGGAACATACTTTTTTCAGAAAAAAAAATTAAAAGAAATTGAGAAGAAGTACAAGTCATAGAACTAAAAACATAAAAACTGGCCAGTCATATTTGAGAACAGTAATGAGTCTCACGATCTTAAATGACTTGTTATGGAGTCTCTGCTCCTGAAAATTCCAAGGAAATGACTTTCCCCAAAGCCGTCCCACATGCCAAATTACCTTGCCTTCAGCAGCTTGTGATGTAATTACATTAAACGTGTCTGAAATGCATGCGACTGAAACAGTCCATTCCTTTGGGCCAGAGGCACAAATTGTAGCATGTGTAAGTGGGTGATTCAGTAACGAGAAGTAAAAAGGAAGCAAAGAGTGAATGAGAAAATAGAGTCATGTGTTTGATTTAGCCTATCTCGGATTTTAAAACCTTGGTAAACATGGGAACACGAAATTATTTGTCTAAGAACAGTGGTGCAAGCGCTACTACAGAAAATGGTGACAGTGATATTCAGCATCAGAGCTGGGGATGTCATGTTCCCATATTTTTAAAAACTAGTATTTAACTTTATAGGCTAATCCTCCCCTTGCAAGCACCGGGGACCCATACAAGTGCTAGTTCATGTCCTCGCTGTTCTACTTCCCATCCAATTCCCCGCTAATGGTTTGGGAAAGCAGTAGAAGATGGCCCAAAGCCTTGGACTCCTGCACCCACATGGGTGCAGATGTGCTTAGTTAGTTCTGGCCATTGCAGTCATTTGGCAATATTGCTGGTTGCAGTGAACCAGAGGATTTCTCTCTGTATCTCTTTCGTTTTGTATATCTGACTTTCTAATAAAAATAAACCTTTTTTTTGTTCACTCCGTAGCAAATTTATCATAAATCTTTAAAGAAAAATAGTTTTTAAGCTGATTCATGAAGAGCAGAGAGACAGAGAATGAGAGACATCTCCTACCTACCGGTTCACTCCTCACACGCTGAGAACAGCCAGGGCTATGTCAGGCCAAAACTGGGAACTGGGAACTCAGTCTGGGTTTCCCATATGGGGCACAAGAAGCCAGGTTTTTGATCCATCACCTGCTGCGTCCCGGAGTCTGTGTCAGCAAGAAACTGGATTCAGGAGTGGGCCAGGGATTCAACTCAGGCCCTCTGACGTGGGGTGTCCATATGCCATCAGTGAAGGTCCCGACTTAGAGGGGGCACAACTATTAGTCATTTAACTGCCACCATATAGGAATCACAGATACAGAGTTGTCACTTTCTAGTATAAGCTAAAACTCTGAAACTTGATGTTTAAATTGATTGATTTTAGTTACGACAGGAGACAACTCAAGATGAACTGTTGGAAACTCAAGGAACTACACATCTGTGAGAGGGACAAGGTCACCATCAAGGAGCCGCAGCCTCTTGGGGAATGACCACCGGATGGAAGATCGCTATCATGCTGCCTTTCAAATAAACCTTGTTTTAAAGTTCACTGGAAAATATTAAATTTATTTTGGTGCCAATTTTGCAGTTTTTCCCTAATCTATGTTTTCCACAAACTTTTTAAAAAAATTTACTTTATTTTATTTTATTTTTATTGGAAAGTCAAGATATACAGAGAGGAGAGACAGAGAGGAAGATCTTCCATCCATTGATTCACTCGCCAAGTAGCCCCAACAGCTAGAACTGCGCCAATCCAAAGCTAGGAGTCAGAAGCCTCCTCTGGGTCTCCCACACAGTTGCAGAGTTCCAAGGCTGTGGGCCATCCTCCACTGCCTTCCCAGGACACAAGCAGGAAGCTGGATGGGAAGTGGGGCTGTCGGGCTTTGAACCAGTGCCCATATGAGATCCTGGTACTTGCACGGCAAGGACCTTAGCCACTAGGCCACTGCGCTGTACCCAGTTTTCCATAAACTTTTAGAGATTCCTCATGTGCATGGATTTCAAAAATCTTTGCACCTATATCAACATCATTTAATTACATTTCCATAATCTTTTTGAAATACCTTCATATATTCAATTGACAATAATCTTAAGAATTGGATATTAAACACAATTATCAAAATGAAGAACACACCCAATAGGAGAAATGTGTACACAATTTTATAAGTAACATCACTTGCTAAATATGCAAATGTGCATAAACAAAATTTATAAAGGAAACAAAAATGGCTAGTGAACTATGAAAGTTATTTATAAACTCACAGGGAAATGAAAGTGAAAGCTCAAACTGATGTATCTCATTGTTTAGAATGGCAAAAAGACTACTACTACTTTAGCCATCCAGTGCTATATACACAAATCACTCCCACACATCTCTAACAACCACTTACTGTCGCTCAATTTCTCTACATCCATTAGGGATTCCATCATGGTTTGGCTGGGCAATTCTGAATTGGGATGCCACAGTCCTTGAAGGCTTGACTGGGACTAGACGTGCCACTTGCACTCCTGGCAGGTTGATGCCGGCACTGGATGGCCTGGGTTCCTTTCCCGGGAACCGCTGGACTATCCGCTTGGCAGGGCACTAGGCTTCTTCCAGGGTGAGTAGTCTAAGAGGGCCAAAGCGTTCTGGAATTCCATCTCAAAAATAGCACATGATCATGCTCCCCACATTTCTGTCTGATACGGGGGCAGCTTGGATTTACTGTTGGAAGGGCAAAACAAAGGCACCAAAGCTCGAGGGCCACAGTCATCGGGGTCGGCTGTCACAGCTGTGATTTTAATCCTTGCAGCAATGGAGCGCACAGGCATGCACCTTCATACAGTATTGCCAAGTGTGTAAATTGGTATACTTCATTAACAGAGTGATTTGACAGGCAAGAGGATTTAAAATGCACATATCTTTGCATATATTTTTATGCAAGAAATGCATAGAAGCAACTTACTGCTGCAGTGCTTACAGAAATGGAACAAAATAGGAAAGGGATCCCAAATATGTGAAATGAAATAATGGATGAATAAACGACAGGGCACCATGGAGCATTTAAAAAGAATGACTAAGAGTGGAGCAAAGTAAGACAGACCTTTAAGAGAAGACACAGAAAGAGAACAGACTTCCACATGAATATTGATTTTCCTGTATATGCGTGTATGTGTGCACACAAAACTCCACAGGAGCTCTCCGGATAGATGTTTGTGAACGGCCGGGCTGTTGCTTCACCAAGCTGCACAGAGTGCAGGAACTGCAGGCAGCCTTCCTGCTCTACGAAGCTATTTTGTTTGAATTTTTGACAAAAGCGGCTTTGATAACTGAAACATTTAAAAATGGTTGATAGATTTGAACAATCCAAAAGATCAAAAGAATACCAGCTTTAGTGGCTAGACTTCAAGATACCCACATCAGCTTCCCAGAGGCCCTTGACCTTAATATATGGATCTCTAGCTTACGTTACAATTATGTGGCGCTCAAAGTAAGTCTTCCTAAAGTTAAGAAAACAGAACAAGGTCTCAGCTGGAGTGCATCATCACGCGTGGTGCAGCAGAAGGGTGTCAGGTACCCAGGCACTTCCGTTCCATCCTCCGCCACAGGAGAACACAGCACACTACCTCCAGCCACCATCACCATCAGCAAATGAGACACTGAAAGGCTCAGAAGTGGCCGCTCTTATGGTAAAACCCATTCTAAATGGTTTACTTCATTCTAAATCTCAGACTAAAAGAAAGCATTGGTTTAGTCAATATAGACATAATTAAGTACTTGCTAAGCAGAATAAAACCAATTATGAGTTGTACTGGTTTACTTATTTCCCAATGACTATTTAAGGAAGACATGCTACCTGGATCAGAGCTATCAGCTAACAGGAATGTACTTATTCTTTTTGTTAAATAAAAACATGTTAACTTGTTATACTGGGTAAAAACAATGCCTTCAGAGAAGCTTAACTACAATGAGAAAAATACTGGCTCTAATATCAATAGCAGCACCTCCCCAACATAAACATGTTATTGAACCTTTATTCACGAGACATGTACTGAAACATCACACATGAAAGTCTGTGACCGAATAACCTTGCAATGTGATAAAACACGGGCTACACATGAATCTCGCCTACACAAGGGACCTGCTGCAACATTTAGCTTTCCTGAACCTGAGAGTTCCTTGGTGAAAAGTGAAAAGTGTGGTTTAGATGATCTCTATTTGCTATTTCACAAGCTCAGGATAAAATGCTCTGCAGCCCTCCCTTCAACAGAGGAACTTCTTTTCCTGACAAACTGATCAAAAAGCGTCACCGGTACTTCTTGTTCACCCCGAAAATGTGCTGTCTTGAAAAGAACTCCAGCACGCACACACACACACCCACACACAGCGCAGACTCACTGTGGAATCTATCATGATGGGATCTGACCTGAAACTGCATTATAAATCCTTTTAAATGGGGAAGAACAGCAGTGGAACACCTATTAATCAGAAGCATGAGTTAAGATCTCCATGGAGTTACTCCAGCAGGGCTCTCACATTCCTTCTTTAGCCACACGGACTATATTTTTTTCCTCCGTAAAGACTGATTTATTTGAAAGAGTTACAGGGATTTTCCATCTGCTGGTCCCTCCCTGTCCCCAGATGGCTGCAATGGCCAGTACTGAGCCGGGCTGAAGCCAAGAGTTTCATCTGGGTCTCCCACATGGGTGGCGGGAGCCCCAACACATGGGCTACTCCTCTGTGTTTTGTCTAGTTCATTAGCAGAGAGATGAATTGCAGTTAAGCAGCTGGGGCACAAATGGTACCCAAATGGGATACCAAGCATCGCAGGCAGTGGCCTAACTTGCCTGCTCCAATACTTGCAGGCAGGTACTGTGGCCTAGCCCAGCCAGGCATGCCACCTCAGCCCCAGCTTTTGCATGCACCAGAGGGTGGCAGGCAATGCTACTTAGCCTAGCCCAGCTCTCCTACTGGGGTGGGTGTCTTGACCTGGCCCAAACCGAGACCTGTTTCTCCCCTCTACACTACTCCATCTCAGTTTCTCACCTACCTGCAAGTGCAGAGGCTTGGTCTGTGGAACCCCCTAGAAGTCATTCCTTCCTTGGCAAATATTCCCTCTGCTACTCCAACATGTTTCCAGATGCCCTTCCCCGGGCAATCTGCTTGGCAGCTGTGGTAACATTCCCTGACCCAGCCAGCATTCCTCACCTTCCTCACATGCTGAAAAAAAATTGATAACTATGTCAGCATACTGGTATAGTCAACATAAATTCAGCATTAACCAGACCCAGAATGCCTGCCCTGTATTGGCAGCTTTGCTCCCAACCATGTAAGCCTTGCCTAGGTACAAGGCAACCTAGGCAGTGGCCTGTAGTTGGGACTATGCATTTTTAAATGAAAATATCCTACATAATTATTATATAAACTATGTCATCATAATGGTTTTTTAAAAAATTTTTATTTGAAAGGCAGAGTTATTGCGAGGAGGAGAGATGAGAGAGAAAGTGGGGAAGAATTTTCTATCCGTTGGTTCATTCCCCAGATAGCAGCAATGGTCAGAACCAGGAGTCTCCTTTGGGTCTCCCACATGGATGCAGAGGGTTAAGCACTTAAGCCATCCTCCACTGCTTTCCCAGGCTATAAGCAGGGAGCTGGATGGGAAATGGAGCAGCCAGGAGATGAACTGGCGCCCACGTGGGATGCTAACATCACGGATGGATGCTTAACCTGCGAGGCGATAGTGCCAGCACCCACAAGTACTATTTCATTGAAGGGTCTGTACTGCCAGCCTTCTCTGCTGAGTTACTTCTGCTTTGCCAGTTTGATGCCAGTTAGCTTTACACATGACTGAGAATTATATTCACCCATACTTTTTTATGCTAGTTCCAGATTTTTCTGTATGATAGAACATCTATTAATACTTACCAGAAACCATCAGATGTCCAGTTCTGATGCAGTGAGCTTAACAGGTGTGCAACCATCTTGTCTCTATGCCCGTTCAACTCTGTTGAAAACATCAGGACATTTGGGGGCTGGTACTGAGGCATGGTATGCCCAAATCTGTGGTGCCAGCATCCCATAACACCATCAGTTTGAGTCCTGGCTGTTTCACTTTCTGATCCAGTGCCCTGCTAGTGGCCTGGTAAAGCAACAGGGAGGATGGCCCAAGTCCTTGGGCCCTTTCACCCATGTGGGAGACCCACAAGATGCTCCTGCTTTCTATCTTTGGACTGGTCCAGCTCTGGACACTGCAGCCATGTGGGGAGTGAGCCAGCAGCATATGGAATACCTCTCTCTGTCAACCTGTCTTTCAATTAAACATACAACAAATCTTAAGAAAACACATCAGGGCATTTGAACTCTGATCATTTTTCTCCTTAAAAGTCACAGTGAAAATGAAAATGCATTCCTTTCTAAGACAAAGCACATTCAGTTGAAGTTCCCACACTTTCTTTTAAGGTCTTTGTATTCTTTTAAAGATCTGATTTATTTATTTGCAAGACAGATATACAGAATGAGGGAGAGGGGAATTGCTAATTTGCTGCAACAGCCAGAATTTGATCAAGCAGAAGCCAGGAGCCAGCTGTTTCATCCAAGTCTCCTACATAGGTGACCGGAGCCCAAGGACTTGGGCCATCCCTTGGCCGCCCTCCCACGTGCATTAGCAGGGAGCTGTTTCGAAGTGGAGCAGCTAGGACTCAAAACTGGGGTCCACATGGGGTGCTGGCATCACAAGCTGACGTTTTACCCGCTGAGTCACAATGCTACTCTATTATCATCTCTACAGAACTGCTTATAAGTCCCTGGGTTTTTAGGGCTGGTCTGCATAATCACCAAAATACTTACCCTGCTAACACCAGATACTACAAGACAAGTGAGTATCAAGTCTCTCTCGTTTGTAAATATTTGGTCACTGTGGGTTGCTGTGCTGCTATGGTTTACCTAAGAATTGTCCAGAGTTCCAAAACAGTTCGTAAACTTCAAGACATATTAATAACTTCAGATAGGTGACAGACTCCTTCTGAAACACGTCTTTTTAGCACCAAAGTGGTTCTCAGAGGTTTGGAAACGAGGAGCAAAGGTACGAGCTTCACTTCAGGATCTTATTCTGCAATTGTAACACATGTAATGTTCTACTGATTATTTCCAGGAGGGGTGAAGAAGGTGCAGCCACACTAACTTCAACTGCTTTGGGGTGTAAAAAGAACGAAGGAACATTTTTCTCCCAGGGGTCTGGTGGACATTTTTGGCGAAGTGAACACAACAAGAGCTCTGCGGCAGGGGAGGCGAGAAGAGACACTGTGGCAGCCAGCAGCGCAGGGCAACCAGCAGCGCAGCGCGCCCAGCTGCCAGCCGCCATCCCACCACATCAAGAATGTGAGAAACTGCTTCGCATCCCACAGAACCCATACTGGAGGTTTAGGTAAAAGGTAATTCCAGACACGTGCTGGCTCTTTCCTCAGACCGAGGAGCTGACTGGGGTTTGAGTGACTCCCAGGGCTGGAGCAGGGAAGCCCCCTTGTTGCCTTCCTCTCGCCTACAGAGCACCTACTCGGCAGCAGCAGGTCAGGGCTGAAGGAGCAGACGCCAACTTCTTAGAAGTAAAAGGAGTCTTAGGAGGCTGCTGTCACCACTGATGTTGCCTCAAGAAGAAACTTCCCGACCTTTCAGCTTTCAGTCTGGCCTGGAGCGCTCATGGGGTCCAGGACTCCCACGTATCAGTGGAGGGGGAGCACCAGCAGGAAGCAGGAG
This sequence comes from Ochotona princeps, assembly GCF_030435755.1. NCBI lineage: Eukaryota > Metazoa > Chordata > Mammalia > Lagomorpha > Ochotonidae > Ochotona > Ochotona princeps. Next base: position 12,106,586 of record NC_080861.1, read on the forward strand.
CCATCTGGATAACGTGAGCGCAAGCAGCCACGCAGGTAGGGCTTTTCATGGGAGGAAGAAATGTGCCCAGTCTGTCTAGCTTCTGGAGGGCTGGCAAGGGGGTAGGGTGCCCACCGAAGCCTGTGAGGCACTCCCTTCCCTATACAATCACAGGTGAACTCCTTAAACTGCCAAGCTGGGACTCAGGCAGCAGGCTCTGGGACCACCCTGGCTCTCTGTGGACGGAGCAGGCTCCCAGCGCTCAGGGCATCGCAGACTCCCTGTGCCCTCTGTGGACGGCTGCGACTGCAGGACAGTGCGTGGGGAGGATCACCGCAGAGGGTTCTGTCCTCACACTGAGGCGGCACAGGTCCTGCGTGTGGGTCATCTGTGTCTATGGATGGACTGTGTGATCGCCGTTGGGTCCCCCCAGGCATACTGATCACCTTGGCGGAGAGGAGGTGTGAGGCAGGGATCCTGTTTCCCAGAGACCTCTCACAGCCAACCTAGGAGTCACCCCGGACTCAGGTACCACCGGTGCCCCCTAGTGTCCCCAGGCCCCTCCCGGTACACACCTCTGAATATCCACTGAAGTAGCAGACATTCCACTAAGCCAGAGATACAGGACAAACTCCATAAAGATAGCAAACCAACAACAGGCGGGGCGAGTTCCATAAAGCCTAAAAACAAATGTGGAAAAATGAGAAATCTCTACAAGGAAGACGAAAGACTAAAGGAACACAATGACACTTCTAAATCAGTATGCAGTGATGAAATGATTGATGAAATGTCTGAAAAGGAATTCCAAAACACTCATCAATCGCTTCATCTTTATGAAGTACTACCAATAGGTATATGCCAACAAACTGGAAAATCCAGAAAAACACATTTCTGGACACACACAAACTATTAGGGGACAATGTATTAGGGGACTGCCGCTTGCTATTGAGATATAAATGCCTCAAACCCCATCCCTGATGCATATGTGACGTCTCTTTAAAAGTCTGATGTTGTTAATAAACTTCGGTTATCCGACCATCACAGTAGTCCACGTGTGTATGATTATGGGCTCCGTGTACTAAGTCCATTGCTGCAGGACAGTGAAAAGGGGTGGACTAGTATAGGTTGTGGCAACACCAGAGCATCTGTGAGGCAGAATATGGGTAAGGCCTAGGAGGGGTTCACAGGATCTCCCAGACTGGGATGGTGCACCTGCCAGGGCCCAGGAAGGCTGGGTCTGAGGGCAAGCCAAGTTGAGCTGCAGCACCCACCAGGGCCTCAAGCTGGGTCAGGTATGTAAGAGCTGGGTCTGGGGCAGACTGGGTTGGGCCATTGCTCCTGATGGTGTGCGTGAGAGCTGGATCTATGGTGTGGCCTGGTAAAAGGGTCATTCTGAGTGGGCCTCTGTATCCACCAGTACATGTGAGAGCAGGGGCTGAAGGTGGGCTGGGCTGGATTAGATTGCTCTACCACTGGCACTTATGGGAACTGGGGCTAGAGGCTGACCTGGTAGGGGTTCTGGAGGGACCCCACAACTAGACCAACGAACCTACAAACACATATCGAGTTAGGTCTGGTGTTTTTCTGGACCAGGCTACAGCACCTGAGAAGCACAAGAACCGGGAACGGGGGTGGACCAGGTAGGGTGGCTTGGCCTTGAGCAGGCCCCGTGAATCATCTGAGTCCCTGATCTCCTCGAACATTCCATGGACATGTGGTCTGACCACAGAGCACATGTTGTGCACCTGGGCTACCCTCATTGCTGACTCCAGAGAAAAGATCAAGAAACATACCCAGATACACAGAAAAGACAGGACAGCTGGTCTCTGATACAACAGGAGATCTTAACACTCTCCAAAGGGTGACAGGAAGAGCAGGCAGCACGGGACCGCAGGCTGAGTTTTTTTTCCCCAAGAAAGAAAAATTTTCAATCATTTGAAATAGTCAAACAAGATTATATAATAAAATAATTTTCATCAAGCTATGTATTTTATTGCAATTTAAAAGGAGTATCCCTCCCTGACCTTTCCTTCAGTGGTCAGTATGTGCAGTTAACGCAGAGCTGGAGAAACTGCTTTGTCCTGTCCCACAGTGAGAGGAACTCCTTAGAAGTTTCAGTTGCCTCAATGCTACTTTCTGCACTTTGCACTCCACTAACGCTGAGTCTTCAGGTGGAGACCACATTCTTGGGAGAGCCTCTTTTGCGTATATTCATTGAGACGTCTTACGTACTTTGCGTGGTTGAGGAAGTTCTTCCACTAAATTCTTTAAAATGTCTTCTGGAATACTTTCACCTGGGAAAAGATGTAGTTGTTGCACCATTGTTCTTCTGTGAAGGGTTATGGCAGCATGCCATAAATAGCCATACAATTGCCGCTGGATCCTCCTGGTGAAGTTCAGCAGCTGTAACTTGTTTAAATCCACCTGGGTAACCAGTAATGTGAGGCGTATACTTTCTGCTTCCATTTGTTTCTAGAATATGCAATGTGTCTTGTGTTCATTATGACAACACGATCGCCAATCACGCAGTTGATGGCATACAGGTTTTGTGGAGCCCTTGGAGTTTCATCGACGCCAGGGCAGTGAGTCTTCCAGGAGGCTGCATTTTCCCATCTAAGAGACACCACATTCGGGCAGAGTGGCCCACTGCTGGGACGCCTTGAAGGAACTCAGCATGCTGCCCAAACGGCCCGGTCCTCTCACCCTGGAGCAAAGCCTGGTCACACGAGGCCAAGTTCTAAGGGAAGCACCCAGGCTGCTGGACACTCTGAGATGGACAACTAACATACCTTAGACCTTCTAGAGAGGGACAGTGAAGAGCGCCTGCGATGACAGAGGGAATATGTCACTTCTTAAATGTTAGAAACAAAAACGCACCAAAACAGCAGGACTACCGAGACCATTAATTTGGTTTTAGTATGACAGTAAAACCAGGTTTATTGAAATCTGCTCCCGGGAGAGGTTCTTCGGCCCACAAGGTCCTTGGACCACGGAAGTCACACCTGCGCTGAGTGACCTCAATGGCCAGTGCTGCGCCAATCCAAAGCCAGCAGCCAAGAACTTCCTCCAGGTCTCCTACACAGGTGCAGGGTCCCAAGGCTTTTGGGCCGTCCTCATCTGCCTTCCCAGGCCACAAGCAGGGAGCTGGATGGGAAGTGGGGCCGCTGGGATTAGAACTGGCGCCACTATGGGATACTGGCATGTTCAAGGGGACGACTTTAGCCACTAGGCCACCGCACGGGGCCCTGAGTTGTGCATTTCTTACGTCGTGGTGCTGACAGCGCTTGATGTGAAGGTATGTGTTGTCTTCTGATTGGTCGGTTCCGCTTAAATGAGTCTGGAACAGCTATTCTCGGAGGGAACGTTTGGCGCCACCTAGCGGCTTCTTTCTGCCTGCCCCCGGCCCTCTGTGCTAACATGCCATGAATGACCACTTGAGTACCACTTCTAGGACATCCTTCTCTCTGCCTCTCTACCTCCCAGGTCCCTGAGGTGGTGCGTTCTCGACACTGATGCAGCCCGACAATAAGGAGAGGCCCTCTCACTGCCCCCCTTCCCTCCCTAACTCTCCCCATCCCTCTCTGCCAGAGGCTGACGTGGATCTGCAATCCCCATTCCCTCATCCCTGTAAAGATCATTAAAAAAGGTTATTGGTTAAAATAAAAATTTTTTTTAATTCTTTGAAAAAAATTTGAGCATGAATGAGAAAGATTTCTTCAACGAAGCTTACAAAACATAAAAGGAAACAATGATCTTCCATGTTTGTGGACTGGAAGGTTCAATATCATCAAACTGTCCATAGTACCCAAAGCAATTTACATATTCAGTGTGATCCCAATCAAAACACCAGCAGCATTCTTCTCAGATCTAGAAAAAGTGATCTTAAAAGTTCACAAGGGGCCCGGCGGCGTGGCCTAGCGGCTGAAGTCCTCGCCTTGAAGGCCCCGGGATCCCATGTGGGCGCCGGTTCTAATCCCGGCAGCTCCACTTCCCATCCAGCTCCCTGCTTGTGGCCTGGGAAAGCAGTGGAGGACGGCCCAATGCATTGGGACCCTGCACCCGTGTGGGAGACCCGGAAGAGGTTCCTGGTTCCCGGCTTCGGATCGGCGCGCACCAGCCCGTTGCGGCTCACTTGGGGAGTGAAACATCGGATGGAAGATCTTCCTCTCTGTCTCTCCTCCTCTCTGTATATCTGACTTTGTAATAAATAAATAAATCTTTTTAAAAAAAAAAGTTCACAAGGAAGCATGAGAGACTTCAAGCAGAAAAGCACACTTAAAATGACAGAAACAAATGACAAGGCCAGAGGCATCATAACAGATTTCAAGATCTACCACAGGATAGTTACAATCAAAATAGGCTGGTGCTGGCACAAAAACAGATAGATAGACCAGTGGAACAGAACAGAAGTTCGAGAAATTAATCCACAGAGCTACAGTCAGTTAATCCTCAACAAACGAGCTAAAATCAGTCCCTAGAGAAAGGATCACCACTTCATCAAGTGAAAATGAAATCTATGCAAGCAGAAGTATGAATCAAGATCCCCTACCTTACATCTGAAGGAAAATCAACTCACAGTGGATCAGAGATCTAAATCGACGACCCAACCATCGAATTACTAGATGAAAACATAGTACAAATTTGCAAGACATTGGCTTTAGGCAAAGACTTCTTGAAGAAGATTCTGGAGGCAGAGGCCATCAAGCTGGAAAGGTGCTGTACTGCAAAGGACAACGAGAAAGGAAGCCCGACAGCATGGGAGAATATTTGCAAACCATGCAACTGATAAAGGATTACTATGCAGAACCTATAAAGAGCTCCGGAAACTCAACAACAAAGTGAATAATCAGTCAAGACATGTGCAAGGGACAAGAATAAGCATTTCTCAAAGGATAAAGTTAAGATGGCGGACATAGGAAAAAATGCTCAGATCAGTAGCCATCAAGGGAATGCAAACAGAACCATAATGAGGTTTTGCTTCACCCCGGTCAGAATGTCTCAACTCAAAAACAGGTGCCAGGGCCTGGCGGCATGGCCTAGCGGCTAAAGTCCTCGCCTTGAACGCCCCGGGATCCCATATGGGCGCCGGTTCTTATCCCGGCAGCTCCATTTCCCATCCAGCTCCCTGCTTGTGGCCTGGGAAAGCAGCCGAGGATGGCCCAAAGCTTTGGGACCCTGCACCCACGTGGGAGACCCAGAAGAGGTTCCTTGTTCCCGGCTTCGGATCGGCGCGCACCGGCCCGTTGCGGCTCACTTGGGGAGTGAGTCATCGGACGGAAGATCTTCCTCTCTGTCTCTCCTCCTCTCTGTATATCCAGCTTTCCAATAATAAAATCCTAAAAAAAAAAAACAGGTGCCAGTGAGGATGCGAGCAAAAAGGCACCCTAACCCACTGTTCGTGACAGTATCAACTTGAGCGATTCTCTCTTTTTTTTTTTTTTTTGATGGGGGCTTAAATTTGTGATTAGAAAATAAACTAAAAGAATGCTAATTGAAAAAATTAACAGAAAAAATAAGAAAGGAAAGAAGAGAGAGGGTAGAAACGCAGGTAGGAGGGAGGGGGGAATCATTATTATTATACTCTTAAATTTGTAAATATTAAATACATGAAACTCGCTTACCTTTTGTAAATAAAAAATTGATTATAATACTTTTAAAAATTTTACTGTGCTGAAGATTATTAGAAACTCCAAGCAAATCTTTTTCCAGAACTCTTCACTGAACATGACAAAGGAATCTGAAGGCCTGGGGCTTTTCTTTCAGCGTTGCTTTTTTTTTTTGTACTGCTATTGCCCAAGACCTGCACATAAACGCTTAATAAATGTTCATGACACTCAGCTGGAGAGATTATATGGAACATGTACAAGTTCTTGATACAGTATATAAATACTGCATAATACATGGCTTTAAAGTGAAGAATATTTTATTCAGTGAGGTAGTTAAAATAGAACTCAAAGCTCAATCATACTCAAATATTCATATATCAATGGAATTTACAATTTACAATTCTGAATTTATGTTTTCATTACTTTTGTCTATTCAAGCATCTTTCCGTGGATAGCACATACTTACCAAAGATCTGTATGTGGCTAGCATAACCATTAAAAAGTTATAAGGGAAAATAATTCATTTTATTTCTTAAATGTCTACATATATACAGTGATAAAAATTTCATGCATTACATAACTTAAGAGATATTTTCACTTTTATTAAAAATTTAAAATCTCAGGAAAATATAATCCAACCATTAATGAAGAAGTTAATGGCTGCTCAGTAAACATGAGATTATTCTCATTAGGCCACGATTTTATCATAATCATGAATAGCATTTAATAATGCATACCACCAGTTTACTTTTACAATTGTACTTATAGTCGTTAAACTTCTTCTGAAGGCAAGAACACTTTATTTCAAATTACAGTCACATATGGAGGGTAGTTTTTAATTCAAGATTTCGTTATGGCCCACAGTATAAAGATATATTTTAATGAGGGTTACATGATAAATGGCCACACCAAAAATATATATGCTGGTGTAGAGTAGTAAATCGCCAACTCAGCATGCACTGAGCCAACACACTACTGCAGACCATGGTAAGTTCTTGATTATGCCAGCTCTTTTATAATATTCAGGTTCTTAAAGGTCATTGAATTTTATAATTATCTCCAAACAGTTTTCTTCATGGTCATTTGAGCTTTGTCTAAACAGCTGGGTATGTTGCCAAGCAACCTCACCATCTCCTCCAGTTAATTCTGCTTCCAAAATAACTTCAGTGGCATCAGAAAAATCATCATAGGAGTGAATATTTTTATCTGTTGGAAGGGAGAAAAATGAAGACTCAGTAATTTAAGGAGCTTAAAGAGAGAGCTTCGGAATATAGTCTACATGGTGTAGCTTGTAAGTTACAATCAACCTTAAAAAATATAATATTCTTCATGGAGAAAACATACCTTTGAAACTAAGAAATGATTTTTCTCCTTAACACTTGTATTTGAATTAAAAAATGAGCTTTACTATTATAATGTTTTAGGTTTTTCTTATTAATTTGTTTACAATGAATGAGTAACTTTTGGTTATGAAAGCATCAGAGCTAAGCTTAGATTAGCAAAAGTAGTCCTTAGAGTGGGAAACACACACCGTGACTGATTTTCCAGGCAAATGCTTACCGCCTGCCACGTCTACCTGCGTGGCATCAGACCGCAGTTTCCACTGCACTGATCCAGCATGGAAGGTTTCACTGCTTGTTTTGATGGAAATACTGTCTATTTTCAGGCCAACTGATCCACACTCAAACTTCCAGGAAATATATGCAGAAGATGATCCTTCCCTTCTTGCTAAATAGACCTACAAGGCAGAGGACGGGGAGAAAGGAGTCATCAGAAACAGCCAGTGCAGAAAAGAAACAGTGAAAACAGTGAAGTCTTCTGGTCCTATACAAGCAGTTAGGAAAAACTAGTTTTTCCCTATGGGAAAGAAAAAAAAAAAAGATTCTTGCTGAGGCCAGTGTTATGGCCCAGCAAGTTAAGCTGCAGGCTGTGCTGCTGGCATCTTACACGGCACCAGTTCAAGTCCTGGTTGCTCTCCTTCTGATGAGACCCCTGTGAATGAGCCCGGGAAGGCAGAGGAAAGCGGCTCAAGTCTGAGCCCATCCTCCATGTGGGAGAGCTGGCTGAAGTTCCAGGCTCGAGCCTGGCCCATCCCTGTTCTCTGCAGCCACCGGGCAGTGACCGCTAGATAGATCTGTCTCTCCCTCGCCCTCTAGAACTCTCAAACAAATCAATCTTCACCAACAACAAAGAGATTCTTGCTGCTAGCTTTTCTTTTTTAAATTTACTTACTTATTTTATTGAAAAAGCAGATTTACAGAGATGGAGAGACAGAGAGAAAGATATTTCATCTGCTGGTTCACTCCCCAAATGGCTGAAATGGCCAGAGCTCAGCCGATCCAAAGCCAGAAGCCAGGAGCTCTGCTGGGTCTCCCATGCGGGTGCAGGGTCCCAGGGATATGGGCCATCCTCCACTGCTCTCCCATGCCACATGCAGGAAACTAAGCGGAGCAGCTGGAATTTCAACCTGTGTCCACATGGAATGCTGGTGCTGGTAGACAAAGAATTAGCCAGTTGAGCCATTGTGCCAACCCCTCTTTCATTTCACAGCTAATTTTTCTGTAGCATACTTTGTTCTGGGAGAAAATGTTTTATTATTATTATTATTATTTTCGAAGATTTATTGGAAAGGCAAAGTTAGGGGAGAGAGAGAGAGAGAGAGAGAGAGAGAGAGAGAGAGAGAGAGAGAGATAGATCTTCCATCTGCTGCTTCACTCCCCAAATGGCTGCAATGGCCAGGGCGGAACCAGGCTGAAGCCAGGAGCTTCTTCCAAAACAGCTATGTGGACAGCAGAGGCCCAAGCACTTGGACCATTTTCCGCTGCTTTCCCAGGCACATTCTCAGGACTCTGGGTTGGAAGTGCAGCAGCTGGGACGTGAACCAGCACCCACATGGGGCCCACTACACCCCAACAGTGGTCCCAAAGTATTCTTTGAATGTTGCCGTCCTAATGTATGTAAGTAAATGACGGGTGCTAACCAAATGTTGGTAAATTGTGTTCCTTCACATTAACAAACTCAGTTATTTTAAAAACAACTTTATGATTAATCCTGCTGAAAGGGAGGAATACTTTCAAATGCAACAACTCATTTTTTCTCTGAAGTCTGCATTTCTAAACAAGCCTTCCTAGAGTGAACAGCCATAGCCTCTAAGCAAGGAAGTATCTTGGCTGTTGGCACCTGCCCTCTGAGGTGTATGTTCCCTGTTGCTTCATGAGGGTGCCTAGTGGACACCGGCTGAGGATTCCAGGGCTGCTGGGTGCTTCCTGTGACTCACTTCTCAGTTTCATCTATTCAGGAAGCTGGCACGAGAGCTGGCACGAAAGCTGGCACGCTCAGCCTCGATCATTCAGGGAGCTCCACTCACTTAGGCTTAGACCCCTAAGATCTGAGTCTTCAAACATTTATCCCATAAATGTCCAACTTCCCACAAACAAATCTGTGTATTTCTTTGAAGGAAGTCTTGAAAAAAAAAATCTGCTCCTCAGCTACACTGCATTCAGTACTACAGTTGAATGACTCATCAACTATGCATTTCTTGAAGTCTTTTAAAAATCCTCTCCTCAGTTACACTGTATTTGCTACTAAGGTTTGACTTTACACTTGTCTTTCTAAAGCAACTGCCTAACATTGCTCAGTTCTAACCATCATGATGAATGTTTTTGTATTTTAGATTTATTTATGTATTTATTTGAAAGACCAACAAAGAGAGAGAGAGACAGACAGACAGAAATCTATCTTCTGCCCTCTGATGTCTGCTACGGCCAGGATTGGGGCAGGAGCCTGGAAATCCATCCTGGCTGCTTTCTCATGTGGGTGGTTGCGGCCCAAGTATTTGGATCATCTTCTGGTTGCTTTCCCAGGCATACCAGCAGGAACCTGGATAGGAAGTGTAGGGGCCAGTAATGGGTACTGTCATATGGGATGCAGTATTACAAACAGCAACTTATTAACCCGTTGCACCCCAACACTGCCTTGATACAGGGTTTTCAAATCCTACTTTGTCATCTGCTAAGCCCCAAACGGACAGCAAAGACCTGGTTCTTGTATCAAGCCTAAACTCTAGCTTTCAAAGTCTTGCTGAATTCATCCCATCTTGCACTACCAATGTGCTCTTACATAAATCTAACTATTTCATGAGTATTCATATGTACTTGTCTACCTTGATTACATTATAAGCTATATTGGGAACACAGCTCTTATATTGAACATGAAAAATTGCACACAAATGTGTATAGTCAAGTTGATTCTTTCAGAAACATGGACTCTCAGTTGTTCAGGGGCAAACAGTTTAAAGTTTTTGTACAATACACCTGCAAAGGAAAGATCTTACTACAAGTACAGCTCCATATTGTAATCATTACTCAGTAAGCAAAACAGCACTCACTGCCGGCATTTTAGTCACTATTGGACAACCAACAGTTCTTTTTCTCTTAGGTTCAATAAACCTGTTAAAGTTGAGCCAAACGTTACCAGTTTGGCTGTTGGGAGAAAGGCAGAAAGAACCAGAAGACCTGAGAAAGGAATCTGAAGATAGAAATCGATATATTTTTTTCAATACATACTTTTATATCCATCTTATTTCAGAGTTCAGTTGATTCAATTATCCTCTAAAGTGTAGGCATAAAATATGATAGGTTAACTTTAAGTTCTAGCTTACTGTAAGAATTGCCTTAATTATACTGTGTGGGTCTGTGTCAGAGGTGTGGTTTCAACTATAATGAGAAGTTTCACAGAAACCGTTGAACATACATGAGGCAATTGTTTGTTTAAAGACTTGAGTTTTTCAGTCCAAAAGGCATCAGCTTTTAAGCCTTTTGAAAGTTGGGCCCAGCGTGGTGGCCTAGCGGCTAAAGTCCTCGCCTTGAACACCCCGGGATCCCATATGGGCGCCGGTTCTAATCCCGGCAGCTCCACTTCCCATCCAGCTCCCTGCTTGGGGCCTGGGAAAGCAGTCGAGGATGGCCCAATGCATTGGGACACTGCACCCGCGTGGGAGACCTGGAAGAGGTTCCAGGTTCCCGGCTTCGGATCGGCGCGCACTGGCCGTTGTGGCTCACTTGGGGAGTGAATCATCGTATGGAAGATCTTCCTCTCTGTCTCTCCTCCTCTCTGTATCTTTGACTTTGTAATAAAAATAGATAAATCTTAAAAAAAAAAACTGTTCAAAAGTGAAAATTATCTAAGAGTATCCAAGAGACACTCTTGAAAAAAAAAAAGGGTATCTGCGGTGCTCTCCATAGGTCCACAGTGGTAGAGAGCCAATCACACTGACATTCAACAATCTTTGCTACACACGTACAGATCAGGCTCGATACCAGGTGTGTGAATATTGACAGCACAAAAAACAAAATTAGGAATACCTGAGGAATATTTTAAATGCAGTGTGAGAAATTATAAATATATGTATAATTATATAAAATTATATATACAATTTATATAATGTACATTTATTCAACAGAGATATTTATCTATCTATATGTCTCTATCTATATCTCTGTTGAATAAATGTCTCTTCAATCCAGATGTTGCTGAATAATATCTGTTCAGCAGCAAAATCTACTGTTTTGGTGCTACTCAGGGGACACCCTCTGGAGGGGTAAGGACCTGGCCCAAGGGTCTGAGAGCAGGTTGTGTGAGATGTGCTGCAGAATCCCTACCTGGGGGCTGATGTGGAACCAGAAACACTAATTTGAAGAAACGTGTAAGGTTTAAGGATAATTATTATTTCTGCATTGTCACTCTTCAAGTATATTTCAGGACCTAATTTGTTTCTTGTCATTTGATACTAAGCTTTATAGCTAGCAATGATTCATTCAACTTTTCATAAATGATGCCTTTCATTAAAGTAGAGCTAAGCTATGCTTTTCTTGAATAGGAGTCTATTTTCTATTGTAATGGTCTTTACATCTCATTTACATTGTTTTAAATCCTTCTCACACAATACATCCTCTCTGGCCATGATGGTCTATTTTGAGATCTTACAGTATGCCATGTTTTCTGTGTATTTTTCCTGTTCTTCCTTGCCTGATGAGCACCTACTCATGCTTTAGTGTCCATCTCAAATGTCACCTGCTCTGTGGAGTTTTGCCGAACTCCCGCAGCCAGAGCCAATTACTGCCATCTTGATGTTTCCATGGCAATGTGTTGATATTCTTATTATAGCACTCTGCATTGAGGTTAGGATGGCTGTTTATGTTGGTTCCTGCCAGATTTTAAGAGCAGGAATCTTATCTTTGTCTTTTTATTCATGTAGCTGAGAACAATGCCTGGAACAAAAGGCACTTGATAAGTATCTATTGATGAACACATGACTATAGCAGACAAGCATGCCACAGAGCAGCCGTGTTTTGCAGCACAGCACATCTTCTGCAACATACTATTTTCTCTGATGATGCTGGTTAGAAAGAAATGCATCACTTTGGCTTGGCAAGGATAGACTAGTCCTCAGACAAATAAAATTTCTGTTTTCTGCTTGGGGAAACTATTAGGGTGTGGTCCTCCAAAAAGATACTCATTTTCTCTTATCAGCTCTGTACAAATATATACATCTTGAGATTTTACATTTCACCCTGTTCTATTATTTAAATATACTTCTGTAGCTAGAAGAAAATCCCCAAATTTACAATTTTAATAATTTTACATATTATACTCTTTAATATAAAGAGATTTCCACTTGACTTATTAGATAATGTAATTTTTAAAAATTGGATATTAAAGTGCTTAAGCATCAAGGTAAGCTTTGAAACAAACACTTCAAATTAAAAAAAAAATGCAGTGACTTTGTATATCTTGCAAATCACAATATCTAGAACAGTGACAGCATATATTAGATTCTCAGATACATCATTTTAACCTATCCAATGTATCTTTTTCCTTTATCCAGTGTACGATAAACGTGAACAATGTGCCCCACTCAAATATCTTGGTAAGCTAACTATACCAGCTCCCTATCAGTGAATTAACTCCTATGAAAACCCATCAACAGTATAATCAGATCTGGTGAGATCATGTGAGCGACTCGAGTTCACTGTAGTTGTATTTCTAAGGAGCAAGGCAGTTCAAAGCTTGGTATTGGTAGAGCAATAGAAGACTGTGTGATTCCATTTAAGGGAATGACTATGGCATTTATCTTCTATTTTTTATATTTATTTATTTCATGACACAGCGAAGAAGTAACCAGTGCTGCTGCTTAATAACTCACAATATGAAATGAAACTTGCTATATGGTTAGTTGTTTCCATTGTTCTCCCCAAGAGACTACTTTTAGTAGGCAAGCAATACACGTCTGTGAAGGAATTCTACAGCAATATACTTTACATATTTAAGCAAAGAAAAAAAATCCATAAGGGTTGGTCATACACCTGATGACTTTTTCCCATGAAGGAATGCAATTTAGCTGCTTTGATGAAAACAATTCTTGACACAAATGCAAGAATTTCCAGTGGAGCTTTGACTGCGTACTGGGCACATGATTTCCTTTTCCAGGATAAAGGGCTATGGATAACCTTAATATGTCAGCTTTCACATCACACACAACTGAAAAACGAAGCCAGTGTGTGTTTAACCATCAACAAAGGCTATAAACCATTTCATGCACTAACTTACCATGTGCCAGTCTGTTTCCACTTTTCTGAATATGGATTCCATTTTCCACACACCATTCTCCCATCCAGGAATAATCTGATTGTTATTGGAAACTCGGACGTAGCTATTTTTCACAATATTATAGCAAAGATGGAGCTGTTTGGAAATCTTCTCATTTTCAGAGGGGATGAACAGGGTTTCTTTTCTCTTAAAAAGAAGGAATAATTAATTTTTCAACATTATTGAAGATGCTAAAAAACAGAAATAATGACATACAATCATAAAAAGACTCCTCCATCCAATTGAAAAGCATGAGCTGGTGATACTGGGGAGCTTAGAAAAATATTTTATGGATTAAATGTAATGTGATTAGAACAAACGTGGGATGCTTGACTTCCGACTTTCAGTGTTGTAATTCTGCCTTTGTCCTGAATTCATTCATTGCACCTCATCTGCCCTACCATGACCTCTCGTTTGGACTACCTTTTCCCAAGGTGATACTCAGCTTCAGCTTCTCCCCTGCTCCTCAGAGTAACACACAAGTGACTTTTTCAATTTTGTTTGAATGTAAACCGGGATATGCCACTTTTTATTTACCTCACTCTACTGACATCTCGCTCTAGCAAGGTCCTATATCTGTCATCCTTCAGACTTCAGCCCAAAGTCATCACATCAGATTTCCCTTTGCTGATAACCTAAGGGAGGAGGTTGTCTAAGGCATATAACTTCAAAGTGTTCAAGCATGTGTGAGACTAAGAAAAAAAATTTGTAAGTCCACATTTGCTTTTAAGGATAAAGTAATCTGACTTTCTAAAACCACACAGTAAATCTAAAATGTGAAAAGATAGATTTATTTTTGTTTTCAAGTGCCACTAACACAAGACTGCTCCCTCTTGGACACGGTGGGAACATTCCTTGGGAGCAGGTGTGTGCCATGGAGGGCAGGCAGCTAGCCAGGCTGGTGACGACAGCAACTCCTCCTCCCATCTGTGACAAGCAAAATGTCTGTAGACATTGACATACATTCCCTGGAAGGCAAAATTATCCACTGTCGGAAGTTCACACTGATGTCTCACCGCAGTATTTACTAGTTGGCCAGAAAGCAGACAATGCTTTTTTAGTAAAAAAACAAAAACAAACAAACAAACAAACAAAAAAACCCCAAAGCCCCACTGAGTACCAAGTCTTAAAACATAAATTTTTTTAAAACCTTCAAATGTATAACAATGAATGAGCAGAATGTGAAACATCTGAGACAGGAACCTGTGTGTGTATACGTGTGAGTGTTTATATATATCCTTGTGAGGAATTTTAAAAGGAAACAGTCAATGTATAAATATGAGACTTTGCTGGTAGAACTTATGAATATTGCTGCCAGAAAGATGAAAAAAGTCATTATTTTTCGAAATTTCTCTTAAAATTATGAATTAAGACATAAGCATGTAACAATCCCCAATTCTTATCTTCTGTTTTTCATTAAGATATTTCAAGCACTGACAGAAAATCAAATGGAAGTAAAACTTCAAAGCACTACCTACTTCACAAAGGAAGCCCGAGCACCAAAGCCAAGAGGGAAAGTACATGATACTGAACGTCACATGCGCAAGTGAACAAACTAATCAGCAGAGATGAATTAGCATTTCATAAAAATGTTTTAAATCAACAAGTAAGTCAAACATTTTCTTTTTGGGAATAACATAACCAAGATTTTCTTACTTTTTCAGCTGATTGCAAGGTTTAGTTCTGAAATATTTTAGAATTAACATTTTTCTGTCAATTTAAAATTGTTTACTATCTTTGAGTGGCAGGGGTGAGCTAGTGATTCACGGGGAGAATTCTCGCCTGCTACGCAGGAGGCCTGGGTCTGGTTCCCACTGTTATTTGGGGCCTGTGTTGTGCTGTTGTGGATTGAGCCTCTGCCTGCAGTGCTGACATCCCATGTGGGTATGGGTTTGAGTCCCAGTTCTTCCATTTCCAATTCAGCACCTGTTAATGGCTAGGGAAAGCCGTAGAGGGTGGCCCAAGTCCTTGGACCTCCGCACCTACTTGGGAGACTCAGAAGAGGCTTCCAGATCCTGGCTTCAGATATGCCCAGCTTCCAGCTGCTGTGGTCATTTGGGGAGTGAACTAATGAATGGAAGACTTTCTCTTCCTCTCTCTCCTCTCCATGTATATCTGCCTTTTATATAAAAAACAAACTCCAAACTCTTAAAAAAAAAGAGATCTCCTCTTCACTGGTCATTCCACAAATGCCTACAACAGCTGTGGATGGGCGAGACTGAAGCCAAGAATCCAGCAGAAGGTCATCTGGATCCCCCACGTGGGTAGCAGAGACCAGTATTTCACCCATGCAGGAAACTGGAACTGAAGTGGAGCCACAGCGCAAGCCCAGACGACGTGGTGTCCCAGGGAGCAGAATGACCGAGGCACCAGCCTGTCTCTCCACTTACTTTTGGATATTGTTTAGTAACAGATTTTTTTTTTTTCACTCTCCCCATGACTGCAATGGCTGGAGCTGGACTGGTCCAAAGTCATGAGCTAGGAGCTTCATTATGTCTGTCATGTGGGTAAAGGCACCCAAGCACTTGGGCTACCTTCCTTCCCAGGGGTCTTAGTAGGGTTCTAGATAGGAATGGAGCAGCTGGGACTCAAACAAGTGCCCATATGGGATCCTAGCCTCACACGTGGCAGCTTTACTTGTGTGTCACAGTGCCCAACTCTACCTCCCCGAATTCGTATTTTTAAAGTTTAAAGAACTTACATGCCTTAATAGAGGAAGCACATCCACCCACAAAAAGAAATTAAAACCTAAATATCCATGCTTTCAACTGACAACAGCTGTGAATTAAATTAGCTCTATTTAATTGGCTTCATTTAGATTTACGCTTGTAATTTGCACTGCATAAGCAATGATTTCAACTATTTGTTGAATTTAGATCTTATAGTTCTATGGCTCAACCAACACTTCTAACTTCCAGCTACAAATGATGGAATAAATTAAAAAGCATACATAAAGTTTATTGATAAATCACTAGCTTTGGACACATTCCTTTTACTGGAAAAATAAGTGGTAACGATGGGAAAATCTAGCAAGAGTAGTTAGAATTATCCAATATCAAAAGTGAATGGAGTTACTTTCAATAATTTTTCATTAATGTCTTCCTAAATATGTCTATTAAACACTTCGCAGTGATTTTAGTCTAAGATCCCTCAAGGGAAAGGACAGGCTATTATACCGTCCTAATGTTCGTCACAGACCTTATCACACTGCTTGTCACCAGGTCCCTTACAGCTACAGAAATCACATTTCCAAGGGTTGGGGTTGTGGTGTAGCAAGTTAAGCTACCACCTGCGATGCTAGCATCCCACGTGGGTACTGGTTTGAGTCCTGACTGCTCGGCTTCTGATCCAGCTCCCTGCTAATGAACCTAGTGTAGCAGCAGAGGACCGCCCAAGTGCTTAGGCTTCTGCACCCGGGTAGAGGCCCCAGAAGAAGCTCCGAGCTCCCGGGTCTGGCCTGGCACAGTTTCTGGTTGTTGTAGCCATGTGGGGTGTGAACCAGTGGAATAGATACAGATTTGTCTGTCTCTCTCTCTCTGCCTTTCAAATAAATTTTAAAAACATTTAAAACTTAAATTTCCAGTGTTGTTAATGATTAGATATTGAGACATTAGTCAACTGATCATAGCTTTAAATAAGCTTGAGAAATATATTAGTAATAACAAACAACACCGGCAAACATTTCTTGCCGATACCAGATGCAAGCAAGTATATTCGAAGAAATAAACGCGTCGATCAGTTGAATTATCCAAATTCCTATTTTTCTCCATCATACTTTTTTTGTGGGTTCAAGTGCATGTTCATTTACTTACTAGGTACAGAACATACAAACACACATACATAACATTCAACAATTAACAGACACAGTAGATCTCAGCTTTAATCATTGGGGCAGAAGGAGGAGGGAACTGGGTGGTGTTCATATGCAAGAAAAAAACTAACAGGATGTTAAAAATACATTAAAATCTCATTTAAAAAGCCTTGAATACATATTTCAAAGAATAGGATATCCAAAAGATTAAAGAGAGGCACTCACCTTCATTAATCATGACCAAAGTGCACATGAAAATCACAAAACTACTATACACAACCTGGGCTGCTAAAATGAAAAAGAGACAACACCAAGAGAAGGCGAAAATGTAGAAAAGTTCCCAGGGCTGGTGAGAATGTAACTGGCATAGAAATGCGGAAATATATTGCTGAAAAGGTATAGATAAATATTGACAACAGCCCAACCTATAAGCAATCCAAACAGCTATAGGTAGGAAAATGGAGAAGTCACAGAACACTCACACAATGGAACATTAACACAGCCATGAGAACAGATACGCCACAAACACTGAACTATGATGCTTACACAGTACAAAAGACTTGATATACAAAATAGTGCCTACTCCGCGATTCCATTTATGTAAAGCACAGTACACAGACAAAAGTAGTGTTTGCAAAACGTTAGAAGCCAGGTTTTAGTTAGATTTAGGGGTGGGAGGCAGTGACTAGTGAGGAACTCATGCTCATTTCTGTGACACTCGTCAATAACTACTTCTACTTCTAGTTAGTAGTTACAGGTGGATAAATTTGAAAAATCCATGCTGTACACATAGAATCTGTATTAGTATTTTTAATGACACTGCATTAACAATTCAGATTAAAAAATTAAAAATTTCATTTTAAAGTATTCTGTTAACTGTTACATGGAATTACATCAATTATTTGTCGCCTTCAAATGTTTACATTTTTAATTCATTATACCCTGAAATTAGCTGAGGGTTATGGTTAACGCTCTTTTTTGGAAGCAAAGTATAGTATACAAAGCAAGACAGTGAAAAGATTATAATGCCAGAATAAATTAAATACCTCTAGACCCATTTCACCTCGGGCTACCCTCCAAGCGACTGACCCAGACACTCTTCCACCAAGTTCTCCAGGTTTAGGGGTCTTGGGAGATATAAATTCCACAAGTTCTACAATTATTCTATGGAGAAGTTCTTTTCTTCTGTTTTCTGATAAAGACACTTGCTTCTGTAAGCCACGTTTTTAAAAAGTTATAATTAGAGGATCTGAGAGGTTCATTTGTAAGCAATAACATATGTAAATATCCACATTTTAAGAGGTCTTAAAAGAAGTAATCAATCTTTTATACATGTATTATTGGGACACTTACAATCATTTTATAATTTTTATGCTGAGAAATCACTTAACAGCACCTATTTCCAACTCTTCATGACCCAAACTACATTAGATTTTAAATGGATAAAGTAAGTTCTTTTTCCGCCACACTGCACTAGCTTATGTCACATCAAATGTCCCACTGAGATAACTAAGGACACACACACACTCTCTCTTCAATGCGGACACAAAGCTACCAAAATGCTGCCAG
This sequence comes from Ochotona princeps, assembly GCF_030435755.1. Taxonomy (NCBI): domain Eukaryota; kingdom Metazoa; phylum Chordata; class Mammalia; order Lagomorpha; family Ochotonidae; genus Ochotona; species Ochotona princeps. The sequence continues at coordinate 12,125,198 of NC_080861.1, forward strand.
AATCTAAAGAGTCAAGATCCCAAGGCAGCAATGAAACGAGCTGAAGGAACACCTGTACACTGTGCCCTACTTGCTTCGTGGCACGTACCAGCTGTCAACAGGCACGGGAGAGGGTGCAGGGAGCCAAGCACAGAGTGGTGACTAACGTGTAAAAAGGCAAACGGTCATTTTCAGCAGAAGCACACACAGTGCCTTCGGAAAAACACACTGAGTTCCAGAATCTTCTCAGGTGAGAGGCTCCAGCAGACAGTGCAGACCATCTGGATGGGATCTCCTTTCAGAAGAGTTCACTTCAGAATCAAGAGCCAATTTGGGACAGACTGAAACCTCACCTTGAACCTCAATCATTGCTTGGAGTAAGGTGGTCTGCCCTATACTAACTGACTGCCAAAAGGAAAATTAGTTTGCAATTATGAAAAAATCCACACAAACTTTCTGTCTTGGACACCCAATTCCTCTTCTCAGAAGTTGTCCTTGTTAATAACTTCTCGTAGCTTGATCTAGAAATGTCCACACATAGTGTGCATACACATGTACACAAATACAAGTATATTCAAAGCCCAGTTATTCTGATAAACAAGACAACTAACTTTACATGTCAAATAACGGATATTCAAATATTGTTTCACTGCAATTTGAGAAGAGACATAATTTAACTCAGAAATTGGGATTTAAAATGTGTCCTCAAAATTTTCGATAGACAAAAAGTATACCTACCCAACACATTAAAATATTCTCACTTGTAAAATAAGGCTGCAATTTTGAAGATGGCCAATGGATTAAAAACTTCATATTATTAAATACATAAAAATGTCAAACATTCTATCACAAATGACAAATATCGATCATGTACCTGTTTATTAAGCCCATTAATAGTTTCTCGAAGTATGTCTTCTTTAATCTTAGTTCTTCTGGAGATTACCTCTGCATGTTTACAAGAATAGCGCCAAGTTACATCCACTACCTGAAATAAATTAATAACATAAATATTGAATAAAATGGTAACCATTGATCATTATTTGCTAAATACAAGGAATGCATGTACTTTTTTAACACATGTACTTTTAAACTTAAAAAGCACCAAGCTTTCATATTTTAAAGCTTGTTTACTTATTTAAAGCCTGTTACTTATTTTCTTATTTATTTGACAGGCAGAAAGGCCTATTAAAGTCTTGTTTACTTATTTAAAGCCTGTTTACTTATTTTCTTATTTATTTGACAGGCAGAAAGGCAAAGAGATAGAGGGCTCCAATCCACAGGTTCATTTCCCAAATGCCTGAGATGGTTAAAGCTGGCAGCTGGGACCCTCCACTCCTTCCGGGGTGGAAGTGACCAAATGACTTGAGTCACCTTGTTTCCCTCCCAGGTTTCACATTAGCGGGATGATGCAGTGAGACGGTGGAGCTGGGTCCTGAATTCAGGCACTCCAACACAAGAAAATCTACAAAGCTGATTCCATGAAAAAAACCAAGTGATAAACAACTTTACTGACTTTTTATTGCATTAAATTTGTATTACAAGATAACTTATTTTTGACCAAAATGTAAAGAAAATTTAATGAACAATCTTTTCAACAAATGTGCTAGAAAAATTCATCACCTAAAAATCTTCTATCCAAGCCTTGTGCCACATAAAAAAATAACTCAAAATGGAGCATAGAACTAAGTACATAAAACTTGTAAAAAAAAAAAACAACTGAGGAAAAAAATCACTGTGGCCATGGGCTACACAAAAACTCTTCTACAACTCTTCTATATCACAACCAATCAATAAACATCATTCAATAAGAGCTTGAAAAGACAAGCTTTAGTCAGGGAAAATATTCTTGCAAAGTAGAAATCTCTTAAATGATTTACAGAACTCTGGATGGAGGCAAGGGTTGAGGGTAGTGATGAGGACACTGCACTTGCGTGCGCCTCTCGCTCCTGCTGGAGAGCCTGCATTCCCGTGTGCCTCCAGCTCCTGCTGCAGTGCCTGCATTGGCATGTGCCTCCCGCTCCTGCTGGAGGGCCTGCATTGGCATGTGCCTCCCGCTCCTGCTGGAGTGCCTGCATTCCCGTGTGCCTCCCGCTCCTGCTGGAGTGCCTGCATTCCCGTGTGCCTCCAGCTCCTGCTGCAGTGCCTGCATTGGCATGTGCCTCCCGCTCCTGCTGGAGGGCCTGCATTGGCATGTGCCTCCCGCTCCTGCTGGAGTGCCTGCATTGGCATGTGCCTCCAGCTCCTGTTGCAGTGCCTGCATTCCCGTGTGCCTCCAGCTCCTGTTGCAGTGCCTGCATTCCCGTGTGCCTCCCGCTCCTGCTGCAGTGCCTGCATTGGCATGCGCCTCCCGCTCCTGCTGGAGGGCCTGCACTTGCGTGCGCCTCCAGCTCCTGTTGCAGTGCCTACATTCCCGTGTGCCTCCCGCTCCTGATGGAGGGCCTGCATTCGCGTGCGCCTCCAGCTCCTGTTGCAGTGCCTGCATTGGCGTGTGCCTCCACTTGCGCTTTCAGCAGGGCACTGTGGGATGCAGCTGGCGATGGCTCAAGCACCTGCAGTCTCTGTAACCTACCTGCAGGCATGGAATGAGCTCCTGGCTCTAGGCCACAGCCTGGTTGCTGTGGACATTGGAAAGTGAATGAAAAGATGGGCGCTCTGTATTTCTGATAAACAATTTCGAAAAGCAGTTTAAGTGGTTTCATTAAGTTATATAGGGGCTGTTTGTTAGTGCAGTTGGTAAAGTAGCCTGCAATACTGGCATCCCATATCAGAACAAAGGTTTGAGTCCTGGTTGCTCCACTTTCAGTGTAGCTAACGTACCTAGGAAAACAGCAGAAGTTGGGCCACGTACCTGGCATACAGCCACCCATGTAGGAGACCTAGATGGAATTCCTGGCTCCTGACTTAAGCCTGGCCCAGCTCCAGCTATGATAGTATGTGGGAAGTGGACCAACAAGTGGATGGAGATCTCTGTTTAATCCTCTCTGTCACTACTCATATACTTGAAAGGCAGAATGACAGAGAAAGGGCAACAGAGAAAACTATTCTGTATATCAGTTCACTCCTCAGATAGCAATAATGGTTAGGGTGGGGTTCGAATAAGTCTCTTCTCAGTCTCCCAAGTGCTTGCACCAACCTCTGCAGTGTTTCCTAGGTCATCAGCAGAGAGCTGGCTTGGAAGTGGAGCAGCTGGGATTTGAACCAGCACCCCTATAGGATGCTAGCATCACAGGTAGTGGTTTTGTCAATTATGCTACAAGTAAAATGTATCCACTTAAATACAATATAGTCATTGCATTCCCAGACAATCTGCAGAGAAATGTAGTATATGCCCACACAATGTCTTGTGTCCCTCAACGTTCATAGCACTTAGCAAAGAACCAGAAACTACTCAAATGTCCATTAATAAGTAGGTGAATTAACAAACTCTATATGACACAATGGAATCCTGACTGCAGTGACAATTTCACCGTTGAATACAAATGATAAAATTGAGTAAATTATACACTTAAAAATATGTGCACCTTGCAGGTGACTTCAACAAAACTTCACACAACTATTAAAAGTTTCATTTATTCTCGGAAGAATATTTTTCCCTTTTATGCCTACCTCATCTTTAGAAAACGCCAGCACGTAAGAAAGCTTCTTGCCCCAGCCCACTTCATAGAGCAGTGGTTTGTCGCACACGTCCTCACACGCATCGCAGTGCAGCCAGCGCTGCTGCGCACAGGAGTAGACCTCAGTCCAGACATGGTCTGCTCCGGGGAGAGAGGACGGATGGCAAAGGGAAGGAAGGCTTACAGTTACAAAACCAGAATGCTTTTCAATAACTGCAACAACCGCTAATACCGGGATCTTACAGCAAAGTAAAAGTGCATGTGATCATCAGTAGAGTGAGCATGCTATGGCACACAGACTAGGAGAGTTGTATTAAATTCTTTGTCATTTTGAAATGGGTCAAAATGTTTTTGGAGTAATCTTTAATGCAGATGGTTTTAGGCTTAATCATGAGAGCATTTTTTTTTTTTTTTTAACAGCATCAAATCAACCAGGCTCAGTCTGGCAACACTAGGGAGTTCGTGTCACTTTCCAAACTTCAGCCTTGCTCTCTCTTCCGACCCACATACTGCAGTGGGCCTCTGGCCACGGGTGTTCTATATTTGATTTTAAGAGAACAATAACTATTGACCAAAGATCTCATTTCATTTCAAAAATCAGAAACACAGATAAAACTCTAAGAAAAAAGAAAATGACTTGTTAACAGGCAAAAGAAACCTTTTTAAAATAAAAAAAAATACAGATGTCTTTTGGCTATCACATCATTTTTGAATAGTGCAACAATGATTACTAAATCTTTCGCAGAAATTTCTAATAAAAAGATCCATATAGCACATTATTGTACATGTTCTTATTGACACAGAAACAGCATTACCATATATACAAAGGTAAAGTGTTAATAAAATATTTATGGTTCAAAGTACTAGGTACAGGGCTAGGTATACAAGAGGTTTCAAAGAGTTGGAAAATGAGTATTGTGAAAACTTAACTGGATTTCAACATTTTTGCCATTAAGATAAATACCTTTAAGTTCAATTTTCCATGGACTTTTTGAAATATCCTTGTATCACAAAACTCTTTGATTTCTTTCTTTTGAAGAAGGAATGTGATAACAATACAATCTATGAAGTTGTAGTTATTTAACTAAGGGAATATGGCAGCTCAGATGGGCAATGTGGAAAAGTAGCAAACAAAATGAAGGGCTTATACGGCAGAAGCAAACTTGTCAGTCTATACGGTCCCAAACTCTGCTTGTAACAGGTTCTGTACCTGTATAATCCCAAACATAGCGAGCTTCAAACCCCAAAGCTCGGCAGCACAGCGTGAAACAATTGGCCCACTCGCCACATCGCCCAGACCTGGTTTCCAAAAGCTTCTCAGGGTTGTTATACCTGTTTTAAAAGAAAAAGGTAACTTTAATGATCAAAATCCAGACTTTAAAAGGTAATAATCACCACCAGGTTTCTTCATGAATACTAGCTGAAGATCCTAGAATAATATGTAAAAGATCTGTGTTGGGCTCTTTGGTTAAAATGATCCAAAAAGACAAGCCTTCAAAGTATTCACATTTCAAGGAGAGGAGGGATTAATACAAGTGACTGTACTATGAGGCAGAACTTGAGGCAAACCAGACACACAAAAGGTTAGATTTCATTGTGGTGGAGTGGCCAGGAGGAGAAAATGCGTTTGTTGGGCTTTGAAAGACAGGTAGGATTTGAACAGGCAGATTCTTCGGGACACCTGCTAAGCACTGCCCTAATGAGTGGTAGTTAGCTCACTGTACTTAGAAAGAAAAAACTTTAACCAACTGTTAACGATTTTAGCTCAATTAAACTTGATTTTACTTGAGATGTGATTTTTAGTTCTGATGATTGTTTTGACTAAAAATTTATTCTTCTGAAGTATTTAAATATGATGTTTGGTAATTTTGGAAGTTGATTTAAAAATCTGCAGCATTCTTAGCTACTCCAATAACAAACTGGAGAGCATCCGTTTTTGCGCGTGGTGTCGGGCAGTACCCTGAGCTGATGCAGCTAAGGAGGAAAGCACCCAGCACGCCGGGATGGCAGCCACGAGCTCGGGGCATAAAGGAAACTGGGAAACCGGGCAGGAATGAACGGGCCCCGCAACCAACAGGTTAAGCAGATGTTTTTGCTTAAGCTGAGTTCAATAAATTTAGAACTCAGGCAACACAATAATTGAAAAAAAAATCAAAATTTGTATTTAACAAACAGTAATAGTAGAATTAGAACACCCTGTAGCGTCTCTCTTTCTCTCCTTTCAGGAGGCACCCCACCTTCTGGGAGGTGCTTTCCCTGCCAGTCACCTGGTCACTTTCACTTTGCGAATAAAACTTCTCTGCAACAGGGAAAAAAAAAAAAAAATCACTAAAACAACATCCTGAATACTATATGTATGTTATATCCTCTACTGGTATCAAATCAAATGGCCTATTAGACTCTAGATTCATAATCAAATCCTAAAGAGAGAAGAGCTGACAGTAAAACAAGCAAATGATAAGGAAAGTAATAATAACATTTAACATAAATCTTCCTGTTAACCAGTGCCACTGCATACTGCACTATTAGTTTACATTGAGCTGCCTAGAATCAGGGCAGGTGCGCACACAGTCCCCCACACACTATGGATTTATCTTCCAGTCTCTGCAAAGGGCCTGTGCAAATGTATACTGGGGGAACTAATTTTAGATAATTACTGGGTTTTTGATTCTGCTTATCGTACATTCTATAGATCATAGGGCTGATTCCAAATAAGGAACACAAGTCCAAAAGCCCCAAAATTAGATATTTAAAAATGTGGTACCTCTCCTTGCTGGAAAGTACACCAAAAGTATTGTCAAATAAAAAATCTGACAACGGGCTTTTCAACCAGAAGATGAAAAAAAAAAAATGAATAAAAAAACTCAAAGTTCATAGTTTTAAATTTAGAAACACAGGGAAGGTTAGATTGGGCTGGTGACACAATTAAAACAAACATCACCTGCCTTTATAAGAAAACAACATGACCATATTACACTGTATATATTTTAAAAGATTTACTTTTTTTATTTGAAAGGAAAGAGGCATAATCTACTACACCATGGAGTCAACCCCATCCTTTACCATATTTTTACCTCTTATGACTATCTGATAATTAAGTACAACATTACATTACTTATTACTACAAGGGTCACTAGTTTTTCTGTGACAGTATAATCTATATTATTAAGCTTAGTGGGCCTGGGGCTGGGGTGCAGGTGTCATTGCCTATTGCTCTGCTGAGGAACCACACTGAGTTCTGGTTGCTCTGCTGTCGATCTAGCACCTGCTAGTGTACCTGGGAAAGCAGTGGAAGGTGCCCACGCCGCCCATGCAGAACCACGGCTGGAGCCTCAGGCTCCTGCCTCCTGCTTGACCCAGAACTGGCTGCCGTAATAATTTGGGAGAGGAAACCACCAGATGAAAGATTATTCCTTCTCTCTCTCTGCATGTCACTTTGCCTTTTAAATAAATAAATAAAAATCTTTCAAAATACATAGTTTTCAGAAACTAAATCGTATTGTAAAAGAACAAGTTCACAGAATTTAAAATACTATCATTACATTCAATTTACATTGTAGAGTAAGGATTAGTAAGCACCTTATAAAAGGAGAGGTGAATATTTTAGACTTTGTCGGTATTCAACTCTGTTGCTGTAGTCTGAACACATTCACAAACCATTCGTACATGGATTAACATCACTGTGTCTTAACAAAACTTTACTTATGAAAATAGCACATTGTGGTGCTGTGGTGGAGCCCGTTAAGGTACTACATGCAATGTGGGCAATCCATATGGTGCCAGCTCAAGGCCCAGCTGCTCCACTGCCAATCCTGCCGTCGCGAATGTGTCTGAAAAACCAGCCCAAATACTCGAGCACCTGCCACCCTCATGGGTGACCCAGATGGAGTTCCGACTCCTGGCTTTGACCTGGCTCCACTACGGCCACTTAGGGAGTGAACCAATGAATAGAAGTGCATGCGCTCTCTCTCTCTGTCGAATGCTGCCTTTCAAAAAAATAAACCTTAAAAAAAATACAGGGTGTAGGCTGGATTTACTCTAGGAGTCATAAATTGCTGACCTATGTTGTAAAGGAATGTATTTCTAACAAGTGAAATAAAGACAAATCCATTTAATGAGACTTTATTTCTATTTATGCCATTACCAATTAACTCTGAATTTATTTTCCAGATACCCACCTTGGGAATCGATTGCTGAACTGGCATGCGTCACAGTAATGATCTTCTATTTTTCTTGCATCCCACTTCAACTCGTCCTCGTTAGGCACTAATGTTGAACCTCTAGGTCTCGTCTCTCCACCACATTTAGAGCATGAAATATTATTCACCCAGTGAAAAAACTCCTCTTTAAACCAATGCAAAAGCTCTAGCAAAAGAAAGTCCTCCTCACTTGCATTAGCACCTGAGAAATTTAAAAAGAAAATCAAGTAATATCTTTTAAAAATCCATATTTTATTCTTAAATTTAGAACTCAGATAACAACATAATTGAGAAATGGTGCAAATTTACATTAAGGAGTGGATGAGTAGTAGCAACAGAATATCCGTTCATACTTATCTAACGTTAAGAAGATATGAAAGACTTTCACAAATAAGATGCAAGAAATACTGTCCGTATATTGTGAATGGGGCTGGGATGCAATGACTTGTATAACCATACACCCATTAATCAGAGAAACATTTGAGCAGATGTTACCAGGGGGCATGCTTATGAGAATCTTCACTGCGAGAGCATTTAGAAGAGAGAAAATGATGAATAATTCCATCAGCAGGGAACTGCACAGGGGACACAGTATGCATACTACAGAACACGAAGAGAGGCTGAACACCATCTGGGATATCCTCCAAAGGAACACACCAAGGACCTGAATATGTGCGGGATGATAAATTTCATGTGAACCCCATACAATGTACACCATTTTTAAAAATAACTATGAGTGTAAATAAAAGGAAAAATACCCGAAAAGTAAAACATCATACGATAGCTATCGGCTATGGCAGAGGAACAGAATTGACTGGAGGGGAGAGTGGAGCTTTTCTTGTGTAAAAGGAAAGCGGAAGAGGATTTTACCCAGAGAGAAGGGCAAGGTGAAGACAGGGAAGGAGAGCTGACTGTTGCAGTGCTGAGGAATGAGCGACGCAGTGGTAAGCAAGCTCACTCTAAAATCTGGAGAAATAGGCAAATACGCTGAACCACTGCCCAGATGTGCTTACGGGAGTCGTAACCAGCAAGGATCCTTAGCAGGTCATGCTGACAAACTGCTGGACAGTCTGAGCATGTGTGACCTAGCCTGAGAGTAAGAAGTGCAGTCTCGGAGGAGGTTTCCACAGTTTTGTGCTTTTCAAAAAATATTATTTATTTGAGAGTAATAGTTACAGAGAGAGAGAGAGAGAGAGAGAGAAAGATCTTCCACGAACTGATTCACTCCCCAAATGGCTGCAGTAGCCAGGGTAGGGCCAGGCCAAAGAACAGAACTAGGAGACAGGAGTTTCATCCGGGTCTCCCATGTTAGGTGCAGGGACCATCCGCTGCTGCTTTCCCACACACATCAGGAGGAGCTGGACTGGAGGAATTTAAAATCACGACGAGTACTATGTAAGCAGCTCTAACGGAATAAGTGAACACCATGCAAGAGACAGGTCACATACACAGAGAAATGAAAACTCTCACAAGCTCTAAAGGACATGCAAAAAGAACAACACAGAGGTCCCTCAAAACCTAAAAGTAAATCTATTCCATAATCAGCTATCCTATCTCTGGGTATATATGGATCCAAAACTAATTAAATAGTTATCAGATTATCAAAGAGATACCTGTCCTTTCATGTTTATTGCTGTATTATTCACAAAAGCTGAGACACAGAATCAACTTGGAAATCCATCAGTGGATGAATGGGTAAGAAAATGAGGCATCCGTACACAATGGACTGACTCCGCCACAAAAATAACATTCTGCCGTTTGCAGCTAAATGGATGTAACTTAGAGGCCATCATGTTATGTGAAGTAAGTCAAACTCAGAAAGACAAGTATCACATGTAAAATGTGCTTTCAAATAAAATAAATCTTAACAAAAATTAAGATGGCAAATTCTGTATTATGAGGATATTCAAAAGTTTATGGAAAGTGAATTAAAGTAGAACGCTTTGTTCTAAATGAATTTTGACATTCCTCTAGTTTTTTTTTTTTATAAGAAGCATTTTTCACTCATCTCTGGAAGACTCTTAATACCCTTGGATATACTATTTTTGTGGGGCTACTGCTCCGAGGAAGCAGGTTAAGCTGCCACTTGCAACCCTGGCATCCCACACTGCAGTGACAGTTGAGTCCGGGCTGCTCTGCTTCTTCTACTCCTTCTTGCTAATGCACTTAAGAAAGTAGCAGAAGATATCAAGGGTGATGGGGTTCTACTACCCACATGGGGGATCCAAAAATGGAGTTCTAGACTCTTCTCTTCAGCCATTCTCAGATGGAAGCTGGGAAGTAAACCAGTCTCCTCTTTGTCACGCTTTTCCAAAAACTGTAATCAAATTGCTTTTTTATTGTGCGTGTGTACACCAAATTAGCTTTTCACTCCATTTTCTATATACTGTTTGAAGGAACCTTGTGCTTTACAATAAAATAACTGACAAAAAGATGTGTCTACAAAATATAACACAATCAAATATTATTGCATTTTTAAAAATGTAGATAGAAAATATGTTAAGTCAGCATTTGTTTCTGTAGTAATGATACATATGTAACCATAGTCACCACATAAACCTGCTACCTTGATCCAGTTTTCTAGCTCTAGATAACTTCTCTTGCGATTTCCTTTTTAATTCTTGGACTGGAATACAAGCCAACGCTTTCTCCTGCAGAGCAAGGTTTTCATAGAGCAGCACATGCTGGACTGTAGACTCCAGAATTTTTAGAATAGTTGAATCAGCCATAGCCTGAAAGAAAGAAAAAAAGTTAGCTTTTCACCAAATGCTGCAAAAATCAGATTTAATAATAATAATAAAAGAAACACTGCGGTTCTGTGAGTTCATAAATAATGGGAACATACAGATTCATGGAATTAGGACAATTCTACAAAATATAACATCAGGAGATCTTATGACATAACTAGACCACATTTATTATGACAGCATTATTTTTAGGAGACAGCTTTATCCATTTCAAAGTCTAAGACACATCTTGGCAGTTTTTTTCACGTGTATTTGGCTTCTTCCAGAGTTACTACTGAGTGGTGATTCTTCATTGTCTTCACATGCCAACCGCCTTTGAGGAGTCATTTTCCTTATCCTGCCACAGAAGCGGATACTGCTGTGTCAAGGCACAGATGATGAGGGTCACCACTTAAGCCCCTAAGTGCAACCTGTTTATATTCCTATTTATTGATCTTTCAGGCAACTTTAGACAAGCTGCAAGGCCACATCCTAGGCATCTGATAAAACTGTCTTCAGAGGCTGCTACTTTTGGCCAAATTTCTTTCACTGTCTTAGAAACACTGAGTGTTGGTTTTTTGAGTCAAACGTAAGTTAAAATCCAGAGACACATTCACAAGCATAGCCATTCACAAAGTTGCTCTCATTATAGTTCTCGCTGTTGTTGAAGCTTGCTTTTGTTGCGTTGTTTTGAGGCTGTATTTAACAAGGATAAACGCTTGCTGAAATCTTGGATCATGATATCGCTCCGAGTGACGGATCTGACAGCTTGTCCCACTTCAAATCACCATAATAAACACTATCAGCAAAAGAAGCATGCTTTGAAGGGATCAGGAATTTTGAAAAATCCCTAAAATAGGAACGGCAGATAGAAAGGAAAAACCAAAGAAGTACGTCCTACCAAGAGGATGCAGATGAAAAGTAAATGAGTTTCCAGAATCACGCCAAGCACAAAGGACTCACTGGATCCACAGAGCAAGGGGGATTTCAGAACACCCACTGGGGGGCTCTTGACCTCTGCAGAAGGACAGATTCCTGCAGACTTTTCCCGCTGTCACCCTATCAACAAAGAACTCAGCTTCTGTGTGGCGAAGAGACATGCAAAGGCCGCCAGAAACAAAGAGTAACCAAGTCTAGAATGGTCGCTTCTGGCATAGTCCCTCATGCAGCATGCCCTCCTTTGCCCACAGCTGCTTTAAGCAAATATAGTATTCACAGAAGGGCTTGCATGGACTCTTAAGTGGGTACAGGGCTACAACACCCTTCCTGTTGAGGAGGTGCATTAAATTCAGTATCAAAAAGAACTTATAGCAATGGCAGCAAATACAGAAAAAATGAAAAAAAAATTATTTTCAGAGATTTGAGTACATACTGCAGAGAGGTTTCAAAAAGCCTGCCAGGTGGCACTGTTAGGCTGAACAATGCATTTACTACACCTAACTTACTAATACAGCTCAGTAACAGTACAGTGGAGAGAACTGGCTGTTTATCCTTGTCATCACGTGACTCACAGGGAGCTGTGGCTCGATGCCACCGTCCAGCATCCCAACAGAGGGTCAGACACACAGGGTCGGCCTGGGAAAAGACCATAACGTCATAACGTGGCAAAAATTCTAAGTCCAACCTGTGTACACTGGTGACTATCTGTATTCAGGGGAAGACAACTGCCGATCTTGGATATAAAGAAGTAAGGGCATATTGGTGCCAAACAGTAGAATACACATAGCTAAAGGGTTATTAGTCAATTGGGAGAGTAAGTAAAGGTATTAGCTAAGAACTAGCATCCATATGGGATCCCAGTACTTGCAAGGTGAGGAAATAGCCAACAGGCCACTGCACTGGGTCCTCAAATAGCTGTATTTCAAGGGGAAAAAATCTTTACCAATCCAATGGTCTCACAAAGACAGTCTTCCTAAATTCAAAATTATCATGACTATTTAAAATACGTTTAGATCTACATTGATTAACTGATACACCATTGGTAAATGCTTTGGAGTTAAACATTTTCTTGAGCTAGCACTGCTGTGCATGGGTTAAGTGGCCACCTGCACTGATTTGAGTTTTGTATGCTCCACTTCTGATCCAGCTTCCTGTTAATGTGCCCGGGAAAGCAGCCGATGTCCCAAGCCATGGAGCCCAAGAAACCTACTGAGACCTGGATGAATTTCAGGCTCTTCTGTCTTTGCCCTAGTCCCAGACCTAGCCATTGTGACCATCTGAGGAGTGAACTAGCAAATGCAAGATCTCTGTCTCTTCCTCTCTCCTTGTAACTCTGCCTTTCAAAGAAGTACATCTCTGAAAAAAACACCCACATTATTTAATCTAGTTCTTTGCATTGTTTTAAAATGTATAAAGCATATTGCCATTAGTACAATATGTCCATAAACAAAATATATTGACTATATGTGCAAATTATTATTTACAAGACATACAATTATTCAAAGTGTAAAGACTCACTAAACAGCATATGAGAAATCAAGACACAATGAAGAGTAAGGGAATGAGAAAGTGAAAACTACAGGAAATGTAGGACCCAGTACATCTATACGTTGGTCTGTTTCTAAAATAAGAGAGCTGCAGCTTACATTTGGCACAGTTGTTAAAATGCTGCTTGGGATGCTAACTCTTATACTGGACTGCCTGGTCTGAGTCCCAGTTGGTCACTTCCTGCTAATATGCAGCCTGGAAGGTAGCAGATGATGGCTTAAGGACTGGGTTGCTGGCCCCACATGGGAGGCAGGCAGTGTTTACAGGAGGCTTGGGCTTGGCCGAGCCCTAGCTGTTGACAGCACTTAGGCAGTGAGCTAGTAGATGGAAGATGTTTGTGTCCTTGCCTTTCAAAAAACTAAGTAAATAAATAAAAATTAAATAAGCGCGCTTACAAAAAAAGGTCTTACAAATTAATCCGCTTGTTAAACATTCAGACTAAAAACACACAACTTCTATTCCATTCTGATGCAGCCAGTCCGGGATTAAGTGTAGAAATCTCCAAGGGGCACCGCTGGCACAGTCTTAAACGCAAACTGGTTTAAAGCCAGGTTTAAAATAGCACAGAAGGGTCTCTAAGCACCGGGTGGCCCCTGCTGCGTGAGCTTCCAGCGAGCAGCTGAAAGGGACAGGGAGAGCCTGCATGAGCTCAGACAGACGCAAGAACACAGGCATTTACCACAGAGCAGCACGCTCCTGGGCAAGAACGGACAGAAACATGTTAAAAAAAAAAACCTCCATTTTTATTTGAAAGAATTCTGACGAAAACGAGGCATTATTTTTTCTATGCAGATCTTCATTTACTGAGAGGGTAAGAACATATTCAGAGTATTTTTTATTCTCAATTTAATTGTTTTCAATCTGGAAATTACCTCATTCATTGTGATTTTAATGGCATTCAAATGATCCTGAACAATAACGTTTATTTTCCTTATTTCTTTACATATTCATTGGCATAGCCCTGAAAAAAACTAAGACATAAAAATAGAAGGCTGCTGATTGCATGGCCATTATAGCAGCTGGGGAAACGTGCACTCAGGCTCCTTAATTGCCTGACAAAGTAAAAGTTATTTGGAGTACAAATGGAAGCTTAAATGTGAAATCTGTCTCTTTTTTTTTAAACCAAAGAGACTTTTTTCTTTGCCAATCATACTTTCAATTATTTTGGCTTGTAATGTAAGATATATTTAAAACTCTAGATGAGAAAAAAAAGTACAATGTGCATGATTCATCAAATCAAACGTTATAACTAGAGTTTATACTAGTAAATTCACTTCCTGACTTTAGTAAAAGCGCAAGGCTTCCCAAGCCCACTAGCTCTCTTTGTACCCTCATATAGCCCTTTACTTTAAAAAAAAAAAAAAAAAATATATATATATATATATATATATATATATTGGAAAGTTAGATTTACAGAAAGAAGGAGAGACAGAGAGAAAGATCTTCCATCCGCTGATTCACTCCCCAAGTGGCCAGAGTTGAGCTGTTCTGAAGCCAGGAGCCAGGAGCTTCTTCTGGGTCTCCCAGGTGGGTGCAGGGACCAAGGCTTTGGGCCATCTTCCATGGCCTTCCAAGGCCACAAGCAAGGGAGTTGGAAGGGAAGTCGAGCAGCCAGGATAAGAACTGGTGCCCCTGTGGGATATGGCACATGCTAGGACATGAGCCACTAGGCTACTGTGCCAGGGCCAGCCCTTTACTTTTGTGACCTTTAAGTATAAAATCTGTTTTCAACATAAAAGTTCTGTTTAATAAATTTTAATTGGCAGTTTTAATCAAGTCATAATTTTAATAAACTTATTTCTTTTACTCCCTCCCTATCCCAGTTTTTCTTTTTAAGAATGTAATTAATACACATTATAAAAAATATCAGAAAATGCTGGGTAACATAGATATGAAATTATCCATAATTTTGCTACTCAGAAGAAACGAAGATGTCTGTGTTCTATACCTTTAAAAATGGACATATATATATCTATATGTGTTTTAAATAAGCCAAACTGAAATGTTATGCAAATACTGCCAATGTTGTTTAGAGCTGGAATTCTGTTTCTCTTTTTCCATACAATAATGATCTTCAAACTAAAACGGATCACATCATTTTCAGCATATGCTAATTGTGCCAACATAAGGATGTATGGTAATCTATTTCCTACTGAAGGCCACGTATGTCCTTGTATTCATTCACCTTTAAAGGGCTACCTCACAAACAAGACACTGAACTCTAAAATCTTATGTCCAAATAGGATACTACTTCACTTCTAAAGCTTACACATGAATTCAAACTAACAGGTTGTCTTATTGCTGGTTTATCAAGTAAAATTAATTTAAAACATTAATTACCTCATTTTAACATTATCCAACATATTATGCCATAATTTTAATAAAAATCACAAATTGTAATTGTTTTAAATACATACTCTTATAAATGATACCCAATAACAAGAGTTGACTTAAACCTTAATTCCATTAACATTTCTAGTGCTATGCACCAAATAAAAGGATGTATTTAGACTAGCTATGTAAAAACACTTTTCAATGTGTATTTGAAGCCAATTAAACATCGGAAATAGGTTTCACAAAAGTTGTAAAACTGAACGATGTAGTGGCACAGATACCCACCCTACACTGGTCTGAGTCCCGGGCTGCTCTACTCTGGACCCTGCTCCCTGGCGATGCTCCTAAAAAGGCACTGGAAAACAGCAGGTACTTGGCCCCTGCCCCCGTGTGGCTCTGGCTTTGGGCTAACTGAGCCCAGCTGCTGTGGCTGTTTGGGGAGTGAACCAGTAGACAGATGATCTGTCGTCCCCACTCTCTGTCTTTCAAATAAATAACTCTTAAAGCAAAAAACAAAGCAACACGACACTGGAAACATTAATGTTGCTAAGGTTCTGAGGTTCTATGTCACTGAAAAAACCATTTCTGCTATTTCATATCTGCTTCTGGAAGGCAAATGTTACAAAAAGTAATTTTTATTTCCATTAAGAACATTAAACACTCAAGATGTATAACAAGCAAATTTATAAATCAGTTGGGTCATTAGGGCAAAGACAACCAAAATAAGGTAAAACGTAACAGCCACTAAAATGCATACAGAATAACTGCTGTTGATGAAGATATTAAAAGTTGAAAGCCTTGAGTCACCACGTGGCTAGCTGAATGCGGCCCAGCCCTAGGCAAGTGCTTGGCCCTGTGCCCTCTCTCTCACTCCCTCTACCTTCAAATAAATAAGCAAATACATTCTTTAAAAGAAAACATATGGCTATACAAAAACATACCCGTGAATATTCACATTTTTCCATTTTCATAATGAAAAACAACTCAAATATCCATCAACTTATGAATGGATTATCAAAATGTGATACATCTTTACACTAGGATAGTATTAAACAATAAAAAGGAAGAGAACAATCTGACATTTTACAATATGAATATACTTCAAAAATACACAACGTAGAATCCAGCAAAGGAGCAAAAAGCAATATATTGCAAAATTCCTTTCACATAGAATCCTCAAGAAAGCAAGAAACTGTTTATAAAAGTCAGAGTTATAGGGAGAAATTGAGATCTTGCATCTGCTGGCTCATTCCCAAGATTGCCACAATGACCAGGGCCAGGCGGGCTGAAGCTAAGAGCCAGAGATTCTTCCGGGGCTCCCGAATGGGGTGCAGGGACCCAAGCACTCGGGCCATCTTCCACTACTTTTTCCCAGGCCATCGGTGGGGAGCTGGATCAGAAGCGAGGAAGCCAAGACTCAAGCAGGTGCCCATATGTGATGCCAGCACTGCAGGCTGAGACTTTATACCACAAAACATTCTAACCACCACTGCTGCCGTATACTGAGTAACAATACAGTCCAGTACTTTGCATCTTAAGGATAAATTTATTAGCAAATTTCAACATCTGTGACTACCATACTGACTTACATTTCAAGATTTTATAAACATTTAGGATAAATGCTTTTTAATCTCTCATGTTTTCTGACTTTTGTCCTTTTTAACTCTCAGTTAGTATCCCTGTCTGAAATAGGTAAGCAAGAGAAAGTAATTGCTGAATTTTGTAATATACTAAATAAATAAGTGTAAATAATGGAATAAGCTTCAAAAGAAATTCCTGCTTCTCATGGATAGCCATTAAGTTGTGTATAAAAAAAAAACAAGATTACTTCTTGCTGGTGTCCGACCCTCCGGCTTGGCTCGGCAGGGCTGGATGACTGTGGCCCAGGCAGCAGGGGGCTGGCTGCAAGCTGCGGAGAGGACTCGGCCTTGTGGCTCTGACTGGACCCAGCCAGTCTGCTGCTTCTCTCGAGGGCAATCAGGTCCCGAATCTTTTGCAGCTGTTCCACTGAAGCTTTTTCAGGAAAGATGAGATGTGTTTCTCCCTGGAATTCATAAAATTAGGAAAAGGAGCAAAGAGCTCACAAGCAACTGAATTATATAACTGTTAACCCAGGTCTTTAAAAACTGTCAGACCAGAAGTCAGTTTATGGGGTCCATTAACTTCTGCCAGACAGCAAAATGTACACTGGGTCAGTAATTTCTTAAGTAAGGATGGCTAACAGTAAAATGGTGATCCCACGTCTGTGAGGAGCTTAGTAGTTAATGAGTACCCAATGTTTATGGAGAGCCCAACATTTGGAATAAACTGGCACTACTGCAGAAGCGAGTAACACCAGGAGCTAAACACACAGTCTTGCTCTCACTGAACTCATACAAATCACACAATCTCTCATTCAGATGAACATCAACTTTCTAAACACTTCCCTGCTTCATCCCTTGCCACTACTGTTTTCACAAAAGCTACAGCAGAGTGGTGACAGACCAAGCTAGGCATGACAATGGAACTCATCAACACTCATGGATACTGGAGTTAAGAACAGGCCGGGCAAGTCCAGGCTGTAACACCCACAGGCTCACTCAGGAATTAGCTTGGGGTGGGCCAGGCTGCAATATCCACCAAAATGTGCAAAGGCCGAGAAACCACTCCCAGCTCTTGAGCAAACCAGCAGGAATGGCAGTCCCACAGCGGTGAGCCCACAAATCTAGCAAATGTTTAACCATTACATGGCAAGCCCCATCTACTATCTTATTAAAATTCCTTCTTTCACAGCGAAGAACCTTTTCTGTGGCAACTGAACTTTTCTGTGTTGACTTCAAAACTTTAATTTCTTACTGGAGACACATGGTTAGACCCTATTATTCCTATCAACTCACAAACTAGGTATGTGCTAAAAGTCTTTGTGTGGCTTGTCCAACCTTACTCTACCTTAAAGGGCTGACATTTTTAAGGCTCTCCATGTATTTTACTGTGACCTTAAAGTATACAAGGTAATAAAGTTTGTGGAGAATGGAATAAAAAAATAAGTTTATTTTGGTGTAAAAATATTTAGAAACCAGTGCAAGGTTTCTTCATAATGTACATTTTCCATCAACTTTCTGAAGTATCTTTAAATCTACCATGATTTTTAAATGTCAGTTAGCTGAATAACCAGTTCCATAGATTGCCCAAACATCCAATCAAGTAACAATACAATTTTATTCAAACAATTCTTCATCCTGCTTTGTGCATGAAGCAGGGAGAGAAAAATCTTGAATGTACATACCTCTTCAAAACCCATTTCAAATAAACACTCTACAGCTCCCCTGACAGGCAAGAGTCTAGTAGAAAAAGCTGCATTTCCAATCCGGATAGATCTGTATTTTTCATCATTAGGGTTTCTGAAAAAAAGAAAGAAAGGAAGAAAAGAAAAAAGTTTAGATTTAAAGGGCCAGTGTTGCACCCCACAGGGTTAAGCCACTGCTTGATGCAAACGCTCTGCAGGAGCGTGGTTAGAGTCCAGGCTGTCTTGTTTCTGACCCAGCTTCCTGCTCACTGAGAAGCTCTCTGGGTGGCAGCAGATGGTGACCCAGGAGCGTGGGACCCCTGCTCTCCACATGGGAGTCCTCGATGGAGTTCCTGGCTCCTGGTTTTTGTGGCCATTTGGTGAATGAACCAGAGGACGCAAAATTTGTGCATTTCTGCTTTTAAAAGCAATTAATAAGCCTTTAAAAGAAAAGTTGAAATATATATATATATAGATAGATAGATACACACACACACACGTATTTCATAGGCCTTTTGCATTTCTTTCCACTTTTTATACTGGCTTCTCTCCTCTATGGTAACATAGACTTCAACTTTAAAAAGGAAAAAATCTGGAATAGTTTCATTGTTGTGACACTTTTAACCTCATTAAACTTTTAACTTCATTTTTAAATTTAAACACTTTTAACTTCATTTTTTAATTTTACAACTACAGATATTAACGTTATTATAAAGAAAATATGGAGTTGGCACTCTAGTGTAGTAGGCTAAGACTCCAACAGTAGCACCAGCATCCAATTATGGGTACCAGTCCATGTCCCTGCTTCTGGCCTGGAAAAGTAACAGAGGACGGCCTAAAGCCTTGGGCCTCTGCACCCAAGTGGGAGATCTGGGAGAAGCTCCTGTCTTTAGATGGGCTTAGCTCTGGCCTGTGTGGCCTTCTGGGGAGTGAACCTGCTGATGGAAGATCTCTCTGTCTCTCCTTCTCTGTGTAACTCTTCCTTTCAAGTAAGAATATATCCTAAAAAAAGAAAATTCATACAACATTTTAACCCTATATGGTTGAAGCTGGAAACTTCCATAAGCCTTCCAAGTCACTGAAAAAAAAAAATCACAAACCCTAGGTGGGGGCAAAGATTTTGTCTGTTTTATTCTGATGGATTGCTATCATGTAGAATGGTGCTAGACATGGAGATGATGCTTAATAAACATTTGTGAATTAAATTAAGCTACAAAATGGGTCATAGCTTTCAAAGACCGTACTTCTAATAAACAGGCACCGAGCTTTATTTTGTACATATCACCTGATTCACTTCATTTTCCTTGACCAGTGATTGCCTTTACCATAGGATCTGCTGCAGTTTAAGACTGAGCATATTTTTGACACAGCAAATATGGAAATAAAAAAATAAATCATACAAATTGTTACCATAATTAAGATTCTAAATAATATACATAGGATGAGTAATAAAAATATAAGCTTCAATTTCACATTTAAAAAATAAGTTTCATAAATCAGAAAGACTTAGTCAAATTCAGAAAAAAAAAAAAAAAACCCAAGATAATCAACAGTACTACACTTGGCAGACACTCAGAATGTGGTGTGGGATGCTGAGTTGACACTGTGTTAAGGATTCGGACACTGTGTCAAGCATTGATAGGACAGTGCTGGTGCTGCCCACCTGAAGGTGTGGCCAAGATCTCAGCAGGCCTGGATGGTCTCAGAACAGACATACAGGTAAACATGCATACCCATACGCTGTCATCGATGGACTGTGTCATGAGGACTAGCACACCAGGAAACGAAGACACATTGCGGCATGCATCTCCCAAATAAGAGGATTCCAAACTGTTAAATATGCTTGACAATATGATGCCAGATTTTCTACCATTTCCTAGACCTACAATGTTAAATAGCAGGATGTTGGACTTGCAACTATTGCTGAAGGATTATACCACTGTAATAATAGGAGAGAAAATCATGAAGGGGGAAACTGAAGAGGGTGGAAGGGGAAGTAGAGGGGAGAATTCCTATACCTGCAAAACTGTATCATCCAACCACCTGAATGCAGCTCCACCTTCCTTTGCATGGACACCGGACCACCCTGCGGAAGAATTCTAATCCATTCAGGCAGTGTTTGCTACTGGTCTTTTACTCAATGTGAGCTTGGAGGCTAATGTCAATAATAATTCTTGCAAAAGGGCCTTCTATTATTCGTACTGTCTTGGCTGTCCCCATTGACCTTATGCTAATCAAGGGACCTGTATTTAGGGTTTCATTCTTTCCTTGATCTTTAGGTTCTCCTTTTTTGTGATATAAGATTAAGTTGTAGAATAAGAATTGTAGCAGGAACTTCTATTGTTTTTAGGTAAAACAAGTGGCAGAATTAATTATCCCTAGAAACACCCATTTGACCATGACATAAAAAGTCTGAGCCAGAGTTGGACTGTTTCTGTATAAATAAAGCGGACAGCTTTCCTGCATTGTCCATTATGATCATGAAATCCTAGTGGTCCACTTCTTTCCTCTTTGCGCCTCATCCACACATCCTGCTCGAGTTCCAAACTCAGCTGGAGCTGGACTCCGGCACAAAAGTACTATTTTTTTGAGACTCAGTGTGTACAGCAACAAGTACTGGATTTTAATAAAAAAAAAAAAAAACCTGATGAAATTCTCACCTCAGTATTATTCTGTAAAACTGCTAGTCCTTGAGGTAGAGGCAAAGGATGGGTACTTCATAAATTCCCTTACTTCTAATGCTGGCATATGTACCTAAACCAGCAGGGGGGACAGAAAACCTTGACCTTCTCAGAATACTTTTGAGTTCGCTGAGCAGATTTCTTAGGTCAGGTGGCAGGAGACCCAGACGCGATCTGCAGTTTTTCTGCGAAGAGGCCCGCATACTTCTCCACCCCCTTGCACTGGCTCACTGAGCCCTGGGCTGAACGGGCTTGAATTCTAAGAATATGAGGTCAGCGGCACTATCGGTTAAGACAAAGCAAAAAAGCCTACTTTTCCACACTGTCTCCAATGATCTAAAATCTAAACTCATGATCCCCTTCTAGAAGAAAAACTCAAAGGCTAGAAGCAACCCACATTAAGGGCGATGGTGCATGAACTGACCCGACCCCGCCAAGATTCCTTTGGGAGCTGACCGTACATTCATAACCCTGACTGGGACGCCAGCAGCCATTTGCACGTAAAGGTTTCCCTTCCGCTAAGCACCTGGCTGCACTGACTTGGAAGCAGGAGTCCTCAACACCAAGGTTAAAATAGGCTGATGCTTAGCAGGTGGGTAGGCCCCCAGGTGGGCTCTGGTGAACACTGCCTATACATGCATCTACAGCGACCACGGGTGTCTGAACTTGAGGGCTGAAGCGGAGGGGTGTCACAGAGGAGGGTAGTTCTCACACATCACAATTCTGTGGTCCCTCAAGGCTCCTGGCACGTAGCAAAGTTCTCCCTTCAAACCAAAGGAAAACTACTTTCAAGGGAAAACGACTACTTTACCTCTATGAACAATATGGGTAACATGGGTTTAAAAACGACACTTGCAACCTTGTAAAATTTGAGCCAAGAGATGCCTAACCCCTTGGAATCAACCGGAACTTTCATGCGCATGTGCACACACCCTTGAGAAGAGCAAAGAGGGACTGGGACCCCACCTCTCCCGTGGTGATGTGACCCAGGAGTTAACCACATGGAAGCACCTAGAACCCCCGGAACCTCGCTTCCAATTCTCCTCTCACACGCCGCAGGCCTTGGTTGCAGGAGTCGAGCTGGGCAGCGGCGTGGATAAACCACCTCGCCTCCCCAGTTCCCCAGTGAGGAAGGTCCCTTAGAGCACCCCAAGACTTTCCGTTCACCGGAGCACGCCACAGAAGACTCTTCCCCGAGGTGACAACCTTCGCTAATTTTTAAAGGAGCTTACTGAAAAGTGGAATCTACATAATATGTGAAGGTCGGGTCTGAAGCACCATGGCTCACGCTCCAATCCATAAAAATAAGCAGCAGGAAAAAAAAAATCAAGCCCGAAGAAGAAGAAGCATCCGGCCCTTCCGGTAAACACTAGTAGACATTATTACTCAGAAACTCACGAGGTCTGTCCAGCCTGCTGGTAAACCCACGCGGCGGGAAGCTGACGCCTTCGGCACCATCCTCCCGACTCTAGACAGGTGGACCCCGAGAGGAGGCAGTACGGGGCGCACCCCTCCCCTCCGCCCTGCCCGCCCACCCGGGGACCAGCAGGTCACCAGGGCGCCCGGCTGGCAAGTGCCAAAGTCACGACTGCCAAGAAACTTCCTCTTCTCGCGGGACTACGGCCGGGCCGGTGGAGTCGGGGTCCGCTGAGGCCCTCGGGGTCCACAGGTCGGCGCCCCCTCACACCGGGGTCCCAGCGTCGCGGGAGCCCACCCGCCCCGGACCTGCGTCCTGCCCCGCGGCCCCACACCTGAGGATGTTATCAGCGTAGGTGAGCAGCAGCTTCGAGGCCTCCAGAAAGGTCTCTGGGGTGTTCTGGCAGAGCTCGGCCACGGCTGGGGACGCCGAGGCTGAGGAGCTGCCCCGCGGCGCGGCCGTCGCCGCCATGCTGGAGCGCCTGAGGTGGACGCCGCCCCTCGCGCGCCGCCTCCTGCACTGAGCAGGCGCTCCGCGGCTTGGCCACCGCCGCCCGGGAAGGGGCGGGCAGCTGGCTGCGGTGTCGCAGGGAAGGTGCTGTCGGGCCAGAGGCCAGCGGCCAGAGGTTGGCCGGGACGAGCCGGGACGACACCTCGGAAGGGGTGGGGTCGGCCGGGAGAGGCGGCGTCCCCCGAGGCGAGGCGAGGAGAGGCGGGGACGGGGACGGTGTCCGCTAGGGACACCCGGATTCCTGCACGCTGAGTGCCAGCCTGGGTGCTCTGGGCGCGAAGCCCGGGAAACCGCTCTTGATTTCTCTTATTCACCACGCATACAACCCTTGCCCAGTCTTCTCCTTGCCAGGCCGTGCTAGGGGGATGTGTGGATGTGGGTGAAAGACGGGAGGAGGAAGGTTGCCGGACAAGAGCTCGGCTGTCGGCCCTGCTGGGTTTCTGTGGATAGGTTCTTTGCAGAATTGGGGGCAGGATTCAAAGACTGTTAAGTCTCTGATCAGATGGCATGGTGTTGCTGCAGAGGAGTGTTTTATCAACCTCGGGGTGCAGCCTGCTATTGGGATGAGGTGGCCAGCATGAAACACATTGGCGCCAACACAACCATAATAAAATGTGGGACTGAGGGGAGGACAAGAGGACTCGCAGAGGGCTCCCCAAGGCAAGGGGGTTATTTTGGAACTTGCTTGCAGGCAGCTCAAGCCTTTGGTGTCACTTACTCCTTAGAAACTCTGTCCCTTAACGTCTTAACGCTGCCTTTGCCTCACTGTGCTCTTCAAAGTGTGCTTGGCCAATGGCTTCTTTCTTTCCAAACCCCAACAAATGTTTTTCTTGAGGTTGTGTTTTTAAGATAACTTCTTTACCTTAAGCAAGCTCTTAAAATGTTCCCTAATCCTTGTTTACCTTAAGGAACTCTTAGAATGTTCTGGAATCTTCATTTTCTGTTGACTTTCTTTTTTTTTACCCCCCAGTTTCTTTGAGCAAAACTGTGGGCCATGCAATCCATTCAGTTACCATCTATCTGCTCGGGGCATAAAAGTTTTTGATAACTTTTTGGGCTAACTTCAAGAATGTCCAACAGGATGCTGCTAGCTGCCGTAACTAAAGTTTTCAGTGGCTTAACACAATTTCTTCCTGGCTCACAGAAGGAGTTGAGTAATGCAGATGTTATTAGAGGGTGAGGGGGGGCTGGCTCTTTGCATTCCTTAGAAAATAATTTAAATGTTTGTTCAAACATTCAGGAGCCAGAGGGTAAATGTTTTAGGCCTCATGGGGTCTGTCTGTATTCAACTCTGCCTCTATGAAAGTAGCTCCGTAGAACAAAGCAGTGTGGTTTTGTTCTGCTGAAATTGTGTTTACAAAATGGCTGGCTGCTGGATTTGTCCCACAGGTGTATTTGGCTGACTCACTGTCAAGCCCTGTTACTGTCTTTGCCCACACCATTCCAATCCTTCCTGTATCCAGATGCAGTGAGGTCCTTCTAAGGCACATATCTGATTCTATTAGTCTCCCAGTCTAAAGGTTTCTGTGGCTCCCCCTGACAAGTGTCAGATTCAAGTGTGAAACTTCAAGCTAATAAGTGGCTTTGTTCAAGACAGTAGGTGGTCCAGGAGTTTGCAGTAAGGAATATGAGAGCTAACCATTGTTCTCATTGGGAAATTTAAATTCAGTGTAAGAGTCTGCAGGCCAGATTAGACTGGGCAGCTCTGGATTTGATCTGAAGTCCCCTCCGTGATACCTGAAACTTTTGTAATTCAGCTCTTTCCTCACTCTTACACTTTTATTGGTGCTTTGTCCTGCGTCTCAAATTCAACATTGATCAAATTGTAACACTTGCAGTTTGGGGGAAGACACTCTTCATCTATTTTTTGTTGTCTGTGTAAATATGTATTCATTTTGAAAGACAGAGTGAGACAGAGGAGGGGAGACACAGAAACTCCCCCCAAAGACCACAGCAGCTGGGGCTAGGACGGCTGAGGCTGGAGCCAGGAATGATGTGCGGGTCTCACACGTGGGCGAGAGGGCCCAAGCACGTGGGTCATCTGCTACTTTCTCTGGAGCATTAGCTGGGAATTGGAAACAGAGCAGCTGGGCCTTCAACCGGCACTCCAGTGTGGGATGTCTATGTCACAAACTTCAGCTTAAATGCTGGCTGCACTTCAGTGGGGTGCACATGCACTCCTGCTACCGGGATGTCCTTGCCCATCCAGTGTGCTAGCACTCACTCATTGCCAAGGTTTAATTCAAGGATTATTTTTTAAGCTTTCCTAGATAGCATTGATCTGATTGTCCCTGTTGCATTATTTTACAATATGTATAATTTGGGGCTGGCACCATGGCTCACCTGGCTTATCTCATGTATAAAACATTTGTGCAAAAGTAAAATAATCATCTTTTTATTTATTTATTTATTTATTTTACTTCTACCTCTAGTCACTTTTCCTTTGGTCTGAGAGGAGCTGGGAACATTTGTTGTGTTCTAGTTACTCTATATGGTGTAGTATTACTTTCCTGCTATAACAAGGGGTTTTCTTGCTTTGAAAACCTTCAAACAGGCTCCACATAAAAATAGGTACCGGTTGAAGTCCCAGCTGTTCTGTTTCCAATTCCCAGTTAATGCTCCTGAGAAAGTATTTTATGCACTATTCTAAAGGACTATGGGACATGGTGCAATAACTGTGGCAACAGGAATTCCTTAATTTTTCCCTAGGACCGCGGCGGAATATACTGCAGTCAGTACAGACTATGTGGACGTTATCATAGCGGAATCGTTTTTGAAAATACTACGTGGCTGTGTTAGCTGCAGCTTCTGTCACCTGCCAGTCACTCGGGCCACAGCTGACGTGGACCCGGGTGCTCCCGAGGCTGACGCCGCCTCGGGCGGGACGCGTGCGTGCGTGCGCGTCCCTGCGTACGTCCGTGCGCGCGCGTGCGCGAGTGCTGAGTCCGTTGCGCGAGCCCCGCCAAAGGTATCCCGTGCTGGCTGTTCCGCTTCCTTCCTCCGCTCCCCCGCTGAGTCTAGTCGCTGTGGGGTTTCGAGAACACGGGCGGAGGACCCCGAGCCACAAGCTCGCTTCGGGGCGCGTGCGGTGTTGCTGGAGAAGCGGCCTGGGGGTGGGGTCACCACACCTGTCCACTCCCCGCCCCGCCGGCCTTGCCGCTCCCCCGGAAGCAATCGGTTCTCGTCCTGACGGGGTCACAGGTGACCCGCCCCGCTGGGGAACTTTGTCCGGTGGAGGCTGCGAGCCAGCCGCCCCGTCCTGCTGCTCGGGGGCTTGATCTGATGGACAGCCGGGTGATTCCCACGTGTGGAACACAAGAGAATACCGATTTACTGCGCCTCAAAGAATAGGCTCCTCTGAGATCAGACACGCTAGGACCAAGCCCCGTGTAACCCGAAAACAGGGTGCTCCTGCAGCCCGTGTCCGAGAAAGTGTGTGTGTGGGGGGGGTTCTTTTCGTTTTTTTTTTAAGGTCTCAGAGTGCTTACAAATCTAAAACAGGTGTAACTTGGTTTGAAGATAAAGTGTAAGAGCAATTTAGCATAGTTTTCCCCTGTGCTTATTTACCCTTTCACAGTGAGGCACCTGGAAGGGTGTAGCTGGACTGTTGTTTCTTTGGCCCTTCGGTTGACAGGCACTGTTGCCTGGGTGTGTTGTGGTCTGTTACAGGAACGTATTTCGGATCCTGCATCAACCATGTTGTCAGACTGCTTGCAGAATTTCGTAAAGCTTGTAAGCCCTCCTATTGTGTCTTCAAGATTGTGCCAGCATGTGAGAAGTGAGAGGAGGCCTTTGGGAACCTCTGCGGCCCCCAGGCCACGCAGGCGTGTTGTCATCACAGGCATTGGTTTGGTGACCCCGCTGGGTGTCGGCACCCGGCTGGTGTGGGACCGCCTGGTCCGAGGGGAGCGTGGAATTGTTCCGCTGGTGGCTGAAGAGTATAACGGTATCCCTTGCAGTGTGGCTGCTTTTGTGCCAAGAGGCCGTGGTGAAGGCGAGTTCCACGAGGAAAACTTTGTGTCTAAAGTGAACTTGAAGTCCATGTCTTCTCCCACGGTCATGGCCATGGGGGCTGCAGAGTTAGCCTTGGAAGATTCGGGCTGGCGGCCACAGACAGAAGCTGAGCAAGCAGCTACCGGTGTGGCCATTGGCATGGGGATGGTTCCTCTGGAAGTTGTTTCCGAAACAGCTCTGATGTTTCAGACAAAGGGTTATAATAAAGTCAGCCCCTTTTTTGTCCCGAAGATTTTGATCAATATG
The DNA here is from genome assembly GCF_030435755.1 of Ochotona princeps. Taxonomy (NCBI): domain Eukaryota; kingdom Metazoa; phylum Chordata; class Mammalia; order Lagomorpha; family Ochotonidae; genus Ochotona; species Ochotona princeps. The sequence goes on from NC_080861.1 coordinate 12,152,670, forward strand.
GCCGCGGGCCAGGTCAGTATCCGCTACAAGCTCAAGGGCCCCAATCACGCAGTGTCCACAGCCTGTACCACGGGCGCTCATGCCGTGGGCGACTCTTTCAGGTTCATCGCCCACGGTGATGCCGATGTCATGGTGGCTGGAGGAACCGACTCCTGTATTAGTCCCTTATCGCTGGCTGGCTTTTCCAGAGCTCGGGCTCTGAGCACCAACCCGGATCCTAGGTTGGCATGTCGACCGTTTCATCCCAAGAGGGATGGCTTTGTTATGGGAGAAGGGGCCGCGGTGCTGGTGCTGGAAGAACAGGAACATGCCTTGCGAAGAGGGGCCCGCATCTATGCTGAAGTTTTGGGCTACGGGCTTTCAGGCGATGCGGGGCACATCACCGCCCCTGATCCCGAAGGAGAAGGTGCCTTAAGGTAAGGATGGTGCTGCTGTACAAACTTGCTGCTCCAGTAGGAGGGTTCTGAGTCCCGCTAGATTTCTCTTGTCTTCTGCTTTAGACTAAGCAAAGAGGAAGATCTTACATCTTTTGCTTTACTCCTCAAGTGGCCTCAATGGCTCAAACTGTGCTGATCTGAAGCCAGGAGCCAGGAGCCTCTTCCAGGTATCCAGTGTGGGTGCAGGGATTAGAACCAGTGACCATATGGGATCCTGGCGCTATCAAGGCGAGGACTTTAGCCGCTAGGCCACAGCGCCGGGCCCTGGGTGCCAGTTCTAATCCTGGCAGCCCTGCTTCCCATCCAGCTCCCTGCTTGTGGTCTGGGAAGGCAATCAAGGATGGCCCAAAGCTTTGGGACCCTGCACCTGCATGGGTGACCTGAAAGCTGCTCCTGGCTTGGGATTGGCTCAGCACCAGCCCTTGCAGCGGCTTGGAGAGTGAATCAGCAGATGGAAGAGCTTCCTCTCTTTCTCTCCTTCTCTCTGTATATCTGCCTTTCCAATAAAAATAAATCTTTGAAAAAGAAAAGAAGCAGTTGAAAGACTTGAGTAGTTGGGCCTCTGCTACCTATGTAGGCACCCAAATGGAGTTCCAGGCTCCTGACTTAGGCCCGGCCAAGACCCCGCTGTCGCTGATTTTTTGGGGAATGAACCAGCAGGTGAAAGGTGTCTCTCTCTCTTCCTGCCCCCCCAGCGTCACCTTGCCTTTCAAATAATTTTTTTAAGTACATGCAGCCCACAGATAAAAACTAAAAAAGAAGTGTCCACATCTACTTTTAAATATTCTTCCAGAGGTTTTTCTTAATTTGTATCTTGGCTTTGCTTTGTATTTATAATTTACATAGCTTCAATAAAGAGAGTCAAAGGTTATTTGATGTACTGAAGTAGCAGGTTATTGGGAAATATGCCAAGTTTTACATTTAAATGTGAACAGCAAAAACTTAAAAATCATAAATTTCTGTATTTCCCCTGGTAATGCAAATTTGCTAGAAGAAAAATTATTATTCAGGCCTCAAGTCAACACGATTTTTCCCTCGCGGGGAGGAAAATGTCGATTCAAGCAAATGGGATTGTACTTTATTAGCCATGGTAGATGTCACAGGTCTGTGTGCTTGGCTCCGAGGTGCTGGGTGTGACTGACTTGTGCTAGCATGTGACATTCTGCTCACGTGGTAATCCAAGATGGGATTCTGTCACTGGAGCTAGGCTTGTTTCCATCCCGTATAACCAAATGCCTGGATTCGTTTTACAGAAACCATGCCAATGAAGAATCTTGTGAAAATTAAACCGAGTTCCTATCGATTCCTTTTCGTGTGTTATTAGATGTATGGGTGCTGCTGTAAAAGATGCGGGCGTGCGGCCTGAGGAGATAACCTACATCAACGCGCACGCCACTTCAACCCCCTTGGGAGATGCTGCTGAAAACAGAGCCATCAAACGTCTCTTCAGAGAGCACGCGTGCAAGCTGGCCGTGTCCTCCACGAAGGGAGCCACAGGCCATCTGCTGGGGGCTGCAGGGGCGGCCGAGGCGGCCTTCACCGCACTCGCTTGTTACTATCGAAAACTGCCACCTACCTTAAACCTGGACTGCACAGAAGCAGAATTCGATCTGAATTACGTCCCACTGGAGGCACAGGAATGGAAAGCTGAGCACAGATGTGTTGCACTTACCAATTCTTTTGGGTTTGGTGGCACTAATGCAACCCTTTGTATTGCTGGCATGTAGGACAAACCATTTGAAGTTGGTTTGGCATGTCTTATATTTATACTGGCAACATCAGCAATAAATGGCGATAAAATCTTTGAGAAACAGAGCAGAAATTGACGATTCAGTGGTGTGATAGGGGATCCCAGTGCTTGGAGATGGAGGATTAGCCAATGAATCCACTGTGCCAGGCCCTGTGTTTTCTAGACTAGACTAGACTCTAAAGGGGGAAAGTGTTGCCTCCTTGCCTCAGTTCATATCTAAGCTTTGGTTGTGTTCCAACATTCCCACGAGTATTAGAGGCCACTTTACTGTTCTGTCTTTGGACATTGCCTGTATCCAATCCCATCAGGCATGGAGTGTTAGGAGACAGAGGGAACACGTTCCCAGGGGAAACACTGCAGTGCTAAAGGTTGTAGCCGGGGTTACATGCCTGAGCCTCATTCCAGGAGGCAGTCTGAATGTCTACGTCATTCCTGATCCTCAGAGGGTCTCGTGAGAGGGAATTGCAGTTGTCCATGTCGTTAACCAGCTCAGAAGCCCCCACTTCCTGGCTTTTCCTCCATGTTCCTGCCACCCGTTTTTGGTTTTTAATCCTCACATTCCAAACAGACCAGCTTTTCTCAGGCTTTGCTTGCTGGTGACATGTACTGTAGTACAGGATTGCATTGTCATTAGGATAGGTTGAGCAGGGGGTTGAATGGGCGGTGTGTGTTTGTTAGAAATGATACAGAGCTCCCAGTTAGGAGGGCCTGGATGTGTTGCCCATCCACTAACCTTCACTGCAGTAATTTAACATTTATACACCTGAGAAGCCAGCCATGTGTTTACATGGCATAATCAGCCAGGATCTGGCTCTCCCTAATTGATGTAGGGCCCAAGCACTTGGACCATCTTCGTATGCATTAGCAGGGAGCTGGATTGTGAGTGAAGCAGCCAGGACTGAAACTGGCACCACATGGAAGCTGGCACTTGCATATGTCCATTGTGCCTAAGTCCCAGCATGAAATGTCTTTATAATTGCTTTATACTGGGGCTGACCTGGCCTGGTGGTGTCACAAGCTAATCCTCTACCCTGTGGCACTGGGTGCTGGGTGGTATGCCAGCTGCTGCATTTCAGATCCAGCTCTCTGATTATGGTCTGGGAGGTAGCATAGAATGGCCCAGATTCTTGGAACCCTGCACCCACATGAGGGAACCAAAGGAAGCTCCTGGCTTTTGGCTTCAAATCAACTCAGCTCTGACGGTGAGCAGCCAGATGGGAGATGTTGCTCCTTTTCTCAGTGTACATTCTTGCCCTTCAAATAAAGCTAAATCAACCTTTAAAAATTGCCTCACACAAGTAGCATAATATATTCTCTTGAACAAAAATGGCTCTAACTCAGAATTCAGCCATTTTTCTCTGTGAAGTATCGGATAGTATGTATTTTTGGCTTTGTGAGCTTATGGCTTCAGGGCAATTTCTCAACTCTCTGCCTATAGTGCATAAGTAGTCATAAGACAGACATAAAGAAGCAGGTACAGCAGGATTTGTCCTGAAAGGGATTTGATGAAACCAATGAGCTGTGGTGGTGACTAATGCTCTAACTCTGGAGGAAACACATTTTCTGAAATGTTAAACCTGCTAATTTCTTGTTTGTTTTTAGTTTAATTTAATTTATTTGAAAGACAGAGCTGCAAAGATAGAGAGAGAGAGAGAGAGGCAGAGAGCTCTTCCATCTGCTTTTTCAGATAGAACCAAATGGCTGCAACAGACAGGGCTCGGTCAGGAAAGAGCCAGAGACCAGGAGCCTCATCTGAGCCTCCAGCACTGATGACAGGGACCCGACAACTGGAAAGTCGTGTGCTGCTTTCCCAGGTGCAGTAGCAGGCAGCTGGAACCAAAGTGGAGCACCCGAGAATCAAGCCAGTGTCTATATAGGATGCTGGCATTTCAGATGGTAGCTTAACTTGCTTTACCATAGTGTTGGCCCCTAATTATATACATAATTTACACAGGAAAAGACACAGAAATATCTTGCATTCCCTGGCTGCCTCTCCATATGGTTGCAGTGGCCAGGGCTGGGTAAGGCTGAAGCCAGGAGCCAGGAATTTCATTTGAGTCTCTCATGTGGTGGCAGGGCCCAAACACTTGGGCATGTTCTACTGCTTTTTGCATGTCATTAACACAAAGCTGCTTTGGAAACAGAGCAGCTGGGACATGAATCGGAGCCCATAAGGATCGCTGGCACTGAAGACAGCAGCTTCAAATGCTGTGCTACAAGCCAACCCCCAGCCAGATCATTTTTCTGTCACTGGAGTATTCAGAAATTTTGCAGCGGCAAGCTGAATTTCATTGCTGGAGTGATGAGAGTCACAAAAGCTAATGTGTATGTATATGCTAGATGTAATCTTGGTTAATCCTTAAAATAGTTCACTTTTGTCCTATTGAATGGATAAGAATTCTGAAGTTCAGTGAGGGTAAAAAGCTGATCCAAAATAAAAAAGCTAAATTGTGGTAGGGTAAGGACTCAAAGTGTCTTCTGCCTGCTTAACACAGCCTCTTAAGTTCTTAAATACTTCACTTGCCCAAAGGCCAAGCGTGGACACTTTTCTCCAAAGGAAGTCTTAGAGGGAGGGGCGTTACAACACTAACCATGTGGGAATGTGTTCTGAACTGGGAGAAAGAATGATATGTAGTAGATTGGACAGCTTCTCCTCTTCCTCATCCTCTTCTTCCTCCTCTTCTTCCTCTGCTTCTTCCCCATCCTCCTCCTTCCCTGCTCCTTCTCCATCATCATCATCATAATCTTCTTCTTCTTCCTCTTCTTCTTTTTTTAAACCCAGTACTGAGGAAACACACTAGAATGTAGTAAGGCTGATAACCAAGCCCTCTTCTAAAAACGAAAAGGCTCTAAGCATGCACATTCTATTTTTCCAGATTTAATCTATCAATGTCTTTACAGACAATGTAAAAAAAATTATCCTAGTAACATAAGGAAAGAACTCATTAAAGGTAAAAATACTACTGGCAGACAATATTTGCTCATTTAAGAAAATGCAGTGCAAAAGGTGTAAGGCACTCCTGCGTCCACGCTCCTCATCACTGTCTAATACTGTTACATCCACGCTGCTTGTCACTGGCTAATACTGTTTTGGAGCGTAACATTGAACTGACGCGTGTTGCCATTTGATGTAATTTCAGAACACTGCACATGTGAACTTCCTTTATGCTTTCACTGCTTTATTCCACAATGACCAGGCTCTGTTAAAGATGGCCCAGTGGAGACTATCCTACCTTGTCTACAAAAGTGAAACGGGGCCCGGCGGCGTGGCCTAGCGGCTAAAGTCCTTGCCTTGAACGCCCCGGGATCCCATGTGGGCGCCGGTTCTAATCCCGGCAGCTCCACTTCCCATCCAGCTCCCTGCTTGTGGCCTGGGAAAGCAGTCGAGGACAGCCCAATGCATTGGGACCCTGCACCCGCGTGGGAGACCTGGAGGAAGTTCCTGATTCCCGGCTTCGGATTGGCACAGCACCGGCCGTTGTGGCTCACTTGGGGAGTGAATCATTGGACGGAAGATCTCCTCTCTGTCTCTCCTCCTCTCTGTATATCTGACTTTGTAATAAAATAAATAAATATTAAAAAAAAAATGAAACAGTAGGAACAAGGTTCAGATTCAATTTTGTCATGAAAAATGGAGTAGGTAATGCTACCTGTGTAATAATAGGTATCAGACTCAGTCTTGATCAGTACACTAATACATGCATCTGTAAAAACAGTGGCTGTGATGTATTTTTTGTGTTAATAAGAGTGTTAGAGGAGGTTTCCTGCTAATTCCAGAAAATCATACTGATTCTCAGTTGTTACTATTTTTAATGTATTTATTTTCATTTTATTTGAAAGGATAGGCAGACCTAGGAAGATCTTTCATCCACTACCCAAATGTCCACAAATCCAGGACCTCTGTCGCCGGAAGCCAAGAACCCAGAACTCAATCTGTGTCTTATACATTGAGCCACCATCTGGGGCTGCCCAGGGTGCACATTAGCAGAATGCTGGATTGGGAAAGGAAGAACTGGGGTTTGAACCAGTCACTCTGATTAGGGAAGCGGAATTGTCCCAGTAAGCATCTCTAGCAGCCGTACCAAGCACCTGTGACTTTTTTGTCATACATACATTTTCAGTTTATCTTTATTATTGCTATTATTGTGTTGTCCTTTTGACCTATTGTTAAGTGAAGAAAAGCTTTGTCAAGCTCTAAATTACCACATCCAGACTTTGGAGAATTTTTTTTCCCCTGAAAAAAAGCCGTCTGAGCCATTGCAACATTAACAATGAAGCTTATGAAAATCCTTCCAAGGATATGGAGTGTTAGAAAGCTGCCTTTCTCGGCTGGCTCACACCCATCCCTGCTAGCAGTAGGGATGGATTAGGTGACCTCTCAAGGTTCCTGCTAGAGGGTGGTCTGGGGTTTTGGTTTTTTTTTTTTTATGTCTATTTAAAGATTATGCTAATACCACTGGTGTGAAATCCTTTGTACACAAAGATGATTGAAAATGCTGGCTCATGACCTGAATTTACGACTGATTTAATACTGTATACTTGAGATTAACAAGACTCATGTTGTATGTAAGCCATCAGATTCTCTATTCCCTTAAAGACTTTTTTAATCTATATTTTGATTCAAGAGGGAGAAGGTTGATGAAAAATGCATTCAGATATACAAAAAGAATTGGATTATTTTTCCTAACTTAGCTCAGATATCATATTGTGACTCAGAAAGATGGATGAATAATAATGCAAAGTGCAAAGAGCCAGGAGGTAATCCCTCAGACAAGACATCGCTGGGTCAGCATATTAACTAGCAAAGAACCATTGTCGGACGAGAAGAGGGAGAGAAGTCTCCAGATCCGCAAGCAGCATGCATTCAATAATTAACTCGGCAAGCACCGGAGGAGAGTGTGGTCTGAAGCCTGCCCCTTCTGAATTTATTTTAACAGCTTTGCATTTCTTATCTGGAAAATGGGAATAGTATCAGAACATATTTGTTTAGGATAGTGTTCAACTGAACTTGAACTGTGGTTATGCAACAAGGTGGAGGAATCCACCATGGTGGGAGGGTTTGGGGAGGGGTGGGGAGAATCCAAGTACCTATGAAACTGTGTCACATAATACAATGTAATTAATGAATTAATAATAATAAAAAAAGGATAGTGTTAAAGATTAAATGAGTTAATACAGGGAAATGGTGATTACAGTGCCTGGAATAATAATGATTGATTCGCTGCAGTAAGTATTATGGTGTTTTAGTTTCTTTGCCATTTTTTTTTCTTTTGTGGAAAACTGTAACCCAATTTTAAATGGAGTGAAAAATATGATAAACTCTTATATGTTCACCATTAATTACCTGTTCATGCACACCCTCATAATGCTTGCTCACTGCAGTATTCTTTCTTATTGCTATATTTTCATTTAAAAAATAGTACACTTTTAATAGAAATATAACATCCTAGGTAAAGTTTTGATTCATGTTTATATTGTATAATGTTCAACACGGTTAATACATTTCTCCCTTCAAACATTTCAGTTTTTTTTATGGTGAAACCATCCAATTTTTTTAAGTTTTTGTTTTAATATGTATGTGTTACTTATTTGAAAATCAGAGTTACAGAGTAGGGGTGGGAGTGGGTGAAGCCAAGAGGAAAAGCACACTGCCTAAACAGTTTGTGTTCCTCTAAGTTTAAGTCAAGTGAGTCTTCAATATAGGAAGCAGGCAGCACATAATGTCTGTGTTTTTGTAACATTAGCACACAGGAAGAACTTTACTGGATAATTCTGAATGACACTGAGCAATAGTGGTTATTCCTCTCTGAACAGAAGAAAGGCCCGTTTACCACAGCACTATGAAATGATGCAAATTCACTTTTTCTTTTTAAAAATCATAGGAGCTGTGAATAGGAAAAGATTAGCAGGACTTCATAAAAGGAAATCTGACTTAGGCTCATTCTTTTTTTTAATATTTAATTTTTTGATGTTCATTACAAGGGTGAGGTGATGGGGATTACAGGTCCATGTTGGCCACTGGTAGGGATGGAGAAGTTGGGGGAGGTGAGAGGGGAGAGAGAAAGATGTCCCCGGGGGTGGGGATGGCGTGGGAGAGAGGATGCTCTTCTTGCTATCAGACCACATTACTGTATGGTTATGATCTCTCTCTCTTTAATAAATATTTATTCATTTTTTATTGAAAAGACAATTTAGAGAAGAAGAGAGAGAAAGGTCTTTTACATGCTGGCTCACTCCCCAAAGGGCCGCAGTGACTGATGCTGTGCCGATCTTAAGCCAGGAGCATCTGGGACGACTTCTGCCCATTCCATCACCTGTTAAATGTATGGGTTTTTGGCATAGCAGATAAGATGCGTTTGGAATGGCTGCATCCCATATCAGAGTGCTTGGATTTTGAATCACTGACCCCAATTCCAGCAGTAATGACTGCAGTGCCTAAGGCCCTCACACCCACATCCTTGGGAAACACAGTCACTGAAGAAATAGAAATCAAAACCTTCCCGAAGCAAATAAATGATGCTATTATGTGACCTATGAGTCAATGAAGAAATTAAGAAAAACGCTTTCTATTCCCATTCAGGTTGCAACAGGTACTAGAGCTCCTTTCCTATGTTGACAGATATGTCATTGTGTGATACACTACATTTTATTTTTTTATTCATCGTTAATGGACATTTGGATTATTTCTGCTTTTTGGCTGTTACAAAGAGATACAACAACACTTGTATACAAGTTTTTGTCTCAACACCTGCTCTCAATTCTGTTTGTGTTTCTCTTCCTAGAAGTGGAATGTAAATTTATTTTTACTCACTGAGAATGTATTTTGGTAAGATACCTACATGTGTGGATATAGTACAATATCGATTAGCTAAGTTGGATGTTAGAAAACATTAAGGAAGTTAGAAGTACAAAATAGAAAAGACTATTTAGACAAAAAAACTAAATTTTCTACAGATTCACATGCTTGTTATCGTTAGACTGAGCATTTTTCTTTGTACAGATACAACAGATGTTGAAGATTTTTGTAAGTTAGAAATGAAACCTAGAAGTAAAATGTTTACACAAGCTACAGAGCCTGAAAGACAGATCTGATAACACTAAAGAGAAGATCTATGCAAGAAAGAGGGATAAAAGTTGAAAGACAACTGGGACATCAGAAGACACTACTTGTAACAGCAGTGGTAAAATACACTTAATGTGTAATACACATTAAACAAATACACATAATGTGTCAATAGTTGAAGTAAGCCATCAGGAATGGGGCCAGTAGAGTAGCACAATGAATTATGTTGCTTCCTGAATCCCATATGGATAGTGATTCAAGCCTAGTGTTTCAATTCTGATCCAGCTCCCTGGTAATGTGCCTAGGGAATCAGCAGAGGATGGGCTAAGAACCAGGATCCCTGCAACTATGTGGGAGACCTGGACAGAATTCTAGGCTCCTGGTTTTTGTCTGGCACAGTCCCAGGCACTGCAACCCTCTGGAGAACAACCACTGGACAAGAGATCTCTCTTTGCGTTTGTATCTCTCCCTCTCTCTGTGACTCTAACTTCCAAATAAAGAAGTCTCCTTCTAAGGTCATCTAGAACACAATGTGGTACAATAGGACCAGCATCTATTTTTTAAACTGAAAGGTTTTTTTCTCTTGAGGGGAGGGAGAATTTATTAGATTGGAAAATATTAAAAGACAAGCTGCATTCAGTCTTAATGGGGGATGCGGAGTTGGTCATTGCAAAGCAGTGTTGTTGGGAGATGCATTTTGGAGGGTAAGCTGACATCATGGTATTGATGGGAGAGTGGATGCATACATTGATGTAGATGGGGAGCCCAGACACAGGCCTGCATAGGTCTTTGACAAAGAGGCAAAGGAAATTTAATAGAAAAAGGATACTAAGGGCCCGGCGGCGTGGCTTAGCGGCTAAAGTCCTCGCCTTGAAAGCCCCGGGATCCCATATGGGCGCCGATTCTAATCCCGGCAGCTCCACTTCCCATCCGGCTCCCTGCTTGTGGCCTGGGAAAGCAGTCGAGGACGGCCCAAGGCTTTGGGACCCTGCACCCGCGTGGGAGACCTGGAAGAGGTTCCTGGTTCCCGGCTTCGGATCGGCGCGTACCGGCCCGTTGCGGCTCACTTGGGGAGTGAAACATCGGATGGAAGATCTTCCTCTCTGTCTCTCCTCCTCTATGTATATCCGGCTTTCCAATAATAATAATAAAAAAAAAATCTTTAAAAAAAGAAAAAGGATACTAAAATATGGTAGTAAAACAACTCGACTGTAAGTGACCAAGTCTAGACACTGACAGCAAACACTTCCACAAAAATTAATCTATCACAGTAAAATTTCAAAGAGCTAGAAATAGAAAATCTTAAATGCTACTAGTTAAAAAGGTTATTTACAAGGAAAATAAAAGTGATCAGATTTCATCAGGAGCAATTGATGCATAAAACAAATGTGTAATGTATTCAGAATCAGTGGGAAATTTTCTTTTAAAAAAGACTCATTTGTTTTGTTTGAAAGGCAGACTTTACAGAGAGAAGAAAGATAGAAATCTCTTCCATCTCCTGGTCCACACCCCAAGCAGCCAAAATGGATCTGATCCAATCAAAGTCAGGAGTCAGGAACTTCTGGTTTTCCCACATGTGTGCAGGGACCCAAGAACTTGGGCCATCCTCTGCTTCTTTCCCAGGCAAGCCAGGAATGTGGTTGGACATGGAGCAACCGGTACTCCAACTGGCTAGTTTGCTATCCTACTGTGCCACTTTGAGAACTTTTTGTTTCTTTTAAGACATTTATTTATTTGAAAGGCAGGATTATGGAAGGAGAGAGGGAGAGACAGAGAAAGAGAAAGAGAGATTGTCAGTGTATTAGTTCACTCCTCGAATGATCACATCAGCTTGGGCCAGGCTGAAGTTAGGAGCCAGGAGTTTCACCTTGGTTTCACATGTGGGTGGCAGGAGCCCCAAACACTTGGTCTATTTTTCATTGCTTTCCCAGGTCAGGGAATTGGATTGGAAGTAGAGGAGCCGGTAAAAACCAGTGCCCATATAGGATGCCAGTGTTGCAGGCTGTGGCTTATCCCACTGTGCCACAATGCCAGCCCTAATGGGAAAGTTCTGTGGACAGAAGAAAGGGAGTCAATAAAGCATCTCTATGTGTTTTATATTGGTATGTGTTTATGTCTCATCTGACAGTGATAAGAGGTATTGCATCATGCAAACTAGAAGTGTGGATTTGCACCAAGGTGGTAAACTGGCAGAGAAATTTCATCAGGAGGATTCCTTTTCTATAACTCAAATACTTCCAAGTAGAATGTGATGGTAGTCAGATTCCAGCGGCAGGTTTGGAGGTATTTAATAATCGAAACAATATTGAAATCGTAACAGGTGCACAGCACGGTAACTCTCTATAACGAGAACTGAATGGGGGGGCACTAAGGATGAAGAGATGAGTGCATTCAGTATTTCCTTAAATAATTAAGTAATGTAGATTTGGGCACCTCTAATTTTTAATTTATTGTCTTCACACTAATTGTGGTAGAGCAGTTATTAATGATATTAGTGTAAACTTTGTGCCACATTGGACTTCTGTCTCTAGCAGCTGACAGGGCTTAGTTTAAAGGAATTTTTTTTTGCACAGGTCAGTTACTCATAGCATGACAGCTCCTTCTGATATGAGAAATGCTTTGAATAGAAAGCTTTACTCCAAAAACAATGCAATATAGCTTGATCAGCTAATCAAAAAGTATAATGCTAGGAAATGCAATGTATCATCTCATCTACTTGCCAGGCATGGTTTTCCAATGAGAATTACTTTGTACACCAGCAGATGGAATTTTATGCAAGCACAAAGAGAAGTGTGCCAGGGCAGTAAGGAGAGAGATTTCAAAGCATCACTGATAACTCTGCCTAACATAGGACTGAAAGAACCAAATATTCAAATGGGTGCTTGCCAGACATCAGACCTCTCGGTTTAGCCAGTTATGTAAATGAAACCTAAGGAATGATTTGGATTAGGCACACGTTTGGACGACGGCCTTCTCTTGTAAAGCCAAATCCTGCGTCTACATTGCCTTCTCCCCCTCCCGCCCCAACTGGTTTTTGCTTCCTCTTCACTTTTTACAACTCATGGAGAAACTCTCCAAGCAACTGTAGGCATGCAGAATGTAAGAACTTTATTGAACTGATAACTGTCATTAAGATGTAAGTTGCTGAAACAAGGGAGTTTTAAAAAATTTATTGGTAGTTTTGTAGGTTCAGCAGGCAAGAATTCTACAAAATTGGTTACATTGGTTTTAAAGCAAAAAATAATCATATAGTATTTTGTTTTCTGGTTTGATTAAGTCAAATAAAATCTCACAGCGTGATGATAACAAAACATTCCATTAGGACTGCGAGTCCCACATTTGTGTCTAAAACTTATCCTAGGGTCCTTATGCGTTGAAAGACAGTCATCCTGGAGACAGTGTGGCATAGTGGATTAAGCCATCACTGGTAGTGGTTGCATTCCATTTAGAATGCCACTTGAGTCCGAGCTACTCATGCTTCCAATCCAACTGTGCTAAAACATCTAGGAAGGCATCACATGCTGATTCAAGTACTTACAGCTGTGGTACCCAGGTGGGCGACCAGCAAGGAACTCCTCCTGGCTTCTCCTGGTTTCAGTCTGGCTCAGCCCTGGTTATTGTGGCTATTTTTTGTAAACTTCTGTATTTTTATTAGAAAGATAGATTTATAGAGAAAGGGAGGGACAGAAAGATTCTCCATTAGGTGGTTCACCTGACAAGTGGCCAGAATGGCCAGAGCTGGGTCAATTGATGCCAGGATCTTCTTACGGGTCTCCCATGTGGTTGCAGGGGCCCAAGGCTTTGGGCCATCCTTTACTATTTTCCCAGGCTACAGGCAGGGAGCTGGATGGGAAATGGAGCAATTAGGACATGAGCAGGTTCCCATCTGGGATTCCTGTGCATGCAAGGTGAGGATTTAGCCACTAGGCTATCTCGCTGGGCCCTACTGTGGCTATTTGAATAGTGAACCAGTGGATGGATCACCTCTATCTCTTTCTTTCTCTTCCGCTCTCTGTGACACAACCTTACAAATAAATAGATACACAAATGGTGAATTTAGGTTGTCCAACGTTGCATAGTGGAAATATCGTTATAAGTACTTGCTTATACCCATGTTCCTTATCTTCACATCAGACATTGATTCCTTTCTAGAAGTGGAATTTCTGACTTAGATTTGTCTATGTATTTAAAACGTTGGTAAATATTACAGTGGGTGTTGTGGCAGAGCCGGTGAAGCCACTGTTTAAAAGACTGATTTCCCATGTGGGAGTGCTGGGGACAAGTTCCGACTGCTTGGTTTGTGATTCAGCTGCTTATGTTTATCCTGCAAGGCAGCAGGTGAGGGTGCATGTAGTTGCCTCCCTGTCACCCAGTTCGGAAGCCCAGTTGGACATCCAGTCTGCTGTTTTGACCTAACCCAGCCTTGGCTGTTGCTGTAGGCATTTGGGGAATGAACCAGAAAATTCCTCCCAGCCCTCTCTCCTTCTCACCTTCCCTTCCTCCCTCTTATACTTGCTTCATGTCCTGCGTTCAGATACACAACATGAATTTTAATGCCTTGGGAATTTTAAGTCAGTGCCACAATATATACAATCTCATACCTGGTTATTATTAAAAAAGTTAACAGCTAATAAATATTGATGAAGATATTTGAGATAAATGAAGTCTTGCACATCATTGGAGAGGATGAAAATTGGTACAACAGTTAGGAAAACAGCAGGGGGTACCTCAAAATATTAAAAATAAACTTGTCATTTAACTAATAAATGTCCCTGTTGGCTCTATATATATCCAAAGAAAATAAAATCACTACAATGAAGAGATAGTTGTGTTCCCGTGTTCATTTTAGCATTGTTTATCTTAACCACGATAGGGAAACAGCCAAGTATTCACTCATGGGTGAACAGAAAGGACATGTATATGTAAAATACATTTTTTAGTCTTATATAAAAAAGAAAGTCCTATAATTTGTGGTAATATGATGAATCTGGAAGGCATTGTACTAAATGAATTAAGCAAGAATAGAATAGAAAGACAAATATGAGATAATCTCACATAGAATGAAAAAAGTCAAATAGAAATGAAGTGTAGATGGTTAGAGTGTGGGGGATGTGGAGAGATGAGGCCTAGTTTCAGCAGTAAAATGAATGTGTCCTGAGGACCCAAGAACAACATAATGACTATAGTTAATGAAGACATTTTGTATACTTGAATAGACCTTAAATGTTACACACACACACACACACACACACACACACACACACACACACAGATACTATTTTTAAGTAATGGGTATGTTACTTAGGTTGTTTATGATAATGCATTTGTAATAAAGAACATAAAATTACACAACTGAAATATATACAATTTAGATTTTTCCATCATTCTTCCATAAACGTGGAAAAAATAATATAAATCAAAGTGGCCACATGATGGTGCCAAAACCTTGGTAGTTAATATGGGCTTGAAGTTATTCTTTAGAAAATTCCTTCTCTAGAAATGCCGCCACCCTGTCTGTGTGATTTATTTAAAAAACCAAATTTATTAAGTGTAAGTGAATGCTTTTGGCATGTGTTTTTTCACATTTAAAAATATTTTATTTTGTTTTATGACACAGTTTTTAAGGTAATATTTCATTCTATGTTCTTAAGCTAATAAGTAGATCTGACTTTGTTCTCATTATGTCTTACTTGTAAAATTGAAATTTTCTAAATCCACTGCAGTATATTCTGTGTGGTACCATCCTGTATTTATTTATTTACAAGCAAGACCCACAGGATCTTTACATAATACAACTCACATTCCTTTCAGAATGCAGAAATTTCTGTACAGTATTTTAAAAATATATATGGAGCTTCAGGTAGAGATATTTATAAATATGACATTTGGCATGAGGCGATTCTGTCCCTCGCCTGTGTGTGTGCAGTTAATCTTTAATTTATATTTGCTGACAGTCACTGCAAGTGTGAATTAATGAAAACCCAAAATACTGTTGGTATTTTTCCTTCCAAATTAAATTGCCACTTATTATTGTTGAGTATGAGAGATAGAATAGAGAGATTAATTAGTGTTAGAGATGTAATCATTAGGGCATCTTGGAGACTAAGTAAGGATCATTTATTTCCTTAATGAATCTTTTCTGAGCATTTGACAGGAGCTCAGGGCTGTGTTTTTGGTATGGGTAAATGACCTTCAATCCCATAAATGAGCACTTTCAAAATTGCAAATGCCATCAGCACCCACAGCCATGAGAAACACAAATCCTTTTTTTTAAATTAGTTATTTTGCATTATGTGACAGTTTTATAGGCTCTGGGAATCCCCCCACCCCTCCCACACCCTTCCCCCCGGTGGATTCCTTTACCTTGTTGCAGTATTACAGTTTAAATTCAATCAAGATTCTTTCTTTGCAAACATATACCAAGCATAGAGTCCAGCTACTTATTGTCCAGATGGGTTGAACAGTTTCTTGGGGAGACTATTTCTGGTCTGAAGTTAAAGCTGGTAGAATATCATCCCAGTCAATTAAGAGTCCCAATATAACATCAACAGCAATTTGCAACATTATGGAATTGACATGGTTTTGAGTAACCAGTATGTTTAAAAAAAAATGCAAGTTCTTAACCACATCCTATGATTAGCTCATTGACATTTTAATTTTAGTCTATATACAGGACCAGCTGCTATATACCTTAAAATGGCAAACAAACAATCATGCAAACTAAAAAAAAACCTAAAATAAATAGACAAACAACAAAAAGTAGAGCTTGGAATCTGACAGGAAAGAGCTGGCGTGGATCTGCTCATGCCTCTCTGGGTGGAACACAAAGATTAGTCACTCCTCACCATGGTGTTGAGGATTTTCCTGCACATCCCCCCCAAAACAAACAAACAAAAAAATGTTCTGCACCTTAATTGTCGACAAATGTGTTGTTAGAGTTACAAGCCAGTCTAGATTATCCTAAAATCTGCCAAGATCAGCAAATCATACTTCAGCACAACAAATGGCTAAATACTAAAATGAAAGAGAAACACCAATCCTTTGAAGACATTAAGAACGGGAGTCTGGAGTAGCCCAAAGGCACGCTCCAGTTGTAAGGGAAGGGCTGTAACTCAGCTACTTCTGCCTAAATTACGTGTTGCTAGATCTTTCACATTTTCAAGTGATAACAGAAAACATGAATTTTGATGCGAAATGTTTAAATTCAGTTAATAATTGTATTTTCCTTAAAAATATTTATTTATTTGTTTGAAAGGCAGGGTGACAGAAGAATCTTCCATGTGTTGGTTCACTCACCTTTCAGATGTGGCAGGGGACTAAGTACTTAGGCTGTCCTACACTGCTTGTCCAGGGGTGTGAGCAGGAACCTGATTGGAAACAGAACAGCCAGACTACAACTGGCACCTGGATATAGGAAGATGGCATTGCAGGTGGCAGCTTAGCTTGTTGTGTTACAAAGCCGGCCCCAACTAACTAAATTTAAAACTTCATGGTGTAACCCTCCTTCCAGCAACTTTCTGAATACAGATTGGGCTTTTGGGTTGCCATTTCAGGCATTCTCATTTCCATGCATAGAAAAATTCTTACGTAATTTTTCATTGTGGATGGATAATGAAGTTTCAGGGTGCAGTTGTCCATCAGAAAAGTCTGAAGGGCATGACACTAAGCTGAGCTGGCGGAACACACTTCCAAATGGACATTGGCCTGGCACTGACTTCAGGGTTTCAAAGGCTTTTGGTATTTTGGCTCATATTGTTAACAATGCCATTTCCAAAGCTTGCTCAACAATGACTCTTCCATCCCTGCCCTCCCCATTCACTTTGATCATTTCTGTATTGGGCTAGCTAAAACAGATTATTTGGCTGATTCTAGTGAAGAGTCTGGGCTTGCTACAAAGGCAACTTATGAACAAGCCATCTTTCAATTTTTAAACATTTTCTGGCTTGTGAGGACATGTGATGATTGTTTAATCAATAGATATTCATTGAGTGTCTGCTAAGTGTAGATTTTCTGTTGGTACTGGAGGGAGAGGTGGGGAGAGGAGATGGGCAATACTGAACCAAACAGAATCTTGCTCTCATAGGCTTTACCTTCCAGAGAGGAGGATGAACAATGGATATACATACATATATTATAGATAGCAATAATTGCTAGGAAGAAAAAAATGAAACCAATCAAGGGGATTAAGTGGAGAGTGTCATTTTAGATGATGTGTTTATAGAGGACTTCTCTGAAAGGACCACATTCTAGCAAATGAGATGGCTCAGCCATTACCCCATTTCTGGGACAAGGTAACAAGAAGTGCAAAGACCCTCAGCCATACTGTTTGGTGTGTTGAGGAATATCAAAGGGGCTGGTGTAGATGGAAAGTGACCAGCCTGGTGAAGAGTAATAAGAAACAAGATTCAACATGTAGCCAGACAGCAGACCATGTAGGATTTCATAGACAGGATGAAGACTCTTGTTCTAAAAATGTGGGAAAGCTGATAGAAGGATGACATCCTTGGATGACCTTGCAAAAGCTTCCTGTGTCTCCTATAGGAGTAAGGGCTCATGCAGAGACACCTATGAACAGGTTCTGTCAGAGACCAGGTAGATGGGTGCTGGACAGGACCAAGAGTGGCAGATGTGCTAACAAGCAGTGCACAAAGGTAACCTGTACTCTGTGTTTAGGATCACTCAGAGGCTGCATTATTTGGAATATAATTCTTAAACTTTTTCTTCACGTGACTTTCTGTTTCTGTGATCTCTTAGCTAGCCCAAGTTTTTCTCTGTTAGACATACTGCATTTTACTGAAATGGTTCATCACATATTTGCTAAATTTGCCTGACTTTTCTTTTTCTTTGAAAAAAAATGTGAAAGATACTAGGGAGGAAAGAGAGGGAGGGAAGCGGAGAGAGAGAGAGAGAGAGAATAGGAGAGAGAAAACATTCCATCTTCTGATTCATTTCTCTAGTGGCTGTAACAACTGAGGCTGGACTAGACGAGCTGGGGGTTAAGGTCTAAGTCTGGGTCATCCACGTTGGTGGCAGTGACCCAAGTACTTGAGGTATTGCCTGTTGCCTCTCAGCGTGAGCTGAGCTTGGGTTTGAAGCTAGGTACACTGTTATGGGATGTGGACCAAGCAGTACCTTAATGGCTAGGCCAAATGCTTGGCCCCAATTCTTTTTGTTTTAGGACCATGCCTTATTTCTTCCCAGTACCTGGCATTGCGTTTGCACCTAATGGGTATTAAGTGAATGTTTGCTCTTTCACTCCCTCTCTATCATATTATATATATATATATATATATATATATATATATATATATATATATATATAATATGTTGTATATATTAAGTGGATGTTTGTTTTCTCTCTCTCATTATTGGGATGTTTCAATAATTGAGAAGAAGGAAACTATTAGAAGACAAAACTGACTCGAGTGTTAAGGCTATTGATGGCTTGTCATTTTGGCAGAAAGCTTTTGTGAGCCTGCAAGAGCCTGGATGTTCTTGGTGCTTAGCTTCAGTCTGGTGGTTTTCTTACATCCTAAACAACAGGTGGAGAGAAAACTTCCTGTATGCAATCTTAAGACACCATCTCTGTGTAGGACCCCATGATGTAGCAAATTTATGAATGTGCAGCTTTTGAAATTTCACAACAAATGCATTTACATTTTCTCTACCTTTGGGAGTCAGTAGTAATTGAAAGCATATTGACAGTAGAGGGATAATTATGGATGTGACATTTATATCTGAGCTTCTCTGAAGCTAAAGCATTTGAGTTGTGTGCTCCGTGTTTATATAGAACCACATTCCATGTGTCAAGTCTTCCTCCACTTTGAATATGAAATATGGGAGAAAAAAAGTGTCAGAAATGATCTTACTGAAGGTATTCTCGCAAGCAGGCAGTAATACTCTACAAGAAATAACATGAGCATACTTTGAAATGAAAATGGAAGAATAGGGCAGGCAGATGTGAGCCATGGACTGGGCACCCAGGAAGCAGACTATCCTTGGGGCTTTAATTCTTGTGACTTAAAGCGTTCTTTGTGGCTCTGGTTAGGGAACATGTGTTAAGTAAAAGCACGTTATCATTCAATAAATACATTGACAAGGAATTTCAAATATGTGATGTTTGCGGCAGGTGTAATAACTGCGCTGGGTAAATTTTACCAGCAGGAGGTTTTGTTTTGATTGCAAGGAACAGAAAACTCAGGGTGAGGTTATTTTTATTCACACAATGAGAGAATCAGAAATAAGCAATTCAGAGCAGTCGTTATGGCTCCACAAAAGCTCTTCCTAGCTCTTCATTCTGCTGTCCTTTGCAGTGTCACTTTCATAGTCTTTGTTGCAAGATGTTTATGTCTGTGTTCCAAATAGCTTTTAATGTGTTCTCTACCAAACTGCCTAACCCCTAGGAGGCATTCAAATACTTATTGAATACATGAGTGCGTGGAGATTCCATGAAAAAAAAAAAACCCTGAAGTATCAAAGTGAAAATACACTGTTGCAAATTACTTAATAACCAATGATGCACCAGATGATCTGAGCAAGTTGTGTTTCCCAGGTAGTCACCAACATGTTTGGAGTGCAAGATACTTGCTAGGGCTCAGGACCCGTGAGAGGAAGAGGACTGGAATGAGCATTCCCCAGAGGAGAGATACGATGGAAGTCCCATGGAGTCCCTGTGTAGAACAAGCTTTGTCTGTTAAGGTTGTCTTATATTAGGCTGATACAACGGGGTCTTCATATAGCCACTCTGTCATCCTCTACTCAGCCACCAGAGATAGGCTAGGATGGTTCTCTGCAGGTAAGACCATGAAGGAATTTGACAGATGAAGGTTTTCTGGTGATTTAACTCCCCACACCTAGGTAGAAAGTAATTTCTGAAAGTGTGATCTGAAAGCTGACTTTCCATATCTGCTACATATTTAGCTTTATCTGTCATGACACAAATGTAAAATGACAAGATCCAAGAAATAAAAGGTAAGAAAAAAAGAGGTGTAACAGCAGCAGAAAATGCAACTTGAAAAAACAAAGTATCTAATTCACTTTGAGCTGCTGTAATCAAACAGCATAAACTGGGTGGCTTAAACAGCAGATATTCATGTATCAGAGTTCTACAGACAAGAAAGACCCACACCACGGTGCCAGCAGCACTGGTTCTGTGAGTGCAGTCTTCCAGGCTTGCACCTGCCAGCCCTCACGCTGCATCCGGACTTGATGGGGTTTCCCTCTTCTTGAAGAACAGAACGTGTCTCCAGACCTTCTTCATTCTGATTTTTTTTTTCATGCTTGCTTTAGATCCAACTGGCAGTGTTTCTGCTGATAGGATCCCATCTCTCTTCCTAACTTCTATTAGAGATGGCTGGTTAAGTCTGTCATTCACTCCACACTCTCAAATATTTGGTCAACCACACACTTCTCTTGAGAATATCTTTCCTTTTTTTTTTTTTTAATATGGGTAGGTTGGGATTTTTTGAAATTTTTTTTTATTAATAACTGTCAAAGTAATTTCTCTCATTTTCCATATCATTACAAGCAGTTAAAAGGAACCCAACCAGCTGTTTCATACTTTGCATAGAAGCTTCCTCAGCTACATACCCACTGGTGCTCCCAAGAGCCAGAGTGGGTGTAGGACAGGCTGGGCTAGGCGTCTGCACCTCCTAAACCATGTGAGAGCAGGGTCTGGGTTTGGGGTGACCTAGCAAGACTAGGCTGAATGAGTGTGGGACTATCAAGCAAGACCACTATAGCTGCCAGGACAAAAGGTGGGCCAAGTCAGGCTAGGCCAAGAACCTACTGTGTGTGTGAGATCTGAGACTGGGAGGTGACACAGTCCCTGTAGATGAGTGCAAGAACCAAGGCTGAGAGCAACCTAGACCAGGACAGGTTACCTTACCTGCCAGCATACATGTGGGTCAGGTTTAGGGGCGAGCCAAGATGAGCCAGTTCATAACACCCACTGGTAGATGTGAGAACCAGGGTTGTATTTGATTATATTACATGTATTTTCAAAGTATAAGTATATACTGTTATATGCTTCCTCTTAGAGTTGCTTTTGATGTATCCCACAAGTATACTATGCTTTTGTTTTTATTAGTTTCAAATAATTTTTACATTTTTCCTAAACATTTTACTTATTAATTTATCTGTTTTTTTTTTTTTTTGTTTTGAGATGGAGAGAGAGAATGAGAGCAAATAATCCCATCTAGATTTTTCTCCCCAAATGCTTGGCATGGCTGGGGTTTAGCTAGGTTTTAAACAGGAACTTGGGACTAATCTAAGACTCTCATGTGGGTGACAGGAATCCAAGTCCTTATGCCCCGACTTGTTACCTTCCGGGGTGCACAGGCAGCAAAGTGGAGTTGAGAGCCAGTGTTGGGACTCCAACCCAAGTGTTCTCCACGGGTGTGAATGTTTCACCCGTACCTTAACCATTAGGTTCAACACTTGTTTTAGAAATGAGAGAATGTTCCATGCACTGATTCAAAGAAGGTATTGTCTGTGGCTATTCGATGTAATGCTCTGTGCATGTCTGTTAGGTTCATTCGATCTGAGGTTTCCTTGTTGAGTTTTTGTTGTTGGTCAAAGTGGGACATTGAACTTCTTACTACTGTGCTGGAACTTCTACCCTTTTAGATCTGATAATATTTGTTTTATAAAACTGAGTGGATTGGCACTGTATGCAAATACACCAAGTTTTCATATACTTTGGTTGACTTAATCCCTTGATCATTGTGTCATGATCTTTGTTTCTCTTAGTAGTTGGAAGTGTATTTTGCTGAAATAAGTATGGTTCGTCTGCAATTACTGTGAAATTTTGGTTTCTATTTTCATGAAGCATCTTTTCCCATCCTTTCACTTCCAGTTTCTGTTCCATTACTGATGAATTGCATTCATTAGAGGCAGCCTATCATTGAGTATTATTTTTTAATCCATGGAGAATTTTGTTCTGTTGCATTTTAACTGGGGAATTTAGTGTATTTATATTCAATATTATTATTACTAAGTAATGACTTAGTTCTATCAAAATACTCTTCTGATAGTTTTGCTTAATCTTTATTCCATTTCTAGTGGCTGTCATATTTCAGCATATTTTTACAATGGTTGTTAAATTTCTGTCGTTTCTCTATGTAGGATTCCAAAGCATCTTTTGTGAGACTAGTTTGGTGTCAATGTATTTTCAAGTTAAGACATTTTTTATTCTGCTTGATGTAGTTTGTTTTTGAGGTTTTCAACTGTGCTTTTTTTTTTTTTTCTTTTTTTGATTTGCAGAGTTCTCAATATCCCAGATATCTGCTTGGTTATTTTTTTTTTAAAGATCTCTGCTTCTTTGTTGAATTTTTCATTCATATTATGCATTATTTTCCTGATTTTATTCAACTACTTATCTGTATCCTATTGTATCCTTATAATCCCTTCTTTAGAATCAGGTATTTTGCCAATCTCCTTTACTTGCAAGTCTGTCTTCCTTTGGTGGTATCGTATTTCCTGGCTTGTTTATAATTTCTGTGTCGTTGCACTGATAGCTGTGCATCTGGTGGATCAGTTGTTTGAAGAGTGTCTTTCACACTGAGACTTTATCCTGAGTATGTGCCTTCAGGGTCAATTTGAAAGGATCTTTTGGTTTTGCTTCTACTGGGAATGCTATAGTATAACCTTCCTGTATGTATTCTTCCACTGCAATTAAAGTCAGTAGTAGTTATGGTGTAAGATGTTCCTCTCAGATCCTGGAAGGGTATGTGGGTCTCAGTAATATCCTACGGGGCAGTGTTTGTTGTCACAGGGACACCAACTCTCAGCCTGTTGTGGCTAGGGTTGTGGGAGCACCATTCCGTAGACCTGGAGGAGTCATTCCTGTATCTGCATTGATAGGGGAATGGTGGTGCAACCTAGCAGTAATATTCCTATTCCCACAGTGCAAGTCCTAGGTTTGTTTTTGATGTTCTGTTTATTTTGAACTTGTAAGATTAGCAGTGACACCATTTTAAAAAGAGGTGCTTATTTGCTTGAAAGGCAGAATAACTGGAAGAAGAGAAATAGAGAAAAAAAAGACAGATTTTGATTTGCCGCTGCACCACCTGAATAGGGCTGAGGAAGGCTGAAGCCAGCAGCCAGGAACGGTTTCTGGTCATCTCAGATAGGCAGCAGGGGCTCAAGCATTTGGGCCATTGTTTGCTGCTTTCACGGGTGCATTAGCAGGGAGATGGACCGGCAGTGAGAGTAGCCAGAACTTCAGCTGGAACATTATGGATGTCAGCGTTGCAGTTGATACCTTAACATACTGCACTACAGTACTTGCCCCAGGAGTAGATTCCTATGCAACATCTTGGCATCCACCTACCTGGCTGTGTGCTGGAGGTTGGGAACTGAGGGTATGGTTCCTTGATCCAAGTCTTGGTCCGTGGAACAAGCCTGGAAGTGGAGACCATATGGCCTTGTCTGACTCTAGGTTTCACTGTATCAAACTTGGTACTGGATTTCAGCTTATGGTTTGATCTTTATTCCTTTTCCCCTCCAGGCTGCATCAGTTTAATGTGTGGGAACTAGATATCCTTCCTTCCTGCCTTATTCAACTCATCCTTTTGTTTACTAACACTAGGTACAATGGTCCCTCTCCTGGCTTTCTTAGCTTTTGTGAAGGTTGTCTGCATGAAAAGCAGTTAAAGTTGATGTCTCTGCGAGAACATCACTAAAGCATCTTATTCAACTTGCTCTTATTCTGACTTTACCTTTCAATACCCTCCTACTGGAGCCTAAAGATCCGATGGAAGAATTTTGAATGGGTGGAACGAACATTTGAAGCATAATTGAAAATGATGGCTGTGATGCTGACACTTAGTCTGACTTTGCCTACATAGATGAAGAATTGATAATAGAGTGTTTCTGTTGGACAGCGGTCCATGCGAGGGCAGAGTGCTCTTTAGCAGTTACTGGTGCTTAACACTGGTTTGATTGAGGGTACAGAGTTTATACATGGATTTTAAACTTTTTTTTATTGGGAAGGTTTTATTGGAAGATTTACAGAGAGGAGACAGAAGAAAAAGGATCTTCCAGCTTCCGGTTCACTCCACAAGTGGCTACAGTGGCTGGCGTCGAGCCAGTCAGGAGCCTCTTCCAGGTCTCCCACATGAGTGCAGTGTCCCAAGGACTTGACCCATCCTCCACTGTTTTCCCAGGGCATAAGCAGAGAGCTGGATCAGAAGTGGAGCAGCCAGAATACGAACTGGCACCCATATGGGATTCTGATGCTTGCAAGTAGAGAGGATTAGCATGTTGAGCCACTGTGTTGATCACCGTATATAGAGTTTCTGATGCGAGTTGTTCACTATCGCCGTTTGGACTAGAGTTGGAGCACGAAGAGCTTTTGCTCTTATGTCACATTTTCCCTTTACAAAGGGTTTGCCACTTGGAGTGCACCCCGAGTGCATGAAGCATGAACCCATGCAGTTGCATAGCCCGCCTTAGTCTGTGTCCTCCCAGCCACTGCTTTGTGGAGGGCCCTCTATTGGCTGGTTTCCTGGGATAAGGCGCAAGCAGACGCTGCAAGTCAGAGCGCGATGAGCCGTAGAGTGATTGTCATAGAGGGGCAACTCCACAGTTCTTAAACAGTGATCAACAAACTGCAGGAACAGGGCTTGCATTCAGGCTCCCATGGGCTTGGTCTCCCAAGTGTAGGCTCAGCAGGGAGTTTCTGAAGGTGAAACATTCTCTTAAATTCTTTACGTTCTGCAAAGAGACTGTGTCTTCCTCTTCGTTACTTTGAGAAAGTCGGCTATGGAATCACCAACACCTTGGTTTTCCATGAGTTTTATAGTTTCAATTTTTTTTTTTCCTCAGCAGGATGGATTTCATGGCTGCACTGCCTTTTGTGCACCCAGAGCAGATCACAGAGCAGCAAGCACTGAGGCAAACCCGGTAGGGGTTTGGGTTTCTCCGAGAAGATCATGGCAGAGGCAAGTGAGTGATGCAAAGGTCTCCCCAGACTTATTCTCTTGCCTAGAGCAGAAGCCCTTAAACAGAGCTCCACCTTGTGGTGAGGAGAAGCAGCAGCGCATGTTAGAGGGAAAAATGGCTGACTTTTTTCTTGATTTCTTTTTTTTTTTTTTAAATTGGGAAGGCAGATTTACAGAGAGAATGAGAGACAGAGAGAAATATCTTTCATTTGCTGGCTTATTCTCCAAATGACTGCAACAGCTGGAGCTGAGCTGATCTGAAACCAGGAGCCTCTTTGAAGTCTCCTATGGATCTCCAGGATCCCATAGGAAACTGCATGGGAAATGAGAGCATGAACCAGAGCTACTGTGGGACGCTGGCGCGTACAAGTGGAGGATTAGGAAACTGAACCACAGTGGGTTATCTGTATGTGTGTGTCGAGAGAAACAGAGAGAGAGAGAGAGAGAGAGAGAGAGAGAGAGAGAGAGAGAGAGAGAATCCTCAAATTCCCCAAATGCCTACCACCGCCTGGGCTGGGTCAGACCACAGCCAGTGCCTGAAAACGTAGGATTCGTACTTGAGTGTCAGGAAAGAAACCACTTGAGTCATCACTTGGCTGCTTCCCAGGGTGCCCCTTAGGAGGAATCTGGAATCAGGAATCCCAAGTGTCTTAATCTCTGGGACAAATAGTCACTGAAAATTTATTTTCTTTCTTATTTAAAAAAAAAAAAAATAAAGGAAGGGAAGCATCTTTTGCTGATTTCCCGGGTGCATTAACAGGGAACGGAATCAGAAACGGAGCAGTTGGGGCGAAACCAGCGCTCCAGCAGGGCTCGCCGGAATTGCACATAATAGCTTAACCCTGTGCATCGCAATGTTGGCCCCTGGATGAGACCCTTGTTTTCAAGAGCATATCAC
The DNA here is from genome assembly GCF_030435755.1 of Ochotona princeps. NCBI lineage: Eukaryota > Metazoa > Chordata > Mammalia > Lagomorpha > Ochotonidae > Ochotona > Ochotona princeps. The sequence continues at coordinate 12,178,762 of NC_080861.1, forward strand.
GGTTTTGAATTTGATGTTTACATCCATCACTTGGACACAAATACATGGCCAATACAGAGTGCTTAGTGACAAAATGCCTTTGCTTTGCCTTTGCTTCCCGTGTGCCCTCGTAAAATGTCATTGATACATAGTCGCCCCGACTTGGGTACTATTTCTGGCCACATTTTCTTTCTCAGGTGACGGCACTAATCAAGGATTGAGATGAGTTGGCTCAGGGAATATTTGCTTTTCGATGATGAATTATTTTTCAGTAATGACTCTTGATAGAGTAAATGCCTCCAGGACCCCAGAGAATGGTTCAGCAGTGATGTGGGTTCAGCGTTTAGGTGGGAGGGAGGAGACAGTCTGGGAAAAGGGCAGGAAGACTTACACCCCATGGGAAATAAAAAACAGGATGTGTTTAAAGGTTTAATCTCGAAGTCTATTTGGCTTTACTTCTTTCGAATATTGCAAATAATACATTTTCTTTTGCCAGTTACACTCTTTATATCAGACCTGAGCAGTCTCAGAAATGCCAAAATATGATCATAAAAGCACCATAAAGAGGAGAAACTGGCATTGCATTCCCAAACCAAAATTATTATTGAAGCAAACAAGTTCTTATGAGTACTGAGACATTTTCAGCCATTATCTCATGCTTTTAATGATACAGTTTTGTTTGGGTTTTTTATTGTATCCTTTTTATTGTAATATTTTATGCCAATATTGCTTGTATGATTGCTTTTGATATTGAGGACGATCTTAATTGTTTTGATAGGAACTCATTGTCAAGAGCTAATTGTGCTTATTTTTAAAGTGTACTGTGTTTTGCTTTGGGAAGGAAGACTTCAGGTTTTATAAATTTGTGAAGAAAACAGGCTTTGTGTGCAGCCTATCAGACCTGCTGCTTCTGTGCCCCTCTGATAGGATTAAAGTGTTCGCTGCTTCCTCCTTGAAAGAATTTGCTTTTCATTTAAAAATAATTGGATTTTGAATCTAATAGTAATAGAAATTTGTCTATCCAAAGAAACAAAAGAAGAGAACATGTATTTACAAAGTAAAATGTAATGGGCCTGGCGCAGTAGCCTAGTGGCTATAGTCCTTGCCCTGAACATGCCAGGATCCCATATGGGTTCTGGTTCGAATCCCAGCAGCCCTGTTTCCCATTCATCTCCCTGCCTGTGGCCTGGGAAAGTAGTAGAGGATGGCCCAAAGCCTTGGGACCCTGCACCTGCGTGGGAGACCCAGAGGAGGTACCTGGTTCCTAGCTTCAGATTGGCTCAGCTGTGGCTGTTTTGCTCACTTGGGGAGTGAATCATTGGACAGAAGATCTTTCTCTCTGTCTCTCCTCTCTGTATGTGTGACTTTCCAATAAAAAAAAAAAAATCAATTCATTAAGAAACAAAGTAAAACATAAGATATATTTCTATATTCTGTAGAAAAATGTTGGATGTGTGTCTAGTAAGTGCATGTGTGCTTATATACATACATCTATGTATTTGAAAGCTGTACTGTTATATATAGTTTGTATATGTATGATTGTCTTGATAAATATAAATAATTCTTTTTTTCACTTAATTTTTCATAGCATTTATATTCTCTGGACATTGTAGTGATTGTAAGGAATTTTAACGTAGGAACTGCTAAATCGTGGTTACTTTCAGTTTTTATAGAACTTATCATATTAAAATTTTTTTCTAGAAAAATTTTTATAAATTTTTGTCTGTGGTTTTGGGGGTTTAACTGTCTTATAATATACTTCTCATCCTGCAAATATGGGCCAAAGTATGAGTGGATGGATGAATGGTTCAATTTTTTCTTTATCTATGTTGATTACATTACAGAAAATGCATCAATTTTGTACACTCCCTTGCAGTGTTTAGGAAAACATACTTCATAATGTCTTCCACCACTATGGATATTGCCATTTAGAAAAAAAAGCTCCATGAGCTCGGCAGTGTGGCCTAGTGGCTAAGGTCCTTGCCTTGATCCCATATGGCTGCTGGTTCTAATCCCGGCAGCTCCACTTCCTCTCTATCTATCCTCCTCTCAGTATATCTGACTTTGTAATAAAAATAAAATAAATCTTTAAAAAAAAAAAGAAAAAGAAGTTCCAGTTACACAAATAATGGGGTCACTAATAAGGGTAGATATATTTTTCATGTTTTTTTTTTTTTTGGCAAATATACTTCCAGATCCCTTCCTTTTCTGATTGAGCTGTTTAATCTTTTCTTTGGCTCTGAGTTCTTTAGCTATTAAAACATAAACTGGTGCAGTGAGGTAAGAAGCCACTGTGGAGCCAGCATCTCTCATCAGAGCACCAGATGGAATCCTGGCTTCCGATTCAGAATCCTGCCAATGCACCTGGGGATGCAATAGAGAATGGTCCAGATGCTTCTGTCCCAGCCATGCGTCTTGGAGACCTATGGGGAGTTCCCTGGCTTTGGTGTGCCCGAAAGTGACAATTGCAGCCGTTTGGGGGATGCCTGAGTAGATGGAAAGCTTTTCTCTGTGTCTCTATTTCCCTCTACCTTTCTCCTAAATAAAAGGTAAAGAATATTAAAAAAAAATACTAAAAAAAAGACTGGTGACTATATTTTTTTGTCTGAGACATAATATTCAGTTTCACTTTATTTTTATTTTATTTTATTTTGTCTGTAGGGGTTTTTATTTTTTTTCCCCTAATGCGCATCGTTCATGAGTCCTTTGTCTTTGGGTTGCATTTTTAAACTTTACCTGAGACTTGCAGTTTTCTCTTAAAAATTTAAGGCTCCAATTGGTGTACAGGGCAGCATTTTGGAAGGTGAATGTGTAGGGAAACTTCACATTAGCTTTGTTTTGTTTCAAATTGTATGTCTATGTGTGTCATTATTTCGTCTTCGTGCTTTGATGCCCAGTGACAATGGTTTATCATGAAGGTATTTTTTAAGATGATCTCTAATGTTCTCAGTGAATTTTATACCAAATCTCAAAAGTATAGGGTAATCACATAGTGGAGAGAGTATAGACTTTGGAGTCCCATTGACATACTTGGGCTGGAATCCTGATTGTTCCTGGTGATGGGTAGTTATGAGTAACTTACAAAATCTCTAGTCACTCTTTATCTGAAAAGTGGGATTGTTAACACTTACCTTATGAAGTAATCATGACCAATTTAGGTGCGATTTTCCTTCTTCTCTTCCAGACTCTTTCCTCATCTTCTCCTCTCCTTTTTGTCTCACTCTATTTTCCCTCCTTTAGCCTTGTAGGTATCTATTGCCATAGTGCATGAATGACTTCGAAATTATTGAAGAAAGAAAATTGCCCACCAATCTTTTCAGTTGTAGAAGTGTCCCTTGTTCCTTTCTGCTGGAAATTCCCTTCCGCATATCTGAGAGCATGTCCTTTGATGTCGCAGACTGAGGAAGGTCTTTCTCTTGCACTCACTGAAATCCATGTCGCTTGGCTCATTTGTACTCTAAAAGATCTTTGTTTCTCCACAAGTGTAATTTTTTTTGAGCATTATTCTTGACATAGTTTGTAAAAATATTAGATACAGAACACATGAGATGCTACTAAGATATTTTCTTTTACCCGGGACAACTGTTAATTTTCTCTAAATTATGTAAATGGAACAATATCAGTGCCATGTTCTGGCACTCTGTCATTTGTCAAAAGGACTCCTGACTCCTTCCTGGATTCACACTGTGGAAGTGTGATGACCCCTGATGACCTCTGTGCCGGTGCTGATTGGACCAGGATGGGTTAATGTGTCAGGAATTCCTAGAACTAGGAACTGTAGCTTTCTCTACTCTGGCCTTTCAGTAGGAGTTGAGTACGGTCAGAATGGTGAAGTGGCTATCCTAAGTGAGTAGCTCAATGTCCTGAGGAAGGGCTAAGCACAATACTAGGGGTAGGGACAGTGCGAGAGGACAAAGTGCTCTCAGCAAAGCAGCATTGGCTCCTGAAGGTGTTGGAAGCCTCCGTGCCAGTCCATTCTGGAGGCCAGATGGTATTTCTGTATTTGGAGTTCATGAGTGATCCCTTCATCATTATGTCACATTCTCGTTTTTCTTAATCTAACTTTCATTAGTTTCCCTCACATACAGCGGAAGAGACCTTTCTCTTAGCCCAAATGTAAAACGCTCAGTTACCACTTATCTGTCTATTAGCTCTCCATGTTTTGATTCCAGAGAATTCTTCCAAATGAATATTTTCTCCCTCCAATTCATCACACTGCTCTGTCCGTGTGTGATGATTCTCTGAAACCAGATAGAACCCTTTGCACACATGAAAAAAACCACATCCAGGTTGGGTTTGCTTAGTGCTATCCTGTTTGTACTAGGTTGGACATGAAAAAAACCACATCCAGGTTGGGTTTGCTTAGTGCTATCCTCTTTGTACTAGGTTGGACAGAATTATTTTTGTGTCCATTTTATGAAAGACAGCACAGGAAGGAAGCAGTAATCTTGGAGCTTGATGACATTTGATTCTCCTTGTGCGGATTCCTGTTCACATTTTCCAAGTGTGCTCTGCCTGCATGTACCTTTTTTTGTAAACACAGAAACCGTGTGTAGATCCAGTGTCTGATGTCTGCCAAGTTCATGCCCTAGCCTCAGAGAATCGTCTGATCCATCCTGAAGCCTCCTACAGCTTTGCCCCTATGATCACAGCTTTTTAGATCAGTGGACTCTTGACTGTAGCTGGGTTGACGTGGAGTCTCTTTCCCAGGAATCTAAAATAGCATACGCATGCTAGTCCGCTGGAGCTGGGTGTTAAAGATGAACGGTCATAGCACGCCCAGTACTGAATGTCACTGCAGAGAGTGGATGCCAGAGAGAGAATATTAAAAAGGTTTTTAATAAGAGAGAAGTTGAGTTATGCTGTATAGAAAAGAATTGGTCTGTCCTTTGTCCCAAGTTTCTGGCATGGAGCATCTAAAACTTTTGGAATTTCCCAGTGATGGCTGTGTCTTTGTTATTCATGAGCCCCTTGCATCACATCTGAATTTATGCTAGTGGGCTAACTCCAGGTCAAGCCTTAAATAACTTCTAGACTGGCCTTTAGAAAGACCAACTGCATGATTAGAGGGTAGAGACTTTCAGTCTGTCTGACTTCTGGGGAGCAAAGGAGGGCTGGAGACTGAGTTCAAGTGCAGGGCTAGTGTTTTAATCCATGATTCTTGTATGATGATGAACCAGTGACCACTCTGGGCGCCAGAGCTCAGTGGGACTTTGTGACAAATGAACACATCGATGTGCTGGGAGGTTGACTTGTCCTGAGTCCACAGCGAGAAGCCATAGAAACTCTGAGCTGAGGATCATCGTAGATCTTGCCCTGTGCCTTCTCCTTTGGCTAGTCTTGGTCATTATGATAAAATATGTAGATGGTTTTTTTTTTTCAAAGTTCTGTGACTTGGCTTGGAAAATTATAAAGTCTGAGGTACAGAGAGAAAAATCTTTTGTCCATTCATTCACTGTCTAAGCGGTTGCAATAGCCAGAGCTGAGCCAATCTGAAGCTAGCAGCCAGGAACTTCTTTCATGTCTCCCACTTTGGTGCAGGGTCCCAAGGCCCCAGGCCATCCTCTACTGCTTTCCCAGGCCACAAACAGGGAGCTGGATGGGAAGTGGGGAAACCAGGACATGAACCACCAGCCATAAGGGGTCCCAGCAAATGCAACGCAAAGGTTTATCCACTAGGCTGTCACGCCAGGCCCCGTGATGTTTTATTTGCAATCGTTTGTTTATTTGAGTGTCAGAGAAAGAAAAAGGAGAGGCATCTGCGTCTATGTGAGAGCACTTCCATTTACTGGTTCATTCCACGAATGTCTTGCAATGTGAGTAGTAGTTTCCCATGTGAGTAGTTGGAAGCCAAATGCTGAGTCATCACTATTGCCTGCTGGTGTCTGCATTAGCAGGAAGCTGGGATCAGGAGCCAGAACTGCTTGCAGGTGCTCTGACATGGGACATGGATGTCCTAAGGAGGCCTTACTGCTAGGCCAAATGCCCATCCCTCCAGCAATTTAAACACACTTAGTCTACAAATTCAAATAGTTGAGGTATGTTAATCTTTGGGTTGTAAAATTTTCATTTTTGTTTTTGTTTTGCATATTCTCTGTTTTCCTCATGGTGGTTCATTTCTTTGTGGGATTTGCAGTTTCCTTTTGTGAGTTTGTCTTTTCACTGTTATTTCTATTGTGTTGCTAGTGCCTGAGTTGTCAGAGGATTACAAACATCTCTTCAAAGTGGTTAAATAACCTTGCCTTTGTTACATTTTTTTCCTTAGATTAATTAATTTATTTGAAAGTCAGGGTTGGAGAAAGAGAGAGAGAGTGAGCGCGAGTGAGAAATAACTTCCATCTGCTGGCTGACTCCTAAGGTGACTGTAGCGTCCAGGGTTGACCAAAGCCAGGAGCCAGAAGCTTCATCTGGGTCTCCCACACGCACTTGGGCCATCTTCCTGTGCTTTTCCCAGCTCGGGAGCAGGGAGCTGGATTGCAAGTTGAGCAATGGTGACACCAACTGGTGCCTGTATGGGATGGCAGTATCTTAGGAGGCATCAACAAATGCCACTACGTGCTTACTTCTTAAAGTGCTTCAGATGTTTAATCTGTTGCAGATCAGTTTTCACATAGTAATTGGAAATGTAAAGTGTGATATTTTACACAGGACAGACTTGACCTTTAAGGTTTTTTTCAGAAGGTTTTTTTTTTTTTGTCCATCCATAAGGCAAATTTTCGTGACCCTTTGCCTTCAGCGGGGACATGGGTTTGTCTAATTTCTCTCTCATCGGGGACCACTTTCTGTCTCTCGGCAGGATCCTGAGTGCAACATAGCTTCTCACTCTGATCCTTTTTTAGGAGAAAATCGTAAAATCCAAAGCCTGATCCCTTTCTTCCTGGGTCTGTGAGACCATTCTGACTACTGGAGTGTCGATTGGAACCAACTCTCCTTTCTTGAGTCTGGCCCATCCCGGTCTAACTGTCTGGTATATAGACACATTCTGATAAGTTTTCTTCAGTAGATCTTTTCCAAATTTTCCCAGTTTTCCAAACATGTTACTTTTTTTCGTGTTTACTTGATCACCACTGTTGAATTATCTGCTGTCTTGCTGTTTTATTTGCCTCTGTTGGTTGACATGCACTTTCCGTGGATTTGTTATCAGCTGGAATTTTAATTTCTCTATGCTTTCATCAGATGCAAAGAGGGTTAGGTCTAATGTGTGTTCCTTCATTGTGCCTTACATTTTGGAAATAATATCCATTTGCTATCCTTTTGGTTTTTGTTTTTATTTTTCTTCCTATCTTGCCTGCCTATGTATGCTAAGATAAATATTATCTCAGTAAAATATATTTCCAAAGCATTTCTGCTAGGTTAATTTGTGCATTGTCATTACTTAATCTTCAGTATGATCTGTGTTTCTCTTATTTAGAACACTTTGCATTTATTACAGCAAAAATGGAGGCATTTGTGATGCTTGCAAATGCCTCCATAATGAAAGATTATAAACTAATTTTCTATTTACCTCTGATTGTTCCCATAATATTAGCACATAGTAGAGTGAAACTAATTTCTTTAATTTCAGTCATCAGTTGGGAACCCAGCAGCTAACCTACACACCACTGGAAGAGAGTAAGAACCATCTGCCTAGAGTTAAGGTTCCTTCCTTAATGATTAGGTCACCACCACAAGCCTTTTTATAAGTAGAAATTACAAGTTGCATTACACACCATTTATATTTCCATCCTGTATTGCATGCGAACTATGAAGCAAAATTGGATTTTGTGGATCTGTGTACGCACATTGGAAGCACATTGTTTTAATGTTATCACAAGATAAAAGTTTCTAACTGGGAAAATAATTCTAGGGCTACTTTCTCCACACATGCAGAGGGGGACCCAACACAATTCAGGACACACTGACCGGTAGGACTGCAGCTTTGAGAGCAAGGATTGATCACTTTTAGAAACATTGCCAAGGCATGTGCGTGCACCTTACATGGTGATATGTTGTGTTCTTTTCAGTTCTTTTTCTGGTTTAGTGCCTGCTGCTTCTGCTACTGGTGACTAGATCATAGCTGATTTCACTTCGAAGCTGATTTCTTTATCAGACAGATACAGTTGTGAGTTCAAGAAAGCAAAAGTGTAGGTCATTTGTGAAGAATCCAAGTCCAACTCTTTTTGAAAACCAAATCACTTAGAAACTATCAGAAATAAGGGGATGTCTAAAAGTTTATGGGGAAATGGAATGAGAAGATGAGGTAATTTTGGTGTCCCCAGAAATGAAATCCATGCATAGGCTTCTCATAGTATGCTTTTCCCATGAGCTCTTTGAAGCTCTCTTTTATAAAAGCAGATGTAGTTCTATTAGAAAGTTATTGTAATGGAAACATATTATGATAAAAATCATCTTTTTGATCCTAAAGACTATACTCCTGTTATAATTTTAAACAGCCAAATGTTGAAGGGAAGCAAACTTAACTTGACCTCTGAGGTTTTCCTTTCTTTTCTATAAAATAACTGCAAAGAATTGCTCTAGGGATTAAATCAAGTAGTGAACAAACAGTACAGAAGATATTTTTCTTCTTTCTGTCTAGCCCAAATATGCTATAGAAGATGACTGAGTATTTAGATTTCAAATGATTTACTTTTGGTATCAGAAAAAGTACAATTAAACAGGTCAGGGTAAGGAGGTTAGCCTGGCAGTTACCACTCTTGCACCGCACATGTGGATAAATGGATTTGATGTGCAGCTCCATCTTCTACCCGGACTCCACCAGGCAGTGGTGATGGCTCGAGTGACGGCTCCTGCCACATGTCTGTGGGATCTGCCCATTGTAAGCATTTGGAGAATGAACCAACAGATGGGAACTCTCTCAAAGAAAAATAAAAGAATTGTATTGTCATATGTGCCCCAGTATTAAAGAAGACGGTTGTTCAGCAGAACTCTAATGGGCCATGATGTAATTCATAAATCTTGGATAACACAGAATTCACTTTAGGCTCTGCTTTAGCATTGAAAGATACTGAGCAAATGAAGAATTGGAGGACACAACAATATAACAAGTTGTACTGACATTAATTGTCTGAGAAATAGATTCATTTATCTTTCTGGAACATTTTCTGCTGCCAGTGGCAATTATTACCAGTATGTGGATTCTCTGAGGTATTCAGGAATCACTCAGTCATCATCAATGCTTCTTCTCCATCTTGGCCTTCTAATACAGAGTGTTCTACATTTTCTATTGTTCATGGTGGTAGGACAATCTCAGTGATGTGCACTAACAGATAATGCAGAGACCACGCGAATCAAACTCCCCATGTAATCCCAAATCCCAGTTTAACTCTCATATTCGTCCCCACCAAATTCTTCATTGGAACATTGGAAGGGGTGAAATAGGGAGAGATGAGTAAATTTCCATATCTCACAGAGGCGATATTGTGTGTTAAGATCCTCAAATTACAGCTATCAATACAGGTGATTTTCAAAATCATCTTTGTAACTTCAAGTAGGTACTGATTTTATATTGCTACATAACCACTCTGAAACACAAAGATTAAAGTAAAAACTCACCATTGTGTCTCTTAGTTCTGTCGTTTAAATGGGTTCAGCTTAGCATCTCATATGTGATTTAAATCAACGGAATCTGGCGCTGCATTCATGCACAAATTTAGTTGGGTTGAAATGTCATGTGGCTGGCAGGTGATGCTGACCATTTCGTGGACACTCAGCTGAGGCTACCCAACTGATCCATCTCCATGGCCTTTCCATGTAACTGCGAGCTCTCATAGCATGGCCGAGTGCTCAAAAAGAGCATTCCAGGAACAATTCTTCTAAAAGTCCCTGATGGCAGCTGCAAGCCTTCTTATGGCTGGTCTCAGAAGTCTCATGGTCCACAGGCTAAGAAAATCACTAAAGACAGCCCCAGGGTGGGTAGCTCAGCCCAACTGACCTCACTATCCAGCCCACACTTACGCTTGCAGGTTCTACTGTCTGTCCGGCCAGATCCATCCCCAGCTCTGGTTCTCATGCTCATTGGTGGGAACTGTAGCATATCAGAGTGGTATCCACAGTTTCCCCAGCAGACTCATTCCCAGCCCTGCATCTTGCATTTTCCAGGTGGTTTTGCAGTTTAGCTTGATAGGACTTTCCCCCAGTCCTAATACTTGCCAGCTGATGCTGTAGCAAAACCCAGCCAGCCTGCACTTACCCTGGCTTATGTATGCACAAATGGATGGTTGCTCCAGCCTGGTTTTCCTGATCCAGCTCACATGAATGCCAACGGATGTCATAGCCCAGCCCAGCCTGTACTGCCCCTGTCCTGGTTCTCATGCTCACCAGTGGGAACAGTAGTTCAGTAGGACAGTCCTGTGCCTCCTACTGGACTTGCACTGGCCACTGCCCTGCTCCCCATTGTGTGCTGGGGGGATGGTGGGAGCTGCAGCCCAGTCTGCCATGGCCTGCCTCGCCTTGACATTTGCTGGCAGGTTCTGTCACCTGGTATGGCTGGTCTGCCCCTAGTTCCAGCTATGCTGATGGGTGCTGCAGCCTAGACCAGCCTGGAATGCCTCAAGTCTGTGCCCTAATGTGAATTAGATGATGTTGTGGCCCAACCTGGTTTGTCCTGCACCCTGTCCTGGTTCTCAGATCTGCCAATGGGTATTTTGAACTGGTCCAGACTTGTCTTCTCCCATAGCTGAGCCACACATATGCTGGTGGGTACTGTAACATGTACCTACTTTCGTCTTGATCAGCCCTGGGCCTCTGATCCAGGATCAATGTCTGATTTTTAGTGGTTCCTGGCTCCTGTCCTCCAGTGGTGATGGGGCTATTGCAAAATCCGTCACAGGGCCAGGAAGGGGCTTGGCTGAGCATCTTGTTACCAGGTGGGCAAGGTGTCCATCTGCCTCTTTAGGCATAAGGTTCATATAATTAGCAGCTGCGGGCAGTGTTTGGCAGCACCTATTCTTTCTTTCCAAAGCTGAGGGTCCAGTTCCAATCTGTTCCCCAGCAGGAGCCAAATTCCCAGAATCCTCTGCCTCCTTACATATGGGAAAGTCCAAACTCCCTTCCTGTGCCTTGGTTGTCAGTGAATGTTTCTGTACCATTTGCTCCTTGGAGTTGCTTATCTTAGTTTTGAATGCAGTTTATATTTTCAAATGTCTTTTTAAGGTATTTTACTTATCATTGTCATATGTTTGAAGCACACAAAATCCTCAGACTAGAAACAGATCAAACTATTTTTAAAGGCTAAAATCCACCTAAAACAGTCTAAGGCTAGTTCGCATTTGTTTTGAATAATAAGCAGACTTTCAGCTTTTCTTTGTTGTTTTTCTTTGATGCTTAAGGGACTGATGAGTATTATAACTACTTTTTCATTTTTATCTTTGTGTTAAAACTTTACTCGCCCACATAATGTAATGTTGTTGAGTGGTTCAAACGTATAATTTGTGCCCAAGAATCATTTGAATGTTATAGCTCTGGTCCCCAGGAAACTGTAGCTGGTTTTATACAGAAAATATTATGAAAGTTTCTTTTGTAGATTTAAGGTAGTATTGAGATCACTCTTAGAGCTACTGTCATTTGGATTAGTTTTTTGTTAAGATTGAATAATAGGAAATTTGAATAGGCAGCCTATAGCCTACATTGTATTATGAGGATTAAATGAACAAATGTCTGTTAAAATGCTTTGTAAATTTTAAGGCCCCATGGAAGTGCAAGTTAATTATTTTCTGTTCTATGTAACTTATTCGGTTTCATTTGTGGGTAAAGGCTATTTTAATGATTTTGTTCTGTAGAACAAAAGTTCTTTTTCTAAGTCATGAAAAAAGTGTAAGAATTATCCTGGTTTGCATTTTAATAGTATCATTAAAGCTTAATTGACAATTGCTAATGTCTTATTAAACAGTGAGGTAGGCATAAACTCGTGACTATGGATACTCATAATCTCAAATTTAATGGTATGTAGGTTTGAAGTGCTGGATATTTCAACAAATTCTGCAATAACAGAATATATGCTCAAACTGTGAGGGACCTTGGAGGTCAGCTAAATCAGTTTTGCCCGATTAAGCTAATCCAACGGGTTGTTATTCCCATCAAAGTTTAAGCTGCTGAAGTAGACACAAAGAAAAATGTGATCCTGTTTAAGCAAGTTTAATCCTTTTTTGACCCAGCATAATGCAGACAGAACTTTCCAGAACTTAGGAAAACTGCTCTTCTAGAGGCAATGTTGAATCTGTCATATAATGAACATCTGGTTCTTTATTAGCAAATATTTCTGGGAGCACTTATGACTGGTAAAAAGTCTCAGGCACGGTGTTGCCTGTGAGGTTGGTATTCCTTGAGAGAGTGTTGGTTTGGATCTTGGCGATAACTTTAAACTAGATGACAAGGCTGTCAGCAGCACCCAAAACATGGAATGTTTTTTCTTCTTTCCTCGTCTTGCTGGAACCTGCTGGTAGTTATGTCTGGAGGCAACATGAATTTATTTTGGATGCAATCCATGGGAAGCCAAATTAGCATTATTTTCCCCATGGGGCCAGTACAATGTGTTGACCAGGAAAGTGAATTCTCTCCGGCTTAACACATGTGCAGCTTGATGTTGTCCCCACTTAGAACCCAAAATGGCACCCAATGTAGCATTGATGGGAAGTCTGGGCCATAAAACCCATCCCATTTCCACACTTGTCTGAAAGTGCTCAACCATTCTGCTTCAGTGGGGTGGGGCGGGGGGAGGTAGCATGATGGCCTAGTGGTTAAGGTCCTCGCCTTGACTGCACCAGGATCCCATATGGGTGCTGGTTCTAATCCTGGCAACCTGCCTTCCCATCCAGCTCCCTGTTTTTGACCTGGAAAAACAGTCGAGGATGGTCCAAAGCCTTGGGACCCTGCATCCAGGCTCTTGGCTTCAGATTGGCTCAGCTCTGGCCGTTGTGGTCACTTGGAGAGTGAGTCAGCGGAAGGAAAATCTTTTTCTCTGTCTTTCTTCCTCTCTGTATATCTGACTATCCAATAAAAATATGTAAATATTAAAAAAAAGGTCAGTGGGACTCACAGTTCTGTGGTTGGATTTACCCTCTGTGTTCTCTGTGATTTCCCCTTTCCACCGGACCTCTGGTTGACCTCTGATCACCAACCGGGGTATCTGTTTGCTGAAGCGCTGTCTGCTGTCTCTGCTGCTTTCCCTGTCCCCATGTCCCTCTGCCCCGGGCCTGCCCACTCCTTTTTCCTGAGATGATGTCCTGTCTGCTTCTCCTCCGCTAATCCTTCTCTATCTTTTTTTGACGTGTCCTTATCCTATTCTGCCATCTTGCTTTCCTATAAATAATACAATATTACAATTGCTAGTGTATTGATACTACTTTTCACAGCAACAGATCTTGCTTGCCTATGTTGTGCCTCTCCTCTAATTTAGTTCGCCTTGCATGGCAAAGGGAAACTCTAAATGTTAAACTACATATAGATGTTAAGTAATTTCCAGCTGGTATGGTCAGGGAAAACTTCTTGGAAGAAATGATTGAGTTAATCTCCCAGGGCTGCCCAATTTACATTGTCTGGCGTTTAAGGAAGACACCCAGTGAGCTCATGGGTAGTTTAGTAGGGCCCTGGTGTGGGTGATGTTGAGTTTTATGCTCAGGTATGTTGAACCTGAAGGAGTAGTCAAGTTTGAATTAGAAGATTCAGTTTGTATACGTCATGGTGTAATGCAAGAAGTGAGATTTTTGCTGTTGTTTGTGTTTTAATAATGCAAGGCATAGTTTTGAAAGTATGACATTGATTAATCAAATTTCAAATAATTCCTCAAGCTTGCAACGAGGAGGCGATTTAAAAATAACTATTTGTAGAACCTTGGATGGCTTTGTTTCTTTCATTGAATATTTATAGGACACACACACACACACACTTTGCCTACCAGTAGCCTTGTAGAAATACTCTGAGCTTTTTCATCTAACACTCACACCCAGTAAAGCTGACTTGCTAAGTCACCTACTGATATTTCAGAAGAGTGAAAAGCAATGCAGTAATTATGCTGTGAAATGAAACACCTTAGCTATCAGGTTCAATGTGCCATTGCTCTGAATCATTGTCACACCAACAAAATACATCAAAAGGTTAAGATTATATTTTAACATTTCAAGAGATTATACCTTCAGCATGTCACAAATAAGCCAATCTTTTTTTTTCTTAGCATGCTATCAACTTGCTTATTTCCCATCCAAAATAAGTTCATGTTGCCATCTGTTTTGTTTTTATTATTTTGGAAATGAATTGTTAGACCAAAACCACACTTTGCTAGGACAGAACTGGAAAAATTGGCTTAAGGATCCTAAGTTCATGTTGTATGAGAAAATATTGAGTTATCTGTAAAAAGATAATTTTCATGAAAAAGTTCTGTCTCTTCTGCAAGTGTAAAAAATTATCCCATGTTAAAGATCTTATTTTACCCTTAGGTGACAAACTCAGGCAGATCTTATGTCCAATTAAAAGGAAAAAGTTGAAAAACATTCATTTACATACTAAAGGAATTTAATTGCAAAAGAGATTGAAATTTTTTTTTTGCGTGTGCAGAAATGAATGGGCTAAGTCAATTGAAATACTGTTGGATGAGAGAGAATTTGAATGTCTCCTAACTTACAAATAATCATAAATTGGCTCAAAGCAATGAAAGACTGGAATTCAATTACCTGAAAGACAATTGTATGGGTGAATGTGGACGATGGAATGCTTTCTATCAAAACACACATTGTTTTTCTGTACTTTAATTCTCTGTGAGTGTCAGAATCTTGGGATCTGAAAAAGACTATGTGGGTATCCCTGCCTGCGAATCTCAGAGAGGGAAAGCCAGAGAAATTCAAGGAATAGAAGTGTTATGCAGGGCTGGTATTGTGGAGCAGTGGGTCAAGCTGCCTGCTGTGATGCCAGCATGCCATGTGAGGACTGGATGGGGTATTGGCTGCTCCACCTCTGCTCCAGCTTGCTGCTAATGGGCCTGTGGAAGCAGAGGAAGGGAGTCTGAGCATTTAGGCCCTGCCATCCAGGGGAGAATCCTCTATGGAATTCCTGGCTTCTGGTTTCAGTCTGGCCTTGTCTTGGCTGCTGCAGCTCTTTGGGGATTGAGTTGGTGAAAGGAAAGCTTCTCTTTACCTCGATTTCTCTTTTTGTCTCTCCTTCTCTTTCTGTGATTACACCTTTCCAATCAATCAATCAATAAATCTTCAAAACTTATGCCAATAGAAGGAGACAGAATCAGTTGGAATGACAATTCTGGTTATAAGAGTGAGTTCTAGCCCTGCCTGCTGGGACAGGCTTGTGTACTCTGGTGTCTGTGATTAGCTTTACCACTCCACTATGAACTATAATATATATGTATGTGTAGAATAATTTTATGGTAGGAGAGATTTACCAATATATGGAGATACTGCAATTAGAAATTTGACGTTGGTAGCTATTTGAATTTTCATAATATGCCATATTAATTAGCATAGTGGGTGCTAGAAATACTTTTCCATTGATTAAGTAAATATGAAATGTGGTTAAATGAAATTAGACACTCAAAACAAATCTATTTTTTAATTCATTCTATATGATGGATTTTCAGAAAGTTCATGGACATGCATATTATGAAAACCATGCATGAATTTAAAATTTTTTTGTACAAAGTAAACTTATCTTTATTGTTTCTTAGATTTTTATTTGAAAGGCAGACAGAGAAAAAGAAAGCGAGACAGAGAGAGAGGTCTTCCTTCCATCTGTTGGTTCACTTCTCAAATGGCTGTAATGACTGGAGCTGAGCCAGACTGAAGCCAGGCTCCAGGAGCTTCTTCCAGGTCTTCCATGTAGGGCCCTCTCCACTGCTTTCTCAGGCCAAAAGCAGAGATCTAGATCAAAGTGGAGCAATCGGGACATGAACCAGCGCCCATATGGAATGCTGTCATTTGCCCACAGAGGATTAGCCTGTGAGCCATCACACTTGCCCCACTGTATGTATCTACTGCGTATGTCCTCATGTGTCCATTGAAGGTTCACTTTGTAATTAACCTTGCTCCAAGACCCCATGTGACACAGGAGTCACATACTGGAACACTGTTCACTGTCTAAGAAGGACAAAAGGAATGCCTTTGGAAGGGTCTCAGTGGCCAAGATAGGCCTGCCTGTGACTTGGAGATATTTGGGTATCATCAATATGTTTATCCTAAGTTGTCCAACTTCATTTGTTGCTGTTTTTTATTTTTTTCATTTATTAACACATTTTTTTTTAAATGAATGTCAGAATTTAACCTGAGACTTGGGCCCGGCACTGTGGCCTAGTAGCTAAAGTCCTTGCCTTGAGTGTGCCCTGACCCCATATGGGCGCTGGTTCTAATCCCGGCAGTCCCGCTTCCCATCCAGCTCTCTGCTTGTGGCCTGGGAAAGCAGTTGAGGACGGCCCAGGGCCTTGGGACCCTGCACCTGCGTGGGAGACCTGGAAGAGGATCCGGGCTCCTGGCTTTGGATCAGCGCAGCACCGGCTGTAGCAGTCACTTGGGAAGTGAATCAATGGCCGGAAGATCTTCCTTTCTGTCTCTCTTCCTCTCTGTGTATACCTGACTTTGCAATAAATGTTTAAAAAAAAATTTAACCTGAGACTTACTTTGATTTAATCCACTATAACCTGGTGGAAAGGGGGTCCTGGAAGAAATTAAAAGTTCCTGCCTGTCTTTGATAAATTAATGTTAGTGATGTTTATTAGAAAGCATTGAACAATTGTTGAATGGATTAGTTGATTTAGGTCAGTATGCATCAAATGGGAAACTTCCAAGTGATAATGAGGAGCATACTGGCTATAGTATTTGAGCTCATGTTTTCTGTCGCTTGAGTGCTTGCAACGGTCCTGGGACACTGCAGCATAAGGTAAAACTCTTGAGGCAACCTAGATTCTTGAGAATTCTCTGTCTCTCTTCTGTTTTTACTGTCCCTCTTTAGCTCCCTGCTTTCCCATCCTTCCTTCTTCCTTCCTTCTCTACTGATCAAAATTAGTAATTATGTCAACATGTTGATTATCCTGTAGATTTCCTTGCTATCAAAGAAGAGCACTAAAACTCCAACAATCTCTCTCGGTTATATCAACAGGTGGGCTTTTATAAAACAATCCTATTGACTAGTAAGGTTTCTGAAAACCTATTTGAAAGTTCTCCCTATAGTCACAAAGTCATGAAGTATTCAGAGAAAAATCTAAATGAGAGTGAATTTTCAGCATACAGGGTTACTGCACTGACTACCAATTAACTGTAGCCTGAAGCTAAGTATCTGCTTTGGGAGTGAACTGCTTTCCCTTTTCTTTTCCTTTTGTGACACAACACACACAAAAAAGCAATTACAGCCTTTTTTTTCCCCTTGTAACTAGTTAAGTGGCTTTAGAAATAGGACTATTATTTGGAAATCACCGTACTCTGCCCCAATTTTTCTATAATTTAATATGCATGATAACTAATTCTCAAATTAGCTAGTAATTTGACAAATTTGCAGCCTAGGTGATTCACCTTAAATTCCTGTGGTGAATTAACTACTTAAATCAGTGACTCAGTGAAGTTCAAGTGAGGGATTGTGATGGGTGTAGGCCTGGTAGTTTAGAGTCTGACTCCCACGTTGGTGTACCTGGGTTCCTTACTGGCCCTGGCGCCTGCCTTGAGAGTCCTGCTAGTGCATCCCAGGGTGATGCAGCAGTGTTGGCTGAATTACTTGGGTCCTTGTCACCACATGGGAGATTGAGCTTGAATTCTTGGCTCTCCTGCCCACAGCCCTTCCCAACTCATTCTGTTTGGAAGAATTTGTGGAGTTAACCAGCTAATGTGAGCTCTTTCTGCCTTTCAAAGAAATATGTACACATTTAAAAAATACGACTAATCTTCATTAATGCTTGTAAATAGAAAACTGTACATGAAGTTGAGAATACTCGCGCATCCAGATGAGCTTCTCTTTTAATCCATTTTCCTTGAACATTTTGAAGTTCCCTCATGTACCAGAGGAGGGATGGAGACAGAGAGAAAAAAATGAGCTTTTCTTAGGAATATTTTTATTCTATAATGAGTTTTCTAAGTGTAAAATAAAATAATATTGAAAATTCAACAACAGACCTTACCTATATCCTTACTAACAGCACTTACTGCTTTATAGCAACCCATTAGTGAAAAAGGTTGGGGATCCCTGTTGCTCTGGTTTGATTTACGTAGGAATGGCATAACCTCTATACATTGTCTCCGAACATATAAACGTATTTCGTACTGAATCTCAAAAGTTTGCTTTTTTCAACATTGAGTGACTTAACCAAAATGTTGGTACAGATGCAATAGCTTATATTTTTGTAAAGAAAGAATTTCCTAACTATGCCATAAAAGTAGGCTTTTAATGTATATTTAGGGTTTACTTTATATCATAAAATTCCATTCAACTTTTTCTAACCTCGGAATAAGTGGAAATCAGGTATCATATGAAAATACTATGGGTGACTGTGAGTATGTGGGAGTTATTGTGTGATGAAAGAAATAAGGTCACTCTTGAGAGCTATTAGCTTTATCAGTTAACAAACCACAAAGGCAAGCTCCTCAAAGCTACAAAATCCTGTGGACTTGGGCGAGTTGCTTCTAGCTTACCTTCAATGCCTCTTTTTCTCCTCTAAAGAGCGTCACATTCCTGGTATTTGTATATGCTCTGTCATACCTTGCTTTAATAAAGCATATCTGTCCTTTGTTCCTGTCTGTTGCTTTGCAAGGTGGCAGTGATTGAATTAAACACTGGTGAAAATACTGTAGGATTCAGGTGGCTCTCAATGAGTCAGACTTACTGACATTCACTTTTATGAGATCATTACTATGAAAATCTTCATCATTAAGCTTGGCATATTTGGAAGCATTTGATAGTGTTAAACAATATTTACATGAAAATATAAGATGCATGCTTCCATTTCTGTTTATAGAATGGAGAAATGGTTATCTACAATTAGAAAGTGAGTCATTTTATTTTCTACTAAAGAGATAACACCCTTCTAGATAATACTTATAATTATAGTACTGCAAGAGTATTGGGAAAACCTTATCTACTAAGGTTGCTTACTAAGGTTCTAAGGCTTGAAGTTAAAATTAAATGAGACTCATTGGGCATTATGGCCCAGGAACTGGATTCTGTGTTGATTCTTACGTGTATTCTGAAGTTAAAGATCTGCAACCGTAGCTCAATGACATGAGGCCTTTGCAGCAAGTAAGCCTGATTTGATTCAGTAAGTTAGCTTTAATACTGAGTACAAACACATGAAAATACATGGGGAAATCTGACATTTTTCTCAGCTAGCCCATATATTTTCATTTTTAAATTTAAATAATCACAGTTATGAATTTCTTTTAGAATATCTTCTGCTTCATAGAAATTTCCGAGTGGAGAAAAGGAAGTTATCTGTAGGAAAGGGCAGTGAATGTTTACATCTTTTTATCTTCCCTCCATTCTATTATCTCGCTTTTTTTATAGATTTATTTATTTCTATTTGAAAGGCAAGTGTTTACAGGGAAAGGAGAAACAGGTCTTCCATCCGCTGGTTCACTCCCCAAATGACTGCTACAGTCAGAGCTGAGATGATCTGAAACAAAAATCCAGGGGCTTCTTCCTGGCCTCCCATGTTGTTACAGGAATCCAAGGCCTCAGGCCATCCTCTGTGGCTTTCTCATGCCATAAACAGAGAGCTGGATTAGAGGTGGAGTAGCTAGGACTTGAACTGGTTCCCATATGGGATGCCAGCACTTGTAGGTAGAGGATTAGCCTGCTATGTCATTGTTTCGCACCCCCATTTCCTTATCTCTTAAATGCATCATTGATCAAAAGTAAGTAAATAGTTGAATATCGCTCATAATAAATGCACATATATCATGATGTAGCTATTTAATTCATGTCTTAGCCATGTCATTTACTGAACATGCAGATTTAGGTCAAGCAAGTTGCCATTCAAAATGCTATCCAAACTTGATCTTTATTTTAAAACATGGTTCTTTGGATTGCTGTCCTCAGTGGAAAATCAAATATGTCTAAGTGTCAGTCATTGCAAGTGATTTCTAAGGAACAAAAAGAACGAAGGCAAGAAGCAAATGAGGCACTTCTAAGACACTTCCTTGTAAGGTCTCATACATTTCTGTACAGTTCTCATTTGCTGGAATTCAGTCAACTGATCATACTTGGCTGCAAGGGAGGATAAAAATACGATGTTTTCTTTTGGCTGATGTGGGTCCTGCTAAAAATAGGGGTCTTCCTAATTTGGAAGAGTGTGGAAATTGGGCATATCATTTTTACTACCTGCATTTCTTCTCTCTGCGCCTCTGATCCCCAAGAAAACTTTACTTGCTTGAGAAAAAAGGAGTAGATGGAAGAGAATATTCACATATGTCTGCCATCAAATTAACTAATTTATTCTCAACTGCATATCCTCCTTTAGCTCTTATACTATTTCTGTGTACACCTTGAAAGCAAATTTCTCAAAAAAGTCTTAGATTTTCTATTCCTTTGTCTCTGATTCTTACTAGAATCCAGTCCAGTATTTAGTTTTTATGAAATCTTTTTGTCCAAAAAAGTGATGATTTTCATGCTACAAAAGAAATGGACCCGATCTTCTGAGTCAGTACTCATCTTATTTTGCTTTCGTCTTATTTGACATGGTTCATCACTTCTTTGAAATTCATTGCCTGCCTTCTAGTCCTTTGCTGTGTCCTTTTTTTTCATGGTCTGTTAATATCTCAACTTGGATCTCTAATGGACATCTCTAATTTATAGTGCTCCAACCAAAGTTCTGTATTGGAATATTCTCATATTCTAGTCTTACCTGTCTCTACTGGTATTTTGAATTTGTTATTGTCTTTTCTCTTTGTCTTGCATTCTTATCTCTTCAGTAAGTCCAACAGACTTCACCTTCAAAACATATCCCCAGCCTGACTACTATTATGATTGAGAGCATAGTGCAGGTCTTAGTACTTCTCGCTGGGATTAATGTAATTAGACTGAAACTGCTTTAAAGGGAAATAAACATGGAAATATAATTATAGTAAATGTATTAGAAGCAGGTACAAATCTGTAACACTCAGTGTTTTGACTTTATTCCAAATGTTTTTATTAATCATTTCTTAATAAATGACTCTAATTTTTCCAGTTTTGTAGGCTGAATTTTGATATTAAATGATGAACAGAGAGATATTACATGCCCTTCTGCAGACATCATAAGGAAGTTGGTAGGAGTTTTTTATTTTTCTGGCATTAATGTAATTTGGAAAATAAGGAAAAGCAGAAAAAAAAGGGGGAATAATCTTTATAAGCAAAGAATTGAGAATTGCTTCTATTTTTGATAATGGTTTTATACCATCACACCATTGGGTAGAAGTGATTGGGAATGTTAATAAAAAACGCTTCTTAAGCACCAGGAATAATTATTTCTTTAAATTTTTTGGTATCTGGGAAGATCTGGGTGCTTATGGTTTCTAATTTTTTTTTCTAGCACGTTACTGTGGGGATGTATGTTGGCACAGTGGGTTAGCTACTGCTTAGAATGCCTGCTTCCATTGGGGAAGGCCTGGGACTGTCCTGGCTCTGCTTCTGTTTCTGCTTCCTGATAATGTGCCCTGTGAGAGGAAGCAGGTGATGGCTTCTGTCACTCAGACCCTGCCGCCCATGTGGGAAGCCTGGATGCAGCTCCGGAATCCTGACTTTAGCCTGTTCCAGCTCTGACCTTTGGGGACATTTGGAAATGTGAACAGCTGAAATACCGCTTCTGTCTACATTTCTCTCTCGCCTTTAAAAATAAGAATGAATAAACAATGAGAAAGAAATATTATTGTGATTTTACTGTTCTTTGCAATGAACACACATTATTTATCTGCTTTATTGTCGGTGACTATGAGTAGATGTATATATCTGCCAGTAGGCGAAGTGAGGGAAATTATCATTGTTTGTGTTACCAAAACATAACATTTGCTGAGCAAGACTTGGCTACAGTTAGGATAAGGGATTAAACCTTGTTTGAAATGATTTTTTGTTAATGCACAGTGACATTTCAGAAGGAATAGGCTCAGCTGCCGACTTTTTGAAAAACAGAAGATCAGATAAGTGAAATGTGAGAGGCATTTTTTATTAATGTTTCTGGTATAGTTTCCTATATTCTTAAAAAATCTCAAACTTATTTCAGATATACATGCCAGCAGTTGTATAAAGAGGGCAGAGAAAATAGCAATTTATTATGATAACCGGATTAAGTAGCCTGGCATAGAACAGAGAAAAACAAGCTTATCTGCAGATGGGAACGTGGCCACATGACGCTTTCGGCACAGGCT
This sequence comes from Ochotona princeps, assembly GCF_030435755.1. NCBI lineage: Eukaryota > Metazoa > Chordata > Mammalia > Lagomorpha > Ochotonidae > Ochotona > Ochotona princeps. Next base: position 12,201,054 of record NC_080861.1, read on the forward strand.
TTTATGGAGAATTTTTGGTGAGAGGAAAAAACATTATTTTGCTGAAACTGTTGCCTGAGTTATGCTGGGGATTATATTTTAAGATCAACTGGGACGTGATTTTTATGTCTTGTACTCTATAGTTCTGATTTATTTATCGGATGATAAAAGAAATATCAATTGTTAATTACTCACCTTTGGCATATGATTTTGTATTGGTGGGTAACATTCTCAGGACTCAGCATTTTAGAGATGTCTTCAGTATTTGTCAGTTCTTCAGTAGAGACGATAGTCTGGAATGTGGGTGCTGGGGCTTCAAATTGGTGCTGTATGAGATACTGCTGCATAATGCTCTATGACGGGGTGAGAATGGACACATTAAAGGAGTGAGAGGAACATGCGGGAATAATGTAGGTGAAGGTTTCCCAAAGTTTTCTGGTGACTCCTGGATCATAAATTCTCCGGGATGGGGCCCTCTGCGTATTTTTTCCAGTAGGTTCCTTCCCAGAACATTTGGAGTGCTGTAGCTGCTCATTAAGCAATTTTGGAATGAATAAATTAGCTAACAGGTTGAATTTTTCCTCTTAAAACATAAATCACAGAAGAGCTTTGGACTAGAAAGTGACATATTGCGTTCAAGCATGGAATGCCAGCTAAGTGATTCAAGTGATACTGCTGCCCTGGGTGCTTTGACATCCACACAGAGGCTGTTAATTGGTCTGAGTTTAAGGACCCTGTTACGTAATCTGGCCTATTTTGAGGCCAGGCAGAAATGGATGTAAATACAGCACAGCTAAAATATGAAGATTAGGTAATCTTAGGAAAATTAGTAATGGACCAACCCAAAAGTTTTGAATTTGTTAAAAAGGAATTATGTTCCCTTCCTCTCTGAGTTGTTTCGGTGCTGGTACTATTATTTAACCATGTGAAATTCCTGGTATGTAGTATTCAGTATTTTTTTTTAATGGTTCCTTGCTAGCCTCTTTGTAGTTTCATAAATCTCCAATTACCTGACAAAGTGCTGTAGGCTGAAGAAATAGAAGACAAAGATGAGGATATGTAATTGAAGGCTTGAAAACAAACTTTTTAAGTTACTTACTTTTGTGTCTATATTTCCATATATTCCAGATGTACTATCAGGAGAATTGTCATCTATGTTAGTGACTCCTTTTTCAAGAAAACTAGTACTGTAGAACTTTGTTAGAACTCTGATTTTGGGCTTTTCTCTCCCTTTGCCCCAAGGACTCTAAGTTTCGCTGGGAGTTGGTGGTGCCTGAACCGTGAATTTGCAGTGCACCTGTTATTGTTCTGACCTTTTCTGCCAGCTCTTCTGCTCTCCAACTTCCTCCATTAGAAAAAGCCAAGCATTCATTTGTCCATCAAGCATTTTATTTTTGTAGCTGTTGTTTCTTCCAGTTCAGTGGATGCGTGTCAGGCCCTAGGCTGCCTAAATTACTTTTCAACACATTTTGTCCTCCAAACCCTCCTTTCTGGATGTGAACTGAAAGATTGTTGGAAACGAATGGGTTTGTCTGGTGACAGAATTCCTAAGGGTATAGATAGTGATTTTAGCAAACTGGGAGCCTGATTTGTCTTGGCTAACATGATAGAATTTACAAAGAGCCTTTGGTATCAGCAAACATTTCTCCTCTTTCTGAATCAAGCTCCCTACGAAGAAACACTTTTACTTAAAAATATTATGTGTTTGTGTCACAGACTGCAAAATAGCTACCGTTTGCCATTTTCCTTTGCAACGGGGGAACCATGCAGATTCCTCTCTGTAGTGGTAAGGACCATTTCCCCACACCTTGAACTTGTTCTGTGACTTCTCTTGGCAAGTGGCATGCAGAGCAGTGACTGTGCTGAAGTGAGGAGCCTGGGCTCCAGAGGCCTGCGTGCTTCAGCTGTTTCTCTGGAGACAGTGTCCGTCATCATGGGGATAAGCCTGGCAACCTGATGGAGCAAAATGTTGTACGTGGGCCATAGTGCAGTCATCCCAGTAATTCTGGCCATGCCTCCCTCACCCATGAAAGAGACTAACTAATATCAGCGAAAACTTACCAGGTTAGCAGAATGATTGAGATGACCTACAAACTCACAAACTAAAACATAATACTAACATATTATTTTTTAAGAATTTATTTATTTTTACTGGAAAGTCAGATACACAAAGAGGAAAATCTTCTGTCTGTTGATTTACTTACAAATACACAAGCAGCCGCAACGGCCAGAGCTGTGATAATCTGAAGCCAGGAGCCCCTCCAGATCTCCCACGCGGGTGCAGGGTCCCAAGGCTTTGGGCTGTTCTCTGCTGCTTTCCCAGGCCACTACCAGGGAGCTGGATGGGAAGTGGAGCCACCGGGATTAGAACCGAAACCTATATGGGATCCCAGGACTTTAGCTGCTAGGCTACCGCGCCAGACCAGAAGTATTTTAAATCTTCTAATGTTTGGATAGTTTTTCAGGCAACAAAATCTGGCATTATTTACCATTTCTCAGTCTTTTCCTATAGAGAAGTGTATTTGTAATTGGTTCTAATATCTATTCTATGTATTTTTGAGATTCTCAAGATGTAGACTAAGTATCTAGTGATTTCACCATAGTCTGTGTTATTATGAAATTATTTTTTAAAATATTAACTTATTAATATAGAAAGAATGGATATAGTTGAAGGCGTAGTTATTTCTTTTGCACTGTATATAGGCCTATGCTTAAGTTTTATAACTGGAGATAAATGAAATTATTATATATTGATAATCTCTATTTCTCTTCAGTTATGGATATTACGGTTAAAGATTTTTTTGAATCAAGTCATGATTATGATGGAGTGCAGAATAATTTTATGAGGACAACCTTTTCTTTTTCAAGGGTTCATTTATTTGAAAGACAAAGTTACAAAGGAGTGGGGAGAGAGAAAAGGGGAAGGAAATACAGAGAGAGAGATCTTTACAGGTGGAGGCTAGACTGAGGTGGGCCTGTCTGAGGCTGGGACCCCCGAGCTTCTTCCAGGCCTCCCATGAGGGTGCAAGGGCCTAAGACCTTGAGCCAGCCTCTGCTTCTTTCCAAGGCCATGAGCAGGGGGCTGGATCAGAAGTCTAACAGATGCAAATTGGCGCCCAACTGGAATGCCGGTGTGCCAAGGAGAGGCTTCATCAACTCTGCATGGCACCAGCCCAGTTACTTGCACATTTTAATGGCATGTAATGCAACATTTCAACAGTTATATATGGCACATAGTGATTAGATCTGGCAATTAGCATTTTCATTGCCTTTTCCTTTCTTTATGTTTAGGGCATGTGAATTTCGCTCCTGTAGCTCTTCATCTACTACACAAGACCTTACTGTGGACTATGATTGCCCGCTGTGCTGTAGGGCAACTTGCCACTTCTATCTGATTGTGCTTAACTTCCCTCTCTGCTACTTCTTCTCACCCTTCCCATTTTGTACTAATTCCTATTCTATGCCCCAATCAACATTTTAAAATTTTCTGCATATGAGAGAGAACATACAGGATTTCTCTTCCTGCCTTTGACTTAAGTAATTTACTGGCCTAGAGCTTCATCCATTTTGCTGAAAATGTCAAGACTGTATTATTTCCTAATGGCTAAATAACATTGCATAATATTCCAAATAATATTCCATAAATAATATTCCATAGTATGTGTAATAAATGTTTTTTTATCAATTCACCCTTCGATGGATACAAGATTGATTCAGTATCAATTTTGTGAACCTTCCAATATACTGATTTCATCTACTTAAAATGTACACCCAGGAGTAGTAGTCGGGTCATATGGTAGATTTATTTTTAGTGGTTTGATGAACCTGTGCACTGTTGCCTATAGTGACTATCTAATTTGCACTCTCACTAATACCATGCAGTGTTTCCTTTTTCTGTACATCTTTGCTAGCATTTGCTCTTTTTTTTGTCCTGATGGTAATAGCTATTTTTATAATATCTCATTGTGGTTTTGATTTGTATTTTCTGATGGCTAATAATACTGACCATTTCTTTCATGTATGTTGTTGGCCATTTTTACATGACTGTTTCTTATCTGGATGTTCTTGTTGATGATTGTAAAGTTTTCTTATGTTTTCCGGTTTTCAGTTCTTTGGCAGATAATTTGTGAGTACTTTGTCCATTCTGCTTCCTGGCTCACTGTGTGTTCATTGCTCTGCATTCACTTTTGCTTTGCTGCCCTCCTGCCCTGTCTGCTGGTTGAGCCAATGCTGATCACCCAAGCTTGGACTTTGTTGCTTCCAAAATCAGCCACAAAAAGATTCTTTCCTTCACAAGTGGCTTGCTTCAAGTATTTAGTCAGAGTGACACAAACTGGCTAATACAGAAAACTGATACCAAATAGATATGCTTGAAGATATAGAGGAGCTTTGGAAATTGGCTTAACACAAAGATTGGAAGAATTTTAAAGGGTGTGTTTGAGGAACCATGAAATAATGCAAGCAGGGGTGATGGGCGATTGTGATTGTGGCATGGAGCACTTTAGTATTAGTAAAAATGTGGGCAGAAGGGGCCAGCATGCTGGCATCTCAGGCTAAGCCTCTGCCTGTGGTGCCAACATCCAGTATGGTACCAGTTTGTATCCTGGCTGCTCTACTTCCAATCCAGCTCTCTACTTATGCCCTGGGAAAGCAGCTGAAGATGGGTCAAGTCTTTGGGTCCCTGCACCCTGGTGGGAGATCTGGAGGAAGCTCCTTGTTCCTGGCTTTGTATCAGCCCATCTCTGGCCATTGTGTTCATTTGAAGTAGTGAACCAGAGGATGGAAGACTTTTCCCTCTATCTCTCCTTTATTTCTATAAAATGTGCCCTTCAAATAAAGAAAAAATGTTTAAAAAATGTGGGCAGAAAGATCATATTAATGAAGTTTTACAGGAAAAAACTTGATTCAATAGAGGGTTTGACAAAGGATCATTGTTGTTTGTTGTCACAAAGAAACTGGCTGTGTTGGGTTCCTGTCCCAATTTGTGGGTGGTTAAACTTAAGGTTGGTGGGCTAGTTCATTTGATGGAAAGTATTTCAAAATAGCAAAACTTGTAGGTTTCAGCATGGGGATTATTGGCTGATGTTAGTAAGTGTGACAGAATGAGGCATAAAAAGAGCAAGTTAGCATGTTTGGAAAATTAGCAGCTTGGTCTGAGAATAAATGAAGAAATAGTATGTTCAGGATAGAAAGAGATTAGTGCCGGTAAAAGCAGGTCCCAGGTGCCAGCTAACACGCAGGGCTAAGAGAAGAGGTCCCCTCTTCTCCACTGCATAGACCAAAAGATCTAGGGCTGAAATGTGCCCCAGGGCACTTTCAGTGAGTTTGCCAAGAATAACTTCAGTGTTCATTTCCCTATATTCAGCCAGCAAAGCACTAAGAAGCTACAGCCATGGTTGAAGTGGATCTAGCTACAGTTCCTGACCTTGGCATCATCTGTATAGAAAGTGAGAGTTACGGAGTCATGATGGCTTCAACTGAGACCTCAGAGGAAAGCCTGGGTGATCAGGCAGAGTTAAATCATAAGAACTGAGTGCCTCTTAGCAGACCTTATTGACTTTGCCATGAAAAATCTCATTTGAGTTTTTGGAAAACAGCATGAAGTAGGCAGTGTTTCTTGCACCTTTTTAAAGACTTACTTATTTTTATTGGAAAGACAGATTTACGGAAAGAAGGAGAGACAGAGAGAAAGACCTTTCATCCTTTAATCCACTCCCCAAATGGCTGCAATGGCCAGAATTGAGCCTACCCAAAGCTAGGAGGCAGAAGCTTCCCCCATGTCTCCCATGTGGGTGCAGTGTCCCAAGGCCTTAGGCCATCCTATTCTGCTTTCCCATGTCATAAGCAGGGAGCTGGTGGAGAGTGTAGCAGTTGGGACAGGAACAAGCACCCATAAGGGATGCTGGCTCTGGCAGATGGAGGATTAGCCAGTGAGCCATCACATCAGCCCTTCTTACACTGTTCTTAGAATACTTCCAATAGATTTTCATTTACTTTTTCATTTCAGGAACCCAAAACATCAAATTGTCCCATTCATTACGGAATGGCATGGCACTACAAAATGCTTCTTAGTACTTGAAAATAAAGAATGAATGACTTCAACATTCTTAAGTATTTATTGATTGAGCTTTATCGTTGTAGACATGAGGAGCTCTTACAACACTGTGTCTATTAAACATCTCTCTGCTTATTAAGACTTTCACAGTAATCTAATTTATGGGCATTAAATCATATCTGCTCAGTGTATAATGTTTAATTGTATCTAATCTTTCCCACACCCATGTATTATTGCCTGTTAATGCCTTTTATCTAGGAACCCCCCCTTTTTTGGGTAATTTTAGGTGAATACTTGTGCATGCTTCCTGTTTTCAATCTGTTTGCCTCCTTTTTCTACACAGCTGTTTCACAACCAGTTGCCATTCAAGTTGAAACAAATTCTCAATGTCCAATTTAAGACTTGACCTTCGCTTGGAGCAACACCTCCTGTTCAACATCATTAATACACTTTTTCACGGAGTCGCAAAACTCAACGATAGGGCCTTGTCGAGAACATTATTGTTCTATAGATAGAGATGCTGTGCTCATCAAGGACAAGGAGAGAATGTTTTATTTCTTTTGTAGCCTTCAAAGAGCTCGTCACAGTACATAGTACAGATTGGGAACTCAATAAACGCTGCTGAGTGATATTTCTCTGACACCTTCATGCATAGTTCAATGATTCTTTCTTGTTGTTCTGTGAAGTGTTTTTCAGAGTTTCATTAGGTTAGTGCACTATGAATACCTGTCTACAACTTGTATCCCATAAGACATTAAATCCTTTGTGCTCTGCAGGCATAGTCTCATTTTTGATCCTTATCTCATTAGCTTCCAGATTGGTGAGTACCTGTTAGTTAATATTTGTTGACCAAATGTAATTTCTCTTATTTTTAGATTTTTGGGAAAGATTTATTTATTTTTATTTGAATGGCAGATTTACAGAGAGAAGGAAAGACATATCTTCCAGCTGCTGGTTCACTCCCAAGAGTGACTGCAACAGCAGGAGTCGAGCTGATCCAGAGCTGGGAGCCTCATAGAGGTCTCCCATGTAGGTGGAGGGTCCCAAGGTGTTGGGCCATCTTCCACTGCTTTCCCAGGTCACAAGCTGGACAGGAAGTGGAGCAGCTGGAAAATGAACATGAGACACTATGTTTGAAGGTGGAGAATTAGCCAGTTGAGCCATTGTGCCAGCCCCAATTTATTTTATTTTTATATGAAAGGCAAAGTTATAGAGATAAGGATAGAGAGTGAGTGAGCTAGAGATTAAGATATCATCCATCTGCTGATTCTCTCCCCAAGTAGCTGCAATGAACTCTAGGATCCCTTGGGATCTCATTGATCTCTATGTCGAATTGGCATAAAAAAAGAGCATGAGGAAGGCAGGCATACTCTCTCAAAACACCTTGATCCAGAGGTGGCACACATTACATGCATTTCAACCCATGAAAACAATCAATTAGGGAGTGAATCAGTGGAGGGAAGATCTTCCTCTCTGTCTCTTCTCCTCTTGGTATGTCTGACTTTCCAATAAGAATAAAAAGAAATAAAAAAAATTGAATCCCTGAATAAGTATAAGAAGATTAATGTAGGCAGATAGCTACAGGACTCTGCTATTCCACATGAAATAGTTACAGCTGGTCAGGAACATCTATTATACGCACAAGAAGTATACTTTAGGGCCCAGCACGATAGCGTAGTGGTTAAAGTCCTCACCTTGCACGTGTTGGGATCCCATATAGGTTTCGGTTCTAATCCCGGCAGCCACGCTTTCCATCCAGCTCCCTGGTTGTGGCCTGGGAAACAGCAGAGGACAGCCCAAAGCCTTGGGACCCTGCACCCATGTGGGAGACCCGGAAGAGCTCCTGACTTCTGGCTTCGGATTGGTTCAGCTCCAGCCATTGCGGCCGCTTGTGGAGTGAACCATTGGATGGAAGATCTTCCTCTCTGTCTCTCCTCCTCTGTGTATATCTGCCTTTCCAACAAAAATAAATAAGTCTTAAAAAAAGTATACTTTAATTTTGTCTTAACCCCTTACCAATTTTGGATTTATTTTTAACAAATGTCTAACCCAACCTAATACACCAGATATTTGTGAATTTACAGTCTTGTTTGTCTTAAATATTGATACAAGAAGAAATTTGATGATGGCTTTCTTGGATTGGCTAGAGTAACTGGTGATTGAAGGAGGTACTGCCTGGTGAGTTGCAACAAATAAGGATGACTTCTCAAAGATACTGTAGGCAAGATGAATGAAATGAGGCTTTATTAACAAAGACATTGGCACTGCTCTTGGATATCCTAATATCTGTTGATAGAATCAATATTTCCGAAAGTTTCATCCTATGTATTTGCAGAAATGTGATATTTATAAATACAAAGTAGATTAATAGACTACACACATATGCCGAATGAATGGATGGTATGTACTTTCTTGGAGTTCATAAATGAATTCCAGGTCTTAGCTGCTGCAGTATGGAAAGGAAACAACATATGTAGAGGGAGTAATCTAGAGAGAGATGGGTGCTAGAGCACAGAACTTCTCAGGAGGGCTTTGGAATACCGTAAATCGTAGCATAGAGAATAGCATATCATCTAACCTAGCTCTCATGGGACCAGGTAACTCCAGGTGGTATTTATTTTGAATATGTATCTCTCTAGCAGTACTGTCTGTCATTTGCAGTCTTGTTTATGTTCTGAGCACTTTTCTCAGAGTGAAGCACAGGAGCACAGTGTATATGTTAAATTGTCAGTCAATGTGTTTACTCTCAAGTTGTGTTCTTCATGCTCTTAAATGATCTTCAGGAAAACTGTGGGTTCCTAGAAGTTGCTTCAAAGTGTTCCTTCACTCACTCATGACTGCCAAATGCATAGATATATCCTCAAATTCTTCTTGAATTGCAAGGTTTGCAAATCCAAGTGTCTGCTACATAGAATCAACAGAATGTCCTATCCTATGCCTTCCTCAAATTCTTTACACACAGAAGCTCTGGGCTTATGTGTCCATTTCATAATTAGAGAGGCAGACATTGTCTTGTTCCTGCTAGTCATTATAATCCAAAAAAGGAAACTGTCTCAAACTCTTCTCTGGATCAATTCTGTGCCCAGGGAGATGGAATAATGTAATTGACTCACATGCATCTCAGTAGGGGGCAGGTAGAGACCTCCTGATTGATATCCCCATTACAGACTGTCATGCATGGGGAAGACACAGCTGCCTAAGGGAACTAAAATGAAGCTGTTAAAACAACAGAAGCTTCCCATAGTAGGAAATCAGTGGGAGTTTGCTAAATTGAATTGTGTGAGAATCTTCACAGATCAAAATTTGTTCCAAACTTCATCAAGATAGCTATCTGGCCTACCTTTCAGGAGGAACTTAATTTTGTTGAGCCAGCTTACTCATCCTTGAAAAAAAGTCTTGATCCAGTGGCTGTTATGCCAAGTTTTAGCTCAGATGATCTAAGGCAGATTTATAACCTCCTGAGAGGCTGACATTATAATGAAAATGCTGACAGCCCCCAGGTTTTGCTGACAGGAGTAGCACAAGCTGTGATAAAACTAGATGATGAATGGAAATATGGTCCTTCAACCTTGTGGAGTTGTCATGAGTTCAGGTCAGAGAGAAGCAAGTCCTTAATTAGTTCAGGGCTAGAAGAAAGACGCTCCAACATCTGAGCTCCAAGTTGGTTTGGATTCAGTTGGCTGGATATTTTTACAGATCATTTCAAAACAAGCATGAGAGAGTTGAGAGATGGGCCACTATTTTTTAAAGAATCATTTCATTATTGGCTTTATTTTCTAAGTCAGATGTCAGCTAACAAGTGCCTGTGAGTGCAATGTGGCTGACCATAACTTATGGGAAATAAAGTCTTATTAGTACAGAGCTGTCCAACTTCTTCCCCTATTGTCTATGACTGCTGTTGGCATATTTCATTGTGACATAGACAATATGATCCATTAAACATAGAATGCTTACTCTTTTGTTCCACAATGGTTGTGGAACCCTGATTGAACAAATGATTTCCAAGATTTTTCACTATTTATTTAGTTCTACAATATCATAGATTACCTCCCTACCAAATACATACTTCTTTTGAACTTTGATGAAAATAAGTAGCATTAAGAAATAAAATAATGTAGGCTGCTTAAGCACACTCCATTGTAGTCCTGAAGATACAGGGATACGTTTGGAGTTTCCTATATTGAATGGTGACTTAAGTTTTCTAGCGATTGTTAATCCAGTATCAGTAAAGTTGCAAGGACCACAAGAATCTTTTTTTGTAGAACTGCTGTTTTCTAGGGATCGTGGATCATACACAAATTAGAAACAACTGCAGTTTGATTTGAATTATTTAATATTATTGAGGCAATAAAAACAGATTAAGGATGTTGCTGCATGGTGGTGGTGGGGAATAATGCCCAGAAACTCTACAAATCTTAATGGAATTCCTAAATTATGTTGGATGTTGTGTTGGGCATTTTCACTTACTTTGGATGCCATTTACTCTAACTGCAGCTATGGAAGCCAGGGGCTGCTCTTGTCATTGTTCATCAGAACGATCAGGACCCACAGAGATAAAACAACTTCTTCAATTCTACATTTTCTGATTCTACTTAGTTTTCCATTGTGATATACTAGTTGTAGGTGTGATGAACAATCATGAGTCTTTCTGATTTTCTGTAGACTCATTGTTCTCACTGACAGAGGCAGCCTAGTGTATACAGTGGCTCTCAATGTGTAGATCTCTACTGGGACATGTGCTATGCAGTTAGATGTATTTGCGTAGTGTTACCAGGACATTGATTTACGTTTTCCAGTATCATTATCTTCTGCATCACAGTGGTGCTTTCAAAGATTCCATGAAGTTTTGTGGCTCCATCTTTTGGGGGACTAACAGTTGTGAAATCATAGATTTAATTTTTTGTTTGAATACTAATATTGTGAAGATTAACAAAATACACATAAAAATCTTTAAAATCCTCAAGAATTTTTAAGAGAACAAAGTCCTGAGTATATTAAAATAATGTTCTTCTCTCACCTGCCCAAGCCAGAAGTCTTGGATTTAAAACTCTATATACCGCTTACCACTATAGGCAATGTATTTTCCCTATGCGATCCTTGGTTTCCCATCTTTGATATAGGAATAAAAGGTAGTGAGTACCTCTGTTACAGGGTTGTCTAAATAACTTGATATTTAATATAATAAGCCTTTGTTAAATAAAATAAGAATTTCAGTTTGAGGAGCACTGAGACAAAAAAAGCTTTAAAAATAAGCACTCTTAATTATAGAATAAAATTATACTAAAATTTATAAGGGAACTTTTAAATTTTAAAATAAAATATAAGGTACTAATAATGAGTATGCTTTTAGCACAAAATGAGCCCATTTATGTAATTGTTCCCATGTGAAAAGCAGAAAGTTGCCAAGTCTCAGAACTCCTGTTTGCCCCTTTCCAGTCACCAATGCCAATTTATTTGCCAAGTATATGCAGTATCCTAGTTTTTTTAATACTATAGACTAATTTTGTTTGTTTTTGAACTTCATATAACTGAAATAACATAGAATGTAGCGCTTTTGTGTCTAATTTCTTGCATTCAGTATATTTATAAGATTTGTCTGTTGTGTGTAGTTTGTGCAAAGTTAGGATTGCTGATGGTATCCCACTGTATGGAAATGCAAAAAATTTAGTGGATATTTGGGTCATTTTTCAGATTTGGTTGTTTTTAATAGTGCTGCTGTGAACAGTTTTGTTCACTGTAAGGAAAAAAATTCTGTAGGGAGCAAGCATGAGAATGGAATTGTAAGATTATAAAACTGCACATTATAGAATTGCTGTCTCATAGAAATAGATATTGCTGGGATTTAAATGTTGCATATGTCTCAAATTCTAATAGATTTCCATTGTTATTATACCCCCCATTGGCAAGGTATGGCAGTCCAGTTGCAAACATTTGGTATTCTTATGCATTTGATTTTACATGCTCTTGCTGATGCATACATGATGGCAAACTGGGTTTTGATTTTTCATTTTCCTGCTGACCAGTGGATTTGACCATCTGTTTACATATTATTGAGTTAACCTATTCTATGAAACACACATTCAAAACACATGAACTTTTTTCTTGAGTCATCTCTTTTTTCTTATTGCTTAAAAGTTACTTATATATTTTTTCATGCATGTACTTTAATAATTTTTGTATACTCTCCTTTTTAAAATTGCATTTTATGTATCTTATTGCATCCCTTATGGATGCAACCTCAGTGACTATTTTTTCAATGGCAAAAGAACTTTACTCAGCATGTAATTTCAAAGCTACAGTCACGAACTTTGCTGTGCACATGCAAATGCAAGTGCTGAAAGAATGAAAGCAAAAGGGATTTTGCTCTCTAAGTTGATGTTTATTTTTCCACTACTCTGTTTATGCACAATTAAATACACACTCCAGAATGTTGTAGAACAAGAGACACAATGTTGTACTCATAACTTTCCTAAACCATGCTCCATAGCACCTTAGCAATGATGCAACAGGCAGCTCTGAGCTGGTAGACTTACTAAGTAGGAGTTATCCTGATTTATTTAATTCATCTATAAATCCCGTGCAGTAAAGGATGGTCTGTGGAGTCATGTTCAAGCTCACTTCCTAACCCAACCCAGCACTCTTCCTGTGGAAGGCATTGCCACTGTTCAATCCCACATGTTCTTCCCATTTACTGGGCAGGTGCTTAACACAGAACAAACAAGCAGCCTTCACTTCAGAACTGAATTGCCTTTCTGGAAAATTCTCATTGATTCTATCTGATGATTTCACATTAAAATGACCTATGAATTTCTAAACAATACCAGTGTCCCGCTGTGATCCTGGGTATTGGTTTCCTTATTTCTTTTATTTTTCCAAGTTTCCTAGGTGATTCTAATTATAGCTATTGTTCAGAATACACAGCAGCACTGGGGATAATGGACATTTGAGGGACAAAGAATGTGGGGAAACAATCTATCATCTACTAAGCCTGTTCCCTGGCTCCTGCACAGATTAGATGTGAAACTGGAGTCACCTGCTCTTTGGGCAGTGTGTTGTAAGTGTATCTTTCCAAAGTCAATTAAGGATCTTGTTGCTTCTGGTTCTCTCTAGATTTTTCACTTTTCCTCTCATCCGCTTGGGCTTTTATTCTATGGTTTTAAAAATTAAAAATTTTAAGAGAGTTATTTGAAAGCAGAGGGCAAGAGAGACAGAAAGACGCAGATCTTCCATTGATTTGTTTGCTCTCTCTATGCCCATAATATCTTGAGCTAAGCTGGGGAAGCTAGGGAATCCAGAAATTACCAACTCCATCCCAGTCTCTTTCAAAGGTTGCAGGGACCCAGTTCCCAAGAAATCTCCTGCTACTTTCCAGGGTGCACACTGGGAACCAGCTGGAATAGAAACGGGATCAGAAACTGAACCCAGGTCCTCCAATAACCCCTGGCATTTAAAAGAAATCTCTGTTTTCTTTCTCCTCATCTACTCTTCCATACTTCCTGTTCCAGGATCAAATTTTTCTTGTATCAAGTCTCTCCTGAAAGATTTTGGTCACTATTCCAGCTGTAGTTTTGCTATTGGAAGGATCACAGAGTTTTGGCTAGTGGGGGTGGATTGAAGGTGGGTGCAAGGATCAGGCCTTTGACAAGACGCATTTTTTAGGATGGAACATCGCAAAGGTCTTTCACACTTCCAACATTTAGCTTACTGTAATTCTCTCTTTTGTGTATTATGAGGAAAAAAATTTTGGCCTCTTCTTCTGCTAGAATCTCATTACTAAGGATCCTTCTGCTCCAGTTTTTGTGTGCCTAAGGAAGGTTTGATTATATAGGGTGGCAGGAGACATAATCCTTGACATAATACAACCTAAACAACGAAATTGCTACTCCTTTCCTTGCATCAAATTAGCAAAATAGCTTTTCCTCCTGTGAGACTATCTTCTATTGATTTCTATCATACATTTTGAGGAAAAATATTTTTGGCAGTTTGCCCATTTAGCCAAAGAAGAATCCATATAATTATTTTTTCATAATATACCTAAGGAAATAATATAAAATATGCAGAAATTTATAAAAGTGGTCAATAAGGCTCCACATATTGAAAGACCAAGTACTGAAAAACTGCTGATGGTACAAGTGTTTGATCTTAGGAAAATGAAGAAGCAATTATGGGACATCCAGCTTAAGGAACTGTGTGTTATTTTAAAATGGTGTTTATAAACTGTCATTCAAAATAGTATCTAGGGTACCAGCATTTTGTGATCATGGGTTCAATGGCAGGCTGTTGTGTCAGCATTTCATATGACACCCATTTGAGCCTTGGCAATTCCAGTTCCGATCTAGCTTCCTACCAATGCACTCTGGAAAGCAACAGCAGATACCCCAAGTACTTGGACCCCTGTCACACATGTGGGAGACCTGGATAGAGTGCCAGACTCCTGACTTTAGAGAGAAAGTTCTTCCATCTGTTCGTTCTGTCCCCAAGTGTCTGCAACAGCTGGAGCTGAGCTGATCAGAAGCATGAGCTAGGAGTTTCCTCTGGGTCTCCTATGTAGATGCAGGGTCCCAAGGCTTTGGATCATCCTCTGCTTTCCAGACCACAACCAAGGATCTGAATGGGAAGTGGAGCAGCTGAGACATGAACTGGCACCCATATGGGATGCTGTATCTTGCAGGTAGAAGATTAGCAAATGGAGCCATTGTGCTGGGCCTCTGGTGCTGATTTTTTTTGGTAATTAAATTATACTTTGCATTGATCCTTTGATTTGCCAAACATATTTGAACAGTTGAGAACAGTCATTCTCAGGAACTGATGTTATCTTATGGAAATTCAGGGTACTTGGTAAAGTCCATTAAGAAGTGGTCATTATGGATATTATGGTGAGAAAAAATTGGAACTACGATCCCTCTAGCATGAAAGTCATAAAGATACCAGAAAGGCAAAAGAGCTGTGTCTTGTTCTGTAAATACTGTTTATCTTCATTGACTCAGCAGAATTAGGAAGATGGTATAAAAGGAAATATTACCTCAGTAAGCAGAGAGCACACTGCCCCAGCTGGGCTGTGTTCAAGAAAATTGTGGACAGGAAATTGATCACTTGTAACTGGGCTGGATTTGGGGCTACTACTTCAGTGGACAGAGAGCTGGGCCCATTGTGAGCAATACTTCCCTGTAGCCGTGAAGTTAGAGGGGATCACATTCATAAGCAATGGAGCTCATGGGAATGTGTTATAGAATAAGGGGCTAGGAGAATAAGTTTGCAAGGAGAAATGGTCTCTATTCTATAAAAAGACAGCAGCCAAAATGAGAAGGGGAAAAAGACTCCAAGCAAAAGATAAGAGGGTGAAATAAAATGGGAGATGATTTTATTTAAAAGGATTTCAAGCACATTAAAAATTAAACAGTGGAAGTAAAGCCTACATTGGAGACAAAAATAATGATTTAGCACTATAAAAAAAAATCAAATTCCAATGAAGACAGGCTCTCCCAGGCTGCAGAAATAAAAGATAAATTGATCAAAATGACAAGAACAAAGATAATGATGTAAATAGAAGGCAGAAAGTAAATATCTAAAAAAATGGAAAAGTGTGTTCATGAGAGGGTTATTGAAACAAAGGAAATAAACGTAAGTGTAATAGATGAGCTAAAAAGAATTGGGCATATTGAAAAATTCCATTATGATCTTGGAAGAATAATTGAAATGACACCTACATTTAAACTTATCCAGGGAAATAAAATAAGGAATTAAGTGACAAAGAAAAACCATATTATATAAACATCAAGGTAAGGAAGAAATAAATGCATGAGTACAAAGATAAGATGGCCTCAGAGCTGGAGTTGCTATGTGACTGCTAACAAGTTTACCTCAGGAAAGGAGAGGTTATGTAAAACATGACTGTTGTGTGCCTGGAATTAGCTTACTAAGACACATCTAAATAATAACTATAAAAATTGCATTAATGAATACTACTGCTGGTATTTTTAGAAAAGAAATATAATATAAAACATGTGATGTCAAAACATATGCAATGTGAAAATGAGGCTTAATAAATGCAGTAATATTAATTAATAAGTAGTACATTCAATCATAAATTAATATAGTCTGTAGTAACAATGACCTAGGTTAGAATTTACTATTGAATTATAACAATAAATATTGGAAAGTATTTTAGGCTTAAAGAGAACTTCTTATGCCTTATAAATGAGGAAATTCAAAAGATGCTCTATTACTATTAATTCTGAGAAACTGAAGAATGTAAGACCACCGAATTAACCATGAGCAAAGTTAGAGATAGGACATAGGCCTTTTCTGTGCTCCAGGATATAGCAGAAAAGGAAAAAGAAACAGGAAAACTTAAAAAATTAAGCAAAAAGCCCCCAGGGACAAAACAACCCAATTTTTGTTTGAATTACATATAACAGAAACCATCATATCGAGATGTGAAGATAGAATGCAGTATGCATCTCTACTTCCAAATAAAAAATGGACTCCCAATGAAACTGTTAAATATACTTTGACAATACGATGCTGGACTCTCTGCCATTGCCTGACTACAATGTCAGGATGCACTTAAATAGCAGAATGATAGACTTATGACTGTTTTTGAAGGAGAATACTATTGTAATAATATAGAGGAAATTAGTTGGGGAGGAAATTTGGGAAAGGGAGAGGGGAACTTCCAGGGCCTATGGAACTGTATCATAAAATAAATTAAAAAATAAGCATATTAAGCTACATGAAATGGTTATAAGAAATGGGATTCTGTTCTGTTTCTTTCACCGACTAACCTGGGTTGTTTTAGCATTGGTGTTTAACTTCTGCAGGTTTTGTTTTTCCTTTCTGCTTAATGGGTGAGTGTAGGCTATCATTATAAAGCACACAGTGAGGAAGGAGTCAGTGAGATTGTATAGAAACAGACCAGTAAATATTACCCACTGCCAGACACACGAGGAGGCAAGAGTGTCTCCTGTCTGAGAGCCTGGATTCTAGTGTCTGACAGGCTTCAATTCCGACTTTGTCATTTATCAGTGCTGTAATTTGAGCAAGTCAGTGAGCTCTCTGCTGTGGATTCCTCATCTGTGAAATGGGCATGAAACACTGCCTCGTGGGAGTTCCCTGAGAAATGGATGAAATCCTACATGGAAAATATAAGGGACAGTGTTTACTATGGAACATGAACTATGACAATAAGCTACCAGCTTTAAATTTGCAGTGTTGAGAACTAAAATTGCTAATAAAATAGCAGTTATAATACTTTCAAATGTCATATTGGATTAAAGAACTAAGTATGCCAGTTACAGTAAGGAATTACATAAACTCATGTGGTAGGTTCCTAGGATGTAATAACGTCATAGCTGTGCCATAATGTAAAAATCAGTTTTGGAATATTTACATTCCAAGTATTAATAGAAACAAAATTTTGAAAAATACAAATATTTTTGTTTTGCCTTTGTAAGTTTTCCAAATTCTATTATAAGAATATGTTGTGTTTTAAAAGGCATGTTGCTGGAAAATGTTTGATTGCATAGGGAAAGATCTTACTATCATGTAAGAAGAAACAAACAAAAATGTGCATGCAAAATTTTACAAATCAATTGAAAGTCCACTTGGAGAAGTGTTAACATTGTTAATATTGCTATTTCTGGATGGTAAGAATAAAAAAAAAAGTTCTTCATGAATAAGCCAGTAAGTCAAATATTGGCAAGCAGTTTAATGGAGCTGAAAGAAGGTGAAGAGAGCTATGTTCTCAATCCTTAACAATTTACTAGAGAAGCATTGAGGCAAAGAGATATTCAGCAATTTGCAAGCAGTCACAAAGTGCTAAAAGCATTAGGTGTAGAATGCAGATTTCTAATCTGTGTGATTTTCCCTCAAAATTATGTGCCTCCTCAATTAGTGCAAATTTTATGTAATATTTGTTTGTGCAATATTGTCTCATCTAAGTATCTAATTGCACACAAGGCTTAGTGTGCTAATTCACACCCAGCAGACGGGAATGTTTACTTGTAATACAGATTGTCTTTCATTGAGTAGCAGTTTGTAGAGAATAACCACAAATTCAATATCTATTTTTGAAAAATGAACAGAACTACTTTACGCATTTAAAAATAGATTTATTATTTACCACAATGCAGTTTTGTAGGTATAGAGGTTTTTCCTGTCCCCTCTCCTCCCTCTGCATTCCCTCACCTTGCTACTATTTCCCAAATTATCACAGCAGTGTAGTCCCCTAGTAACAATTATAAAATTAACTTTCTACTATTTATATGTGTTATAATATGGTAGGTATGACACAGGAAGTACAGGCAAAAGTAAAAATTCTAGTATCATGCTGAAGTTATCTAGATGCCTCCCTCCCCCACCAATCACACAAATTCGCATTCTACCCATGTTCTAGCCATCTTTTTCTTAAAAAAATATTTATTTACTTATTTATTTGAAAATCAGAGTTACAGGCGTTGGGGTGAGTTGGGGTGGAGGAAGAGAGAGAGAGAGAGAGAGAGAATATATATGAATGAGCGAGTGAGTCAGGTATCATTCATTGGCTGATTCACTCACGAAATGGTTGCAATGATCAGGGCTGGTGCATGCTAAAACCAGGAACTCCATCTGGGGCTCCCACTGTAGAGACAAGGATTCAAGTAGGGATCCAAGTACTTGGGCCATTGCCAGCTGCTTTCTCAGCTGCATTATCGGGGAGCTGAATCAGAAATGGAGCCGCTGATGCATGAACTGGTGTTAATATGTGATACTCTGCACAGTGCTAACTTCTCAACATGTTGATCCATGTCTAAGGCTGGAAGTTAACATGGCAGATCCTGGCAGCTTTCATATTTCCTTTTACTTTTTCAGAAGTTTTTTTTTTTTTTAATTTGTGAGGTAGAGAACACAAAGAGACCCATAGAGATAAGTAGATGGAGGATATATACAGTAGAATAATAGAGTGAGTTTCCACTTGTTAATGCCTTCCAAAAATTCCCACAATGACTGTGACTAGACCAGGGCAGAATCCTGGAGCCAGGAAATAAATCCAGATCTTCCATGTGTGGTACAGGAACTCAGTTATTTGAGAATCTCAGCTATCTCTCAGAGCCTGCTGTGGCAGGGAACAATAGCAGTGAACTAAGACAGGAATAGAATTCAGGGACTCTAATGTGTGTTAGGGGTGCCTTAACTGCTAGGCTAGAGACCTACCACTCCCAACTTAAGAATTTGATGGCAGATCCAGCCCAGGCTATGAAGGACTTTCCTCAATCTACTGTTTTAAACATGTTCTGTGTGTATACATATACTGTGGGCAACTAAGAACTAAGAACATGGGGTCAGAGAATATTGATCAAAGGGAGACAAAAATCTTTGAGAGAGTGTTCCGTGGATTTCTTGAAAAGGTGAGTGCATGGAAAGGTTGAGGGATCGGTGTATTAAATGTCTAACACTATGTGAAGTATTGTATTGCAGTGGATAGCAAGATGAACAAAATAAGTCTCATCCCTGATGTAGAAAGGTATAGAAAGAGATGTATTAACAAATAACAAATAAATGAGAACTGTGGTAGATGTATTTATTCATGCCACATTCTCTCCTACCTGCTTCCTGACCAAATGTGGACCATATGTGCTGCGAATGTTTGGTATGAAAGAACCCTTCCTGACTTTCTGTTTTCCCCTAGGGCTTTTGGAATTCTGACTTTATTTGGAACTTTTTGGAATTCTACTTTCGGCTTATTTTTTTTTTTCTGCTTGATTCTGTGGAAGCCTGATAAATCATGTTTATAACCATTGACATAAAACTATGTTCCTAGGTACTTTGTGTGATTTAACTCAGTGCTGAGGACCCAAAGTCCTGCTCTGATGAAGCCAGTGGGTGAAGCCCAGCATTCCAGAAGGCACTGTACAGGATTTCACTGTTTGCCAGGACTGGAACACCATAGGTACCTTCAAGTCCAGATGTCCAAATTGAAGGAGCAGGATGGTACACTTTGATTCAAGGTGGGTAAGCAATTTGTTCAATTCCCGGAGCCGTTTAGACTTTGAGATGGTGGTGGAGAGAGCCAGTTATTTACAACAAAGTTGGTTAGCACAGCCAGAATGAGGGCCCAGCAGGGAGGGGAGACAAGAAGCGAAAGCCTTCCAAGAAGAAGCTGGAAATTGACCTAGTTATTTTGATGGCACGCTTGATTTCATTTTTCCTTCAGGCCAAGCCCCACCTCCGCCACATGAACATATTTCAGTGCCAAGAACTTCAAGTCTGGGGAGTTCTCATTTTTTCCTTATTTTTTCTTTCTTTCTTTTCTCTCTGTCTTCACCCTAAAGGGTTGCTTTGCTCAATCAATATCTGTCATCAAAATGCAAACAAGTATGCTAATTGTGTTGAGTCAATGAGTTCAGGGAGGAGTGGACAAGCAGAAGGTGAGAGGCAAAGCCATCTGGCTTTGTGTGCAGCTCCCTCAGGGTCTGGACAGCTGAATGGGACATATGGGAAAGAATGTGGGTGGAGTGTGGGGGCTGAAGGTGTGGAGGCAGGTGTAGTTCTGGGCTTTCATTTTCTTGGGGCTCTTTGCCAAAAGCACACTCCTCCAGACCACTAGTGTCAACAACTGTTTTTCCTCTTAATCCTCTATCTTCATAATTCTTTTGGGGGCATTTCTTGGTTTTGTAGGCCCGATGAGTAGAGAATTAAACAACAGTGGCATTATGGATCAGGCAATTCTTTCCTGGGTGTGTGTATGGGATCTTCCCTGAGCACTGTTGATGAGTAATGCTTAGGCATTCCTTCTCCGACTTTGTGAGACTTATAATTGCCTTAGGACATAGACAGACATCTCTTTGGTGGAAAAGTGTATGTTTTTATGTGAATATTGCTGTAGAGTTTCTCAAAACTGAGTGCAGAACAATACTGTGTTGAATGTGCAGCAAATAATCAATAGGGTGAATGAAAAAGTTGCAGAAGACTGAAGAGGCAGGTTGGTGTTGAACCAAATCATTACAAGACTAACATGAAGTCATTTACAAAAAGATTTATTTTTATTAGAAAGTCAGATTTACACAGAGCGGGAGAGAAGGAGAGAAAGATCTTCTATCCACTGGTTCACTGTACAGGTGGCTGCCAAGGCCAGAGCTCAGTTGATCTGAAACCAGGATCTCTCATGTGGGTGCGGGTCCCAAGGCTTTGGGCTATCCTTCACTGACTTTGCAGGCCATAAACAGAGAACTGGGAGGGAAGTGGAGCAGCCAGGACGTGAACTGGCACCCATGTGGAATGCCGGCGTGTACAAGGTGAGGATTTAGCCACTGAGGTACCGCGCCAGGCCCAACATGATGCCATTCTGTGGAGAGAGGGAGATATATTGCTATATTCCCTACATTTTTGTTGCTACCATTGCTTTGCAAAAGCTTTTCATTATGGCCATATCGATGCACTCAAAGCTGCATTTGTGTCTGTTCTGTAGAGAAGTGTTATTGTGCACTACTCAAAGCCCTTCTTAGGCTTCCTTGCCAGCGTGGGGAATGCTGCCTGTGGATCTCAGAGATATTCCTTCTGTGGGAACTGCCCTCAGGACATAACCTTCCTGAGGCCAGCCTACTTCCAGTGATGGGTTCTTTTGAGGTATTGCTTTGGATCAGGGACTATTCTGTGCTTTTCATCCTTACTCTTCTTTTGAAGAGTTAATTTCTGAGTGATGTGCTTAGTACAGTTATCTTGTTGTTGTTCAGCTGCCTTGTATTATGGGAGGACAGATAATTGATCTTTGTAGTTTCTGACAGCACATCAGGAGGCTCCACATGTGAAAACCACGTAGGGGCTATATGCATCAACTGGTAACTTCATGTTGGAGCTGGGTACCGTTTCTTGTTGTCTTCATCCCGCTGGCCTCCTGCATCTCCCCCTCCATCTTCTGTCCCTTTTCCTCTCCCTTCTGTCCTCTCCATTTCCCTCTCTTCTTGACTCACTTTCTACTTCCCTCTTTTTTCCCATTTCCTTTTTCTTCATCCCCCCTCTTTCCATCTCTCATTTCCTCATTTCTATTTTCCTCTTCTTTTTATCTTTTTAATTGTTCTCCAGTGCATGATTTTCATTATTATTATTATTATTCATGTAGCTCTTACTAGGTACTCCTGGACTAGAATTTATATTTCCTTATATATGGTACTTACAAATTCTTCTTGATTCCAACTCTAATCCCACACACCCACTTGCTTTTTTCCTAAACTTCAATTTCAGATTTTGATATTGTTCCTCAAGCGCTCTTCTATGGCCTGAGATTTTGGAGATCAGAAGATGCATTCCTTCTGATCTGTAAAACCAGAGATTACCTTAGCCTTATTTTTGAGTTATGAAATCATACTGAGTGTTTTCTTCTGTCTTCTGAATATTTTCCCCTCAAAATTAAGTTGTGCAATTCATCTATGTTGTGGTTTGGAGTTCTTTTGCATTGCTCTGTAGCATCCTGTTCTGGAAGTATGCCATGATTTTGTTTATTTGTTTTACTGTTTATGAGTGTTTTCATACCTTCTAGTTCTGGTTTTCTTTGGAGAATGTCACTCTGAACACTTTTGCACCTATCTTCTGCTATGTACATGTATGCATTTCTTTTGGATGTATGCATACATAGGGGTAAAGTTTCTGCATGATAGAGTATATAGTTGGTATGTACACTTCAGAACTATTTCCTGAAGTAGTTCTACAATTTTAGCTTGTACCAGAACTGAATGAGAATTCTTACTGTTCTATATTCTTGCCAACAGATCTTTTTCATGTCTTCCTCATTTTAGCCATTCTGTTATGTTGCTGTGTTACATTGTAGTTTTGACTAGCACACCTGAATGACAAATGAATTGGAGCATCTGTCTGTGTTTCCCTCCAAATGTCTTTATGTATCAGTGCTTTGGTTATTCTCTTTTGGGAAGTATCTCTTTCAACCTTCTTAAAGATTGTGAGGGACTGGCATTGTAATGCAATAGGTTAAGCATCTGCCTGCAGTGCCAGCATCCCATATGGTCACCGATTAGAGTCCTGCCTGTTCCACTTCCAATCCAGCTACCTACTACTGTGCTAGGGAAAGTAGCAGAAGATGGCTTGAGGACATGGACCACTGCCACTTCAGAGGAAGATCCAATGGAGTTCCAAATTCCTGGATCCAACCTGGCCGAGCCCTGGCCATTAATGCTGTTGAGGAATGGACCAGTAGTTGGAATATCCCTATCCATCCCTTCTTGCCACCATAATTCTTGCCTTTCAAATAAGTAAAATATTTTAAAAGGAGTTTTTTTTTAAAAAAAATGAATAGAAACCATAGAATTACATTGTTGAATGGTTTTATTTAGACATTTTATTTATTTAGCCTTTTATTTAGACAGTTCTGTTAATAAAGGGGTCCAGGGGAAAAAAACATGAGAATGGTAAGATTGCATGAGATACTTTCAACAATTCACAAGACATCATTGGAGGAAATTATGCAGACAAGTGACACCATATTATGCAGACAAGTGACACCATCTTGTATCCATGCAGAGAAAAGTCAATGCAATTGATTTTATTATTATCACTTGACCAAATTTGTATGTACCAACAGTACAGTGAGACTGGCAATCTCAGAATAAAGTAATTTCGAGATATGACAAACATCCTCCCATGTATTATAGTTTATAAATTGAGAAATGGGCAGAAATGGCAAGTTTATAAATACATTTTCAGAATGAAATTAACCATGGTACTAATGCTATACCAAGTCAGGCATTCTGTTGCCAACTTCTGATACTGAAGACTCCATTTCAGACTAGTAATGAAGGAAACTAGAACCAATTCCTTTGCTTTCAGATTTGACTGTTCTTTGATCCAACTTCACATTTAATGCACCTGCAGATATCAAGTCTAGATATATCATCACAGTTCAGTTTAAGGCCATTAATTAACCTATGATATTGCTTGGCAGATACTTGAATGAATCAGTATTAGTCACGCTCAGCCCTTCTTATTTTATTATTGATGGAATGGTTGATAGCTGCTTATCAAGAGACTGACAGTATATTAAGTCCATTATGGGAATAAATTTTTATTTTTATTTTAAAATGGTAACTACAGTATTAACCTTGACTGCTTACACGTCTTGAATTTGGTGGGATAAAATGTGAGCAGTGAGACATCTCAATTAGTGATTGCCCAATCCTCTTCCCTCAGCATGAGTAATGGTTATGGAAGCTCAATTTGTGATGTTCTCTTTGTCTTTGAGCTGACAGGTAGAATTTTTCTGGGACTGAATCCTCACTGTCTATCATTTGGTAGGTGGATTAAATGTAGATCATACCAATCACCATCCATTGGAATGATGATTTCTTGAGCGTAGCTGAGGGAGTTTTGAATCATTTCAGCTAAGCCATGTTCTTCCTAAAATAGTTGAGAGCCATTTATAACAAAACACATATTCTTTGTTTTCTTTTGGGTCTGAATATTGTTGGTCACGATGCTGCTGCAGTAGTGCCAACTGGTGTTCATTTAGAAAAGTTACACACCTGCATGCATTTGAAAGTAATTGTAGATAAGTGTTATTAAAGCAATACATAGTTTACTTCTTATGAATTATTCATATAATCCATATTTCTGTAATGTTGGTGTCATATAAAGTATTACATGGTATATGTATAGATACATTTATCATATTTTGTTTGTATGTAGTATTTGGAAGTTATTTGGTAAAAAAAATATTAAAGCAGACAACAAAAAGCCCTCTTTATACTCACATAAAGATTTTTCCACTCTGAGAATATTAATCATTTGAATAGCAAAACATTTATTTTTTATGCTTACCTTATAATTTTACCCTTTTGAGTCATTATTATAAATATTAAAATAAAATTTGTTTTCCTACCTCTTACTTGTTATTCAATGAATTATTGAAAGATCATTGTTGCTGATTCCAACCGAGGCACCGTATTTATTATTCAATTCCATGTGAATATTTAGATACACATGGTAGGTTTAACCAAGCAGTTATTCTATCTTCATCTAATTGTAAGAAGACCATCAAGGTACATGTTATATTTTTTTTCTCCAGATTACTTTAGCATTTTTGGAGTATGATGGGAATATTAAACTTTTGAGTCAGAAAGTCTGGAGTTTGAGTCTAGGATCTGCATTAGCAGCTTGGTAACCTGAATTGGTTATAGTGTCTTCAACTTAACTGCAAATGTCAGAATCTATTGCTTCTACAGGGCAGAAAGTCATAATGTCCCATAACAGGGAGAATGATACCAAAGAGAAGAGAGAGTGCATGTACTCCCGATGTCTCAAGCTGCATTTCAGGACAGGCCCTAGACCCCAGGAACTCTGTCAAGACCTTGGCATCAGCATTTCTAAGGGACCCTGGGTTCACTTCTTGCCTCAGCTGTATGAGTGGGTGAATTAACAATAGGAGGAGAAAGTGGGAGAGATCACTATCCTGTGTAGCAAACTCTCCACTGAAGCTGGAAAACAACAACCCATGGGAGTTTACAATAGTGATTATTGGAGACTGAGGAGCATGCAGGGAGAGGAGTTAAAGGGAAATACAGTTAGATAGAAGCAACAAATCCCAGTGTTCCCCAACACAGGAAGGCAACCATAGCTTGCATTAAACTATGATATTCAGCATGATGAGCTGGAGAAGAGGAGCGAGTAGGTTCCAAGTACGGAAATAAAAAACTGGAAAGGCAACTCACATGGTTTCTTTACACTGTGTATAAATGTCAAAGTATTGCTCTGTACTTCATAAGAGTATATATGTTGGTCAAAAATACAAAATAAAATAATTTAAGAAGATGGACTAACAGAATGACAGAAACAATCATAATTAGTGTGTAGCTAACATGCATTATTTCAAACAAGATTGTTTGCTATGATATGGAGAAGGAAACGAGTGTCTTTGTATTACGTTTCTGCACATCTAGCATCTCTACT
This sequence comes from Ochotona princeps, assembly GCF_030435755.1. Classification (NCBI taxonomy): domain Eukaryota; kingdom Metazoa; phylum Chordata; class Mammalia; order Lagomorpha; family Ochotonidae; genus Ochotona; species Ochotona princeps. The sequence continues at coordinate 12,227,017 of NC_080861.1, forward strand.
GCCAGTTAAAGAGAGTTTGTTTTAAGCATAACCCAGCATGATTAGCAATGTGGACTTGTACATTGACTCAGCTATTCAGACTCTTGCTGTATTATTGATCCTGACATTTGTATGTCAAACATTTGATGTAACCTTTCCTCTTATGACATAATTTAGCCAAGTAAGTGTTCAAATATCAAAATGCTGAAGCGTGCACGTTAACGCACTTGTTAAAAGGCAGACTGTATAAAAGAAAATAGATATGACTAACGTATTAGTTTGGGTGTTTATGGCGTTTTGTGATATCTTTCTTCTCCCACACGTGAGACCATTTTTTTGGAAGTTGTTCCAAGCTTGAAAATCCCTGGAAAATGGCTCATCAAGTGGGTCAACATTATTTCAAACAGTCATACCACCTTTTAAAACTGATTGTCTCAGTCTGTTCATGCCATCGCAATTCTTCAGAAACAGGGTTTATAGCTCGGGACTCACACTTGGTTCCACTGCTTCTTCATTTCCTTCAGCAAACAGTAAGTTACCCCATAACCTTTCATTTTCACTGTCCCTCACTTCCAACACCCTATATTATACCTTTTATTGGAGTCATTTAACTGGTTAACTTGCTTTCTTTGCTCTATTTGATTACTAACACCTGGAAACAGAACCATCTTACTCATGTTTAAAAACATGTCAGTATTGATATCTGGTGCAATACCCTGCAGAGCAGGAGATATTTAGTAGGTGTTTCATGAAGTGACTCACACTCATTTTCTCCATGTGCAATCTCTCCTAGCCCCGACCTGGCCCTTCTTTTCAGTTATGGTCTACAGTCTGTGACCAGCCCCGTTTAGTATTCACTCCATCTGGAGCATATTCTTGCTTTCCCTCCTCAAGCATCGTTCCCAGAACTAGTTTCCCATGCCTTTTGTTGGATGGGTGATGTATTGAATCTTAGACTGTGGAATGCAAAGTCAAACTAAAACATTAGATTCTTTTCCTCATCCAAATATTATACCTTTTAAAGGAATCATTTGTGTGTGTCTATATATGTGACTTTTACATCAAATAGAACTGCAATTCTGTATTTTTTTTTTAATCATAGATTTAAACATCAGAGTTGACCTGGTAAAATGAGTTGAGAGATATTTGAGAGTTCTTAATTTTGTAACAATTACTTATATGAAGAGAACAAGTGTGATGTAGTTCATATTTAAAATTTTAAGACATAATGATGCTTTTCTGCATCTTCTTTCTGTAATCTGTCCTTTTCCTCTTCTTTTTTTTATTCTTTTGGGGGAGTTTAAAAAAGATTTATTTATTTTTATTAGAAAGACAGAAGGAGAAACAGAGAGAATGAGCATCCATCTACTGATTCATTCCCTAAAGGGCTGCAGTGGTTGGAGCTGAGCTGATTGGAAGCCAAGAGCTGGGAGCCTATGCTGTGTCTCCCACATGGCTACCAGGACACAAACTGGCACCCGTATGCAGTGCTGGTGCTTGAAGGTGGAAGATTAGCCCATAATTTGTAGTGACACAGATTCAGTTTACTTTATAGTCATAATCTTAATCTTCCAGTAAACAAACTAAAAAGTAGAAAGACCCTGTTCTTTAGGGACTTAGGAGTGCTGTGTTTTTTGGGAAAGTCATATTTTCTTTGTTCATGTTTCTGGTACATCCGCACTTATTTTTTGTGCATCTGTGGAAACACCTCAGCTTCTGTCTCAGTAGTATCAGCAAAACGGGGGTAGGGGTGATCAACAGACACCACTTGGTAGAACTTTGGAGACAACTAAAGGAGGGATTTTTCCTTTTTTCCCCCTTAACCTCCCATTTTAAAACAAAGAATCCCCAATATTTAGTGTATGTTTTCTCCCGAGGCAAAACCTGGGCTCTATAACTGAACAAATCTCAACTTTGCTGGATGAGATGATTCATTGTAAATACTATGATTTCATTGTTTTATTGCAAACAATAATAATTAAATAATAGCTGATTTTTATAGTATAAGCTATGTTGCAAGATCTGATCTAAGTGCTTTTCATTGCATTATCTCAATAAATCCTTTCAACATCTTTATGAGGTAAGTACTGATATCATCCACCTTTGGCAGAAGAGGGCTGGAAATGCTGAGCGGTTATTTCACTTGCCAAGCTTATGTAATTGGCGATGGATGGCTTTGCAAATCATGCTTTAATGTCTCTGAGTCTCAAGACTGAGTTTCTAATGACTTTATTGTATACCTTTTAATTTCACCCCCAACAACAGTGGATCACATACTTTTGCCTCATTATATTATAATGGTTATGGCTCCTATAGACTAGGAGTAAAATACAGTGCTAAAGGGCACGGTTAGAGCCACAATCCAATGGGAAAAAGATCTATATAAAGAACTAGAGAGAAATAAAACCTGAAAAGTAGTGATTCACTTAATATTTTAGTAATATTTTGAATGTATGACAATTTGCACCTAAACATATAATTCTTAAGTTTTATGTTAGTATTCTATAAACTAAAATGTAAATTAGATGAAACTGGAAACCATTATGCTTAGTGAAATAAGCCAGTCTCAAAAAGACAAATATCCGCTAGTTTTTAATATATAGCAGCTAATATAGAAAATACTTGACACTGTAAAAACAAAATGGCAAGGATTTTTTTGTGTCTTATTCATTAACATAATATGGATGATTTATATTTGTACCTTAGTGCAAAGCCCTTCAAACCTAATTATTGAGAGAATGCATCAGAAAATGCTATTGATAAATATATTATTTGCAAGATGTGTAAAGTTAACAAAAAGCAAGCTAAATCATAATTATATGGTTAAGCTAAGTACAATTGATAAATAACAAACAAGAATAATAATCCTTAAAAAGCACAAATCATAATCAGTTCAAGGCAACATGTGTGTTATTAGAAAGAAGCATTTGCTAGGCATTGAAGGATTGATGAATTAAATTTAAAATGTTTATTTAGGGCTCTCTATGAGCCAATTTCCCCAGAATAAGAACATGGAATATATCTATGGATTTTAAAACTAAAAATATTATCCCTTTTGCAATTACATTCTAGTGGGAGATTCAGATAACAAAAATAGATTAAAATTAAAAATTCTATTGGTATTCAAAAATAAATGGAGAAAGAAGAGGCATTGGGAGTATTGAGGATAGACAGCTAGTTATAGTTTTCAATGTAGGGAGCTATGGGTAGGCTCCACTGAGACAGTGACATCTAAGAATAGATTCAAGAGGTGTGGATATTTGCTAAATGGATTTCTGATTGAAAGCTACAGAAAGAGAATAACCTACATAAAATGCTCCAAGGCAGAAAAATCCCTGGGAGACAAAAAAACAAAGCAGCTTGTGGGGCTGAAGCAGAGGGAACAAGGACCAAGAATGATGTCAGAAAGACAGCGATGCTAGGGTAAGGCAGGTTTCAAATCTGAAAATGTATGCTAGCAATTATTTTGATTATTAACATATTGATGAAATATGTTAAAAATAAAGAATCCTAGTAGTATTACTCATCTTTCAACTATAAAAATCAAACATCTGTATAAGGAATATTCAAAATATTAATGGGAAATGAATATTGTAATATAATGGGAAATGAATATTGTAATATCTATCTATGGATTTAAAAAATTATACCAAAGTAAATTTTTTTAAAAAATTCCATTTACCCATGAATTTGGAAGCACCTAAGTATGGATCATTTGGTGGTCTCCTAGGAGAACCCTTGCATCTCATTGATAGATTATAGCGTGACACTCATAAGTTCAAGAGGACGAATGTGGGAATTCGAAACTTCACTATTATTTGTGTTCCTGGGTTTAAATGAGAACTGGAGCTGATTTTTTTTTAGATTTATTTATTTCCATTGGAAAGGCAGATATACAGAGAGGAGAGACAGAGAGAAAGATCTTCCATCTGCTGTTTCACTCCCCAAGCAGCTGCAACAGCTGGAGCTAAGCCAATCCCAAAACAAGAGACAGGAGCTTCTTCTGGGTTTCTCACATGCATGCAGGGTCCCAACGCTTTGGGCTGTCCTCTACTGCTTTTTCAGGCCATAGTCACGGAAATATATAGGATGTGGAGCAGCAGGGACATGAACTGGTGCCAATATGGAATCCCGGTGCATGCAAGGCAAAGATTCAGCCATTAGGCTTTTACTGCTGGGCCCTGAAATTGTTTTCTTAAATACTGACTACTTTTTCCCTGAATTTCCTTTCCTCATTGGTTTCTCCCTCTCATTTTTGGACTTTTGGGAAAGACTGGGAGAAGTCTAGAGAAAATTGAAAGTCAGTAAGTAAGGAAAAAGCAGGAAGGAAATAAAAGGAGGAACATTCTGAAGACATTCACTATTATCTATCTGTGAATGAGAAGAATATAAAATGTATGTTCACATTACTTTTTATTTCTAGAGTAAAAAGGCATGGAATGGTGGTTGTGATGAAATGTTGAGATTATTTTTATTTTATCGGCATGCCTAGATATTTGAGATGAGACTATTTGTCACTGTCTGGAAATGAGACCTAAGTAATATGACCTCCAACCTCAGCTGTGTGTTTGCTTTTTTTCCCCTAATCTTCATCCAGAAACAGTGTGCCTCAAAAGGGCCTGAAGTAACGCACAGCTGCAGGATTTAGAGTTTACCTTTTGTCTTTTCACTAATGGGGAAATTATTAGAGAGCAGAAAATTCATCTATTTTCAATCTATTGCACTCTTAACTAACATATTCAATAAGTGCTCAGGAGATAATGTGGAAAATAAGTTATAGGCATATTAGATATGAAGTCATTGGACAGAGTCCATTGATTTTGTATGATTTGATTAATTGATCTAGCTTTTAAAGAATTTTTTGTTGTATAAAATGTAGATTGTAATATCTTAGACTCCAAATCTAATTGTGCAGAAAGTACAGCTTCCTCAATTTTTCTGTATCTCAGTATAATCTGTTTTTGAATGTCTATTCTGTTTGTAGTAGAAAAATAATAATCTCCATCAATTCTGAAAACCCTAGTGTACAAAACACTCTCATGCCTCAAATTGCATCATCCTTGGCTCACTTCTGATTTAAAACTTGGTCGTGTGCACAATTCCATATGGCCTTTGACTTACTGCCAATTGTCAGCCTCTAGTCAGATTTCCATGTGCTGAATCTTTGCTTTTCTATCCAGAGATTCCTCTGAATTCACTAACATTGGCAGGGATTCACTTGGCTAATAATTCATGTATGGTTTGGAATTGCCGACGTGACATCTCTGTGGGTAATTTTATGTGTCCACTTGGCTAGACCATAGGTGCCCAGCTATGTTGTCAAATGTTATTCTGCGTATCTAGTTGAGGAAATTTTTGGCTGATACTAACTTTTCCATCAGTAGGCTGAGTCACCAGATGGCCCTCTCTTGAGTGGACCTCATCCAATCAGCTGACAGGCTGGCTAGAACAAAAACCTAACCACCTGACTAAGAAAGAATATATGCAGTTGATGACCTTTGAGTTGGCGTTTTGACTTTTTTCCAACCATCAGAACTGAATTTAAGTAGTGTTTTTTTCCAGTCTTGAGTCTGTTAGTCTTTGTATTGGAACTATACCATTGGTCCCAGTGGTTAGGCAGCTTTAATTTACTACAGTCATGTACCCAGTATAAGCTACTTATGAAGTCAAGACAAGTTTACTGACCTCACAGTTTTAGAGGTTTAAAGTCCAGATGGCATGGTCCAGGTTTGCATTCTGGTGAGGGGCCCATAGAAATGGCAAAGGACATACAGGGGAAAGATCACCAAGCAGAGAGAACATGGGTCTAAACTCAGGCTATTACAACAGCTCGTTGGCAAGTGCCACCTTCTGAGGACATGTCCCTAGTGAACTAAAGACCTCCTGTTAGACCACACCACCTGACGTTTTTGACACCTCTCAATTGGTCCATCATAGGGGCCAAGACATTAATACATGGGCCTTTGGAGGATATTCAGTATCCAAATCACAGCAGTTTTCCTGGTTATCAGGCCTTTGAACTTGAGTTAAACCTAACTGTTACTAATTCACCCGTGTTATCTGGTTGTTGATGCACCCTGAAGATATTGGAAATCTCCAACCTAAATTTTAGATATGACATCAATCTCCTTCCTGTGTGGGAAAAATTCTCTTTGATTCTTTGGTACCTTGTTATGATAGCAGGACTAAGGTTTTGAACCTAAAAGGTAAGGATTTTTCCATTTTTTTCCCCCTCTGTTCTTTCCTGATAATTCAAATGAACTGCTGGTGAGGCCAGAGATCTCAGGTAAAATGCCATGAGGAAAATCAAGATAATTAAGCATTCCTGTACCTGTTAACCAGGGTGATCTTCTTGGATAAAGAAAAGCTATTCCTGGTTAGGAGAGTCTGTGTGCAGTCATGCCCCACATGGAGCTGCAACTCCTGGCATAGCAACCAAGCACGCTGGGGGAATTCGGCCCATCTGTCAAGCCTTGCCACAAGAATCTGTTCGCTGGTTACATCTGCCCATGCCAATAGGCAGGTATCCCTAAGGTATTTGGAGACCATCTCCCCTGACATCTGCCACTGACTGCAGATGTGAACACTGGAGCAGCTGACAAGCTGCAGTAAGCTGGTGTTAGACTTCACCATTCAGGGAAGATTGATTTTATTATTGGCCAGCTGGGGAATTGCTTCAGTGACCTGATTTTGATTAAGTCAAAGAGAAGCACTAAGGATGTTTTGTTTGTTTGTTTGTTTGTTTGTTTGTTTTCCTGTTGAATGGGTGGCTCTTTCGAATGGATGAACACCAGGCAGAGAAATCCCACCTTTCTGTAAGCAGTCTACCTGAGAGGTGTTAATATGTGTCAAGGTCATTCACGACTCTAGCTCTTCGACTCAGTTTCCCAATCTTAAGAACAGAGTTGAAACTGTTCCTGCCCCCATGACATTACTGTAGGAATTAAATAAATGAAAACATGTAGGTCCGTAGAATGATTTCGGACATGTAAAAAGCATCAGAAGGAGCATTTTATCTACCCTGAATATATTTGCTTTTACTTATGCTTTATTTCCTCTTTAGAATCTAAGCTAGCCGTGGTTGAGTGGTGTATGAGGTCTGTGCAGCAGGTGATCAATTCCTGGACCAACGCATTTTCAGATGCATGAGCTTGGATGCATTGCTTAACTTTTCTGAGCCCAACTTTCTTCATCATTTAAGTAACAATAGCCATGTCTACATTTTGGGTTGTTCAGAGGAGTAAATAAGAAAAATCAATGGAAGGCCAGCTACTTTACACTAGTTGCCAGTGGAGACTGATACCCTGACTTCAATTTAGGAAGAACAGAGTCCATCTTGTCAACTTGTGTCCTATCACTCAGCAGAACTCACTGTCTGATGCCGATAATATTAGTTAAGTGTGAGAGAGCAAGTGAGTACCTGGCAGTGTTCACTGCCAGGTCTTGTGGGGGCAGGCATCATAGTCACATTCTCAATCTTTCTTTCCTGAGGACAAATGATGATGATGTGTGTGGCTTCTTTAAAGAAGGAATTTTGCCCCTCTCCCCTACTTCCTTAAACGTTCTTCACATCCTTCAATGTGTTGATTAAAGCTTTATCTTACCTGGATTTACCAGGTTAGCCTGTCATCCTTAGTATCTTGGTCTTAATATCACTGAGGCTTTTGTTAAGGACAGTGGAAAACTGGTATTTTCTCCTTATGTAATTTAAAATTTCTCCAGAAAAACAGAATTATCAGGATACAGCAAAATATCTGCTTGTAACTTTGGGTTTCAAGTTAGAACATAGCCCTTTGAAGATTGTATAGCCACAGAAATATCATATTCTCTGATTATCAGTCTTGGATAATTTTACTCTCAGGAAAGCCAGAGCCTGCAGCTCTGAAAACGTACAAAATGTGTATTATTTGAGTCACCACAACTTGGAACATTTGATTTACAGTCCCCCTCAGCTTTTTTTTTTTTTAATGTCATCACTTCCTTGCTATCCTGTGACTTCCCATTAAACCTGACATCTGGCTTTCTTGCTTTTATTAAATACTAATTTATTTTGGACAGTTTTCAAGGCTAATCAACCAAAAGCCATATCCGTATGGCTCTGGGAAAACATTTCTCTTCTCACCCCACCCACACCATATCATTTAGAATAAAATGCTTCATTAAACTGAGTCTCAGTGACAGACACATGTCACAAATTATTTCATCTTGCAACACTCCTAAGAGGTTGGTGTAAAATCAAACTGAAGCTCAAATAGAAATGTCTTCTTTGGTAATACTGAGTAGCAGAAAGAGTAAATATATTAACTAAGTGCTTGACTGTTGCTGTGGCCCCTCTCTCCACTCTCCACAGTTTAACTCCTTCCTTACTCATTTTCACTGAAATCCCTCTGAATCTGGCCTGTTTTGTTCTACCTGCAGAGGCTTCCACTCAATTGAAGATTCCACCTTCTCTGTGGATTATTGCAATAGGAATCTCACTATGTGGTTGTTACTAGTGGCCTGGCTTGTCTTTATATGCTCGACTGAATATTTTCTTGGCTCCTCTTCTTGTCTCTGGATGTGTAGATTGGCCAGGTGACTGCATTTCTCCTCATTCTGTTTTACCTTCTGATGCTTTGGACCAGAATAAGGCAGAAGTGAAGGAATGCCCCTCTCCTGCCTCAGTCTCAAGAGGTCCATGGTCTTCTTTGCTCTTTCCCTCTCCTTAAAAAATTACTTATCTATTTTTATCTTTTTAAAATTTGAGAGACAGTGTGAGAGACATTTTCTATCTGCTAGTTCACTTTCAAAATATCTGCAATTAGACATTGCTGGATCCTCCCAAAGTCAGGACCTGGGTCTCAACCTGGGTCTCCCATGTAACGGAATCAAGCACTTGGCCCATCTGCTGCATCCCAGGCTGCACTGGCAGGAAGTTGGATTGGAAGTCGAGGAGGAGGCACTTTGATGTGGAATGTGGGAGTCACATGTGGGGACTTTATCTGTAGCAAATACCTGGTTCTGTGTTGCTGTGATGTGGTACCATGGCTGTAAGCCAGGTGGTCCTGATAGAGGAGGAGGTAACGCAAGAACAGAGCCGAGTTACTAAAATCAGCTCATTGGGAGCAGTGTAAGTGTAAGAAAGTAAGCCAAACTAGGAAGAACCACCTGGACAAAGATGAGCTGACTCTGGACACGAGGGGAAAATGTTTGTGATGTATGCCACAGAGGTTTTGTGTTCTTTCCTGAAATATTATTGTGAAAATATAGAAACTGGTATATTTCCAAAGTAGGAGCTGATTCTTTTTCTGGTTCCAGAAACTAATAGACAATACAAATTATTTACCTAATAGCTGCTCTGGCTTTCCTTTTCTCTTCATGACAAAAGAATTTAATTTTGTTGGAAGTGAGTTTTGTTAGTGCCAGACTTCCTTATTACTAATGTCAACTGTTTGACATGCTGCTGGCCAATTCTGAATAGACAGAAATCACTGGAGAGGAACTTCTTTGTTAGATAAAAAGACAACAACCTGCTAGAAAAATATCGAAAAGAAAAAAAAAAACCAATAAATTGGAGTTCTTAAAAATGTAAAACTTTTGTGCTTTGAAAAAAAGGCATCATTTTAAAAATGAAGCATTTTTGAGTTTTGCTTTTGACAAAAGCTTACATCCAGAATAACAAGAACCGTTTACAGCTCTATAATTAGACGACAAATGGCCAGTGTAAAGGCAAAGAGAAAATCTGAATGGTCAGTCATGAAAGAGGATATTCAATAGTCATCGAACAAATTGAGAGATGCTCCATATAATTAGGAATATGCAAAGTTAAGCCACAAATAGGAGAACACTTGACACCCATTAGAATGGCCATCATTCGAGAGAGGCAAGTGCTGTACGTGTATTGAGCTGCTGGAACTTTGACATGTCGTGGTAAGATATAATATTGGAACTACTCTGGAAAAACACCTGATATTTCCTAAAGGCTAATTCAAGTCTCATAAATTTGCCAATCCAACTACTCCACTCCTAGGAATCTGCCTAAAACAAACGAAAAATATATCCACATCAAGATGTACATTTTATACCTGAATTGCTCAACATTCTACCATCTGTGTTTTAAACTTTTTTAGATTCTACATATAAATGAGATCCTACAATGCTTGTTATTTTCTTTCTTACTTATTTTGCTTATCACAGTAGCCTCCTTGTTTATTTATATTATCACAAGTTGCAGGATATCTTTTCAATGGTGGAATATTACGTTACGTATGAGCATGTGTGTGTTCACACACACACACACACACCCAAATTTCTTTATCTACTCATGCCTGTCACGACTGTCTTCCATGAAGACAGAAGTCACTCACTAAAAATAGTGAAGCAGGCATCCATATGAGACAAGTGAGCTGGTTCTTCATCAAGTTATCCTGTCATACCTGGAATCTGGCTCATACTCTTCATTTTCATTCTTCTGGTTGAATGGAACACTGTGTGAAAGGCCCTAAGACTTGGCAATCAGTATTGACAAGATCTCTACTCCACATTCCCAAATGGACATCTCATTCCTATTTACCCACAGTTCCTTAATGGTGAATCTAGTTTGGGTTTTCTTATTTCTGTGTTTTAACTTGGGCTTTGTGGGTGATCACTTCCTTCCTAGGGGTTGCACTTTCGTGTATTCTGAAACCTCCGTGCAGTCTTCAGCTTCTCCTCTCTCTTCGTTTCAGCATACTGCGCAGCTGGTGCAGCTGGGAAATTCATACCACTCCCCATATGGGGGATAATTACACCAATTAAAGCCTAGGCTAGTATTTCAAAGGAACAGTATTTTCATATCATCATTAAAACTGGTTTAATTTGCTGTGTTCCTTGAGTGTTATACATTTTTCCCAATGTTGTAAATTTTGAATTATTCCAATATCAGTACTATGAAAGTAAGAAAATATGCAGTTTGTGAAAATTTATTGGAGATAGACAAACAGGCAAATAGCTCTGGTTTACTGGCTAGTGTCTTAGGACAGTTCTGCTTTGTTGAGAAGGGAGCTAACAATCTGAATTATGTAATAAAAAAATTATCTTTTACCAGAAGTCAATTAAAAATGATGTGATTAAATTGAAACAAAAAAGATACAAACCACATTTTTTTTTCCCAAATAATGTAAAGGTTTGATTAGGGAGTCTTCAATTCCAATCCACTAGAGTTGTATTTTCTTCGACTATTTCTAAAAAAATGTATGTATTAAATTTCATTTCAGTTTATCCCAATCTCCTTTTTGTGTTCACAAACTTAATTTAAAACAATAAAAAGCTTATCAGTTAGAATTAGCGTCACTTTACACGTTCATGGCCTGTAGCTAATTATGATCCCATAGAGCTAATGAGTTCCTCAAAAGGATCAAATTTATGTACTATGGTAATGGAAAAGGTAATGGAAAAAAAATAAAGTTTTTCCCTATTGATTTTATACTATCCAGATCAACAGAAACTCTAAGGAAAGCAGTTTTATCCAAGAGAAGATTTTAAACAACTTCATTTGCTTTCATCATTCACTAAGATAAATTTTAAACAAGAATCTACTTTCTTTTCCACGCCTTATTGAAAACATTAGTAGGTTTATAAAGACAAGATTAAGACATTGCAGAAATTTTTAAAAATGATTTATTTATTTTTATTGCAAAGTCAGATATACAGAGAGGAGGAGACAGAGAGAAAGAACTTCTGTCCAATGATTCACTCCCCCAAGTGGTCTCAACAGTTGGAGCTGCGCCGATCTGAAGCCAGGAGCCAGGAACTTCTTCCACATCTCCCACGTGTGTGCAGGGTCCCAAGGCTTTGGGCTGTCCTTGACTGCTTTTCCAGGCCACAAGCAGGGAGCTGGATGGGAAGTGGGGCTGTTGGGATTAGAACCGGCTCCCATATGGAATCCCAGCATGTGCAAGGTGAGGAATTTAGCTGCTAGTCTACTGCGCAAGGCAGGGAATTGCAGAGTTTTAAAATCGTTGGTCACATCTCTTGATAGTGCCTAGATATGTAGCTGAATAGTTCCCCCGTTATTTGTTGTAATGTTTGCATGCAGGATTTTCTTAACTAAGCCAGTTCCTCAGCAGGGAGCTTACTATGTCTTTTTGAATGATCCAGCCAATTATCAGCACAGAAATGCAGGGCCAATATCACGAGGTTTAGTGAGTGTGCATCACTATTTTATGTGAGTAGCGATTTGGTGAATAGTCTAGGAGTCAGCTTGCTCAGCTGTGCTCAACCGTGGCTCAGCCCCACACATCTTGAAGGATTCTCATGGCTGTTGGATGTAAAATTTCTTACAACCTCCAGGTTGCTAATATATGAAAACAATCTGTTTCCCAAATGTGTTACTTATTTATCCATAGAAAATTTTTGTCATGCAGAGTTCCAGAGGGCTCACAGTTTTGGCTACAGTCTTTGAAGACTCATCACCTCAGCTTCTCTTCACTCTTCTGTTCCACTCCGATTGTTTGATCCTATTGGTCATTGAAATCACCAGGTAGTTGCTTGTTTCAGGTAACTGGTATCCAAATCTCTCTATCTAGAATGTTCTTTTTCCTTTCATTATTTGGTTATTTTGAACCAGATGCTTAGAAAGTCAACTCAGATAACTCTCCTCAGAAGCTTATTCTGGTTTCTTGTTGTCTGAATTTTTAATAGTAACCTCTTCCCAGTGCTTATCACTTGATGTTGTTTGCTTCCTTTTTCTATATATTTTAAATTCACAGTTCTAGCGCAAAGGGTATTAACGAATACATTGGCCATCAACTAAAACAGTACATTTTGGATACCAGAACAAATATATGGCACTTAGTTTTTTTTTTTTCTTCCCACCCATAGCAGAAACTGTAGTGTTGCTTCACTGCTTATATATTTCATAGCCGCCACACAGCTGCGCTGAGTAGTTTTGTATTCATTCTGGCCAAGTGTTATGTAGGTCATATATTGAGAGTTAGGAACAAATATTAGTGTCATTATGAAAGACCCGTCTTCCATTGAAAAATTAGATGAAGGAATTGAACCTTTATTGTGTTAACACAAATACAGAATCACCAAAACTGCAGAACAATACAGCTAGGACATGCAAATAGGTGCCAAGAGGTTACTTTAAAGTTCCTCCTTATTTTGCTCTCTGAGAAGATGCAGAATACACATCCCTTTAGGAAAGGTGTCATGGGGCATCTTATAGATGTGCTAGCGATAAACACTAGATTTCAAATTAAGCTGCTCAATTTGACTTATTTCATTCAAAAAAGTATGTGGAAAGTATGCAAGTCCAAGGAAATACTCAGTGGTTTCTAAAATGAGAAGTATTTCATCAGGTGGCTGACTGGGAGTTGCTGCCTTCATGGATCAAAGCTGACGGCTCACAGATGCTAAGGACCCTTTCAGGGTTGCCTCAGCTTGGAAATAGAGGTTTTGAGGCTAGAGTTTTTTGGCATAAATTATTGATTTTTTTCCATCTAAAGGACAAATTACAAAAAAGCCATAAGAAATATATGGGCTACTCCAATGTATGGAAATCTGTCTGACGTTCAAGTAGAAGACATGAAGCAAGATAAGGCATCAGCAAGGCATTGATCTATGGAATCCAATTCCAAAAATAAGTATAGTTGGGAATACTGGCAGAATGACACAGGAAATGAGTAGAAGAAAGAGCCCTCCCCACTCCTTTGAGTTGGCACCTCAGCTACCCTGAGTGTTTGTTTTTTTCTCATCCCTTTTATACATGTCATTTTGGACAGCTTTAGGTAGAGCTATTTTAAACTGACATATTTTATGATGAGCTGAGCATACCACTGCTAATGCAGAACCTAGGAACAGCTTCTCACCACAGCACATGATATCAAAGAATTCAGCAAATTTGGCTTCTACCAAAGAAAATACCCAACATGGCATTTTCGTCAAGATTACAGATATTAAAGTCCTTTGAATAATGGCTCGAAAACCCAAGCATGCTGATCAGTTCCCTTTAATCAGTCTGTCTCACGCTCCTCCAATGTTTAATTTTGTGAAAACTTTGCTGTAGATCCATTATTTCTTTGGATACTAGAGATGGAAAAGAGCCAGAGTAAATCAGTATTGAAAATGAAGTTTAAAAAAAGTTATAAGTACTTAAAAAAATGGGTGCAAAAATTTGCACCACCCACCAACAGACCTATGTGAAACCATTGTGTCCTTAAAATGTCCCATAATCCCAGGATAGCACTTTTGCATAAATTTCCCTTGCTGAAAATCTCTTGAAGCCACAAAAAGAACAAAGGCCCTTATCACTGGTCTTTAGAAAAGATAAAATTACAGCATTGTTATACAGTACACAGTGAAAGGTATTTGGGCAAGGTCAGACATTTCCTTCCACTCTTGAGGAGTTTGCTATAATTGCGCTTGGCAGCATGAAAGCAGGTGTCTCCACACCCCCTACATCACCATGTGTTTTAGCCAGGAGGAGAGTTAAGGGACTGAGTCTGCTTTGCTGTATTTTTTAGCTCAGTGATTTTTAAATGCCTGCAGTTTGTTGAGAAGAAGGACATGTGTAGAAGAGAAAAGCATACTCTTCCAAGATATTAACGTCGTTTTGCTTTGGCTGGTGAAAGTGGTTCCTCTACAAGCTGCATTAAAATTCAAATGACATAGCTGGCCCTCTGACAAGAAATCCCGGGAACAATTTGGTAACAAGTGACAACTTAAGAACATGGGAGTTGTGCCCAAAGTGACTCCTCCACCAGACCCTACACCACCACCTTAACTGTTTTGATTAAAATATGATGACAAGAAATCCGAAACACAGTGAATCATGTTGTTGTACTTTTTTTTTTCAAACATGTGCTATATGCACCATTTGGCAAGCTAATACTTTTTGAGCCAAAGATCTTATATAATATACCATCTATTCATTTTCTTACTCTATTCTGCAGCCATGGTGATTGAATATAAAACTTGGAGTACAGCTGAGAGCATATGTTTTGCTTCTTCAAGTTATCATTCTATCCCTTACCTGCATTATTATCAGTATAGTCCTCTTCTTGAGGCTCCCATCATAATCCTGAATTATCTGTATACTGAAAGAGTATTGCTTCCCTTTACGATGTCATAAGAAATAACAAAGTTAAAATTCCAATCAATCCACTCTCTCTGGGACCCATATTGGCTCCAGGTCCTCCCCCACACCAGCTATGTCTATCTTTTTGATAACAAACCGAGAACAGAGTTTTATTTACTCTTCCTTAGGGATGAATAACGGTCATTTGTATGTTTTCTTTAGATAATCTTTTCCTTAATTTAATTGGTTGTTCTAATTTATTATTACTGCATTGCAAGACTTTTTATATATTCTGGATACTAGACCCTTATAGGTACACATTACAAATATTTTCTGCCATGCTGTAAATCATCTTTCCACTTTATTGATAGCATCTTTTGAAGCACAAAGACTTTTTTTTACTATTATTTATTTGAAAGAAAGAGATTCGCTTGCTCATTTTTCAAATGCAGGTCCCCATTGCCTGTAAGAGCCAGGGCTAGGCCAGAACAAATCCTAGAGGCCGAAGGTCCATCCAGATCTTCCGCATGGAAGGCATAGTCTGTTTCCTTTGTGGATGTGCATCAGCAGGAAGCTGAATCAAGAAGCAGAACCAGGACTCAAACCCAGGCCTCTAGACAGGACAAGCACATCCCAAGTAGCACCTCAATAGCTGCATCGAATGTCTATGCCACGAAGCACAGGGTCTTAATTACTGCTCTAAGCCAAATGTTTATGTTTTTCTGAAACTCATCCATTGAAATTCTAACTTCTAATGTGATGGTATTAAAATCTGGGTAAGTGCTTTGCTGACAAGAGGACAACCCTTATAAGTGAGATTAGTGACCTTATAAAAGAGATCTTTGAGAGAGCTGGATAGGATGTAAGGCACCCAGGAATCGAACCATTCTGCATGCATTTCATAACTGGACAAAGATTTTCTTAAATGCCTAAAATCAGTAAATCCTACAGCCACTGTGAAGGCCCTGCACCGTATTTTCAGTGTTTACACAGGCAGCTCACAACTCTTCATGAGCCCATCACGCCTTGAATTCCTGACCAGAAAGGCTCTAGGTCTTCTGAAAGGCAAAATGTAGAACTTTCCAGGTCTTTCCTGAACATGTGCACAGCATGTGCAAATCCCTTCATATGTGTTTGTGTTTGTCTTTCTCTACTTCTCAGAGTATGTTTAACCTTTGCACTAAATATATCTGATTCTCCAGATTTTCCTTTTAAGTGCTTCATGGGATTGTTCTTGTCTGCGCTAATTGCTGTCACCACCATAGGCAGGTTCCATATTTAACATGTGTTACTTGTTGCTTTAGACAAACATTTTCCTGGAGGAAAAAAAAAACGTATTTGCACTGAGCCGGGTTTGAGCCAGGTCACATAAAAATAAGCTGCCTCAGGGAATTTTCCAAGGAACTGGCAGATAGGTCAAGCAATGACAAGTTTGTTGAGCTTAGAACTCCAATACTACTCGGCTCATTTAGAGACTCTGTGGCTGCTGGTTTACATCATAAGTGTGAGTTTCTTCATTTCCAAGGTTATCATTCAACTGTTAAGAGAGGGAAAGCTGAAAGTCCACAAAAGTTGACTGTTCTTTCGAAGATTCAGACATTTTCTTGAGTAAATAAGCCCTGGATTATTGCAATTACTTGGTTAATGCCTAGCATGTAGAAAAAGTTCATTATATTTTTTGCCAGTGATCTTGAATGGAAAAAGGAGATCATTGAAAGTTGTTACCATACAATTCCTCATAGTATTACTTCCTTCATAAACTTTAAGATTGTTTTCATTGAGTCTAGCATCTGCATTTACAGGGAACTGGTTACACATCATTCTATGTTGTGCTACCACTTAAAGTCCTTCAGAGTCCAGGTGAAAATATACAAGGTCCCGTACAAATCAATGAAAGAATCAACTGATCAACATCTCACCTCAGTACACATTGTAATAGCTGTTGTCATGCCTGATGGTCAGTCACACTGGAAATGATTCATAACATGTTACTTCTAGAAGGCCAACAACTGTGAATTACCCATCACTTCTTGCTGTTGGTTCACTTTTCAAATGTTATATGTATTTTAAAGCATGCATTGAATGAAAATATTACATACAACCAAAAGGCTAATAATAGGGAAAAAGAGTCTTCTGCCCAACTCCTTAATCACTTTCAACAATTAATGTCTTAATTTCTTCCAGAGACTCGCTACATTAAACAACATGTCCATCTCAACAATTTCCCATTTATCAAATCTAGGCATCATTTATTTCCTTCTTGAAGATAGGTCAGGATTTATCTTATTATTCAACAGGAAATCTCAAACATGTGGATGCTTATGTCCTTAGTCTTAGCATTCTTATTGAATATCCTCCATTAGTTTAGATCACTAATGCAGTCTATTCATTTTCTACCAACTACAGAATTTCTTTACTCCCCACACTTGTAAGATAAACTCTTATCAACCCTACCAGTTCTCCACATTTCCTCCCTCTTTTTTCTGCTTCATTCAGGAAAACGTTCACTGTTTCATTGTCAAGTTGATAATATTTATATCTTGTTCTGGGATATTTATGTGTTCTGCCTCTGGTGTATAGATTAACCATAAATACTGAGTACTATCATGCAATATTTCTATTATTATTACTTTATTATTCTCAGATAAGTAGTGAATTATGGTCATACATTCCCTCTCCAAGGTTATAACATAATTGTCTCTGTGCTTGTCACAAAATAGTCTCCCCAACAGCAAAGTCAAGAAAATTTTCCGTTCTTGCTGCTTCCGTTTCTGCCCCACTAATTGTTAAAGCTTGATGCATTTTAGTTTGCTACTGAAAGAATCATAACATTCTCGTATTTCTTAAAAATTCAATTTTACCTTTTATTATGGCCTTTCTAAAACCATCAGCTCCATGGTAAGTTCTCAGTAAATATTTATGGAAATTATATTACTTTGAATTATCTTTTTAAGCCCATTAATGAATGAAGTGGTAAATATTGTCATTTTCCACGGATCTTTGTAAGTCATTACTGAAAAAAAAGAAGAAAACAGTATACAATATATCCCTGTGGGATAAATTCAAACTCAATCTTTTGCCAAAGTGCTAAGTTTTCTCAGAATTTTTATGGGAAATTCTGGAGTGTATCTTCCAGAAATCATGATGATTTTATTAAATGCAATATTAGCTCTCCACAATGGAAATAAACGTTTTATTTGTCCATAATTGTACTAAAATGGCTTTGTGTCACCTTCTAAATAAAAAGCATCTGGCTGCATTTTCAGATTTTACCTAAGGTGTTTTTCAGAAAGCATGAATATATAATGAAAAATTATAATAACCCAAAATAGGGAAGGAAAGAATAACCCAGGAGCAGAATAGCAACAGTGATGAAAAGAAATGCCATTGAGTGGAATAAGCAGCCCTGTTAGTAAAATAAAAAGTGCATTATTTCCAACTTCCAAAGCTTATTTTATAAAGCCAGCCACAACATTTCCCACTCAGTATGCACCCTTGCCAGAATGAATGGAGCCCAGACTCTAAATTGGGCCTTTGGACATCTACAATGAGCAATGAGCTTTAGTAAGCTGATTAAACTCTGGTACACAATGAGTTTGATGTTTCTGATGCTTTTGAATAGAGGATCCTAAGGCTCCCAAAAAGTTGAAATCATTCTCACAGATTAAAGGGTAACTTTTCCATTGGCATGTCAGCCCATGAGCATATATAACTCAATAGTATTTTTAGAAAGACCATGAATTTTCAGTCATCCATATCTCTTAGTTCTTAATCTGCCTCAATATGTATGTCTTTTCCTGACTTCACAGATATTTCAAAGTATACATGACCCCAAGAAAATGCAAAATAAGGTCTATGCTTACCAGAGAGTACTTTTTAATCCTCAGAGTCAGTGGATTAAAAAAAATGTCAAAAATTTCACTGAAAAACTTCTTTTTTAAACATTGCAAATTTTTCAACCATCTAGTTGGGACCGGAACAAAGAGCAGGTGACGAATTGTCTTAAGCAGACAGAGAGGAAGATCCTCCCTCCGATGATTCACTCTCCAAAGCGCCACAAGGGCCAGAGCTGCGCCGATCTGAAGCTGTGAACCTGGAGCGTCTTCCAAGTCTCTCACGTGGGTGCAGGGTCCCAAGGCTTTGGGCCGTCCTCGACTGCTTTTCCAGGCAATAAGCCGGGAGCTGAACGGGAATTGGTACTGCCGGAATTAGAACCGGCGCCCATATGGGATCCCGGCACATTCAAGATGAGGACTTTAGCCACTAGGCTACTGCACCGGGCTCCACCCAGACATTTTTGAGGTTTATTCAGGTTGTTATTTGTGTTAGTACTTTTCTGTTTGATTCTTTCTCAGTGTCCTATATTCTTTACCAAGTCTCATGACTGGGAATCTCTCTTGTTTTTATTACTATTCAGAAAATATTTGGGAGAGGAATTACAAGGTGATACACCACTTTTTGTTTTTGTTTTTTAATAAAACTAAAAGAAACTGACATTTTTCCAAGATGTTTGTCTCATTTTATCCACTCATCAGGAGCATATACCTAATTTGATGCTTTGCATTCTCATCAATATCCGATATTGTTACCTTTTCAAGTACTGTGATTCTGATGAGGTTTTTTTCTTTTACATTTTATGTATTTTAAAATTTTCTTTAAATGGTTTTTTAGGTATCACTTCAACTTATATTGACTGCCTCTGAGTCAATTGCAAGGAACTCCAAAATCAGCTAAATTATGCCAAGTGAGTCTTCTCTTAGGAAAAAATTAAAAGGTTTTTATATGAGTCAAGATGAATTCCATTCAGCTTTTCAGGTCCCGGCCTCCTCATCTTACCTCATTTTTGTATCAGATAGAAGCAAGAGAAGGTTCCCCAATTATCCTTTACCCCTTGAAAACCAATGAGAAAAATATTCACGGATATTCAGTCATCTTCCAGTTATAGCTTTCCACCTGATTGAAACCCTTTGTGCATAAGGCAGTGTGGATCCTGACTTTTAAAGATTAAGTTATTTTTACTTGAAAGCAGAATTTAAGAGAGAGAGAGAGAAAGCGACAATGACATCTTCCATCTGCTGGTTTACTAAGCTGACCTTCTTGGCTAGAAGTGGGCTGGTGTGAAATTGGGAGCCAGTAGCTTCCTGTAGGTCTCCATGGGGATACAAGCACTTAATCCATCCTTTGCTGCTGTGCCAGGCCATTAGCAGGGAGCCGGATCAGAAGTGGAGCCGTTTGGAGATGAACTTGTGCCCATATGGGATGATTGTGACATATGTGGAGGATTAGCTTCTTCTTCTGTTAGAGTGTTAATAATGGTGGAATGTTAGCCTGAGTTTCCCAGATGGGCTGAAGGGGGTATCACATGTGGTGACTTAATTTACTGTGTCACAGTGCTGACCCCCATTTAGCTAATGTTTAATTACTTTCAGAAATGTTTTGGTTTTATTAGATGTGTTGTATGTCTTGTTAAATTTATTCCTCAGCATATTATTTTATTAGTTTGTTTTATAAAAATATCTTAATTTTTTTTACATTTTCTATGACTAATATCGTGGTGTAGCGGATTAAACTGCTGCTTGCAATGCTGACATTTCATAAACAAGTGTTGTTTGATTTCTGGCTACTCCTGATCCAAGACCTACTTACTATTGTACTGGGAAATCAGCAGGTGATGGCCACAATACTGGAGGCCAGGATGGAGTTTCTTGCTGTTAGCTTTGGCTTGGGCAAGCCCCAGTATTATGACTCTTGGGAAATGAACCAGAAAATGGAACATTTCTCTTCCTGTCTGTCTGCCACTGTACTCTGCCTTTCAAATAAATAAATCTTTTTTGAAAATTCATTTTCTCATTTTTCCTGTGTATGTGTGTATGTGTATGTGTGTTTAGCATGAACCTTAAATGCTGGGACACTGATAAATGCATGTGCTCGTGAATAAATATGTAGTCATTTTAACTATTTAGGAATTGCTATATAAAACTCCATGACATCAGCAAATCGAGGCAATCTGACTTCTCTGTGATTATTAGGCCTTTTGTTCCTTTTTGTTTTTGCTTTTTGCACTGGTGCCTTTCTCTGAGAGGTCAGATCTGATAACATCATACATTCGCTTAAAACTTCTGCGTGCTTCCCTGTGGGTTCCATGATCAAGCCAAACTGCTCGGTTTCAATTTTCTCTGTCCAGTGTGTTTCCTAAGTCACACTTCACGTACTTTGTTCCCAAGATGCTCAAAAGGAGATGCATTTGAAAACTGATCTGTGTTTAATGGGTTGCTCTCTGTAGCACCCTCGGCCCCTGTGATGGTGGTAGTGCATCTTGTGTCACACAGTAGAGGAAGTACTCAGCGTGTCTGGTATATGGCAAGCACATTCCTACACTGATACATTTTGGCTCGGATCTTTTCATCAACTTGGAAAACTTGGCGAAAATGTTGACTATTGCTGAATACTGGTTCATTCTTCAAGGACCAGTTCTGAAGCCATTATTTATTCTGGTAATTATTTGTATCTGTACATTTTGATATGAAATCAAAATTTTACCTTTTTTTGGTATCAGTTTTGAATTTTTCTTTGCTGAATGTTGAATGTTGTTGAATGTCTTGTTCATCTCAAAATCTTCTCCGGCACCTTCCTGGCAAAATATATATTTGTATGCATACAAACACATACCTGTATTTGTGCACATGTATGTGGTGCGATTATTTTCTTAAATGTTCCTGTTAATAATTGTCTCCTGTTGGATATTTGGTGACTAAATAGTATCTGTATTAGTATGAATTATATTGATCTATGTGCTAATGAATTGGGTGTTTCAGGTCATTTAATCAAATGATCATTTTAATGACTAATTATCTTTATACGTGATGCATCCAGTTGTCTCTGAAAGGAAGTTGGAGATCATCTTTGTGTTCACCTTTTCCATCAGAGCCTCATCTAATCAATCTGATGTTATTTCTGAAATGTCTCTCAAATCACTTTGTGTCTCTTTGTTTTCCAGCAGCTTTTTCGGACCATTATAATATCACCCTAGATTGCTTTAAGCAGATTTTCCTTGTTTCACATAGCTCTCTTCAGTTCCTTTTTGTATATTTTCTGGAGGCTCTCTTCTAAGACATATCTGACCATGATCTTCACATGGTTAAGATCATTTAGTGTGCTTGGATTCCAATGGTATTTGGATGATTTCCTTTTTGCTGTGGAAATCTCCGTAACAGACTCACCGTTTCCAGATATTTTGCTTCATTTTGGGATACAGTGAGCTACTGTCCTGTTTTGAAGAAACACAGATTGAGCTTGAGAGATGTGGCAAGAGGGAAAGGAAGAGAGAGGCATAAGGAGAGAGAATGTCATTGTTTGTGACTTCCGTACATAGTCTGGTTTCTGGCAACACATCATGAAGGTCAGCTGCACAGAGTCCTGCCTGCATTAGCAGCGGGACACGAGCATTCCAACCCCTTCTCCATCTCTTCTCAAATCCACACACCTTCTGCCTCCTCGGACACGGTCCTGGTTCAAATTCCATTCACTGGAGATACAGGCCATGGACAAAAATGATTCTACATGCTCAGGATTAACAAGAAAGCTTCTTCAAAATCACGAGGCATCGTACTGGCTAACCACTATTAATTCTTTTATCATTATTATACTGAGAAATAATTTCATTCTACAGGAAACAGTTGTTCAGATTGGCTGGCTTGGTGTGAGGCATCATTCTGGTAAGCAAGTGTTTGCTGATGCTTGACTTAAGGAAGAGCATCACAATAGAGATCAGCAACAGTGTGGGCTTTAATTAAGCATGCCATTGTGGTAACTTCTTTATATTGCTTAATTTACTTAATCCTCCTAGTTACTCTGAGGCAAGTATGACTACTTATTTTATAAATAAGGAACAGGTGCAGGTTTAGTTTACAACGGGCTTTTAGCGATGGAGCCTAATTAAAATGGAATTCTTAGGCTGTAGCCCACATTTTAGCTCTTGCATAGTAGGATAGTGGATTACTTGTTAACGTAGATCTTTGTTGTCATGGGAACACTCTGCCCATTGCTGTTTATTGAGAACTCCTAGAGGGCAGATGTGTTGACTGATTCTCTGTTGTGTAGGGATGCTAAAGTAAGAACCAGAATAGTGCATCACATCCTTACCTCATTCACAATCAAGTCAGCAGCTAATACTCTAAAGGAGCTCAACAGGTTAATCCTCTACCCTATGGTGCCAGCATCTCATCTGAGAGCTGGTTCCTGTCCCAGATTCCTCACTTCTAATCCAACTATATAATGGCCTGGGAAGGTAGCATAGAATGGTCCAAGCCCTTGGAACCATACACCCATGTGGGAGACCCAGAAGCTGCTCCTGGCTCTGTTTTGAATCAGCTCAGCTGTAGCCACTGCAGCAATTTGGACAGTAAACCAGCACACAGAAGACCTCCTCTCCCTCTTTCTCTCTGTAAATTTGCCTCTCAAATAAAAATAAACCTTTAAAAATATTGTAATTCAACATTTTTAGTGGCATCTGGTTGAATTTGGAATCGGGCTGAGGATCTAATTTGAGGGAGGAAGAATAGGAATGCAGTTGTGGGAAAGTCATTTATCAGTAAGCAGCTGTTCTCCAACTTGTAGTACAGAGTAAAGGAAAGGGTGACATGGGATCTCAGACTTGGCTGGTTGGTGGAAAGAGTATATTAGCTCAGTTGAATGGTCTGGGGATTATGTAGCACAGAGGAACAAGCCCCAGTCCAGCCTCTCACGCTGAGTTTGTACACATTTTTTCTTCCTTCCTTCCCCTTTTTTCCTTTCTTTCTTTCTTTGCTTTCTTCCTTTCTTCCTAACTTACTCATTTTTTATTGGAAAGTCAGATTACAGAGAGGAGGAGGAGAGATAGAAAGATCTTCCGTCTGCCCAAGTGGTTGCACTTGCTAGAGCTAGGCTGATCTGAAACAGGAGCTTCTTTTGGGTCTCGCATGCAAGTGCAGGGTCTCAAGACTCTGGGTCATTATTGCTTTCCCAGGCCACAAGCAGGGAGCTGGACGGAAAGTGGAGCAGCCAGGATATGAACCGGCACCCATAAGGAATTTTGGGGCATGCAAGGCAAAGATGTGGCTACTAAATTATTGTGCTGAGCCCCAAACACATTTCTCAACTTCTTCAAACTTAGTTGGCTTATCTATAATAAAAGAATTTGGACCTGACCTGTGCTATAGACACTTGGAGGGTCTGTGTCCCGTCCTGCCTGGGAGGGAGATAGTCATGTTCCTATTTCTTATATTTGTTTATAGAAGAATCACTTTGCAATGTGAATCCGACCAAGGTATGCTTTAGCCTCGTTCTCAGGTACACACTGAGATCCAGCTTCCAGCTGTTGTGCACGCGGAGAGGCAGCAGGTGATGGCTCGAGCATTTGGGTCCTTGATACCACATGTGAGACTTGGACTGGGTTATTAGCTCTTAACTTTGACCTGGTCTAGCCCCAGCTGCTAACGGGATCTGGGGAGTAAAATCTTTGACTTTCTCTCTCAAATAAATAATAAATGAATAAATAAACTTTAAAAAATGACGCTACACATTTTTGGTTGAAGATTTTTGAATGAATTAGATAAAGTTCAGAAAGCATCCACCATAGCTCAAAGCAGGAAATAAGCACTATTAAAGTGGAAATGCTGTTAAGTGAAGATAGAAAAATGGTGCTAAAAAAGTTGAAGACAGAAGATGCTGACAGCGTACTAGGTCCCCAGGTGCCTCTTTGAAGTTCAAATGTGGGTCTCAATCCAAAGATTAAAGTGAGGTGGGAACCATGAATAAATACATGGCAGAAGGCCAGGCAGAGAAGCCTGGCATATTCAATAACAATACGTCAGGAAGGTTTCATCTTAACCCTCTGTAGACCCCCAGGGCATCAATCTATATTCCTGTATCCACAGACAAAATGGTAGGCTCTTCGCGGGTCCTACCCCTGGAGAGTATTGCCCATCTTACTGTCAACACCACTTGGACCATGTGCCAGATCATGATGTCTAGTCTATGTAGTTATCACTTTCTTCTGGTGCTGGGTTGTTTTTCCCAGATTGTTTCTCCTCTTTAGGTCTGCATTAGAGTTTAATATAGGGAGAAATTTGTGGAGATTTGGAATACAGAAGGGAGCAGAATTCACTGTGCCCAGGACAGCTTGACCGTCAGTTATGGTAGCTTTTCCCGGCTCACCAGGAGCTGTGGTTAATGAGCTTGTTCAGGAAATTACGGCTTGAGTGCCTTATGCACCTTGCTTTCTCCACCCGTTCTCAAACTGCAGGTGAAAGTTAAAGGTAGCTGTTTCCGTGATCCTCTTGCTGCAGCCTCCAATCCTTCACTCTTTCAACCCTTTCCACACTCTTGTTAACACAAACCCTGTATCAAAGCCTCTGGCAACATTGTATTGCTGGAGCTTTTGTTTTTTGATCAAAACAATAATAGGGCCCGGTGTGGTGGCCTAGTGGCTAAAGTCCTTAACTTGCATGCACCAGGATCCCATAAGGTCCCCGGTTCTAATCCCGGCAGCTCCACTTTCCATCCAGCTCCCTGTTTGTGGCCTGGGAAAGCAATCGAGAATGGCCCAGTATCTTGGGACCCTGCACCATGTGGGAGACCTGGAGGAAGTTTCTGGCTCCTGGCTTTGGATTGATGCAGCACCAGCCGTTGCACTCACTCGGGTTGTGAATCATCGGACGGAAGATCTTCCTCTCTGTCCCTGCTCCTCTTTGTATATCTGACTTTATAATAAAAATAAATAAATCTTAAAAAAAAACAAGAACAACACACCTATCACTCACTCAATGTCTAAATGAGGCTTGATTGTTCACAGGAGCTGTTGAGAACTTTCTTAAATGAAAAAAATTTAAATTTTTAAATAGTGTTTGTAAATACTTGCTCTTTTTGCATGTTCCGATCTGTGTTACAACTGTTCAACCACCAGCACTCTGGTAATGTGAAAGCAGACATGGTTAATACTTAAGGAATAAGTATGGTTGTCGTTCAGTGAAATTTGCTTATCGATGCTGACTTGAATTGCAAATCATTTTTATGTTCTGTGAGAAGGTATTCATTTTCCTCTGCCACTTGAGAGTATACAAGCCATCTTCCCATGTCAGATAGGCTATAAGCAAGGATGAGCTGGTTTGGACTATAGTTTGCCACTGCCTGGTATTGGGTGGCACTGATTGGACATAAATCTTTGTGATGTGGGACTACTTATTTAATCTCTATGGGCTTCACTTCTAAAACAGGAAGTTGGCATTGATGTCACAGAGCAAGGCTGTTGTAAGTCTTAAGAATAGATATAAAATCTTTTGCTGAATACCGAGTACACCTCAGGGTCCGGTATTTTTCACTGTTACTGTGGTTCAAGGAGCTACTGTTTGGTGTTTGCAACTCACCAAGTTATTTAAGGGGGATCGAGGGCAGGCTGAAACATGAAGATTTACATGGGATTTTTTACAGACAAGGTAAAATTATATCCAGGCAAAAGCATAATAAGAGAAGTCCTAAGGCTTTGCAAATGATCTGTCATGCTTAAATAAAAAGTATGAATTTCATATTCATGCTGAGTGCTTATCAATAATTCAGACATTCACTAAATTGTTACTCAGGATTTCTCCTGGAGTAGCAGTGAAGACTAGGAATGGTGGCACAGGAATTAGAAACACAAAGAAGACAGAAGAGTGGAGAACTTTAGTTCCATTATATGATTGCTTTTAAGTGATGAAACTATGAGTGATACAGAATTTCTTGGTGTGTTCATTTCTCTTCAAATAAAGTGACAGGCTGAGGAATATGACTTATGAAAACACTATCAAAGTGATTGAGTAAACATCACATTCTAAAATATGTAAGCCCATCTAAAAAAGAAAAAAGGTGTAAAAACTACCCTAACTTGTTGAAAAATTATGTTTGTTCTTCTCAGATGTCACCTCCTATAGAAAGATTTTCTTGATCACTCTATATAAATTAGCCATCCAGGTCCCTCCCTCAGTCATTGCATGCTGTTACCCTACTTCCTACTCTTTATGCTACCTACTGCTCTCTCATAGGATTTGTTTGCCTGCTGATTATATGTGAGAATACTTCAAAAAGCTAATGAAAAGAATGAACTAAAAAGATAGGATTTTTGGGAGCAAAACACTTCTGAAATTCATAGTTTTTCATGAATAGCACTTCCTTAAGCTTTCTGAAGACACCAGTGCATACATTTCAAATTGGTTTTTTCCTCCGAAGTGCATTTATCTTTTCTTTTAAAAAGATTTATTTATTTTTATTGGAAAGACAGATCAGATTTACAAAGAGGGGGAGAGACAGAGAGAAAGGTCTTCCACCCACTGATTCACTCCCCAAATGGACACAACAACTGAAGCTGAGTCTATCCAAAGCTGGAGCAGAGTCCCAAGGCGTTGGTCCATCCTTAGATATTTCCCAGCCCTCGAGCAGGGAGGTAGATGGAAAGTGGAGCAGCTGGGACATGAACCAGTGACATTATGGGAATCTGGTGCTTGTAAGATGAGGATTTAGCCAGTGAGCCATTGTGCTGTCCCACACTTATCTATTAATGCCATTTGCCAGTAAGTATTAAATTGTCCTTGTGGCTTCCTGCTTCTGAAGGATCCATAATGACAGGATTTCTTGTTTCTATGGGACTGAGAATGACTTTCTACTAACAGGCCACTCCCTTCTTTACTGTTAGGAAAGAAAGCAAAGTACCAGCCTTGCAGAGGATCCAGCTGCTGCCACAGCTGCTGTTGGGCCAGAAGCCTTCTTTGTGCCTGACATTATTATTATTTTTTTCTTTGCTAACTTTTGAAGAGGAGGCAACATCTGGAAAATTGGCCTGACCACAGAAAATAATAAAAGCATTTATGCCTTGGGCAGATGGTACTATAGAGCACCAACATCTGGACCTGAAAATAGAGCTGACAACACAGGTAATTGTCAAAACGTTTAAAGACTATCCAAGTTGTTCATTTTAAATTATACCTTCATCCTAGCTGAATTTATGATTCAATCAGCAGACACTGGTTCACTTTATTTTCTGTGTTCTGAACTTCCCGGACTCCCTCCATTCATTGGAAATGCTAATTGGCCTCAGGGCTAGGTGTTTCTGGTAGGCTCCCATTGGGAATGTGTGTGACACTGAAGTGTTATGGTAGATCTTATTGATCATGAGCAGGGGAGGGTGTGATCAGGTTGGCTGCCATGATCATGGAACCAGGTTCTTTCAACCAAGGTGAGCAATGCCCAGGGTGAGCCCACAGTGGCTCTCTACCCACCCATATTTAGGCATATGAATCACACAAAGGATATTTTTACTTCTGAGTGTGAGCATGGACCACTAAGTAGTGGTCCACACTGGATACTCAGGGATACTAAGCCTCTGAAAGCAGGCGCAGTGATGGCCCAGAGATTCACCCACACCTCACACCTGAGCTTCCCCAGAAACAGTGCCAATACCCACGTGTACATGATCCTAAGTACTTACTTTCTGGCTTACTTGGATATTTGTTTTTCTTTATTCTTCCTTGTACCATATTAGATTTTTAAAAGTAAAGATGCATAAAAGACTTCTTCCTGATCATCAGCTATTCTTCCATAATGTAATTTTTTTTCAAATTCATTTATTTTTATTGGAAAGTCAGATATACAGAGAGGAGGAGAGACAGAGAAGAAGATCTTCCCTCCAATGATTCACTCCCCAAATGGCCACAGCAGCTAGAGCTGAGCTAGTCTGAAGCCAGGAGCCAGGAGCTTCTTTTGGATGTCCCACGTGGGTGCAGGGTCCCAAGGTTTTGGCCATCCTCGAATGCTTTCCCAGGCCACAAACAGGGAGCTGGATGGGAAACAAGGCTGCCAGAACATGAACTGGTGTCCATATAGCTTCCTGGAGCATGCAAAGCAAGAACTTTAGCTGCTAGGCTAGTGCGCCGAGCCAACAGAATTAATTTTATGTGATGGAAATAGAACTATTCTTAGTTTTCTTTGGATGCCTTTTGCATGGAATAGCATGTTCTATCCTTTCGCTTTCAGTATGTATGTGTTCTTAGAGGTGCTGTGAGCTTCTCTCTGAAAGCATAGTTATTATTTACCATGAAATGGTTTTAGAGGCATAGGAGTTCTTCCCTCTCCCTGCACTTCCTTTTTCCTATTCTTCCCTCTTGCTATTATTCTTTGAATTATCACAGTAGTATAATCCCTTAGTATCAGTTAAGTATTTAAAGATAACATTTATATATTTACATATCATAAATTTAATGTAGCATGATGTGATAGCTTTAGGTAAAGGTAGAAAATCTAATAACATACTGTGCAACAGTATTTACATGTTTCAATGAGAGTCCTCCTTTTATTTGGGAGTAAAGATGCACACTGCAATGTAGCTTTACTTTCCAGCCATTTGGTCCCTCTTTGTGTTTGAATTTTGTCTGTTGGGATAGAAGTTTATTATTGACAGGTAAGGTCTTAGTACTGTCATTTCAATACCTGTTTTACATTTCTTTCTTTTTTTTTTTTTGCTGTGGTTCTTTTCATTCTTTGTTTCAAAACTGCTAATTTCATTTGTGGCTGAGATTCACCAAATAAAGCTCATGTGGAACAGTTGGGCAGCCCCATCCATCCCTCTGCTGTCTGTCAAGCAGCCATGTAGTCCTTCATATCTCCCTGATTGGCCTGGAATATTTTGGCAGCCCGTTCACAAACTTTGGCTTCAGGAAGTAGCCAGGCAGGCCCTGTCCATGTAATTCAGTTCTCAGAAGTGATTGGGCCATCTGTCCTCCTTGGCTGAGCCTGTTGAGACTCCAGGATGATCTTACCCACCCACCCTGTCTTAGAATGTAGCCATGCAGCCCTTCTCAAGCATCTCAGTTCATCCAAGTAGGAGGAAGCAGCTGGGCAGCCCTACCACCCTTGCTTAATCCCAGGATGCAGCCCACAGACTTTTCTGAGTGGCTGGGCCTGCTGCAGCTTCTAGCAAACAATACAGGGGATCTCCTCTGAGGCCACAAGGCGGAGGCGAGTGGTTTATCTTCAGCCTGTTGGTGCAATGAGACTTTAAGAATCTGATTTTCAGATCTCTCCAGCCCTCTGCCATCTCAGGGAGCACCAGGGGACAGATGCCCCGAACAGGCCAGATCCTCAAGTCCCCAGGTGCTTTACATGGCCCCATTGGTAGGACCCAGTCTACATGTGGATACTATACATACTGACAGACACCTCATCCAAGTGTTATGCTATGCCATATTAATTGGATTACACTTTATTGACCACATCTTCATATGGAAATTAATAGGCCCACCCACACCACCAGCACCTCCCTGCCTGAGGAAAATGCATCCTAGCTGGCAGTATATCACTAAACTTGCATAGCACAGGATACAGAAGTACTTAAAACATGGTCCATGTGAATGATAGCTAGGGAAACTACAAAACTCTCTACTAGAACACCCATCTGGAACCAAATATAATGCAGCAATTTTAACAAACATCTAGGATATACTATGAATAGAAAGGTTGTCACTAAAAACCCAGCACGGAAAACTTGCTGAGGCAACTGACCCAACAAGATGCATAAAACCTAGGTAGGACACCAGACTCACGAAGGAAAAGAATGGTGTAGAATGATGTAGAATGGTGTAGAATGATGCCTCTCAAGCAACAAAACAGCTTTCTAGTACAGACTAATAAGAAGAGAAATCAATGAATTGCCCATGAGGAACTCATAGGAAGAGTTTCAAGCAAATTTAATGATATGACAGAGAATACAGACAATTGAATGGAATTAGAAAGACAAACACAATATGAATAAGAAACTCAGCAAAGATAGAGATCGTAGGAAAGAACCAACCACAGCCTTGGATATAAAATGTACAATAAACAGAATAAAAGTGTATTTGAGGGCTTCAACACAAAATTAATTATTCAAAAGAAAGAATTTCTGATCTTGAAGGTATATTTTTTGAAATGACCAAATTACAGTGAAAGAAAGAAGAAAACTAATACGAAGAAAAGAATTCAATAGTTGTGAGTTGCTGTTAAGTGAGAAAATATTTATATTGTGAACATTCCAGGGAAAGAGAATGTATATGCGCAAGATGGTGGTGCTGGTGTCCTCTGGAGGCTTCATTTCGGATCTCAGCTGATCCGCTTGCAACCCAGCTCCCTGCTGGTGTGCATGGGAGAGTGGTGGAGGAAGACCCAAGTTCTTGAGCCCATGCTCCTATGTGGGAGACTCGCAGGATGCTCTTGGCTGTTGGCTTCAGTGTTACCTAGCTCTGGCCACCGTGGCTAGTTAGGTACTGAGTCAGCAGATGGGGGATATCTTTGTCTGTTGCCTCTATTTGTGTAAAAACAGAAGAATAACAAAAACCAAAATCAAGAACCCAGACTGGATGAATGGCTACAAAATAGCATCCCGTGAAATGCTACTTACAAGAAATTAATTTCACTGCTAAAGAGACAGGAAACAGTCAATAGATGGGGCCCAGTGGCGTGGCCTAGCGGCTAAAGTCCTCGCCTTGAACGCCCTGGGATCCCATATGGGCGCCGGTTCTAATCCCGGCAGCTCCACTTCCCATCCAGCTCCCTACTTGTGGCCTGGGAAAGCAGTTGAGGACGGCCCAAGGCTTTGGGACCCTGCACCCGCGTGGGAGACCTGGAAGAGGTTCCTGGTTCCCGGCATCGGATCGGCGCGCACCGGCCCGTTGTGGCTCACTTGGTGAGTGAAACATCGGATGGAAGATCTTCCTCTCTGTCTCTCCTCCTCTCTGTATATCCGGCTTTCCAATAATAATAATAAAATCTTTAAAAAAAAAAAAGGAAAAGTCAATAGGTGGAAAAAACATATGACTGACACAAAAGGAGAAGCTATTCTTGTATCAGACAAAATAGATTTTAAACCCATGCTGCAAAAAGAGACAACAAAGGTCATTGCATAATTCAACAGTTGTAATTGATTGTGTGCACCAATACTAGAGCAATCAATTACAAGAAGAAAGAAGAAGTGTATCTAAAAGAAGAGATACACTGAGAATGATAACATTTGAGGACTTCAACATGATGCTTTCATCAGTGGACAGATGATTAAGGCACAAAATAAGAAAACTCCAGAGCTAGCTGTCAATATAGTCTGAATTCACCCAACAGATATTTACAGAATATTTTTACCAACAGCTGCAGAGTATCTTTCTTCTCATCAGCAGTTGGAACATTTTCCTGAAAGGACCATATGTTAGCTCATAAAATAAATCTCATTAAATTAAAAAAAATTGAAATTGTATCTTGTATTTTTGTTGACGGCAATGGAACAAGCCTATAAATAGAGGAATTTCAGAAAATTCAGAATTATTTGTAAATCAAAATCATTACCTTCAGCAACCAATGGTCAGTAAAAAGGCTGAAAGCAAAATTTAAAAATTTCTTGAAGCAAATCAAAATACAAGCATAGCACATTCTAATTTAGACATAGACTCAAAACAGTGTTAAAAGGGAGAAATTAAGATGTACTTACATAAAGAGATTTCAAACAATAATGTAATTAAAATAACAAGGGAAAAAACCCAAATCTCAAATTAATGGAAAGAAAGAAGAAATGAAGATCAGAGCAGAAACAGGTGAAATAGCGGCTAAAAATAATACATGAGTGAAATTGAGCATTGCCTTTTGAATAGATTAAGCAAATTTGGCAAACCTTAACTGGACCACCAATAAAGGATAGAAAAATCAAGTAAATAAAATAAACAAAGAAAAAGGAGACAGAAACGAAAATAAGTATTAGAGATATTATGAAGACCTGCATGCCAATAACTATCTAGACAGATTTTTGAACACATATAGCCGGTCAAAATGACATCTAAATAGAACAGGTAATTGATTAGATCAGCAATAAAAAGCTTTCTAACCAAGAAAAATCCAGGACTTATGTCTTCACTGGTGAATTTTACCAAACTATTATTAAATAATTAATTGCATTCTTTCCTCAAACTACTCTAAAATTTCAGAGGGAGAGGATATTGTCAAACTCATTTTATGAGGCTGGTATTATTCTGGTACCCAAATTATGAAAGTACATAACGTAAAAATAAAGTGTAATATCTGATGAACATATATACGTAAAAATTGTCAACATAATACTAATAGCAAGCCTAAATCAAGGGCAAGTTAAAGAATCATACATGATCATCAAATGTGATTTATTCTCGGAATAAATCAATGTTTCAATATACAGAGACTTATAAAATATATCACATAATAAATGATGGAAACTTAAGAGCTTATTAATAGATGTAGAAAATATTAGATAACATTCAATATCGGATCATGACATAAGATCTAAACAAAAATTGAGAATTTCTGTACTTCAGCAGAAGAAGAGCTATGTATAAAGATCTCACAGTCTTAAGCATACGAAACAGGGAAAAGCTGAAACTGTTTCCTCTGTGGTCAGGAGCAGGACAAGCATGTGCAGTTCCAGCACTTTTACTCAATATAGTTTTGAAGTCCTCGTTAACCCAGCAAATAGTAAAGAGAAAGGAACAAAGGGCGTTCCATTGAGAAAGAAAGAAGCCGAATTATGCCTCTGTATTGGTGATGTGCTTTCCTACATATATGTATATACCTAAAGACTCCCCTGATAACCAAGAGCTCAGAAGCAAATTCATTAAAGTTGCAAGATATGAAATCCTCATGCAAAAATCAGCAGCTTCTAAATACATTCAAATTGTTGACAAAGAAATCAAGAAAGCAATTGCTGTCACAATATCTACCAAAAATCACTAGAAAAATTAATTAAGGAGGCTAATTATCCTGCAATGATGATTGTAAAACATTGATGAAAATAGTCAAAGAATGCATATGTACACACACACAATGAAAAGACATCCTATGTTAATAGACTAAACAAATTAAAATTGTTAAATTGTCCATGTGGCTCAAAGTGATCTGTAGATCAATGCAATTTTTATCAAAACACAATGGTATTCCTTACAGAAATAGAAAAATCAGTCCTAAAAATTTTAGGAAGTCACACATAGACTCACAGAACCCACAAATATGCAAAATCATCCCAGTCAAAAATAACAAAGCAAGAATTACGACAATGTTCAATCAGTAATAACCAAAACAGCATGGTAGTGTCATAAAAACAGAAGTGGAGCACCTGGAATGTTGGTGCCATAGATGGGCATAGCTTGCTACTCCACCTGCCCAGCTCATTTTCTGTCCCAATTCTTTGCTATTGTTCTTGGGAAAGTAGACAAATATGACTTGGCCCTTATCAGCCAAATGGTAGAATGGTAGATCTCAGTGAAGTTCCTGTCTATCGGCTCTAGCTTGGTCCAAACCAGACATTTTGGGCATTTCCGATATAAACCAGGGGATGAATAACTCTCTGTCTCTCACTCTATTTCTATCACCCTACCCATAACGTAAATAAAATAATTGTTTAAAAAGGAAAGGAAAAGATATATCAAAGACTTTAAACATGAAAATGTCATAATAAGTGATGACAATCTAGATAAAATTCCATTAAGGTAAGGGATGAAATAAACTCTATTAGTGTTATTTTCCCTGTAACAATCAATTTACTTTATTAGTAATCAATGGATTTATTTCTGCCTTTGTCTTAGATTTGTAGTTTTCTCTCGTACCTCTCTGAGCTTTCTTCAGATCTCTTCATCTGTTAGAAGTTTTCCATTTCCTAAAGCTTGTCTCTTGCGTGTGTGTGTGTGTGTGTGTGTGTGTGTGTGTGTGATTTATGTATTCGGTTTTCCTAGTATACCTGTTATAAAAGATGCCTCACAGAGATTGAATGAAACAAACAAATGTGCTTATTGATTTAGTTGGGCATTTTCTCACTCCTCTCCTATTACCCAGCAGTGCTAGCTGCATTCTTAAGCCTCCTGATGATCCAAAGTCTCTTTGAAGTAACCTGGAATCATTAAAATGAAGATAAAAATGGCTTGGCATTTTCCTCAATCCACTGTGAAATTCCAATTCACAATGAAGGTCTCTACTTTAGATATGCATTGACAGACAAACCCATAATGGATATTACCTTTGTTCAAGAAGGAGGGTATTTAGTTGCAAGATGTTTTCTTCCAACTAGTTGGTGCCGCTTACAGCTGTGAATTTTTGCAAGTGTCTCACATTTCCCTTTGCAGCACTATCCTCCATTTCATGTTGTCTCCACAGTGTGAATATCGAAGTAAACACAACAGGATTCTAATAAGTTTCTCAGTTTTGGAAGCAGTGTGACTTTCTTACTGTAGAACACAATAGCACAATGAAATTGCAAACGTTTCCACCAACAAAATCTGTAAAACTATGCAATGTAAGTTTGACTCTCGAAGCCTTCACTGAGCTCACTTGAGAAATTCAGTTACTGCTTCTTTATCTGTGAGAAAACACATTTATTTCCCTTTGTGCCTAAGTCTTTCTTAATTTCTGAGTAGGCCACTTCACATTATGTGGCAAAAAATATTATGAGAATGTAATGAGGAGACTTACATAGGATTGATTTTCCTGTGGGCACATAGCGAAGGGTGGACTCACATCACACAAGGGTGATTAGATTTGATTAGAAGCATCATTCACAGAACATAAATATCATTCACAGAGGAGTTCAACTCCTTTTGAAACCAGGTGCCCACACAACACCTTGAATGCAAATGCTCGGTGCCATCAGTCCTACACTCAGCCAGTCTTCCTCCCTTAGCTTCAAGTTTTCTTTTCCTGCTTCTATCATTACCTATTAGCCACTACTCAGATTAACTCACTGAATTGATGGAGTGGAGTAGCTGGCCCTACAAGATCCCTAAGCACTAGCCCTATAAGGTTCTAATCATGGGATTCAGAGGTTATTTATTTCCACTATGGATAGCATCTTGTTATTGAGTCTTTCAAGGGTTTCTTTTCCATTACTCCAGGCCTGTTGGAACAAACAACTATCACCTTCATGTAGCTCTCCACCCTCCCTGACTAACTGAAACCCATCTTTCCATCCTGGAGATTCCATGAAGAACATAGCATGACTTATTAGGGAAGGTCCTGAGTACATCTGATAAACCAGCAACCTGGATAGTAAGCACTTTTATTTCTCAGCCTCATTCTATGAGAAGCTGTACCTCAACCCCTTAAAGAGCCCACAAATTAAGAAATAGCTGTCAGACTCTTTGTTCTGCACTTTGCATTAGTTTCTTGTACTACCCAGAGGTCAGACTGTGCCTCAGGGAAGTAAGTCCAGTTTAGGGATCTACTAAGTATCATCAGGTTTGAGCTCAGATTTTTCAGAACTGATTTTGCTAAGATACCAAAATGCTCGACATTTATTTGCTGTATTCCGAGGTGTTAGTATTGGGGTAGGCATTTGATTGGCATATTGAAGTACTAGGTTCCACAACTGTCTCCTGACTCCAACTTGTTGTTAGTGTGTACCCTGGAAGGCAAGGATGATGGCTCAGTATCTGGACCACTGTCACCCAAGTGGGAGTCCTGAGTCATGTTTGTAGCCCTTGGCTTCTGCCAAGCCCAACCTTGGCTGTTGCAGGCATTTGGAAAGAGAACCAATGGAAATGTGCACTTTGTCTCCCCCCGCTCCTCTCTCTCTCTCATTTTCTCTTAAATAATAAAATTATAAAGTTTCCATCACTGGCTGAAAATGCGCAGGAAATATGTTTAAAGTCACATGTGAACAAAACCTATGCATGGACCCCCCTTAAGCTAGCATGCTTCAAAGGATGTTCGAAATCCAACCTTTATGTAGCTCTCCACAGCCCCTGCCCACGAGTGCTCCCTTCTTCCTTTGGCTTCATAAAGACTTTTGCGTGTCTTGCTGCGTTGCCCTCATTACATTTGCATATAGGTGATTACCATGCTGATTTTCCTGTGTCATACAATGTGATATCCTTAAAAGCTGAAACTGGATCACTTTTTTTAGAGATTCATTTGATTTATATATTTAAAGTCAGAGTTGGAGACATAGAGATTTTTTTAAAAAGATTTATTTATTTGAAAGGAGGAGTTACAGAGAAAGAGAGGTGGACATAGAGCTCTTCTGTTCACTGATTCACTCCCCAAATGACCACACTGGTTAGAGCTGGCTGTGCTGAAGCTAGGCACCAGGATCTTCTTGCTGGTCTCCCATGTCGTTGCAGGTGTCCAAGCACTTGGCCCATCCTTGCCTGCCATCCCAGATATAATAGCAGAGAGCTGGATTGGATGTGGAGCAGCTGGGGTTGGAACTGGCATCCATAGGACGGGCCAGAATTCACACAGTAGCCTTATCAGCTGTGATACAGCACCAGCCCCTGAAGCTAGACCTTGTTCAGGTATGTTGTCTTCTAGAAATTGATACTGTGCTTTACACACAGTAGGTATGTTTTAGTGTGTATGATTTTTTAATTAACCGCATCATGGTAAACTTATGAGACATGCTGCCAATAGTTAGAAGCCAATAATGGGCAGGCTGAATGCTTTCATTGGTAAAAAAAATGTAAATGCATTCCTCGATTCTTTCTCCAGACCCACCCATTTTTTTTTATTGTTTTTGATGCACTCATAGCCTCATGAATGCCCTCTAAGTAGAAATTTACTTACAGAAACATTACATGCCCATTTTCCCCAGGTCTGTGCATTCTGTCTAATTCACCTGGATTCTGGGTTCCCATATAGAGAAACATAGGTTTATCAACTTGGGTTTAGGATTTTCTTTCCTGTCAGCTTTGGATATTTAACTCATTTCAAAATGCTAAAACCTGGAACTAGAGATATTTTGAGGCGAACCATGTTCTGCTACTCTCACTCTGTTTCTCATGCAATGAAAAATAACAAATATAAGGTCAAACTTGAGTGCTTTGTATTAGCATAAAAATTCAGCAACATCTCATATCTTATAAAGTACAGAAAAAGAGGAGATTTCTGTGGCAAAGGGAAAAAAAAAAAAAAAGCAGCAGATGAAGAATGCTGTTCCTGCAGGATAAACACAGCCACCAAGCCTCGATTCCATCGCCTGCCAAGAGTGAGAAATGGAAATGCCACACAGCAAGCGTGTTTGCCTGGCTGTGAGATTCCACACGGTTACCCCGGTTCCAAGGGTAACAGCGGAGAGAAACCTGAAAATAATGAAACGTGATTGATTACACTTGGGAAACATAGCAAGGCTTGTGGAAACTGGTATAAAAATAACATAACACATAAAGGCCCCAGAAATAATCATGGTGTTGAGCCCAGGTCACGTTGTGTGAGGTAACTCAAGTATTTCTGATTAATTGGGTCTCAGGCTGCATTTACTGGGAAGTCTCTCTCTGTGTATGTGTGTGTGTGTGCACGTGTGTGGTGTGAAAGCACTGTTAATAGCTTGTTAGGGATTCAACTACTTTGGTTCGTGAGCAGAAAGCCAAATGCTGGGACTAATGTATATGTGTAATATAATTATATATGAATATAGAAAATTACATATGTGTATTTGTACTTTTCTCTTAACTATCCAGCCAAGGTACACGTTTTGTGAATGTAGAGGCTTTGCATCCTCATCAAGGATGGAACTTTTGGTTAAGATCAGATGTTTTCATTTTACATGCCAGGATCCTACCTCCATCCCTCCCATAGAGCTCACCAGAGGTTGAATTTTAACATCCTTGTGTCTTTCTTTCTTCTTTTTTGTCCCGAGCTGCCTCCTTCTGAGCCAGGCTCTTTTGCTTAAAGAGGATTAGATAAAGATTTCTTCCAACAGAAAGATCTGTTTCACATATCCCTGAGTCATGCTCCTTTGTATTGTATAAGTAATGAATTTTGGGTGCTGGCGATAGATGCCAATGCTGGCTAATTTCAGCACTAAAAACGTGTATTAAAAAGATACAAAGTGTCTGACAGAATGAAAAGGAAAGCAGAATAACCAGCCATCAGAAAGGAGCCAGAGTGAATGGTGAAAATAGGTCCGAAGTGATGCTGACTTTTATAACCACTCTCAGAGATTCCCACCGAGGGCTGTGCATTGATCTGTAACTAAGTGGGGACACATCAGACCTGGGCCAAACCAAGTGTATGTGTCTGTCAAAATCCAGTGCTGTGAGAATCAGTACATCTAGACTCCCTTAGCAAATAATCAGAGGAAAAGTTGGTGCGATTGGAACACCTGTAGGAGGACCAAGTCATACTTATGGGGAAATGGGATAGGAAGGCTTAGGTTAATCACTTTCAGGGCTGTCTGACAGACTTAGGAGACTGCTGGACATAAAAGTTGCTGGAGTTCTAGAGATGTCTAAATAAAGCCAGTCTATACTCATGGCCACACTCCATGAAGCCAGGCTACAGCTGGAGTGGGGATGCTCACAGCTTCCCACTAAGGGGAACAAGACCTGAATAGATAGGCCCTAATGGTTACATTTCCCTTTCCTTAATCTTCACTTATTTACTTAATTTTCATTACTTAATTCACTTATTAATCATTAATATTAATAACTATATACAACATTCGCATCTTGAATAAAATTATTATTAGATTACTTAATATTCATGATATAACTTACTTATTTAAACCTCATTTGCTGATTTGATAGGCAGAACGACAAAGATAGAGAGAGTGCAGGAAAGGGAATCTTCTATCGACTTTTTTACTCCTCAAATAGCTGCCACAGCCAGGAACTCCACCCTGGTCTTCCATGTGGATGCCAGACACATGGCAGGGACCCCGTGTCTGAGCTGCCTTTGGCTGCCTTTCCAGGCACATTAGCAAGAAGCTGGTTTGGAAACAGCATATCCAGAACTTGAACTGATGCCTTGATATAGGAGGCCCACGTCACAATCACAGGCTTAACATCCTGCACCACAGTGCTGCCCCCCAAAACTTTTCTTAGGTCAGTGGGAAAGCTACTTTTATTTTACTTTATATTTTAAGTTGGCCTACTAAGTATTGGCATTATCCATCCTTTTAATAGAACTTACTAGGCGAAAGCATCATGTAGGGATACCTTTAAAATTAGCTTATTTAGGGCCGGGCGGCGCGGCCTAGTGGCTAAAGTCCTCACCTTGAAAGCCCCGGGATCCCATATGGGCGCCGGTTCTAATCCCGGCAGCTCCACTTCCCATTCAGCTCCCTGCTTGTGGCCTGGAAAAGCAGTTGAGGACTGCCCAATGCATTGGGACCCTGCACCCGCGTGGGAGACCCGGAAGAGGTTCCAGGTTCCCGGCTTCGGATTGGCGCGCACCGGCCCTTGCGGCTCACTTGGGGAGTGAATCATCGGACGGAAGATCTTCCTCTCTGTCTCTCCTCCTCTGTGTATATCTGGCTGTAATAAAATGAATAAATCTTTTAAAAAAATTAGCTTATTTAAAAGGTAAAGGGA
This sequence comes from Ochotona princeps, assembly GCF_030435755.1. Lineage (NCBI taxonomy): Eukaryota > Metazoa > Chordata > Mammalia > Lagomorpha > Ochotonidae > Ochotona > Ochotona princeps. The sequence continues at coordinate 12,267,382 of NC_080861.1, forward strand.
GTAGAGAGAGAAAGAGAGAGAGAGAGAGAGAGAGAGAGAATGACCATGTTTCCATCTACTGGTTAATTTCCCAAATGTTCACAACAGTTGGGACTGGGTCAAGCCAAAGAAGGTCTCCTGGGAACTCAATCTACATTTGCTACTTTTGTGATGGGATCCCAAGTACTTGACTGGAGCATCTGTCTCCCAGGGCGTGTGTATTCAGGAAGCTGCTGTTGCAAATGGAGTTAGGACTCAATCTCAGGTACTGTGAGATGCAATGAGAGTGTCCAAACCACAATACCCAGTCTGAGAGACTTTTACAAAGTTATTGTCCAAAATCCACTTAACTAGAATAAAAACTCAGTGTTGTCAGACGCCTCAATGATCAGAAAACTCTCCCACTGTTAACCAAGGACAGTGGCAAAGTTTTGTCTTTAATGATAGCAGGAAATTTTTATTTATACATGTAAATGGGGCTGGAGGTCATTATGTTTAGTGAAATAAGCCAGGAGCAGGAAGGGAAGTACCACGTGATAGAGCACATCTGTGGAAGCTGGAAAAGTGTATTTGCTTTTCTTAAAGGGTTTAATTTTGTCTATTTGGAAGATGGGGAGAAAGAGAAATATAAGTAGAGAAGGAGAGAATAAATTTCTTATGAGTTGGTTTACTCTCAAAATGCTCACAATCCAGGGGCTGAACAGGGAATACTTGCTGTCCTCCAGTGTATTTTCAGGAAGCTGGGATCAGAATCAGAGCCTGATTTCACAGCTATGCACAGCAATACGGAGCATAGGCATCCCCACTAGTGCTTCAGCCACTAGGCTAAAAACCTGCCACGGGAGCCATTTTCGTGGAAGAAAGAAGCCTTCTCTCTTCTGCTCAGAGACTGGGTTCTCAAGAGCTCATCCCCTCCCTTCCCATCATTCTGATGCGATAGGAAGGAGACTAAATGGTTTCAAGCAGAGACAGATGTTTCAGGAAGATTGAGCTGTCTTTTCTTTCCCCTGGCAGAGTGAACTTGTTCACCTTTCCAAGGAAATGTAATTTTTTGTAAAGTAATACTCCCGGAGGCTGAGACAACATAATCAGCTCTAACCTGGGAATTGGTTGTTCATCCAGTGGATTATGTAGAGATTCTGCCTCTCTTGTTTTTTCTTTCTTTTTCTCTGCCTTTAGGCCATTTTGCACACTGAAGTATTTCCATGACAGTGAAAATCAAAGGCCCTAGGATTCTTGAGTTTGCATTTGCTTAAGTTTTCCAAGTAGCTTTGGTCCAGAATTTGTGAGTGACTGAGTCTCAGTCTACACTTAGGTTTATGGATTATGGATCATGACTGAATTTTCTTTTACTAGAACTTTTGTGTCTTACTAGTGAAATGACCAATAATTACTTATAGTAAATAAATATAGTGAAAGAATTTAAGAGTTCTGTCAGTACAACAAATAAGTATCATAAAAGCCATTATCAAGGGAGGATAGCTCCACTAATGGGAAAGATATGGAGTAGACTAAGATTCAGAGACGTTTTACTCCAATGTGTATGTTTAGGGGAGAAGACAGGGAGTTAGAATTTCTGCCACCCTTGTGCTGTCTCCTGTGACTTTACCTGGCATTCTGATTTGTCCACTTTCCCATGGTGCACCTGTGTCTCATTCTGGATCAGGAAGGAGATGCCATGATGACTATGTGGAAGTCACTCTCCAGGTGGAGGTACCATGAGAATCCCCAAAATCCCCATGGACACTGAACTCCCTGCAGAATCCACTCCATTTGTGTATCTAATTAGGATGCCACTCTACCTTCAAAGAAAGTGAGAGTGTGGGCAGGCCCTTTCTTGCTGTTTATCATGCTCGGTGATGCCTCTTTGGCCTCTTCTCTTTCTCCTGAGAAACAGTTCTCTTGCACACTCATGATGAGTATTTCTCCCATCCAACTACTAACCAGGCCCAACCCTGCTTAACTTCCAAGATCAGAAGAGATCGGGCGTGTTCAGGGTGGTATGGGCCATAGGCCTTGATGGGTATTTCTGCAAATGGTCTGGCCCCACACTCACATGGAATGTATCTTCCCATTCTCTATTAAGTAAATCTTGCCCTCACTGTGCACTGCATTTAGGCCTGTGCTTTGAATTCTTATTTCTGTGAGCGGGGGAAAAAACCTGAATTGAATATCAAGATACACAGGCCCATGACAAATCCAGTTCTTTTATTTTTATTATTCTGTCACTCTTTCCTTTTTTCATTTTCAAATGTTGATATGGAGTATTTTGTTAATATGTATACGGTCTAGGCTGCCATTGCGACATAGTGGTTAAAACCTGCAGTGGGTCCATCCCATGTGGCGGCTGCTTCATTTCTGAATCTACTCTTTGCTAATAACCCTGGGAAGAACCCCAGAAGATGGTCCAAATATTTGGGCCCTTATCACCCATATATATGGGAGACTTGGATCAAATTTCAGGCTCCTGAATTCAGCCTGGCCCAGTGCTGGTTCTTGTGGCCAACCTGGGAGTGAAACAGCTGATAAAAGATTTTCCTCCTTCTTTTCCCTTTGTTTCACTCTGATTTTCTCTTCCTTTCTCTCTCTCTCTTCCTTTATTCCTCTTTCTCTTTCCTTCCCTCCCTCTTTCTTCTCTCTTCCTCTGTTTTTCTCCTTTTGTCTCTTTAACTCTGACTTCCAAAATAAGTTTTAAAAATCTTTTTTAAAAAAATGGATCCAGTCCAGCCTAGTGAAAATTCATGTTCCATCATGCTGTATTATTTGTAACAGCAAAGTTTACAGTCAGAATTCTGTATGATCTAATCATTGAGTCTGAAATTCCTGGTTTATTTAGACAAGCCCCCAAAGAAAAATTACTAATGTACTTTGAGATTACTCAGACAGCTCATTCCAGAAGAAATAGCCATTTTTGTGCTTATTCAACTCAGAAAACCACAGTATGTGTCTGAAAGGATAAGGAAGGGAAATGATAGTTGACAGAACAAACACGTTTTAAAACATGAAAGCTAAAATGAAGGCTTATTTCATCAAAGTAAACATGCGTTGAATAATACATGTTTTGTCACCCTAATGGATTTTGTTTTCTTTGGTGCTCTTTGTACAAGAGGAATGATGGTGCTAGTTAGTTGGTAATGAGTTGCTTGTGTTTCTTTGCCTTTAGAGAAAGCCCTGGAAAGCAGAGAATGTCCTGCATCTTTAGTGTCTGATAGACGAAGGCCTGACTCACCACACAGAGTCACTGTCAGCTGACTAGGTGAGTGAATGAATGAATTCTGTGTAATTAGATCTTTTAAAATATGAACCAAGGCGATGATTAACCACATCATGGTAACGTTAGTTAAGTTAGCTCTTGAAACTTTGTTTGCTCCATTTCAACTAGGGCTTAGTATGCATTATACTCCCAGGTATAAGGTATAAAACAAAAAGTAAGCATTTCAGAACTCACCCCAAATTTCCATTTAAATAAAAATGACTCATTGATATTTCTGACCTTCCAGAATTAATACCAAGCCACGAGAGAGCATTTCTGTCAAACTTTGAAATTTTCTGAGTTGTGACATTTTCTGTTTGTCCTACAGAATAAGAAAGAGTAAGAATATGAGTATTTTAAGAATAGTGGAGTATGAGAAATTCTGTTCTTCTCCCTTGATTTGATATTCACAATGGAGCCTAGTTATTACGCCTGCAATGAATGGAACATCAGACAGACACCATGTGCTGTGAGATTGGTTAAAAGTATGTGACCAAAAAGTAGTCGTCCTTAGGAAATCTGAGTTATGTAGTAATACTTCCTCCATAATTGTAATTCTCATTATTAAACAAAATGGAGCAAAAATGCAGAACTTAGGATGCTTTTAAAGTTTGAGGTAACTCAAGCTCAAGATTCCTGAACACTATGGCTCTTTTCTATGGTGAGTCATAATGCATCTCTAATTCACAAGGAAACATATCTAGATTGTTTCCACTAAGCTTTATGCTGCAGACACAAAGAAAGATGTTTTACCCTTTGAAATGATTAGTTATAAAAATAAAATATTTCATATGAGATCTTGCTTTCGGTTTTATATGGAAATGCAGTTGGTTCTGTTACAAATTGCATTCTTATTCAGGGAAACATTCAACTTTTTTGATGGAAGTTTCTGATTTCTGGGATCCTCCTTATCTTTTTGTTCATCTTAACAGCTTTCCTATTCTTTAAACCATGAGTTAGTTCTTGTTAGCCCTCTAGGAGCTCGACCTTGCAAACAATAAGCATGAACTGAACAGTTTGCCTAACTCCTTAATCTCACAGCCAAAGTCTCATGCTGAACCTAAATGAACATCAAATTGCTCCAACCCCAGTGATGTATGACCCTGTGAATGCCAACGGTCACAGGATCAATGGAGTGGACAGAAAGCTCTGGATCCTCCAGTTTTTATTTTTTACATCAAATCCAAGTAATGCTTTAAAGATCAAAAGTCTCTCTTGCATTTCCAGCGCCAAGGAAACTCCAGCAGAGAAGTTTCCGATATTGCTGGTGCCATTTCTTAGTTATCTGATCTTCCTTTCTTCTTTCTCACCAGAACACCAGGACCCTTTCTGTTTTCTTTTTTCAGGGGATTCTGAGGTTCTGAATTAGGTGAACAAGGATGCCAGATGTATTGTGTTTTATTCTAAAAATCCTACAGATTGCCTCTAAATCAGGGAGGCAGGGAGGGGTATGACAGCTTTCCTTCTATCCCCTACAAAAGGAAAATTTCTGACTGTCTGCACAGAGCTGCATTGATCATGTTGGCTAGAAAGACCACCAGCTGCCCAGTCCCAAGGAGGCCTTGCTGGTGATGTCTTGGTTTCATAAAGAAGAGGAAGGACGTCAAGTTTTTAATTCCACTCAGGTCCTAAGGCACTGCTTGGTTCAGACAGATAAGCTCTGAGGATGACAAAGAGGGATTTGTCTCCTGGAAGAACGGGAGTAGGAAGAACAGGCATCAAAATCTCAGCTCAGCTTCCCCAGCTTCTTACACATCTTTTTAATTTATTCATACAGAAAGAGCTTATTGAGTTTTCATACTTTCTAGCATGGCTGTGTTCCTTGACACTCTAGTTAAGGATGCTGAGTTCCTGGTAACATTTAGCAGCAAATCTAACCACTTCATGACACAAAGTGCTCTGGCTTTATTCTCAGAAGGAGCTGGGTTTCAATCCTGTTCCTGCCACTTAGAAACATCAAAGATGCAGCTGGTATTTTGCATCCTCCTTTTTTAAAAATACAACATTTATTTCTATTTTTTAATTAAAAAGGCAGATCAGATTTACAAAGAGAGGAAAACAAAGAGAAAGATCTTCCATCTGCTGGTTTACTTCCTAAATGGCCACAATGGTTGGAGTTGAACTCATGCAAAGCCAGGAGCCAGGAGCTTCTTGCTGGTCTCCCACGCAGATGCAGAGTCCTAAGGCTTTGGGTTATCCTCTGTTGTTTCCCAGGCAACAAGCAGGGAGCTGTATGGAAAGTGGAGCAGCTGGGATATGGACTGCCGCCTATATGGAATGTTGGCACAAGTTGAGAATTTAGCCATTCAGCCATTGAAACAGGCCTTTATAACAGCCTGATTTTCCTTGGGGGATTATCTTGTCCCTTATCTTATCTTAGTGGGAATACACGTTTCAGTGTATTGTCCTTCCTTTATCAAGATAGGAGTCTGACTTCCTATCAGAGAATGTGAATCTGGAACAACACCCAACTAAAGCAGTAGAATCTGTTTCTCGAACAATGGTCTGAGTTGTTCCCGGTGCTTGGAATTTTCCTGGTTGCTGTCTGGTGTCCTGATTCTTTGTGAATGCTAGGTGCCATGAATAGTATGAGCAGAGACTGCTCTGCCAGGTTTGCCAGAGTTGATATCTGTGACCTGGCTTGGTCACCGTTGGCCCAGTTACTTAAGTTGCTCTTAGTCTTCGTTTCTGTATTTCTAAAATTGGAGAAATAATACCTACTTGACACTAAAAGGAGTGGATCAAATAGAGAAGGCTCAGAGCATGGGACACAAAAGAATAGTCACCACACCATTTTCAGGCTTGCCCTTTTGACAGAAGGTGGGAGGACCCTGGAAGTGTGAACAGAGTGAACCTGGAGCTTAGAACACATTTCCCTTTCTGTCCGTCGTGGCTTCAAGTTTGAGTCTCCTGTCCTTTCCTGTACATTTTCTGTAATTCTGCTTTGAGAACACTGGGTGCTTCTCTTTTCTGACAAATTATGCCCAAAGCCATGAGTATTTTGACTTACTTAGGAGGCACTTGTCATGTCTTTCCTGTTTTTGTTTTTGATTTAAAAAAAAATCATGTTGGCAGTGTCGATAAGCAGAAACGCAGGACTTTACGTTGCATTTGCTTTACCTATGTGTCCTGACATCATGGCAAAAACTCATGTTTGTCAATATGAGTACTGATCACAGGTGCATTAGAGGGTTTCTTCCTGGGGCTTCAGTTGCAACTTAATCACTTCACTAAATATTGCCAAGGAATTTCCCAAAATGCCAATTTATTTACATTTTCCCTCAGTAGGGTTTGAAATTTTCAGTGATCCTTATCCTTGTAGGCAATTGATATTATCTATCACTCTCACTCAAACTTTTTTGGTGAGTGTCAATGGTGCCTTACTGAGGCTTTGATTTACATGTCCTACGGCTAATGAAGTTGAGCCTTCCGTAATACTTACTGCTCACTTGCACATTTTGATCTAATTCTTTTTATTTTCCTATTTGGTTATCTGGATTGTAACATCTGATAACCTGTATTTATATTTTGATGCCATGTTTTTCAGAGCACAAACAATCCTGCCAGTGTAGGATCAGACATTTTTTCATCCGTGCTTGTATAGCTGTTGATGCTTATTGGGTGTAACTGAGTAGATCCAAAAAGCTGCCTAGAGAAAAAAATGCTTTTATACCTCTCTTTAGAAATTAAAAGCTGTCATAAACAATATGTCTTTTTAGCAATTGGTATTTAACACTTACCATGTCAGTGAAGTGTTTTCTTCTGTTCTACTGCCATATGCTCCCAGGTGACAGTTCTGAAAATGCTTATCTCTTGGGAAAAAGCTGACCTGTCACAATTTGACATATGGTGAGTGGTGGGTGGAACCTGCATTCTCTATATGGCATCTTCCCCCACTGTTTTCTTGGCAAGGTTGGCATATTATCGGGCATGTGCCTATCTAAGTCTTACTGCAGCGATACTTTCTTTCCCAACAGGGTCAGAAATTGAACTTGTATCAGTGGCTTCACTAATAATCTACTTATGTGGCAGAAACTGGGATGTAACTTTGTGAAAGGCAGAAGCTTGACTATAGTTGCATTGTTAAAAGACAGGAGTAGAAATAACATGATGCTTTGTGGTAAAGAGATATGTATGGTGAGGTATCTATGTCACTTACTTTCCTTTTCTCTAAAATGAGGATAATTGGGCATGGACAGACTTTCAAGGTTGATGTAAATGTGTACAGTATGTCTAATTTGGAAATGTATTTCAAATACAAACCAAGGACATGAATGACCTAGTTTGTTATCTGTGGTATCTTATAGATCATATTAAAATTTAGTGGCTTAAAATAATGACATGTTTCTCAGATTATGTGAGTTGAATAAATTCAGCTTTTGGAGAGTTCTTATGTGCCACATGGTACAGACCAAATACTCTTTTTTTAAATAAAAAGAATTATTAATTTTTGTTGAAATGGCAGATTTACATAGACAAAGTTCTTTCATCCACTGGTTCTTTCCTAAAAGACTGCAATGGCTGGAATTGAGTCGATCCAAAGTCAGTAGCCAGAAATTTCTTCTGCATTTCCTACATAGGTACAAGGTCCCAAAGCTTTAGTCCATCTTTTGCTGCTTTCCCAGGCCACAAGCAGGGAGATATTAACAGAAATGGAGCAGCTGGGACATGAACCAGCACCCATATGGGATCCAGTGCTTGATGGGGAGAATTAGGTTATTGAGCCACTGTGCCTGGCTCCATATTGAACATTCTTATACTACGGTGTCCAACTGGAAGCCTGAGTGTGGCTTGGGCATCTGGAAACATCTCTCATTCTCTTGGATCTTGCTTCTTGTGGGGACCAAACACTGTTTACAGTTATTTTGCTTGTTTGCTTTGCATCATAGCATCTGATTTTGGTTTACACCTTTAAATATCAAAGACTACATCTATTGGTCAGATCCAGCCTTTTAGATGACACATGCATAAAGAATCATAACTTTGAGGGAACGTTAAGAACGAACATATTGCTGCACTTTGGGCTAGCTTATAATCTAGCTGGAAAGGAAATAATATGCATAATAATTATCGTGAGCAATATGGACTGGTAGCATTGTCTGGTAAGGCATATAGTCATGGAGACATGATTTTAATATTCAAAAGAGGGAATTAGTACCGTCTGTTAAGTCTTTCATAGAGGAAGCACATATGATTTGGGTCTCAGGGTGAGTTGAATGTGCAATGAAGGATGAAGGTAACATCTAAAGAGAAAAACAATATGAAAGAAATTATATGAGAAATAAACCAATCTCTGTTTAAGGAATTGAAAGAAAAAAAGTTTATTTGTTTAAATCAGAAGAATGGAGTAGGGTATTTGGGAAATATATTTGAATTGTAGATTGAGAAAGAGTTGTGCAGGGGCCACAATTCCATACAGTTGGCCTTATTCTTAGGTAGAATAGATGGTTCATACCGAGTCTATATAACCATACTTCCAGCAGCTCAGTCAATTTTCAACTGGCAGACTGGCAGTCTCTTCATCTGCATGCTGAGGACCGCCGTGGAACCTTGAAAAGGTCACTCTGTGCAGACAACCAACATATACTGTGTGTGTTGAGGGGAGGGGTAGCACGTGTTTGGTCTAGAACTCAAATGCCAGTTAGGGTGCCCTTGATGCATGTCACACTCAGTGTTTGCCTCCAGCTTCTTGACTAGCTTTGTGCTAACAGAGTCTGTGGGTGGCAGTACTAGCGAGTCAAATTACAAGGTTTCTTCTGTCCTGTGAGAGATCTAGTTCATATTGCATAAACTGTAAGAAGCCTGTATTTCAAAGTAAGAAAACAGAAAAAAAAGCTCATTCCTTAAAATACCAATAATACAAAAATAGCCTCTATGATATATATATATATATAAGAATTGGCTGTGGTGTGAAGTTAAAGGGTAGGAGAGTCAGGTTGTTTTCCTGATTTAATCCGTTTCAGATGCAGGTCAGAGACTTATCCGATAGTGATCATGAAAGCAGTGGTCATAAATCCTTTTCAGATATGAAGAATTATTTGTGACAACCCCAAAACTAAGATCTGGATGAGTAAAGGAGTGTTTAACCAACCCCTTGATCCTTGTGTGATGGTCCTTTCTGGTTCATTTAGCATTTGAAGCCCAGAGAACACGCTCTCATTTTCCTAGCCTGATTTCTGGCAGGCAGTGCAGTTCTCTGACTCTCCGGTAATGTTTATTTGGAATATTGCATTGGAGATCATTTCCCAAGCATTTAAGTAGTAGTGGCTGCATTAACATTAGGACCAAGATGAACGGGCCCACAGGTCCAGGTTATTTCTAGCTGTTTGGGTATTTTTGTGCTGCATGACTTAGAATGCATTCATTTATTCTATCAGAGTTTGTATCCTGTGTTGTGTTTCAACAATGCTTCATTTGTACTCATTTATGTATTCTCAACTCTTAGCATGAAATCTTACCCATAGGAAATGCTTACCCATAGGAAATGCTTGTTAAATAAATGGATCGCTTAGAAATCTCCTAATATGAAATATATGCCAGGTGATAATGTCCTGAGGGATGAGATGAGTTCAATATACACATGAAAAATGAAATTGTTCACCCTCAAAAACAAGCCAGAGAACCATATGCTATGAATTCAGAGTGTGCAGAGAGGAAATATGGAAATAGCGCATAAAGGATTATAGCTCTGCCATGATCTCTTTTATTAGTGATGTGTTTATGAATGAACTCTATTGATTTTGGCATTTTCTGTAACAAGTGAGCTGAGAAGTAATGAAACAAAAAGGAAATAGGGCAAGAAGTCTCAATAAATATGTTTTGTTCAGTAGTAAAGGATGCTGTGTATTCCATAGAACTCAATCCCTAGAGGAGGTCGCCCTGAGAAAAGTATCTTTTTACTTCTGATAATACATTTTCCTAGCTCATCTGAGGATTCCTAAATATGTAGTTTCTGAAAAAAAATTCCTCCTTTCTCCAATTTCTCCACCATTTATTTATTTATATATGTTTGCATGTAAGGAGAGAGAAGAGAGAGAATATATCTAATGCATACAGTGAAAACACATATAGATCTTCATATGCATATACATCCTCACATCATTAAGCAGTTATGCATGTAGCAGGTTGAGCATGCCATGGAGAAACCATCACATTTCTAGACTGCTCTTTTTATGATACTTAATGGTGTTATCTAAGAGCAATGCTGTGTGTTGGCCCAAGATAAGGATCCAACATGGGAACAGAAGAGTGCTTTAATGGGAGTAAGTACATGCACAATCAAATGGAAGATCCCAGTCATCCCTGGCTTCACAAAGAAAGCAAGTCGCTGGCATATACAGCCAACTAATTGTTGACAAGAGAACTGAAAATGATCACAGGAATAATATTTATCTCATCAACAAATGTTGATAGATCAATTGGATAGCAGTATGCTTGAAATAAGAAGCAAGAAACAAGACACACCCACTTGTCACCTTATACAAAAGTCAGCTCTAAATGAATCAAGGATTTAAACATGCACCCGGAAACTATCAAACTATTTCAGAAAAACACAGGACACACTCTCCAAGATATAAGGATTGGGAAAGACTTCTTAGAAAAGTCACCAAAATTGCAAGCAGTCAAAGCCAAAATAAACAAAGGGGACTTCATCAAACTAGGAAGTTTTTGTACAGCAAAGAAAATGATCAACACAGTGAATAAGCAACCAACAGAATGGGAGAAAATCTTTGCACACTACACAACCAATAGGGGACTAACATCCAGGATTTACAAAGAGCTTCAGAAACTCAGTGACAGCAAAACAAACAATGCTGTGAAGACATTGGCAAAGGAAATGAACAGACATTTTTCAAGATAACAAACTCAAATGACTAATAGGCATATGAAAAAATGCTCATGCTCCCTAGCTATCAGGGAAATACAAGTAAAAAACACATTAAGCTTCCACCTAACTTCATTGAGATTGGCCTGCATTCAGAACTGCACTAACAACACCTGTAAGTATGGATGTGGGAAGGAAGGTACCCTGCTTCATTGTTGTTGGGAGTGTAAGCTAGTACAACTATTATGGAAGTCAGTATGGAGAGTGCTAAGAGAACTGAAAATTGATCTGCCTAATAACCCAGGAATCCCACTTTTGGGAATATATCCAAAGGAAATGAAATTTGCATATGAGAAAGGGATCTGTTACCCTCTATTTATAGCAGCACAATCTACCATAGCAAAGACATGGAAACAAATCAGATGCCCATCAAAAGAAGAATGGATACAGAAACTGTGGTATACTTACTCTATGGAATACTACTCAGCCATCAAAAATAAAAAGTTTGGCAACCAAAGAGTCCAACTAGAGACCATTATGCTCAATGAAATAAGTCAATTCCAAAAGGACAAATGTCATGTTTTCTCTGATATAAGGCAACCTTCATGCAAAATACAAGATCAACAGATATATAGGTAATATGCATCTACAAATAGTAGTACATGTATTGCAGAGAGTATCATATTGAGATTTGAAGATACAATGCAGTATACATCTCTACTTCCAAATTAAAGATAGACTCCCAATGAAACTTTTAAATGTATCTTGATGACAGGATGCTGGACTTTCTGACATTGTCCATACTTGAAATCTTACAATGTCAGGATACACTTAAAGAGCAGAATGATAGACTTAGAGATGTTTTGAAGGACTGTACGATTATAATAAGCTAGGGGAAATCAGTGGGGACATGGGCTGGGATGGGAGCGGGGAAAATTAAAAAAAGAATCATGAAATGGCTGGTTGTCTTTTTGAATACTTTTTGTGCTTTCATAATATTCTATATAAAACAGTTTATCAAAGAAAGAACGAGTGTCGAGTGTTTCCTTTGCAAGTGATGACACATATACAAAGATCACAATGCTAAAGATTGCTATTTGGTGATAGAGGCAGAAACCAAAAGTTACTTTTCAAATAATAAGCACACAAGCTGGACATAACCTCATTGGGTGAATCAGGAAGAAATCTTTATCTGACCACCAGGGTAAGATAGAACAAGTGTCCCATTCCTGTCCTCAACTTGACCTTGTCAGTAAGGCCGATTGTACTCTGAGATCCATAGACCAGTGTCTAAGCAATTGAAAGTCTGCAACCATGCAGGGAGGAGCTGTTCCAGCCTGGAAGTACCCAAGGGGATCTTCAGAAAGGGCAGAATGAAAGCCAAGTTGTGCAAATAGAGCCAGGCAGGAGGACAGATTAAATGTTGCTATTTGAATGAATAAATCTCTTCATGTTTGATAAGTATTCACAGATACGGGAAAGTAAGTTTAAAGCAAAGCAATAATAAATAATATCTCCTCTGAGCAACTTGCACCCTGAGGTCAGCATTGGGGTTCTGTAAATGCTAACAGAGGAGTTCTTCCTTTGGTTTCTAATGCAGTATCACAGTGTTTTGAGGTTTGTGTAGCTAACTGCCACTGTTTTATCTACCCTAATGTTTATCCACTCTTTACTTAGCATTATCATCTTGAAAAAAATTTTAAAAATTTGACTTGTTCCAGTGAAAGAAGGATAGGAGAGAGAGGGAAGGAGAGATTGAGGGAGAGAGAGACCGTCACTGTTTAATTGCTCACAAAAGCCAAGGATGGGTGAGGATAAAGTTATAAGCTGAGAATTGAATCCAGTTTCTGATGTGGGTGATAGGAATCCAGTCACCTGAGCTGTCAGTGCTGCCTCTCAGGGTGTACACTTGCAGGAACAGGAGTCAGACATGGGACCAAGGGACTCTAATATGGGTATCTTAACCACTAAACTAGGCACCCACTCTCACCTTGAGATCATTTCAGAAAATCTTTTATGTCCGTCCAATGTGAACCCAAGCCTTTTGAATGAAGCTGGACTTTTTTTTTCCCTCTCTCTCTGAGATCCATGGTATACTTCATATCTGCTCAGTTTTCCCACAGTTGGCCCATTCCCCAATTTCAGTGAATCAGAGATGGACGTAGAACTGAAGGTGATTCAAAAACATAGTGTGAGAATTGTTTTTCCCTAGAACTATCAACGAAGTGCAACTCTTGTTGTAGGAGTGGTTTTGGAGGTGAAAGGAGATAGACATGGATAGGGGTGCTATTACCCAGGAAAGCTGAATCCAGCAGTGGACACAACTGGATCCTGAAGACACTGCTTCAGTTTCTGGATCTTTCTATTCCTGAGGTGTGCATATCTTTAGACATGTTAAGTACTATTCTAACAGCTTATCCTCCAGTAGGTTGCACAGAACACTTGATATTAAACCATGTCTGATTAATAGAGTCCTTTTGGTTATATTTCTCAAGTCTTCTCTTGAATTTATCCCTAAACCTCAGCCAGCTTGCCTGGAATTCTGCTGACAGATTTTCTCCATTCTGATGATTTTCCAGGTATTTTGCTTCATTCCATTAGATAGGCGATTCTCAAATTAAGATGATTTTTACCATCTAAGTAACACTTGGGTTTGTATGGAAATAATTTTGGTTATGATAAATGTGAAAAGTGGGGGTACAGGCCAGAGATGCTGTGAATGTTCCATAACATGTAGGTAACCACCCGCAACAGAGAATTATGAGCCAAAAGTTGTCAATAGTGCCATTGTCAGGAAACTGTGTTTTACATATAACTGACCTGTTTCTGAAGTGCTAATATTTTCTACTCAGTTGTGTATTAGGTAGGATCATCTCTGTGCTAAAAATTGTTGTAATGCTTGTGGATATAGCAGAGGTCAGAACACAGTCCTGTTGGGCTGCATCTGACTCCAGCGCGCTTTCTGTCTTACTGCTAACCTCAGTTCGCCTCCACAGACTCCACAGTTAACCCTGGACTTTCTCTAGTCTTGGGATGCTGGACATGGTGAACATGGCCTATTTTGTTGCTAGTTGAATTGAATGGTGACAGGTAACATTCATCATCCCACGTAGCTACTATTAGCACAGCAATGTGTCAGTTGTAAAACTCATGGGAGACTTTTCATGGGCTAAAGGAGTTGGACCTTTTTTATTCTTTTCTTTTAGATTTTTTTTCTGCATGGAGATATTTCTCGGGAGAAACAACAGACTACAATTATGTCTTTCTGGCTTCATGTTGTGTTGAGTAAGGATGCTGGGTGAAATGAAACTATTTCCAAGAATAGGGGAAGTAAATACAAATTTTTGTATTTTGTAGTATTTTGTCTAGAGTATCTATATATAATTTTGGAAAACTGCTTGCTTATGTCTGGCAAGATATTTTCCATGGTGTCCCATAAGCACTAGGAGCTTATTTCAGAGTTTAGAAATCTGATTTAGAAACCTGGAGTTACGTTGGTGAACAAAGGGTTACAGAGTGAATGAGCTGAACAAAACATGTTGTTTTAAAACGCTCTGTGACAGTTATTTTGAAAACCTAGTCATGTATTTTTAGTCTGTGATTCTAGCTCTGATGTGTTTGTTCATGGGGATCCCCAGGGCTGCTGAGGGAACCCCAGCTCTACTTTCTCACCATGAAAACAGAAGCTGTACAGGCAGGTGAGGGAAGCCTTTTCAAGCTTAGGCTTGGTAAGCCTGTCCCAGGCACCAGCTTTAAACACATTTTATTTTTAATGTAAAACAGGGGTGCCCTGGGATTGGACTGGTTTCAGGCAATGGTGGTTGGGGTAATGAAGGAATGAAAGACTGAGCTAATACAGGCAATGCAGGACACCACTCCTCCAGAGCAGTGCATTTTAAAATCAGAAGTCGAGGTGACTAGAGGTGCGACTAGGTTTCTCAGTTCTCAGAATAAATAGCTGCACAGTCAGTGTGGAGACAGCTGAGTCTCCCGTGACTTCTGCAGAGCTGGTGTGGTAGATAAAAGAGTTTGTCACGGGCTTTTTAGGCAGACCATTGAACTGATACAATTGTGATGTGTCTTACTGTTTTGATCACTTTCCCAGATTGGAAATCTCTTTCTCCTTTCTCCTCCTGCTCCTCCTCCTCCTTCTTCCTGTTCTGCTTTTAATTTCTTATTTTTAAAAATCTTGTGCTAGCATATGTAACATGATTAAAACGGAGTCCAGCTTTCTTGTACTCGAAACAACCATAATGATATCTAAAAGTTAGGATGTGCATCAATAGTGACCGAAGTCTATTCTGCATTTACCAGTATGTGCCACATAACTCTTATTCATGCTTATATCCATTCTGTATTCTTCAAGAAGGAGAGGAAGCTGTCATTTTCATTTTATTGCTACAATTGCAGTGTTTTGGGTAAATTTATCATGGCAGCTCTGTAGGAATATCCATGTGGAGGAGAGCAAAAATAAAAAATAGTGGAATAATTTTTGGATAAAAAGATGAAGTAAATTTCTTCCTATTTCTTGTGGTGTTACAATACTTTATGGCACACACCTTTGCATTGAGACAAACTAGCTGAATCACATATTGAAATAAAAACTCTATTGGAAGTTTAAAAAGTAGATTCCAGCTAAGTTAACTCTTTGTGAGGGAAGTCATGAAGGGACAGATTTCTGAACAGAGGACTGAAAATTGGACCAGAACACCCAAAATGATGCCTTCTTTCCCCCTGCAGACAGATTCTTTATTTTCATAAATATTTTTCAAAAGTTTATGGATAGATAATTTTCAAAGAATGAGATGCAGGTGTCCAAGAGATACATGAGACAATGCTCAGGCTCTTCAGCTATCAGGGAAATACAAATAAAAGCCACAATGAGGTTTTATCTTATCCCTGTTGTGATGGCGATCATCTGCGGTGGGTTGTTGATGGCAGAGCTGCAGCACCCATTAGTGGTATGTGTACTGGGTCTGTGGGCAGGCCAGCCAGGCTAGGCTACAACACCTCCTGACAAGTGCCAAGACTGGGCATTAGCTATAGTACCTCCTGTCAAATGCAAGATCCAGGACTTGGAGTGGGCTTGGTAGGGGAACTGTGGCCATTCCCTGGTAGGATGCAGCTCCTGCTAGTGAGTATGAGAGTCAGAGCTGTTGGCAGGTCAGGCTGGTCAAGAGGGCAGCACTGTTGACATATATGGGGCCAGGTCTGGGGGCAGGTTGGGTTGAGCTAAGTCGCAGCACCCGTAATGTACATGAGAACCAGTTGGGATGTGAGATGGGACAAGCTAGTCAAGAACTTAGACAGGAAAGGGTGACCAAAAAAGGCTTAATAGGCTGAAACAATTATATATAGTGAGCTTTGAAAAGCAAGCTGTGGGTGTAGGACACTGTCCAGAAGGAAAAATGTGATGTAATGAGTGAAATTGACATTATGAGAATTGATTATTGTTTACAGGGCTTGTGTATAATCTTGAGGAACAGTGGTTTTCAAAAAAGGAAGGAGGAAGGAGGGTGGGAGTGAGGGACAGAGGAACATCAGAGTGTAAATATCATTATCCTCTTAAAGCTGTAGATACAAAATTCCTGAGATGCATTCCCCTTTTATGTATTTAAGAATGATTTGCTCCAAGCATGCTGCATCACCATTCAGCCTATTAGAGCAACAATAAGTGATTCTTGCTGTCAGAGGGTATGACCCTTTTGGTTTTAATCTTATATTTTCAGCCTTCCAAATGTTTTTTTTTTTTTAAACTCATGAATTGTAGGATGGTAAGTTCCCAGTTTTAAACAAAGAAAACATATGCCTTAAAATGCTTTTGGAGTAGTGTCATCTATATGAACAATATGCTTTAAATTTAATAGCTTGATGGTTGCTGCAGGGGGCCGGAGGAGGGCGGAGTTTGCTTCCAACCAAACCTAGAACAGGTGGCAGAATTATCCACAGGTGTAGCTGCTTGAGCCAGTTTTCCCTTCCCCTAATCACCTCCTTTAAAAAGTCCCTTCCCCATCTGCAGCCTGTTCCTGCGGCACGGGGAAAGGGAAGCCCGTGACTGTGGTTCCCTGAAAAAGGCCATCTAAATTCTTTTCGTATGTTCAGCTGAGTTATTCTTTCCCTGGTGAGCGGCGAATGTAGCATTTTGGTGAGTGGCAAATCTAACATAGCCTTTCGAGAAATTAAATGGAAATTTCTCTCAAAAGTATTCTAAAGTCAAATTTAAGATTATTGCTACAGTGACTAGCAATAGTGTATACATTAATATGTATGTAAACATTGTAATGTGTTAATTGTATATAATAACATATACCACATATTATCAATAGTTATATAATTGTGTGCATTATATATTGATTATATTTTATAAATTCTAATGCATATGTATAGATTGGTGTCATATATATATTAGTGTCTTAATGTCTCACATTAAAACTAATACTTTGTACCCACTAAACAGTAACTCCCCATTCTTCCCTCCTGTTTGGGTTTATATTTAGCATCCTACTTCCCACCTCTATAATTTTGACTACTCTAAATTCTTCGCATAAACGAAATCATACAATAGAAACCAGTTTTGTTATTGACTTATCTCGCTTGGCATTATGGCCTCAAGAACTGTCCATTTATAGTATATATCAGAGTTTATAGACTTTGTATTTTTAAAGATACACTTACTTATTTGAAAGCTAGGATGACTCCCTGAGAATGGAGGGAGGGAGAGTGGGATGGGGAGAGAGTGAGAGAAAAAGGAGAGAGTAGAAACGCTATTGGTTTATTCCTTCAATAATTGCTATGGCTAGGGCTGCACTGGGGCTGCCTCTAGGAGCCAGGCACACACTCTAGGTCTCCCACATGCATTGCAGCATCCTGGTTACTTGAGCTATCAGTTTTGTCTTTCAGGGTCAACATTAGCAAGAAATTGCAGTCAGGAACTAGTGCTGGGACTCAAACCCAGTTACTGCATTGTGGAATAGGCAATAGGCATGTCTTACTGCTAGACTAAATGGTTGCTCTATCTTAGTCTGATCTGTTCATTTTTAAAATTCTTTTTCTTCATCCTCCTTGCCCTCCTTCCTGCCTTTCTTTCTTCCTTTGTTCTTCTCTTCCTCTCTTTTTTGTCCTCTGTCTCTCCCTCCCTATCTTCTTTGTTTCCATACTTCCATGCATCCTTTCATCCATCCACTTTGCTGGGTGTTGCAGCTGGTAATAAGGTTCTAGTATGTTGTGACATCAGAAAGTGTGACTCCTCCAGCTTTGCTGTTTGTTAAATATGTTTCACAGGCTTTAATTTTTAGACATGTCAGATCCAAAGTGAAATCAAGAGGTCAAAGACACTTCCTATAGATCTCAACTTTCCCAATATCTGCATTCCAAGATAGGATTCCAGCACTGAAAGCAGTGGCTTAACCTGCTGCAACAAAATGCTACTCTTCATAGTGATTTGTTCCTGGAAAATGTCTCATGTGTGCCAAAAAAAAAGATCGTCTCTTGTACATTTGTAGGGTGGAATGTCTTGCATCAATAAATTCAACTTGGTTTGTGTTTCTCTAATCTAAATTTTTACTGATTTTTGATATTGTAGTTCCATGACTCCTGGGTATTAGGATTCACAACTATTACTATTTAGTTGTCTTTGTTAATATGTTCTTTTGCTGCTTTCATTATTGTTAAGAAAACATGTTTATGCACATGATTTATTACAACACCTTATAATGGAATAATACCAACTTAATTTTATAAACTGCAGAATATTTGCTGTATCATGGTTTTTCAATTCCTTTGCACTGTTATTGTCATGCATTTTATCTTGATATGTCACTCTAACACCACAGTGTTATAATTGCTTTGTACAACCTTATGCCTTTTAAAGAAATTATGATTTGGAGTGTTTTATATTAACTTCTGTATTTATAGTTTCCAGCACTCTTCTATTTTTCATTGTAGATCAGTGGGTATTTTGTGCATTTCAGAATGAAGGGCTTCCTTTTAATCTTATAGAAGTCTTTTTCCTCTTTTACCAAAAGCTCCAAACACGTTTAGAACCTCTCAACAAAGAAAACAGGCCAGGAAGATTGACCAGCTCTTAACCTAGAAATCAGAATCTCTTCTTGTATCTAGGGAGAGCTTGACTAGGAAGAAATGGGAAGAATCCTATTAAGTACGAAGTAGGGAGTTAATGAACAACCTATGCCCAAGGGTTAGGAAGTTTTAATTCAATACCAATCTTGTCACATGAAAAATGGTGCATTTTTTTTGCTTGCGTAATTTGCTTCAAGGAAATAAAGAATTGTCTTATGATTATTCTGCCCCATTAGGTAAATATGTGCAGAGAGCTCAGGGTATTCTAGCTCAATTTGTGCTATATAGGTCAAAATCTCTCACTTATAATTTAACTTCCTAAGAATATCACCACAGTACTTGATTCACACACCCATGGTGTTAAATTGTATATTTTGATAAAATCTACAAAATCTAATAGCTTTGTTGTGTCACTTTTACAACTACTTGCAATAAATAAAATTAAGAATAAAGGAATTAGAGGACAGATGTCTTGATGACATGAAATCGCTTTTCCCATGTTTTACTTTTATAAAAAACAACTTATTTCATTATTAAATGAAAGGCAGAGTTGTAGATTTTCCATCTGCTAGTTCACTTTTCAAATGGCAGCAACGGCCACAGTTAGTCCAAAGTAAAGAAAGGCAGGAAATTAACACTCCACTCGAGTCTCATACGTGAGTGACAAGGTGCAGCCACTTGGACTGTCTTCCTCTGCTTTCCTAGGCACAGTGACAAGGAGCTGCATCAGAAACTGAACAGTTGGGACTGGACTCAGAACTCATGTGTGATGCTGCTGCTGCAGGGAGCTGCTAATCAGAAAAACAGAAAGGGAAATGTAATCTCATATAAAGTTGAGGCTCCCTTAATAGGCAGTGTTAGCCATGCACACCTTGCTTGGTACCCACATTCTTTGAGCACTGACTGTAGTATTAGTCATTTTGAATTTAATCATTACTGCTACTGAGGTAAACAAAAGATCTGTTTAAGTTTCAGGAGTTCCATTAAAATTTTTGGCTTTACATTTTTCTTGGTGACACTTCTTACTTCTATGAAATTTAAATTCTTTTATATTCTGAGAAATGTCATAAAGTGCCTTGTTTTTCCTAAGTTTTCCATGATGTTAGAAAGCTGCAAGGATTTATGATAGTGGAATGAATTTCTTATTAATTATTTTAGACTTTTGTTTACACTATTTCTCAGCTCTTTTGACACATTGTGCATTAGAAATACTCCTTTAAGGTTGGTGGATATTAATCTCATTTTGAAATAGAACAAAAGAGCTACAGGGGAGTTTGTCAGATATTTTAAAACAACAGAAAAATGTGTGGGGGAGAAAGAGGGGATGCATTTAATGAAGGTTTTCCACACATTCTGTTGTTGCATAAGTAGGCAGAAATGCTCAGAGTGGTAGGGAATGGATCGACAGTTTTGCTACTTGTAGAAGAGGATTCACAAGCCACAGGGCTGGGTGTGTAGTTTTTGTGGAAGAATGCCTTTTTTCCTTAGGGACTCTCTATTATAATCTGTACTAAGAACTTTCCATAGTCAATAGGGTGCAAAAAGGATCAGGGAGCATGCAAGCTGATTCTTCTTTGCTCATTTAGACTTTACATTCAACCGTATTTTAGAAGTTAGTGATCTCAAGAATGACTATTTCTAGTAGTATGACATTGGAAAAAGGATACTTGGAATCCTAACCCAATGTCCTCCCACCAGATCTACATAATTGAAAAGATGGCACACTTAACAGGGGAGATTAAGTTGGGGGTACATGATATACTACTTTATAGGATACAATAGATATTAATATACAACCTGTTTATTTATTTTTGTAAGACTGAAAGATCAGATATAATATCGATTGCCTTCCAATCTGGGAAATGGCAGATTGTTGCTCGTTTGTCTAAAAATAAAGCTGCATACTCAGTCAACAAGTACTGAACTTCTGCTAGGCATATTAGTCTGGATGCTGAATCTATACTGTAGAGAAGAGCTTAACCAGCTTGATGGCTGTAAGCACATGTACCAACCTGAGGAAAATGCAGACAACGAATGTTTGCCCATGCTACTCCTATGTCATTGTGGGTTAATTCTCTTGTAGGAGGATGTGAAGGTAACTTGGTAGATGTTTCTCTGTGTGTGTGAGGAGGGCTGAAGGAAATTGACATTTTTAAGGAAAATTGGTATTTGTATAAGAAAGGGAATTTTTTTGTGTGGTTGAATGAAAGGGGGAAAAGGTAGAACCAGTCCTTGCCTGTGTTCAATAGCTTGTTGGATGAGTCCTAGTCATCTCTTGGGGTAACTTAGAGGATGTTTCTTGTTTGACACCAAGGGGCCATTTGTTTGATTATGTTCTCAGAGGAATTTCAGGAGTTCTCTGCCCAGGCAGCCCTCCACTTAGCAGTATCACAGAAAGGGAGGGGAGAGGAGAAATGGAGAGTTCATATACTTAAGAACTTTAGTCTAAATGTGGACTTGGCTCTCACTCCTTTACTGAGATGTTCACTTGGCCTGTCGTGTATTCTTTTGATTATACTTGGGTAGCATGCTTACTGCTAAAAACTAATAAAAATGGACCATAAAAAACAAGCAGGTAATATCCATTTTCTCACAGAACTTTCAGAATTGTGAGACGATAGATAATAAAATAATTACAGAAATAAACACCTGAACAATGCATATGTATGAAGCTGTGTAAGGACATAGAGCCAAAGCAAATTGTCTTAGGATAAGGAAAGTCTTCATCAATAATAGCAACTGGGTAGGTCAAATTTTAACTCAAGCCTTTTTCAATAATTGAGACTTCCTCCCTTGATGGAATAATGAATGATTTCTGTGTTTTATATATAGTTGAAGAAAAGGAAATGAACAACAGGAAAAGAAGAGCAATTTTCCCTTTTAGTGCAATTTTTGGATGTAAAGCTAATTACTTATCAAATTAAAGGCTCTTATTATCCATAATAATATTACCATTTATAAATAATTAATCATCTTGGGTTTTCAGGGCTCGGGTATAACACTAGATAATACAATTTCAAATTTGAGAAATCTGTAATAAAAATGGTTTGCTAGTTTAAAACATTAGCTTACGAAATATAAATGTAAACAGTAAATAAATAATTCTTCTGTTCTTTCTGCTGTGCTTATTAGCTGACATTAATGTTAGAAATGCTTTTTCCTTTATATTCCAGAAGAAATAGTTTGATAATGTCTTAATATCCATGAGAAAAGAAAAATTATGAAAAGAACTTGTTTGTACATGGACAAATCTAAGATAACTGCTATGAGAGTCCTTGTGTCTAATGTCTAGACAAAATGATCAACTTAAAGGATACTTAGGGCTCTCTCTCTCTCTCTTTCTCTCTGTGTGTGTGTAGATATACACACACAGGGATATATATGTATGTGTATATATCTCTTTCTATATGTGTGTGTGTGTATGTGTCTATCTATATGTATACACACATGTATATAATAATTCAGTTGAAACGGCAATGAAACTTAAAGTGACTTAAAATGTCGCATCACAGCACAACACTTGTCCTTATTGTTTTAATAAGTTTGTTTTATTTTTAATGTTGAGGCAAAATTTATCTTTTTCCTCTCATTGGGGATGGAGAGTAGAAACTGCTCATCATACTCCTCATATCCTCAGTATCAAACAGGATGAATGACTTAATGAGTGGGAGTAAGTTATTGTAGAATCTTCACATCTTTTTTAGGAAGCCATTGCTGTTGAACGAATCTGTTTTGCCTGACCGGGAAGATGAACTTGGTATATTGCATGAACATCTCCTATTGACATTTTTTGGCTGTACAGCAATTTCCTTTGTAGGGGACATAAAGCTAACTCGATTTTATTTTTGCTACTGTGAAGACTAGTTTTGTGTTTCCCCGGTATGTGTCACGTATCTCCTCCAGGACACAGAGCACTGGTTGGTGATGATGGGTTACAAGAGCCCCTTGGTGCGTCTAAATGAGCACATCTGAGGTAGAGCTACTCTCCTTCACCCTTTTCCCTAACTTGTGTTTTCCACCCCAAAATGGTTTTCTTTGTATTAAGTCATGTAGGAAACTCACTTTCTGTTTTCACATTTTATGTACTATGCCTGTGCATTTGCTGACTGTCACTTAACTTTTTCCATAATAACATTGAGTAGTTATCATCTACCATTTGCTCTAAGAACATTTTACAAGTGTTTCAGTGCTTCCAGTGAGCACATAAGGCACTATTAGCATCCCTATTTTACAGATTAGCAAGAAAAATCTAAGGCAAAATGAAGTATACTTTCAATTACAAGGAAGTAAGAGAAACCAGAAAGACAAATACAGAGCTCAAGCTCTTAACTACTGGGTAGTAGTGTCATTTTGAATGAATTCCTTCCATTATATTACTGACTTTAACTCTGAAAGTATAATAAAAAGTCATTATTTAGTGCTGGCAGTTTAACAGGAATATAAAATGATTATAAATATATATATTCAATCAACAGAAGAATATTTAAATATAAAATTAATGAGGAGAGCTGAAGATAGAGATAATGGAGCAACAGTAATGAGAGAATTAAACACTCCTTTCCATTATTATCCAATAATGGATAATACACCAGTGCAGAAAATCCCAAAGAAGATCTGAGTTCAATAACACTATAGATCAAGTGCACCTAATTAGGAGCACAGAGCTTTCCATCCAACAGTGGAAGAAAACCTTTCCTGTCAATCACACAGGAACATTGCCCACAATAATACATGGCTTAACATAACATGTTATACATAACATCATATCATCTTAAATTAAGGCGAACATGTGGTATTTAACCTTTTGGGATTGGCTCATTTCCCTTAGCATTATGGTTTCCAGTTTGGCCCATTTGGCCACAAAGAACTGCATTTTGATTTTTTAAATAGCTGAGTAGTATTCCATGGAGTAGATGAGCCATAGCTTTGTTATCCAATCCTCTGCTGATGGGCATTTTGGCTGCTTCCATGTTTTTGCAATTACTGATTGTGCTGCTATGAACATAGGAGTGCATGTTGGTTTCTCATAAAACAAGTGTTCTGGATATATTCCTAGGAGTGCTATTGCTGGATCATACGGTATGTTGAATTTGAGTTGTTTGAATGTTCTCCATACTGATTTCCATAGAGGCTGTACCAGCCTGCAGCCCCACCAGCAGTGGAGTAGGGTTCCCTTTTCCCCACAACCTCGCCAGCAAGTGTTGTTGGTGTTTTTATTCATGTGGACCAGTCTTACTGGCGTCAGGTGGTTCCTCATTGATGTCTTCATCTGGATTTCCCTTATTGCCAGGGAACTTGAGCATTTTTTCATATGTTTATTTGCCATTTGGGTTTGTTCCTTTGTGAAGTGTCTGCCCATTTCCCGTGCCCATTTCTTGAGTGGCTTGTTTGTTTTGACATTTTGGTTGTTTTGTAGCTCTTTGTATATTCTGGAGATTAGCCCTCTATCACCTACGTAGTGCGCGAAGATCTTCTCCCATTCTGTGGGTTGCTTCTTTACTTTGTTGATTATTTCCCTTGCTGTACAGAAGCTTCTTGGTTTGATGAGGTCCCAATTGTTTATTCTGGTCTTGATTGCTATTGCCTTTGGTGTCCTTTTTAGGAAGTCGGGACCTACCCCTAGATCTTGCAGAGTATTTCCAACATTTTCTTCCAAAAGTTTGAAGGTTTCTGGATGTAGGTTTAGATCTGTTATGCATTTAGATTTGATCTTAGTGTATGGTGAGAGATGTGGGTCTATCTTTTGGTTTCTGCTGGCTATCAACCAGTTGTCCCAACAGCATTTATTGAACAGACCTTCCCATTTGCCTGGATTGTCGTTTGTCTTTTTGTCAAAGATTATTTGGCTGTATCTGTGTGGGTTCCCTTCTGGTGTTTCTATTCTGCTCCATTGATCTTCCTCTCTATCTTTGTGCCAGTACCAGGCTGTTTTGATAACCACTGCCCTATAGTATGTCCAGAGGTCCGGGACTGTGATTCCCCCTGCTAACTTCCTGTTCTTCAGGATGGTTCTAGCTATTCGTGGTTTTGCCTTAATTTAAGATGATATGATGTTATGTATAACATGTTATGTTATGTATGTTATATGTTGTGTATAAACTAAAATTGAAATGTCAATGAGGTGGTCACAGAAGGTGGTTTAGAACTAGCATTTATTTTTAACATATTGGCTACTCATTACTATGTGAATTAATTCCATAATGATATAAATTTTTACTGATGGTATGTTGGAGCTTTTAATTGATCGGGATGATACTCTGCTGGCTCTGTCTTCAAACCAGAGAGGGTATACCTAAGAAGCTATTGAACTTGACTGGACAATAAGATGCTGGACTCTATATTTGGTATATGCTTGCAATGAGGGAATCTTAACTGAACTTGAACTGTGGTTATGCAACAAGGTGGAGGAATCCACCATGGTGGGAGGGTTTGTGGAGGGGTGGGGAGAATCCCAGTACCTATGAAACTGTGACACATAATACAATGTAATTAATGAATAAAAAAAATAAATACATAAAAGAGAAGAGTGTAAAAAAAAATAATATATGGCTTAATCTAACAAGTCCTAGCAAACTTAGAGAGATTGAAATCACACCAAGTTCTTATCTGACCACAGTGCAGTGAGCTAGAATCAATAACATTAAGAAATGAAAATTTTCACAATTAAGTAGAAACTAAATAACACATTCTTGAATAGCTGCTGTACCAAAGAAGAAACCCAGAATCAAGAGGAATTTTACAAAACATTACTCAATAATATTGGATATAAAAACACAACATACCAAAGCTCACAGGATGTAATAAAACTGGTGTAGAAAGGGGTATCTAGTGTGGCAAGTGACTGCACTAAGTGGAAAAATATCCACTAAACAATCATCAAAAAGACGTGATGAACCAGAACACATCGATGAGATTGCCTCAGTAACCACTGCTTCCACGTCATCAACATAGAAGAAAAGCTCAGGTTCAATGACATAACAGCTGAACATTCTAAGAATTAGTACTACTTCTTCTCAAGCACTTCCATAAAGTAGAAAATTGAATTACTTCATTTTATTCAACAGAGCATCTTTCTCTCTCACTTGCTCTCACGCTCACTCTTTTTCTCTCCCTCCCACCCCTTTTCTCATTGTATTTGGGAAGAGAGTGTTAGATGAAGCTGACTTGGTGGCAACTTGACAAGGTAGGGTTTCCCAAGCTTCTTCCCTTATCCAGGAGGTCTAGATAAGAGACTGTGAGGAGGGAGGATTCTGATTCTTGAGTCGTGAGCAGGGTTATCACTAACCCCTGAGGATTTCTATATTTCAGTGTTCCTTTTTTGTTGGCTCTCTTGATACCATAGTCAATGACATCTCAAGACATAAAAGCTGTAGGCCAATAATGCTGATAAACCTACTTGTTTGTTGCAAATAATATTGGCTTTTTAAAAATAAGTCTATTTATTTATATATAATATATATTCCATTTGATATATATTCCACATTTTATTTACTCATTCATCTATTGATAGAAATATAGACTGCTTCTATATCTTGGATGTCGTAACTGACGTTGCAATAGATCTAGGAGTGTAGATATCTCTTCAAGGTAGTGCTTTTAGTTCCTTTCAGTATATACCCAGGGCTCCAGAATTGTGTTGCAGTGCTTGAAACCCCTAGTTGCAATGCCAGCTTGGATCTCCAGTTTGAGTCCTGGCTGCTTTGATTCCGATTCAGCTTCCTGGTAATGTGTCTGGGAAGACAATGGAAGATGGTTGAAGAACTTGGGACCCTGACACCCATATAGGAGACCAAGATGGGGCTCTTGCTGCCCAGCTTCAGTATGGCTCAGATCTGGTTGGGGTGGTCTCTTGGGAAGTGAACTAGAGAATGAGAGATCTGTCTCTGTCACTCTGCCTTTTAAATAAATGAATTAATTTAAAAAGTGAAACTCTGAAAATATATACCCAGAAGTGGGATTGCTGGATCACGTAATTTTTCTCTTTTTAATTCTTTAGGACTTCATAATGTTTATACCAATTTACATTCCTACTTATAGTGCACAGGGAATCTCTCTGTACAACCCAATGAATTCCTTCTATCTCTTGTACCTTTTAGCATGCTAACAGATAGAAGGCAGCGTCTCATTGTGGTTTGCATTTTCTTCTTTTTTTATTAATTATTTTGCATTATGTGACAGTTTCATAGGCTCTGGGAATCCCCCCACCCCTCCCCTTCCCCTCCCCCCTGGTGGATTCCTCCACCTTGATGCAGTATTACAGTTCAAATTCAATCAAGATTCTTTCCTTGCAAACGTATACCAAGCATAGAGTCCAGCTACTTATTGTCCAGATGGGTTGAATGGTTTCTTGGGGAGACCATTTCTGGTCCGAAGTTAGAGCTGGTAGAATATCATCCCAGTCAATTAAGAGTCCCAATATAACATCAACAGCAATTTGCAATGTTATGGAATTGACATGGTTTTGAGTAACCAGTATGTTAAAAAAAAAAAAAAAGCAAGTCCTAACCACAACCTATGATTAGTTCATTGACATTTCAATTTTAGTTTATATTCAGGACCAGCTGCTATATACCTTAAAATGGCTATAAGGTACCATTCAGCTGTCTCATGTCTATTTCATTTTAGTATTTAGCCATTTGTTGTGTTGAAGTATAATTTTGCTGATCTTGGCAGATTTTAGGATAATCTAGACTGGCTTGTAACGGTTTGCATTTTCTTAATAGTGACACTGAACATTTTCTCATACTCTTTTCAGTTACTTGTGTATTTCTTCTGAGAAATGTCCCTTTGGGTCTTCATCTCTTCTGTTGTGTAAGGTTAGAGTGAGAAGATGGGTTTATTCACAATACACCCAATCTGTCAGGGCCTGGATCTCAGACTTCACAGCTTCCAGAACTGTGGAAACTTAAGTTTGTGTTATTTCGGTATTACCCAGTATATGATATGTAGCTGCTTGACTGATGTAAGGATGTTTGAATTGATATGAGCTAGTGACTGGACAGCTGCCATCAATATGTGCCAGCTTGGCAGCTCTGACTAGTCCTCCTGTTATCTGCATTATTCAAATACTGTAAGACTCCCATGATTTGTCTGCAGTGACTCCTGGATGTCTAAAGCTGCAACATATTTGCTCAAACAAGATTACCAACGTGCTTTGATATGTCAAGATGCACATAAGCTGTTAAAAGTAATTTGGCTGTCTTTGCTTTTCTTATGGAAAAGATTAGAGAGATGGTATAAACAGCACGTGCTTGCATGGCTGTTCATGGCGTGCGATTTGGAGGGCACTGCTAGGTACTGCCTGTGAGTGCACTGAACTTGTCTGGGCTTAGTCCTGCCAGCTGTGCTGTGCAGTTATCTTTTGATCTCTGCATTGCTTTGTGAATAAAAGGCTCTATGACGTCTAGGGCCTTGGTTTCCATCAGATTTCTCTGATTTCTTTCTATGTAACTGAGTGTGGCTTGCTGCCTTTAGCGCAAAGAATCATCAAAGAGTTTAAGCTTGTTTTGTGGGTAACAGTGAGAGAGCATCACAATACTAAACTAAGCTAACAGTACAGATCTGCATCATGGCCTTTAGATTTTCAACCATGCTGTAGAACGTTCAGCGAGCCAAGCCAATAGGACACTGATGCCAGCAATGTTCCTTGCTTTGTTTGATGAAATAAGAGAACCTCATCCAGGTTGCTCCATGTTGGGCTGGGCCAGATTTTGTATTTCATTATCATTTCATGTGTTCTAGAGGATGAGTGTGTATGAATGCATCATTAACAGGGAAACATATTGTTATAAACAAGAACTGCAAAAAATAGAAAAAAGTAAGCAATATAGGGAGGAAAAAAGAAAGAATAAATGCAAATGGAAGTTGGACAACAGACAAGTAGAAATAAATGGGCATACTGTGTTATTATAAAATAATTGTAAACCTAGGTTATATACTATCTACTTTTTAGCCCTAAAGTCAAATTTGAGCTCCCAAACTTACAGTATCATTGGTAGTGGTATTTAGTGTTAACAGTGCAATTTGCTCTTTTACTGTACTCTAGAAAACAAATATTTTCCATACTTTTGTAATGTATACCAACATATTTGGAATTTATAATGACTTAGATGAGAACTAGTTGGAAGTTTAGTTCTATTAGAAGGCAAAATGTTTTCCATTCTGAATACATGCTTTCCAAGACTAGGTTTGCCCTAAACCCAACATTAGTCCCTCAGACTAGTCTGAGGAAATAGAAGTTTGTGTTGGCTGGTTTATAGTGAATGATGTAAATATCAGTGCCTTCTCTGATAGAGTTCTGAGAGATATGTGGAGAAAAACAAGAGGTGATCAGAAAAGTAATGGGATAGATAGCACCTAACCGTTAAAAGCGTGTAGACTCATCAAACCATGGAGACCTCTGTTCTGTAAAGATCATGTAGTATCATGAGCTCTAGAAAGAGTGAAAGGAGTATTTTTTTTAAAGATTTATTCATTTTATTACAGCCAGATATACACAGAGGAGGAGGAGAGACAGAGAGGAAGATCCTCCGTCCGATGATTTCACTCCCCAAGTAAGCCGCAACGGGCCGATGCGCCGATCCGATGGAGGGAACCAGGAACCTCTTCCGGGTCTCCCACGCGGATGCAGTGTCTCAATGCATTGGGCCGTCCTCAGCCGCTTTCCCAGGTCACAAGCAGGGAACTGGATGGGAAGTGGAGCTGCCGGGACCAGAACCGGCGCCCATATGGGATCCCGGGGCTTTCAAGGCGAGGACTTTAGCCGCTAGGCCACGCCGCCGGGCCCGAAAGGAGTATTTTTAAAGAATTATTTTTTTTTTTTGAAAAACAGATTTGCAGAGAAAAGGAGAGACAGAGATTTTTTTGTCTGCTGGTTTACTCCCCAAATGGCCACAACAGCTGGAGCTGAGCTGATGTGAAGCCAGGAGCCAGGAGCTTCTTCCAGGTCTCCCACACAGGTGCACGGTTTCAAGGCTTTGGGCCGTCCTCCACTGTTTTCCCAGGCCACGAGTAGGGAGCTGGATGGGAAGTGAAGCAGCCGGGATACGAATCGGCACCCATATGGGGTCCTGGCGAATGTAAGGCAAGGATTTAGTCACTTAATCTACCATGCCAGCGCTGAAACAGAAGTATTTCTACATTTTGAATTTATTTTTCGTTTTGTGTAGATGTATTTTCTCATTTACCATTGTCATCTAGCCACACAAGCTAGCTTTTTAAACTGATATTGAATAAGGCAAAAAAATGTTTTTCTGAGGTTGTGAAACTCTCCAGGACTTGAACAATTGGGAACAAGAGGCAGAATTTGAATTTCTATCTGTATTACCTCCGCTGTGTTCTTGTGGTAGAGAATATTTTCCAGAGATGATGACAACGTGATCTGTCATCTGAAAAGCTCTTCTTAAGTGTGACCTTGCCACCCACTCCTTCAAGAGGTCGTGTTTAAATTTGGGGTCACTTAGACTAATTTTCTTCAATAGAATACAGCAGTAGTGATACTTCCCAACTTTTGAGAGCATGTAAGAAAAAGCTGCAAAGCCCTTGTTGCTTTCTTCAACCATTCTTGGGGGATGAACCTTGGGGGAAGCCTTTGCCAGGGCAGATTTCTGACCACCATGCAATTTCCATGCTTGAAATATTAGAAGATTCCTGTGAGTGGTTGTATCTGAACCCCGCCTTCCAGCCACTCCTGCCAAGGCACCAGATAGGCATGGGAAACAGTACGGCCACTGTCAAATACCATTGGAACCACCTGATAACAACCCGAGGAGCAGGATGGTTTGCCTGAGACCTGCCCGCATTTCTGACATATTAGATTTGGGGCAGGTTGTCACACAGTAGGAGTGACTGAAATACTTTATGACCATATGTTTACTCTTTCTTCCAACAGGAGAAAAATAGAGAAACAAAAAAGATCTATGCTTAGTGACTGAAAACTTAGACAGCCATAGTGTGAGGCTGTTAGATACTGGTTGAAACTGATTAAAAGTTTCAGGAAGGTGGGTAGAGAAGAATGGGTTGTGGATGAGCTAATGGAGAAATCTGGGCTAAAGTATAACTCTAAATGTGACATTTAAAGTAGCTCTAAATCCTGTCTCTATTCCCTTCTAGTTTCCTTGTCTAAACTTACAACAATTCTGTAATCACCTTTGTCATTTTCCTCTTTACCTTCAAATATTCTCTTCACTCATATCTTTCGGAAAGAGTCAAAATTTCTCTGCTTGTGAAATCAGTTTATTCAATCCTGTATAACGCAAGAGTGAAGGGTTGGCATTTGGCCTAGTGAATGCGATGCTAACTGGAAAATTTGGATTCCATATTGGAGTGCCTGGGTTCACATAGCAGGTGCACACCCAATTCTGGCTTTCTGTTCACGCATACTCAGGGAGGCAGCAGCAGATGGCTCAAGTCCTGCTACTCATTCGGGAGATATGGGTTGGATTTGTGCTCTTGGCCTTGGCACAACTCCTCTTCGGCTATTGCAAACTGAACTGGATCTCTCTTTCTCTCCCCATTTTCTTCTTTTTCCCTTGCAAATAAAGCAACAAAATCTGAAAAAAAAAAAATCCAGGAGTGGAAAGTTTGACATCAGAAGAGTTTGGAGTGCTTAAATTCTAGTTATTTCCAACTAGAAATCTAGAAATCTGTGTCTCTGTGTGTGTTTATCTGACTTTCCAGTAATAGTAAAGTGTGTGTGTTTGTGGATGTGTCCTATTTATATGCAACAGCTAATATGAGCAAGGTAAGTTAAAGAGAGTTTTGTAGAACAGTGTATATTTTTCTGGGAGATAGTCTAAGATAACTCGAGTTGATAGTTATAAATCTATGAATTCAATAAGGTTCATTATGGTCATCCTTTCCAAATATAATTTAAGATTTTTGTGAGATTCCAGTTATTTATAACATTTGCCAAAAAAAAGGCATTAGAAAGGTGTCTGCACATTAAGATGTTAGAGGAAGCACAAAAATTATAGATGATACCGAATTGTATTTCTGTCTTGGGTTTATTGAGAGGCACATTATCCACCAAACTTGGAAAATGTCTCAAGTTTGCAAAGTATGGTATCATAAGGGGGAAGAGTTTAACCAAGGAAATTATTCTTACATACTTTTGATTTCCCAAAATTTACTTGAGAGGCAAGAGAGAGCACACATGTGCCTGTTGGAGTGCTCTGTCCCTCTGAGTTCAGTGAGTTAATTTTAGTGAAAACGTGGCAAGAGATATTTTAAGCTGAGGTGAAGAGACTGGGAGGCCCTGGACCCAGGACCTGATATTAACCGGCATCTGTGTTCAAGATGTCCTTCAGGGCCTTGGTTTATGTTTTCACCCAGAGAGAACACAGGGGTGTTCTACAACCGAACAGCTCAACTTTCTGCTCCAGTGTCTCCCTTAATGATAGCTTAAGAAAATCATGAAGAGACAGACATCAAACCCTTCAGTACACACACTATGACCCTTTTTAATACATGATCTGATCAGATGACAGAATGAAGGTCATAGTCAACTGATTCCAATCGATCCTGAAAGTACATTTACAGCGCCTGAAATTCTCCACCTCTTTTATGTTAAGCTTCTCTAGAGTACTCATCAATAGAAACAATATACTCCTGGGTGGAAAGGAAGATCTTCACTGTCACAAAACACAGCCTTTCCAGAGATGAAAATTACTGCAGTACTCAATTAAGAAGCATAGAAAGTCAACAAAATGTTACCACTGAACTTGAACCTCTTTCTCTGTTGCGTAAGGAGAAATAAGCAGAAACAGACAATGTGCCGCCTCCTTTTCTCTTGGTCCCCTCGTTGAGAAAAGACATTGTTCAGCAGATTAAACAGGTAAATAAGATTTTAAGAAGAATGTTTAAACTACTTAATAGAACAAATTGTTTTTTTTACACCCTTAAGCAGCTGTTAGTCATTGATTTACATGTAAATAATGAATATGGTAATTGCAAATCTTTCACTGAGTCCTTAAAATGTGTTTCCTTTGGGGCTTCTGGAAAGTAGTTTGTTGTGATTCTGATTGTAGTTACTATATAAATGTACCTGGGTGCACTCATTTAAAAATCATTAGAACTTACATGCTTTTGTTAATTGATGTACATCTTCTTCACTTTTGTCACTGAGTTTGTAACAAGAGTGTACATGTAAACATGTAAAAGTTTGCATATAAATTTTATAGTTCGTTGTCCTCCAGAATAATTTAGCTAGTTTACCAATTTTTCCGTTTGAACTTTATATTAACTTTGATGTGTTCCTGAGGTAGTGAATACCAGGGATACAGAGAATTACAGTGTTATTGCTTTGAGTCATAAATTCCATAATTGTTGATATCCTTATACTCTCACAGAGTAATTTATTTTAGGTGTAACCAATTTCTTTTGGATCCTGAGCCTGTGGGACTTATTAATCTGCATGACTAATTTTTCATTAATATTAATGGCAGCACTGATTATTTCTGAATTCCTCGTCATTTATGAAGGTTAATCAGGGTACAATTGTTTCTTTCAAAACACCCAAAAGTATCTGTTTTATTATTTTGTGTGTGAGGTAGTTTGTATACTGAATTGTATCAATTAAATATAAATCCAGGAAAGCTCAGGGGATAGAGAACCGTAGGTGTGAACTGGCATACTCGGTTAGGCACTGAGTTTTACTCTAAATTAAAAATGGCTAAAAAAAAAGTGGCTAAATAAATCAAAGTAGGGCCCCATGCAATAGCCTAACAGCTCCAGTGCTTGCCTTGTATGCACTGGCATCCTATACGGGCTCCAGTTCTAAACCCGGAGGCCCTGCTTCCCATCTAGCTCCCTGCTTGTGGCCTGGAAAAGTAGTTGAGGATGGCCCAAAGCTGTGGGACCCTGTACCTGCGTGGGAGTACTGAAAGAAGCTCCTGGATCTTGACTTTGGATCAGCTTAGCTTTGGCCGTTGTGGCCACTTGGGGGATGAATCAGTGAATGGACGATCTTTCTCTCTGTTTATCTGACTTTCAAATAAAAATAAATAA
The DNA here is from genome assembly GCF_030435755.1 of Ochotona princeps. NCBI lineage: Eukaryota > Metazoa > Chordata > Mammalia > Lagomorpha > Ochotonidae > Ochotona > Ochotona princeps. Next base: position 12,301,524 of record NC_080861.1, read on the forward strand.
GTCTTCTAAAGAAAAAAAGAAAGTAGATCATCGTGTGGGGAGTTTGGTATAGGTGTCAGTTCTTAATCTCACAGCAATTGAGAATTGGGATGTGGACCATAAAGGGGGATGAGCAAGGCAAGTCAAAGTAGTAGTTTGGTAGGAAGAGTCCCAGGGGGGAGGTCCATCCAGGTCCACCCATGTGCGGATATTGAGAGCTTATATAGCACTGCATGTCAGTTGATTGATTCTTCAGCATGTTTATAATATATCAGAGTTCTACTTTGTTTTTTATATACCACTTGTGTAACCATCATGGTTTCTGACCAATTAACTAATGTTATCATGTTGGCCTCTTGGGAGTTAAGAAATATTGTCGGCATAACCAGTTAAAGCTGGTTATACTTACCTGACTAGAGGTTTAGCGTTTGAGACAGACAGGTGCTTTGTGACATGCTCTGGTATAATGGCAGAGTCTAGCTCTCGCATGGTTACCTTTGGGTAGCGGACAAATTGTTTTCCCTATCAAGTTTTTCATTTTCTTGGAATAGTATCTCTTGTCTAATCACTGGATGGCAGAATTCACCATCAGTAAGGAGCGCCTGGCTCCTCATTCCCACAGAGGCCTTTCCTAACTACCTATTAGCCATTCTAACTCCCCATAATCTTGTATTGTATGGTCATATCATGGAACATTTTTAATACCTGCTACATTGTTTTGAGTAAAATAAAACTCCACAAATGCTAACAATTCATGTTTTTAGATAGTTAACCTGCTCTGATTATTAAAATTCAAATAAGATTGCTTCCAGGTGAGCACGGTGACAGATTCAGAGCTATGACTGACATGTAGATGGTTGAATAATTCAGGTGAAATCAACTTTTGGAAATAATTCAAAACAATGGTAAGATTTTGCCCATGTATGCACAAATTCTAATTGTGTATTATATCTCCCAAATGCATATTTGCATGCAATAATTAATAAATAATAGCTTTAAAAAGATTGGAGAATAATAAACATAGAAGTCCTAAAACTGTTTTTATTAGTATATGCTAAATTGACTCAAGCTTGCAACAGTGCTAATGAGCTCTCTTGCCACCTTTTCAGTGAGAATTAGAGGTTTCCAGTGAGTTTCATTTTTCCATTAAATCAATTAAGCATATTTTCCCCCCAAAGTGGGCTGAACATGATTTATTCAAATCCTCATCAACTTGTCATCTGGACATCTACATTTTTTTCAGTTTTTTCCAGTTTGTTTTCAATTCTGTTAACTCCCATTTTTCTGAGTGTTTACAATCTTTCTTCCTTACTTAAGGAATAAAACCCCACCCCCTCTCTCGTCTCACTTTGGGTTTCATAAACTATTTACAAATATATTTCACGTCAGATGTGTATCTATTGACCTTGAAAAAAAAACTAGGCTGGGTATTTAGCCTAAGAGTTCAGATGCCAGCTAAGACACCTGACTCTGATATCAGAGAACCTGGGATGGAGTCCCCCCCTAGCATCTTGCTCATGCGGTCCCCTGGGTGGCTGTGATGACCTGAGTAACAGGGTTCCTGTTTTCCATGGGGAGCACCTGGATTGAGTTCACTACTCTAAGCTTCAGAATGGCCTAGTCACAGCTGGGTGTTGTGGGCATTTGGGAAATGGCCAGCACATGATAGCTCTGTCTGTCTGTATCTTTCTAACATTTCATGACTTGGAAAAGTTTCAGATGGATCTATTATGTAGATACTAATATAAAATATGTAATGTGACATAATGGACACTATAAATGTATGAGACTTGCAAGTATTTTTCAATTAGTTATTTTAATGGCTTTAAAGTGAGGTAAGTTATTCCATTTAAATGTCACCTCAGTATAACTGTTTTCTTTGTGGCTGATGATCTAATTTAATATAAGGAAAAGATATGAAAAATCCAGGGAACCTACCAAGAAAAAGTTATAGGTTAAGCAAGCATTAAAATTACAGTTTAACTGTAATTAAATTCTTGAAGTGTTTACAGAGCCAAGTCAGAGTATCTAATAGATTCTAGAAATTTTTCTGGAGTTGTTAACAACTGTGATATGTTGCTGAAAACATTCTGTTAGGGTGTTTATCCTAGGTGTATGAATATAACCCTATGTAAACTCTTCTGTAGTATTTGAAAATGTATTTCTGTCTGAATCAATAGGATGAACAGTAATTTTTGGCTGTTAAATTGAGGATAGAATAGAGGAAAAATTATGTTCTCCCCTAGCAAGTCAACATGGACAAGGGTAGGAGAGCATTAAGCAGCATGCAGTGTAACCAACTTATCTATTGACCGCTACTGATGTTTCCTTGGTCATCTTCTGTTCTCCAGTTCCAACTGCAAAACAGACTTCTCCAACTGCCTTGTTCTCCGTGTTCCTGAAGTCAGCCAGAAAACTTTTTGAACCCTTTTGACACAGTAGGTATCCATCCAATGCCTTTACTACAAGGGGCCATCCAATAGCAAATGGTTAGGAACCTTCAGGAGAACACAGAATATCCACACACAGCTCAGCACCTTTTGCCCGAAGGAGGTTGTTGATCTTTGTAGTGACTTTAGTCATTTGTAAATCTCTGTTTCTAGTGATGCACAATTTTGAAAGGATAAGCCAAACTCCCCAGGCCTTTCTTTAATTAATAAACACTTTTTAGGAAAAACTGACTTTCTCCATACGATCTCCCTCTAGACATAGTGGGATTTTGTAAAATATAAATATGCTAAAGATGATAGGCTAAAGATAGCTTTTGATTAGTTGTAATTCAGATAATTGTTCTTATTAAAATTAGAAAGCAAATTTTTGTTATGGGTAATGACATGAAGCTCTAAAACCAAACCTGTCGTGTTATTTGTTGTTGTAGAGAGTTTTCCTGGACCTCATAGAACAGTTAGCAGCATTCCCGAACTCTGCCATGTAGATGCTGATAGGACACCAACTCTCAGTTGTGACAAATTTTCCAGACATTTCCAAATGACCTCTGGACATCAAAATAATAGGCTCGCCCATGCTGCCTCAGGTTGAGAACTTCAATTGCAAAAGGGTCTGTGACTTCTTGCAGATCACACAGAGAATCTGAATGCTTACAGCCAGAGGTCATCATTTGACCCGGAATCTTTCCCTGGACAAGGTGTTGACAGACTGAGGTCAGTGTGTTCAGTTGTGACCACCTATGTTCCTGTACTTCAGTGTGATGCACTTTTCCTATCCAATGCTGATGCCTAGTGAGAGGAGATTTCCCTCGGAACAGCTGTCACGTTTCTCATCTCCAAGGCTCCTCCTTTTCTAGTCATTACCTCCTGGCATCTTTGACTTATAGCAGTTATTTATGTTTACTGGAAAGGCAGATTTACAGAGAGAAAGATCTTCCGTTTGTTGATTCACTCTCCAAATATCTGCAGTGGCTGGAACCAGGAGCCAGGAGATTTTTTCAGGTTTTCTACATGACTGCAGGGTCTCAAGTACTTGGACCATCCTCTGCTGCTTTTCTAGGCCATAATCAGGGAGCTGGATCAGAGGTGGAGCGACTGGGATATGAACCAGTGTCCTCCTCAGGACACTGGAGCAGGATTAGCCTCCACTGCACCATCCCCCTCTGTCTTTGTTTCTAAATCTACAGATTCTCCTAGTCAGTGACCCAACTCTGGATTATCAAGGGCTTGTTATATCGTCAGGGTTATGGTGGGTGTGATAGTAGACAAGATCCTAAGTCTCAGCTAGTTGGTAAGGCACACATTTCTTTTTGTTATTCTCACATGCCATTCCTGTCGATATTTCTAGTTGGATATAGCATACAATCCATAGGATCCAGATTCCTACTGCTTTGGGGTTCCATTCACCTCTAGGCTGTAAGACTGCCTAGTTTTAAAACAATAAAAAGTGTGATGTGGAAGACATACTCATATCTTAACTATCTCAGTACCCAAAAGGCACATAACATCCTCGTACTGGGAAATGAGTCAACTTGTGCAATCATTTGAAAAAAAACAAACTGATATTGTGAATAGTCTCTGTCAGACTGAACTTCTTTCCAGTTCATCTAGTTCAGTATCTTTCTTTTGGGTCTAATTTTCCCTTGGTTATGCCTGGACACTAAAGCAGGTTGCTTCAAAGTTCTTCCTTAATAAGCCGAATGTCTGCTCTAAGGAGTATTTTCAGCTCTTCCTCATCATTTTTCCGCTAGTCTTAGCTGAGTCATTTTCAGGGTCTACTTTCTTCTTATTGTTCCAACCTGCAAAAATAAAGTAGTGACTGATGAAAACAGTGTGATGAAGATTGATTCAGCTCATACTTCCCAAAGTTAGCTGGGCTCTTTCTATTGCCAAATAAGCATCCACCAGGGCGTTGGTTGGAGCATCTCTCTCTCTGGCATCACTTTCACTGTGAGTCTTTACTTTTCTTAAGCAAGAACCATCTTTACCTTGCAACTTGTGACAGATTTCTCTCATTTACTTTTTTTTTTTTTTTTAAAGATTTTATTATTATTGGAAAGCCGGATATACAGAGAGGAGGAGAGACAGAGAGGAAGATCTTCCATCCAATGTTTCACTCCCCAAGTGAGCCGCAACGGGCCGGTGTGCGCCGATCCGATGGAGGGAACCTGGAACCTCTTCCGGGTCTCCCATGCGGGTGCAGGGTCCCAAAGCTTTGGGCCGTCCTCAACTGCTTTCCCAGGCCACAAGCAGGGAGCTGGATGGGAAGTGGAGCTGCCAGGATTAGAACCGGCGCCCATATGGGATCCCGGGGCTTTCAAGGCTAAGACTTTAGCCGCTAGGCCACGCCGCCGGGCCCTCATTTGCTTTTAAACTGAAGAATACTTTGCTTCAAAGCCTTGCTGTGGTTCGTACATCTCCTCTTTGTTTTCAACTTTGGTGGAGAAAGAGGTGCTGTTCTTCAATGTGATCACTACTTACCAACTTGATACCATCTCTGGTTACTCTTTAGGGCTATTTGGCACATTTGTCCCCTATCAGTAAGTTTAATGGTCCTACTTTTTATGTTGTAGATGAAACGAGTGGATGTGTGAATAGCAACCTTGTAAGGTGAAAAGTATACTACTCTATTTCTTTTCACCACTGACATTTGTTGGATTTCCTTGAATTGTAATCCTTTTCCTCCAGCTTCACAAAGTTCATCCTTATTAATGTCATTGAAACAGGTCGCTTTCAAAACCTTGTGACTTCCTCAACTATGCATCTCTAGCATTGTCCCAATTACCTATCTCTTGTTACTTAAAATTCTTGTACAAAGGGACTTCAAAAATGCAAGGCAAAATGTTCATTATATTTTAATTTTGTTTTTCAACCAATTTTTTTCAGTCTCCTTTTATCTGTCAACACCCACCTCACAGTCCTATCCCTATATCATTCTTTTCCTTGTCTAATGATTCCTTTGAAAGGTCATGTTTATTGTCAACCTGCTATTACTGGATCTACTGCTGGGCTTTGGTGTTCAGTCATGAAAACACATCTCCTCCCACATTCATCTTTCTTCTCATATGTCTAATTTGGGGCATTTCAGGGCATTTCATTTGGGAAATTTCAGGCTTTGGATTTCCCTTTCTCTATCTGTGATTTCACTTTTGAAAACTCTTTCGTAAAATTGTTTTCTATTTTTCTTCCTGTTGTTTATTTTCTTTTGACTATTCATTTAAGGGGATGAAAACTATCACATTCAGCTGTGAAGATGCAATGCAGTATGCAGTCTCTACTTTCAAATTAAAGATGGATTCCCAATGAAATTGTTAAATATATCTTGGCAATAGAATAATGGACTATCTGCCATTGTCCATACATACAATGTCAGGGTACATCTAAATAGCAGAATGGTGGGCTTATGAGCACTTATGAAGGACTATACTATTGGAATAATATAGGGGAAATCAGTCAGCTGGTGGGAATTTGGGGATGGAGAAAGGGAAATACCACAGCATATGGAACTGTATCAAAAAATCATAAGATAAACAAATTTAATATACACCAAAAGTATAATTTTTATAATTCAATCTTTCATATTCTGAATTGTGCTTACTTTCAATACTCAGCACCATTATTTCTGCTGGTTATAATATATCTTTCTGGAAAATAAAAGAATGCCTAATAAATTATGATAGTTGCTATCCATTCTGCTTCAATTTTTATTAATCCATAACATCTGAATTTTATCTTTATCATTATGTTAAAATAGACCTAATTGTAATTGATTCATATAGAAATATCAGAAAATGCATATTAGGAAGTAATGCTACTTCTAATCTTATTAGCGAAACAGAATTAACAATGTTAGGTAGCATAGAATAGGCATCATTTATATTTATTTTGAGCTTATGTTCAATAGGTTATTTGTAAATATCATTTTTCACTTTGAATGTCACGGGCATTTTTTCCTTTCTCATAAGTACATTTACATGATTTTAAAGGACTGAATAACTTTCCATAACTTGATTAATGATTGTCAAAAGAATAAAATTCCTGGGTGATATACAAATCCCTGATCAACTCTTTATTTCTTTAGATACATTCCTCAAAGTGCTGACAGAAAAAAGCTGTTGGTATTTAGAGACCCTCGGGAGTCAGCCTTGCTGGGAGGTTGTCTCTTTGTTCTCATGCATTAGTGAAGTTTGAAAGAGGTTCTTGTAATGTCCTAAGCCCTTTACTCCAGCTTCTCCCTTTTCCAATCTATTTTTCATCCTATTATTTGATTTTGCTTTAACTGTGTTTGCATCTGACATTACCCAACATAAAGCTTTCCTTTCTAATTCACTCAGGACTAATGGCCAAGCTTCTCTCTAGTCTGCCTGCCAAAACCTACCTCCTCCACACAAGTATGTGGACACGTATACACTTCCTTTCCTCTTATGGTTTCCACTGTTGTTTCATGTGACTCTTCTTCATTGCTCTAAGCTCCTCTTCTCCTGAAGCCATTTTATTGTCCCTCATTGTGTATGTTGGTGTTATCATCCGCCACTCTTACAGAGAGCCAAAATGGTGTTAACAAGTACACTCCCAAAGCACACATATATTGGTGTTGTAGTTTCTTCTTGAACTTGGGTATGTCCCTTTCACTACTAACTCCCCAACTAAACAAACGCAATCTAATGCTATCCTCAAAGTATAATATTAAGTCCTTATGATTATGGATGAAAGAATTTCACCCAGTTACCCCTCTGAGCAGGATTCAAAGCATTCTGTTTTTAGAGCCTATGCACATGATCAGCGTTGACTGAGCACCTACTATATCCCAACCATTATAGTTAACTATAGGCTCTAAGTGATTACTAAGGTTGTTACATTTCCTGTCCTCATTGCATATATGGTAAAAGCTATCGCTTCTCAGACTTACTCATTGGAACATATGCCAAATAGCATGCTTCCTATGAACACAAATATATACCTCGTCATGATAAACTTCTTTCATAAAGCGAGAACCTGAACAGTCAATGAGGAAGCACAGCTGAGTTGCTATTCATGAAATTCAATTTTGCGGTAGTTGGCTCCTACAGTATTATCAGTGGAGTCATTCAAAGAATCTCAAGGCTGTTGGAGCCCAGTTTCACAAACAGCTTCTCACTGCTGATTCTGTGGCTATCCACGGGAAGAGTAATTGTGTTTTAAGGAAAAATCCACAATCTTCTTATATTCAAAATATATGGTATTGAATAAGGTTTCCTAAATGAAAAAAAATGCAGATTATACACAAAACACGTTAAATACAACTAGAGTATAGCTATGACGGAGTCACACTCTGAACAGTAAAAGCAATGCAAATGTGATCACTTTAGTTTCTAATCCCAAAATATTAGAAAAAATTCAGTTTGAAAAGGTATCTTCTTTATGAAGAATTCTTTAACTAAGAAATGACATTTCAATGGGCATTGTTAGAGATTCTTTTCATTTTTGAAATCTGCTATTTTGTGATAGTTTGAAATGTAAACTTGAAGGAAATATTTCACTTGAGGTATAACTGCCGAGGTCTCCCGGGTCAGTGTTTCTCTAGTTTTCAACATTTCTACAGCAGGACCACAAAATGTTGGGGTATTAGGAAGATTTTATACTTTGATTTGTACCAAATAATTCAGAGGAAGGAAAGGTAGACAGTAGAGGGACTGGGCAAAAATCCAGTGAGGGATATAAATAATCAATATGTTTCTTTTGGCTCATTTAATAAAAACCCAAGTCCAAGAGAGATTAGGCGGGGAGAGGAGGAAACTACGCTGTTAATAAATGAAAAAAGAAAAGAAGTGTGATGATGATTTATTTACAAGTTCCACAGAGTTAATGAAAAAATTTCTAAAGAACAAAGAGATTCTTTGTGTCATCATTTTTTCACATTTTATCCTCTCAAGGTAATTAAAGAAACAATATAAGAACTAATAAATGTGTTTGATTTTAATATATTGCATTTGAAATTTTAAATAATTGAAATAGGGAGACATTTTTAAAGGTAATATTGTAATTTTTTGATTTAATTCATTGGGAAATTAGAAAATTTGGGAAATAGTGAATAGTCTTAAAAAGCACAGATACAATAAACATTGCATACTCTGTTTACACTCCAGCGGAAAGCAGAGGGGTATAATGTGTCAGGCAAAAGGAAACCTATTGGCTAAGAAATGTCCTACATCTCTAGGTCCCTTTTTTCTCATATTGAAAAATCTGGAGCATTCCATAGTAATTTTGAAATTGACTTGATTGCTTTTGTATGCCCTAAGCATCAATGTCACTTTGTCTTCATGGTTCCTTGTCCTTCAAGGTACAGTTCAGGTAGCCTTCCTAGTTTGACTCTGATTTCTAACTGAAATCCCATGGGCTTCCTGTACACCGATGACACATATTTCTCCAGATTGGGTGAGTGTTTTCAATTATTTTTCCTGGATTTTCTTTTAATGATCTTGGAGGCTTTCTTCTTCTGCTTTACTTTTTGATCTCAGATATTTTATAAGATCTATCTTTAAAGGCTGATGTCTTTCCTTTTGCATAGAATAATCTGTGGTTGAGATTTTAAAGTATATGGATTAACTTATTATCTTCTGAAAGATTTCTGCTTTGTTCTTTGTAAAAATCTCTATCGTTTTGTTGAAATTTCTCATTCACATCATGGACGGTGTTGTTTAACTCTCTTTATTTTCTTGTATGTCTTTGAGAATCCTTATAATCATTCTTTTGAATAATTTGTCAGGAGATTTTCACTCTCCTTTCCTTTAGAGTCTGTTACTAAACATTATTGTGTTCCTTTGGAGTTACCATATTGCCTCGTTTTTTCATACTGCTTGTATCCCTGTATTGATATTTGCACATCTGGTGGATCTGTGATAAGCAAGCTTTCAAAAATTGTTTCTGAATCGCCAATGCTGCCTAAAGGCCTCAGTGCCTCCTGAATACATTTCACAATATTTGAAGTTTTGATTTTGTAGCATCTGCTTGGATGCTCGGAGGTTTGTTTCTTTGATTATGGCTCTTCTTTCTCATTTGGACAGTTGTGAGAGAAGTGTCCGAGGGGGCTGAGTCAACACTCACCAGGTTTCTTTTTGAAGAAAATATATATTCAGGCACATTGTAGCTTTCAGTATCTCCTCTTTTTCATTGTTAGTAGTGAATCTGAATTGAAGTCAGATAGTTTTCAATGTCACCAAGTATTTTTTGGTTTACTAAAATTGCCAACCGTGTATTTTCACTAACCCAAATTGCGGACTCTTATCTTAAAGAGTTAATCCTGAGAAAGTTTCAAATTTTCTCCTTGGAAACTTTCAGATAACTGTTGGTTATAATATGTTGCCTCTGTCTTGATATGTAAAATACAGCAACCATAAGAAATCTCTGTTAGCTCATTGGAACACAGATCTTCAGTTCAAACCCAGAATATATTTTGTTGTCTCGTTAATACCAGTTGCAATACATGAAAACTCCTCAGAGGGTAAGTAAAAGCTTTCTGATGATTTTGCAATATTGAGAGCTGGGTTTAACAATGGTTAATATCTTTAATAATGGGAATGTCAATGAATCATCACACTTTCCCCCTGGAAGATCATGTGATAGCAAAGATATTCCTGTGTTCAGTTCCAGTTTGGAGAACATGATCCAATACACATTGTGTTGCAGTGCAAGAAAGCATAAAATAATTCGCCTACTGTAATGAATGTGGTCAAAATCAATAAATGACATTACTGTTGCATTCTCAAAGAAGTGGTCGTCATACACAGTGTTCCACAGTTGTCGGTGAAGCATAAAGATGCCAATGTGCAACTGTCAGCATTGCCAATGTCACTGATTCTTTTTCCTAGCCTGAGTCAACAACTAAAGAATTCACACAAAATCTGCCCTGTGAATTGTTTTGCAGTTTCCTTTTTCTGAGTTACAACTAGTGTTTGCTTACCTTTGGCTTTAACCCTTGCTTATTTCAAGCCAGAGTGAATTATTGAAACAAAATGGTTATAATCTAATTTGCTTCAATAATTTTCCATAAATCCTTTCAAAAAGGAGCAAGAAAATGGAATACTATGAAATTAAGGAAGTGCAAGTGGGGTGGAGATACTTGTATCTATGGAAAGAGTCCATAATTTATGGTTTTGTGAGAAACAATGGTTGTAAAGCAGTATCATCGTCTATGTTTGTATATTAGCACCACATAGGAACCACAATGCTGTTATGGTTTACATAGTTTGCATGTCCTGTAAAAGTCTGCATACTGGGTGCTTGCTCCTCAAGGTCTTAGGTTAATGGTCGATGAGATCACGGTAATGGGTGATAGCTTGAGATGAAGCTTATTCCTATAATGCTGTCTGGGAGGAGAACATAAGTGGGAGGATTATAGGTCGCTGAGGCATGTACTGTGAAGGTAGTTCTCACATGGGAACTGGTCAGGAACACTGATGTGGACTAGTTCTTTGTTTGCTGGTTGGCCATGTGGTTCTCTCTCCACATGCATCCTTTCACCTACCACCCTCAACAGATGTTGGACTAATGGGGATAAGCAAATTACATCTGTGGATTAATTAAATTAAACCTTCCTGCCTGAGAAACTCCTGTAAGATATTATAGTTACTGTAATGAAAGACTGGTAAAAATGCATACAAATGCATTGGATGAATTCACCTATCAACACTCAGAAACAATGCCTAAAATGCATCTGAAAGGAAAATCATGTCACTATCCACATTTTTATAATTGAAAAAAAAAGCGAGGACCAAGAGGGAAAAATTTGATGAGCACATAATTCTGTTTTGCATGACTTGATAAGACAAAATATTTATTATAAAACAATAATATTTGGGGTGGTGGTGGTTATTTCATAGAGAAAGATAGATGAGCACAGGGCTGGATTTGTCTGGTGCATAACAAAAGAACAGCACTAAAAGGTGAAATTTCTTTCAGCCAGGCTCACAGAAAGCAGCAGCTTCTCTCCATGCTTGCAATACCCTGTTCCATAGCCTGAGCACTGCAGCTGTCGAGCTGCAAGCAGTTACGTGATGGGATTGAACGATAGGCTTTCTGTCACCCTCCAAATCACTGAAGATAATTGCACTGACCCTAGGATTGGCCCAGAAGAAATTCTTACAGAGCAGTGTTGACCCAGTTTTCTGTTGTCATTTTGTCACAGTGGTTGGGTTTTCTGTATTTAATTGGATTTGATAGATAAAAGGAGTAGAGTTATGTCTTTAGAATCACATCTATCTTGGGATGAGTTCCCTCCCTTCATGTGTGCACCTGAGCAAAATGACCCAGAGTTATTTTTTCAGGTATTCAATTACCGTGAGTTGTGTACAGAAACAAATACAAAAAAAGAAGTTTTAAATTCATCAATTTAAGAAAGAAAGGAAGGTGTTTTAGCTTATGTGTGATAAGAGAAACAACGCAACTTCTGAATGACAAATGAAAATTACAAAAATTATAAAGATATTTTTGACTTTGGAAAGTAAAAAGGCGGGGCCAGTATTGTAACTTATGGAGCCGAGCATCCCATATCGGAACATTGCTTCTGGTTCTGGTTGTTCCGCTTCTGATTCAGCCCCCTGCTGATGTGGTGGGGAGGGAAGCACAGGAAGACCCAGAGGACTGGGTCCCACCAACCAGGTCATGGCCTGGATAGAACTCTACGCTTCTGGCTTTGGCTTGAACTATTTCTGGCCACTGTGGCCATTTGAGGAATAGATCAGTAGATGGAGGATATTGGTCTGTCTCTCTCTTTCAGGTAAATGAAGAAATCTTTAAAAGGTGAAAGAAGATTAAAAAGCCAATTAAAAATTTCTCATAAGCTTTGTCATTCTAAAAATGACCTATAGTAACTTTATGCAGGTTAGAAAGGGCAAGTTATGGTCGTTTTATTGGGCAATTTGAAAGAGCTTACTAAACATGAAAATTAGGGATCAGTATTGTGACATAACAGGTAAAGCCATTGCCAATTATGTTAGCATCCCATATGGACTCTGGTTCAGTCCTAGGTGCTCCAGTTCCAATCTAGCTCCCTACTGATGGTCTGGAAAAAGCAGCAGAGGATGGCCCAATTATGTGGATACCTGTGCCCATGAAGGAGACCTGGATGAATTTCCTGACCTTTAGTTTTGACTTGGTTGGATCCTGGCCTCTGTGGATATCAGGGCAATCAGTGGATGGAAGATCTGTTTTTGCTTTCTCTCTGAAATTCTAAACTCAAACAAATTAACGTTTTTAAATGAATATTACCACATATGACTATTTTGCATGTCTAGGACTACATTCAAATTCTCAAAATTTAATAGTTTTGAAAAGCTTTTTACTATGTTTCGTGGTCTTAAAAGTTGATTTGTCCAAGCTAGATCATGCTCATTGCAGTTTTCCGGGTAGTTGCAGCCAGGTAAAAAATGGGATTGGAGTTATATCAAAACTGTCCTAGGGATATATAGGATGATTTTTTCACTCAAAACATGGCTAATGCTTCAGTTAAAATAGCTGAAACAGGTACAGACTGGTTGCCTCTCAATGTGCCTGGTAGCTCCCCATGACTGGCTTGGGCTTCCTCAAAGCATGGGATTCTCAGGGTTGACATACTTCTTACACAGCGAGGGGGCTTCCCAGAGCAAATATTTCAAAGGATCCTGGTGAAAGCTGAAAAGTGTCTTATGATTCAATCCTAGAAGTTTGAGAACATCATTTCTGTTACAGCTTTGTTAGTAAAGAGACTCAATAAAATTGAGAAATTAGAACTCATTTGTGTGAGGAGAATCACAAGCTTATGGAATAGTATGGATTTGTTGCAATAGTAATAACAAAAACACTCCTGGATCGAGGCTGTGTTTTCTTTTTTTTTTTTTTTTTTTTTTTTTTGAGTGCCAATTTATTTTTTTTATTATTATTATTAATTTCATTGCATTATGTGACACACATTTTTTTTTTTTTGCACTGGAATTCCCCCCGCCCCTCCCCAAACCCTCCCCCTCCCACAGTGGATTGCTCCACCCCGCTGTATTTCCATAGTTCAAACTCAGTTGAGATTCTTTCATTGGAGGTTTTGACCAATCGTAAAGTCCAGCATCTAATTGTCCTGGCAAATTCAACGGCTTCCTGGTGAGACCATCTCTGGTCCAAAGGCAGAACCAGCAGAGTATCATCCCAATCAAGTAAAAAACTCAACCCAATATTTACAACCATTTACAGCATTATGGCATTAATTGACATGGTATTGATTAACCAATATGTTACTAGGAAAATGCATGTTCTCGACCACAACCTGTGACTTCCCCATAGACATTTCAACTTTGGTTTACATTCAACCATGGTCTATATACCTTAAAATGGCTATAGATTGCTATTCAGCTGTCTCTTGTCTTTTTCAATGTTAGTATTTAGCATTTTATAGCATTGAAGCGTGATTTTGCTGAACCTGGCTGTTTTTCGGGTAGTCCAACTCTATAACTTTAACAGGACAAATGTCAACAGTTCAGGTGAATATTTTTGGGAGGGGTGTGCAGAGAAATCCTCAACACCCCAGAGAGGAGTATCTGATCTTTGTGTCCCACCCAGTGAGTCACAAGTGCATCCCGGCTGGCCACTTCCTGTCTGCTTCCAAGCCTTCCCATCTGTTCTCTGTCTGTCTATTCTAACTTGTTTGTTCGTGTTTGTTATGAGAGGTTTCTGGAGCAATCCTGATGGTCCTTATAAAAGAGAGTGGGGACCCAAAGTTGGAAGCAGGCAAGGGCCAGAGGAAGCTCCCCTCCCTAGTTCCGAAGGAAGCTTACTGTTCTTCTGTTTCCGCGGACCGTCCAGGGATCCTGGCTGTCGCACCGATGTCCCTGAATCCTGCAAGGCAGGAATTGGGCTTCTTCCATCCCATATTGTAGGTCCAAATGGGGGTGGGCGACCTCAGAGTTCCTGGCCTCCGAAGGCACTCCTTTTCTCCCGTGGTCTCCTTGGCAGTAGGGATGTAGTCCTCGGTGGTCGTACTGATAGTCCTTGGTGAGGCTCCGGGAGTCTTCAGGGTTGGGACACAAGCCTCCTCCTGTCCCCCTGCTCCGCTCTAGGGTCCGCCACCGACTCTATGCGTATGACCTCCTGTTAAGAGGTTGTTAGGATTGCTCCTGATTCCCTCCACATGTCTTTGTAGTTTTGCTATTGTCTAATGCTGACTCGAGACTGCTTTCTATGAGTTACCAGTTATGATCCTGATGGGTTATATTTCCCCCGTCTTCCTCACACCTACTGGGGTGATGTAAGATTTCTCTGCCCTCCCTCCCCATTTCCATGTGTCATAGGGCTTTACAAGTTTGTTAGGTTTTACAATTCTTGATGTAGATCATAAGCAATCTGACTCATATCAATTGTTGGTTCATTGGTTACTTCACAATGTCTTATTGCTTGAGATACAGGCTGTTTGGGGTTGGAATAATGTTACTGTTTTCTGCATTGACATCATTTCATAACAGCCACATCATCACAACCACAACAACATCATCAACACCAGAGTATAGCACACTGGTAAAATAATGGGCAGCTGAGTAACCAACACATGCTTAATTAAAAGGAAACACAGAAGTCTTTTGGGAAAAATGATGCCATCGTCTGCTTCATGAGCATGTGATGAATTCTAGTAGTGGAAAGAGATTATTTGGGAGCAATCAGACATACATAAAAAACTTTACTGCTGTCTTGTCCAGTCTGTCCCGCCCCCCATCAAACTCTGGAAATTATTGATGCATTTTGATGCCAGACTCGACCCGACCAGCCCTCCACACAGCCCAGATAAAAACTGGCATAAGCATCTCTATTAAGCAATCCCACCCCTATCTTGGTTCCGTGTCCATCAGAGGGGTAGTTACCCAGGAGGAAGATGCCCACCACCTCCCAACTAGGACACTCAAGTTTCTGGGTCCCGGCTTGGTTGGCAACCCAATCTGGTTATAATAGTTCTTATGGGTACTCTCATTCAAGCCTTCATGTCAAAATTCTAATACTCCCACAGTGTTTATGTTTACCGTTGCTGGGAAAAACCAGAAATTCATTTCTATCCCATACAAAGGCTGGCGCTATTCAAGAGTGTTACTGGGAAGCTTTTTCTGATCGTAAAAACTCTGTAGCTGGCCTCGGGGCGGCCAGCAGGCAGAGCCTGGCACCATTTGGTGCACTGGCCGCCCCAAGCCAGGGACCCCCCCACTGCCTTGCGGCGGTGGTCTTAGCATGCTGGCTCCTCGTTCTCGGGTCCGGCCTGGCTGGGCCGCTCCCCCAGGGCCGCCCCAGCCCTGAGGGGCAGCCAGAGGCTGTGTTTTCAAACTGTCGCTTAATGGCTATGGGATCAAGGCACTCTTTCTATTATCTCATAAAAATGAACACACAGAATGATACCTGGGAGAATATTTATTATGACATTATATATTTTCAAAACAGAAACAACTAAACACCCATCAACTCATGACTGAGTGAGTAGACTGTGGGAAATTTTTGCATGAAAAAATGAATTTTGTGATTGATGTACAGCACAGCACACTTTATGTAATATGTCCGAGTCTCCCGACACTATTTCTCTGTGTAGAATGCATTCAAATGTATAGATGAACCTTCTAGAAAGAGCTGTGCCTCAAACTGGGTTTTTAGTGAGAGGAGAAGGGTTGAGATTCCTCACTGAAGAGTTATCTTTAGGTGCCAAATGTCTCAATTTTTGGAAAATGGAAACCAATGTGGTCTCACTTAAAAAGACTTAAGAAAACAAGAAAAATACACTTGAATAGTTTAAGAACTAAAACTTACTTATAGTTAAATGAAGATGTGGGACAATAATGCATTAGTTCTATCTTAGGTCCTTCTTCCTCCTGTCCGAAGGGTATTAGTGACATGGCTGCTATTGCTTTCAGTTGCTGCATTACCCACTTGGTGTTATCCTATCCTTACGCTTTAACATAGGTTTTATAAATCATCCATGAATTATCTCTTATTTTTGGTACAATTTGAGTGTGCCTTTGTTTTTTCTTTTGGTATATGACTGATCCATGGGCTATGTAAGTGGTCGGGAATACTTCCAGCCTTTCATCTAAAAGCTGGCAGCCATTCCTTCACTCTCTTCCTTATGCATCATGAAAAAGCTAATAAAACTGGTAATGTATACATTTTGTTTGTGCTGAGAGTTTTTGACACAGTATGGCAGATGCTATGGGGAAGGTGAGTAGATTTAGTGTCACATAATAGGAATAGGAATGACTGGAGAAGTCTGAAACTTTAACCATCTATCTATTTGGAGCATTGTAGAACAAGAGATGGGCCTTCAAGCTAAAGAAGAATGTTGCATTTAAAGAAACATTCTCCAAAAAGAAAGACATCCATCCCAGCTGAGAAGGTGAAAAAGGCAAAGTTCAGCTGGGAAAAGCTCAAAGATGAGTTTGCTTTCTGAGTTCACCTGGTCAGAGTCAACTTAGTACTGGACTTGATGCAGGGTACCTGCTTGTTTTCTACCAGTTCCTATAAAATCTATTAAATACAAACAGACTTCACAAGCCACCTTCACCATCCTTTGTACTGTGTTTCCCAGGGTTTTAGAAGATAATAAGGAAGTGGGTACTTCCTTCATTTTCTAAACAGGCAAAAAAGTCCTGGCTTCTGGGATTGCTCTTTTGTGTGTAACTCCAGAGAATGTGTCGGGTGATTTCAGAAGTGAACCTAACTTCTTTGTGATGGCAAAGATTAGTCAGGGAGCATAGTATTGGTGGGGACCACAAGGAATAATAATACACAGCTAATAGCTGTTGAGCACTTTATTATTTGGTATGCTTTTTTCTTTTCAGGTAGCAAAATAGTTGATCAATGTGGCTGAACAAGAGCTTTTATTTTCCTCACATACTAAAACGTGGACATGGAGGTGGTTTCGAGGCTGATTGGTACAGCAATTTCAAGAGTTGGGTTGGGCTTCTCTGCAGTAGTCTTAGCTTACCCTGTGATCGCTGTAGCAAAATGGAGACCACGGCTCATACAAGCAATATCTGGGTTGTAGAGACAGGCTTTTTTTCTTGTGAGTCTCTCATCAAAGAGAAAAATCTACCGAACTCAGCACCATTTCCTCAAGCTTCATCAACTTGTCTGATCTTAAGCTCAGCTGTAACCGTTTATTATCAGCGAGTGTATACATCTGTGTTTGAAGACAGGCTGTCTCCAAAAGCGTTACCGATCTTGACCAGGCCAACATCCTGCATATGATCTTTAGGAGGTTTTAGGGGAGATGATTAACACTATCCTCTTCAGGTACTCTCTATGTATCCCATGGAGGTATGCCAGCATGTTTCAGGTAGTCTGTTCAATTTACTCTTGTGCACAGCCTAGTAAGTTTACACTGACAAACACATACGAAGACACTGAGGCAGAGGGAGACAACAAAACTGAGCCAGGATGATATAGCTAGTAAATTGTGGATTACAGATTAATGAATTCATGAGACATTTATTAAGTGCCTACTGTGTGCAATGAGAATATGGAGAAAGCATAATGCCTTCTCTCAAGGCATTTACAGTATAATGGGGGAATTTTAATACACACAGTGATACAGTTTTGTAGGTGTAAGGGCAGCTGGCATCAGTGTGTACCAAGTTCCTCAGTGATAGGAAGGACGGGACCTGCAGAGATTTGCTCAGAAAAATTTCTCAGGAAGGTTGACTGAAGTGGGATAGATCAACTAAAGCCCACACAGAAATATGAACCAGGGTGGAATATGCCAGGCCAAGCAAAAGTATTGTTTGTCAAACTTGGGACTGTTGATTGGAAATGGTGTCTTACTGCATTGGAGAAAATGTTAAGATTAATGATCCTACACCAATTTAGAAATGCATCCTGGCAGTAGTAAAAGAACTGCTTCCAAAATACATAAAATATAACCTTTCTTGTAATCGTAGAAGTTCACAGGAAGGTAAAACTTTTTTCTTAGATTTTTTAGACAACTTCTACCTGTTTTTAGAAAGTAAACTCTATAGTTGTGAACTACAAATGGTAAAAGATTTTATCATATTCCTCATGGAGTAAATTTCCTTGAAGAAGATTTTTCTGATATTTCTCCTAGTTGGTTCTGGATGTATTTGGTGTAAGTTTTTTCTTTTCATTTTGTTTGTTTGTTTGTTTGTTTGTTTTTGCTTTTATGGCATGGTGAGAGAGGCAATAATTTAGGAAAGTGCAGAATACATTATCACTAAAATAATTTCAAAAGCATTGAATACACTTTCAGCAAGATTTTTAGAAAAAAAAGTCCATTGTATTTCTTACATGTGAAATAATACTTCTCAGTGAGAAAATCACTTAGTACAGCACTGCAAATTGCCACAAGAACAATAGCATTTCCCCTTGCACCTTCATGCTTTGCAGATGGTCTCATGTGATAACCTTTGCCTTTTCTACCCTCGAGTTAATGACTTCTAAATGACTACCATGTAATCCAACACCCAACTTTTTAAGTCTTACCATTGTCCCAACTGACCCTGTGTATGGACCAAAAAGGTCTATGTAAATTAATTAGCAGCTCAGACTTCAAGAGTTTAGTCTTTAAGCACTAACAGCTCTAAGAGTCCAACAAAGATATTTAAAAGAGAACAAGAGATGGTTGAGTGCAGAGAAAAGTAGAGATTGTATTTTTAAAGGCATTATGTATTATAATAAAAAAATCTACCTTTGTAAATTTACCAGTAATTCAGACTTTTAATTTTCATTATTTTGCAACAACAGATTTAAATCTGGTAATTATTATGAAAACCCTCTATCTTTCTTGGACATTCAGGCTTTTGTGAAATGTCATCTTTCAAAGATACGTACAAGCATTAATAAATGATTTCCCGTACTACATCATTCTTTTCATAGATCTAGGTAAAATTAAGAAGCTTTAAATTCAGCCTGAAAATAGCCAGTCACAAAGTGGTGGAAATAACACAACAGGCCGGGAGGAGTGTGGTTTATTTATCTGCATATACATTATTTAAGAGAACATTCATAATTCAACAGCAATATAGTTGGGGATCCTGAGAAAATTCATTTTACTTCCTCCACTGGCAGTGATAATGACACATAATAAGTTTTTTTTTCCATCACACACTATGAGGTGTGGGTAGGTTTGTTTTGGTTTATTTTGGCTGTCACAGAGAGTAAAAGATAGTCATGGCTCCACCACCAAAATGAAGTTATTATATTTCAGTGATGAATGTCACAATATTTTCATAATAAGCATGAACATGAGCAGGAATGATGGTCTTAGAATGAATGATGCTTCAGACGGGGCAATGGCACAACTGGCCTTGACCAGACATATGACAAACTAGGAGTGGAAAAGGTTGTAGCATCCTTCGGCTCATCCCATCTAATACCCAGGAGTTTAACTCATCATAAAGTAGCCAGAGTTCAGAGCCATGCTATTCTGTTGATGGATGCTCCCTGGAAATTCAGTTCTAAACTTGATTCCTATCCTGGCACTCAGAGCTCCTGATCATGTCCTGTGTTTCTCTAGACCACTCTCCAGGGCATGCCACTCTCCTCTTGCTCACTATGCTCCCGTCACACGGGACTTCTGTATCCTGAGCACTTCAAACTCGTGGTCTTGGAAGTTTCAGACATGCGACTGACTCCCTCTTATACTATATACATTAGTACATGTTACCGTCTTGCCAAGACCTTCCCCACATGACTGACTCTTAACAGCTCTCTTCTTGTTTGTTTCTTTATAAACTAGATACCATGTCTCATACTACTTACTATTTTTTTTCCTTAGGTAGTAGGTTAAACATGAAAGAGAAAAGATGAAGAGACGAATAGAGAAAATGTCTACCAACTGTTCTGGTTTAGTTAATTTGTGATGTTTGAAACTATAAGGATTTTTGAGACTCAGTGAGAGGGGTGATCTCTCAGCTTTTGCAAACTTTTGGAAGTAAGCTTTTACAAGAAAAAGAAAGAAAATGTACAGATAAGCCTGTTGTCTGATTCTGAATTTTTATCATTAAAAATAGTGTGAGGTTATTTGCTTTATCTTCTTCACTGGAGTTCAGTGCCATGTCTCAGTGGCTAAAATCCTTGCCTTGCACACACCAGGATCTCATATGGGTGCCAGTTAATGTCCCAACTGCTTCACCATCCATCCACCCAACCACTGCTGGTGCCCTGGGAGAACAGTAGGGGATGGCCCAAAGCTTTGGGACCCTGCTCCCATGTGGGAGACCAGAAAGAAGCTCCTGGCCCCTGGTTTTGGATTGGCTCAGGTCTGGCCATTGTGGCCACTTGAGGGGTGAACCAGCAGATGAAAGATCTTTCTCTTTGGTTCTTCTTTCCTCTGTAAATCTGCCGTTGCAAGAAAAATAAATATATGAGCTTAAAAGATCTGCTTCACTGGCTGAAAAGAAAGTATTAATACACTAAGATGCATTACTAACTCTCAGTGGATCCGACAACATTCCTATCTGGCAGATTCACACAGTTGGAGAGTTAGCCTGTTACAGTTTCATGAATTAGCAAATGCTGTGTTTTATGTGAAATGGAAAAAGTGATGGGTACATCACCACAAAATGTTTTTTCCTCACATATTTTGACATGGAGCTCCACAACTCTTAGGATGGTATGTCGTGGTGCATCTGTGGCGCCTGTGGCAGGGTCTCTAGACACATTTAAGTGTAACTTGCCTGGTTTCAGGACTTATAGCACAGTTTCTCCACACTGAGAAAAGCTGTCCCAGAGCTCAATGTCATTCTTGAATGTCAGAGACTATGTTTAATTGATAAGCTTCTCGATGTGAGTGCGTATGCACCCGGCAGTGTCATACGGAGGGAGCGGGGTGGGAGCAGCTATTCCCACGTATGTGGTAATTGCACCGATGCCTCTCTGCACCTTCGGAATCATCAGAGACTTGGCTTTGCGTGGCAGTTAGAGAAGCTTGGTGTGGAGGAGGTAACCCAGGAGACACCAAGAAAATGTAAACTTATGATGCTAAAATTTCTCAAAACACACTGGTCCTAGTTAAAATACTGAAAACAAGTTTTATAGCGAACTGAACATTCGAAGGCAATGTAAGGAAAAATTTGTGTTTTTTTTTTTAATTTCTTAGGATTCATGCGCTTTATTTATTGATTTAGATTTTTCATGATATGTTCCATAGATTCAGGAATTTTCATTTTGTCCTGTTCCTCTCCCCCCGACTGCTTTTCCCATGCTATCACAATCGTAAAGTCCTTCAGCAACAGTCACAAGTCCACCATTCTGCCGTTCAAGTGTTTCAAGTGTATCCTGACATTGTAGGTATAGTTGGTGTGAAACAATCCACGTCTTATTGTCAACATATGTTCAATGATTTCACGGGAAGTCCTCGTTTATTCAGGAGGAGTGCTGCCCACTGTTACCCTTCTTGGTGGGACGCATGCCATGTTTGCCCTCTTACAGTCTGATTTGCAGTCTTTCTTGAGGAATAAAGATGCAATCGACTTAACATTCACACAAAGGTAGCTAGGAACTTGGGACTGTAAACCCAGTGCTTTTCAAAATCACTTTCCTAATTCCATTTTTGCATTTTTTCCCCAATTAAATGTTCCCATTTTGCTAACTCTTAAGAAACCTTTTTAAAAAATAACTAATAATCCCCAGGCCCATGAATGAGAGGAGCTGAAATACACATTCAGCTGCTTTCCCGTTCCTTCAAAAAAAAATCTAAACTTAAGGGTCCAAGGCAGAGCAAGTCAATTTTGAAAATTTTACGAAAGTGACTTTACTTACTGGATGAGCTACTTGAGATGAAGTAGCAAACTTCTGTGGCTGCCTTGCCTCCTGGTAGGCTGCTCACAGCTTTTTACTGTGATGGTGGTGATAGTGATTTTGTTTTAAAAAAGCAATCATGGGGTCCGGTGCAGTAGCCTAACAGCTAAAATCTTCACCTTGCATGTGTCAGGATCGCATGTGGGCACCATTTCTGGCCAACCCAGCTCTCTGCTTGTGGCCTGGGAAAGCAGGCAAGGACAGCCCAGAGCCCTGCACCCATTTGGGAGACGAGGAGGAGGCTCCAGGCTCATGACTTCAGATCGGCACAGCTCCTGCTGTTGCAGCTGCTTGGGGAGTGAATCAGTGGACGGAGGGTCTTCCTCTTTCTGTGTATCTGACTTTCCAATAAAAATACATCTTGAAAAAATCAAGCATGACACAATTTTACTTGATTTTTTTCTATTGAAAATATAAAAAATGGCACCTGATAATAAGCCAATTAGTATCAGGAGCAATCCTTTGCAGCTGATGATTCTATTTCTGTTGGAACCTGGACAGGAAGCCACCTGCTCTATAGCTCCTGAAAACCATGAGAGCAGCTCTGGCGTGAAGCGCAGTTCCATCCCACAGCCCTGGCAGACATGCTGCTGCTGCAGCTGGGAAACCTGCGAATCATTAACTGCTTCCCTCAATCGCCGTCAGTCTTGAATGCAATCTAAATCCATTTCCATGTTTGGGAGAAGATTGTGACTATATTAAAAATGTTCACAGACATGCGATAAAAACCAGTTTCATGTAAAATCAGTATGCTCACTAAAATATATGATACCAGTGTATTCAGATGCAATCTTAATTATAAAGTCAGTCACTGCACAAGAGTACCCTGAAATGGTGAGAGAGCAGCAACAATGCAGACTCCACAGGTAAGGAAACAGTTAATTATGGAAAAACAACACTGGGTCCTACACTTGTTAAGTGATGCTCAAAATTCAGAAATACAAAAACATGGAGAGTGTTGTGCTATATGTGTGTACATTTATCCTAGCTTTAATGGTAATACCTTCACACAAAATATAAGAACCAGGCATAGAAAAAAAACACTGGAAGAAAATATTTTCACTTATTCAGTGATGTTTTTGTGACGCTTGTGTGTTATTCTGGGTAGAGTGGGCAGCGCCTAGAAGCTTAAACATCACAGCCCAGTAGAAATGTTTCTTATTTCTCTATATGAAGATAGCTTGGTGCCAGTGAGCCCAGGAGTTCTGCGCAAACCTCTGCAGGGACAGGAAGAACTGTGACAGCACCTGCTTGGATTCGTCTCAAGGAATTTGGAGTCACTTCTCAACATGGAAACTCACCGTGCTCATTGTTGACTGTAGCCTGCCAGACATTGCCCATCACCTCCGTCTTCCTTGAGATCCAGTACACACGAGTTCCTCAATTAGACAGACCGCAGAAGGCATTTGACTTTCTATGCCCCAAATGGATTTGTTTCTTAGACTCGATGCAGCACGAAGACTGTAAGAGGTCATCTGTCTGTTGGTCCCTCAGAGTTCACTTCAGGGCATTACCAATGAAGCAGTGAGTTTTAAAAGAACGATCACGTGCTTTCTATGATGGGGAATAACTAATTTAGAATACAAAAAAATATAGAGAGAAATGAAATAGTTACTTTGGGATATGAGTGTCAATTTTGACCTTTGTGTATACTCCAGGGCGACTGTGGACTGTCTACGTTTTACTGCTTGGATATAATCATTAGGGGTGAATTAAGCCTGTGAATATAGAACAGATGAAAATTGTCTTTGCAAAAAAAAAGTGATGGAAATAAGGGAGTGCATGAATCTTAAGTGGAAGCTTGTGAGTGGGGGAAGAGTGATCATTTTCTTGGAACCCTAACTTTGAAATCCACAAAATCAATTCTATTAATATTCATAAAAAATTTTTTAAGAAGGGAAATGCAAGTCAGTCTTCATGAGGAGTCCAAGTCAGAAAGGAGGACACATATAGTTTCCATCTGAAAATTTGATTCATGACCGAAAGAAGTTGCAGCGGAAGTGGAGATGAGGAAGTGAGCAAGTGAAAAGTCCAGCAGAGAAAGGCACCTCCTTTCACTGACCATCTGTTTATCCCCAAAGAGAGGCACACCCCCACTGTCAGAGAGGGAGGTCTTCCCAGTGATTGTGCACACAACAAATGGCACAAGAGACATTCGTTGGACTAAGCACTGTCTTGGGAATCTTTAGGTTACTGCTAAAATGGACTTGGAAAACTGGTCTGTTCTTATGTGACTCTGAGCATGTACAGAATCGTGAGACTGCACCTCCAGTTCTCTCTGTAGACATTTGTGTACAGTCCACAGGAACTTATTCCAAACAGAAAGTTCCTGCTTCATCAGCTCCTTGGTAACAATATGTCAATGGGAAAAGGAAGATAATGCTTCCAATTTATGGCTGACAATTTGGCAGGAGGATTAAGAAATAGCCGAAGCTAAATTAGGTCCCAGCATTAAACAAATCAAAAGTAAAATTTCTCTCCTTGAGGATCAGATGTTCTGATCAAAATTAAAAAGGGATCTGTTACAGGAATTTGAAAACGGTCCAGGCCTTAGGGAGCTGAGAAGTACAATAGAATATAATACTGGATGTAAGTGGTTATGTAAATAGTTATTCACATTTGCAAGGTTGACCTATTTCAACCTTCTTCAGTGTGCTTTGCTTAAAACAGAAGTTAAATCTGTGGAAAGTGTGACATGTCCTGAAACACATTCACCGTCCCAGGAAACAAATGCCTCTTGGAACGAATTCCACCAGAAAACAAAAATGAATAACTTACTTTAATGATAAACTGTACATCCCCACCTCACTCATAGTCTTACCTTTTCTTATTTCTTTATTACTTAGGTCAACTAAGGTAATGTTCAGATATTAAGCAGAGACCAAGTATTTTTTTAATAGGAGCAATACAATCCTTCATTAGCAATAAACTTGCAGTTCTTATCCCTCTTGAAAACATCCATCTGTCACCACTGGGTTTGCCCTGCACAGTGCAGGCTTTGAAGAACCGCATTGCATTATTAATTTAGACATGTTGTAGTTGTGAATGCTTATAAGCAATTGTTCTAATCAACACAATGGAACAATATTTTAAATTAATGAAAAAGGCCCAAATAAGTGACTTGTGCATGAGAGGTCATGGCAATCCCGTAAGAAGTAGTGGGAGATGCTTGAATGGCAACTTCAGCTGGCACTGACCTGCCCCCAGTTACCAGCACCTGCTGCTCCACACGTTCAGCTATGCATCTTCCCTTACTCCAAACTGACGTCTCATTTTCACCTCACCCATCTAATGACAAAGAATTTAGAAATCCTAACATACAGTGTTACCCCTCAAATTGACAAGATCATTTTAAGAATTCTATAATACGTTGTCTGCAAGGCAAGTGTAACTGTTGTTCAGTATTGGCTAAGTGAATAGTGCGAGACATGATTTATCGTTTCACTGTTTACTACTGTGCGTTAGAGACTTAAGCAATTAGAATTACTTAGAAAGGGAACGCTAAAGAGATGCTTAATTCTCTCTTACGAGGCAATGTTGGAAGAGTAAGGTTTCCCTTGGAATTTTTATCAGTTGTCTGTCTGATGTTACTTTAGAAGAAATCTGAAAAAAAAAAAAAATACCCCAGACACTGAATTCCGTCAGGTGTTTGTCCTTTTGGATTTCAACTGAAAAGATATTTTTGATTTTTTCCAAATGTCCTTTTTATACACATTTTATCACACTGTCTACTAAAATGCTTGTTCTATGGTAATACTTGTGTTCTTTCAAAGTACTTGTGATTTATTGTATGTCTGCTTCAATCCTGTAATTTGTAATTATTATTACCATTTTATGCTAGTGACACCTGACATGCCAACACCTGGATGTGGCTCCCGAGTGAGGCGTCTTTTCCTACATAATGCATGGCTGAGCCTCCATGGAGACTTGAGTTCTTTGCATGATTCAGTGTTACAGCAAAGCGAAAGGAGAAGGGGGAGGAATTGAACTATGGCCTAGGTGGGAAGCAGAAAGATGCAAACTTCCCAAGTGACCCTTCAGCTACGCTTTTGTTGAAACTCACGGTAGCTATTGTTCATTCAGGAACTTTTCTGATTTTTTTAACCTTTAGCTTACGGTTCTTAATAATTGTGAGTTGAAATATCAGCTATTCATTTCCCCAGTGTGTCAGGCTACTTAATCTCCTTAAGCCTCAATTTCCTCATGAATAACTGAAGATAATACAAGTGTAAAAGATAGGCCATGGAGTCAATTTAATAAGAGAAGGTATAGAAAGCAATTTGAAACATCAGTACTTGGAATATGCTAACCATGCACTATTAACTATCGTTGGTATGTTATTTATATTTATCAACCTTAAGATACCAACTACATATCTAACAAATATGAAATTACATCACATATTTGAAAATTATCCAATACGCTGTTCTTCAGTGGTATGTAAATTATTTCTTATTCTTTTCTGAACATGTTGTAGGATTGTATTTCATTACACTTGCTTAACCTGACTCTCTGTCTTTGATCTTGGATGTGGTCCTGTAGCTTGCTCCTTGGCAATAAAGCATAAACTGGAGTGATATGAGTTACTTCCAGCTAGAAGAGTTAATGTGTGCATTGCCAGTACTAGCCCCTTACCGTGGTGACCTGCAGTATTCTGCTTTGAGACCATTCTTACTGGGCCAGTGTGGGTTCTAGTTTGAGAAGCAGAGAACACAAAATACAGCCCCTGGCTAGCCTGTCGCAGATACAAATTTCAACCGGGGGAAAAAAAAAAAAACAAGCAAGCAAACAAAAAATAAACTCTTAGAAGCATTACAAACAGAAATTGTGTGTGTTGAGCTGCTAAGATCTGGGGGCTCTTAATTGGTGTAGTCTAATTAGGCTTTTCCTATTCTCTCCACCTCAGTGTCTCTTGAAGGAAGGCAAATAATCTTTTTAAGTACAATAGATTCACTGGTTGACATCACAGGCTCCTTTGTATGAACTTGAATGAACACTGGATGTCAGTGGACCCACCAAAGCCTGGGCGTTTCAAGCTGGAAATGCAGAGGAGCAAGGGAACTGGGTGACCACAGGGTTTGGCACCCTTGGCAGAGGCTGTTGCAAACTGTTGCGCTTTCTTGATGAGACACAAGGGGACAGAGTCCTTCCTGTGTAAATCCAGGGCTGTAATCCTGGCCCTGGTCAGCATGCTGTCTCATCCGTTTCTGCTCATTTTCCAACACTGTGAGTTACTCAGTTCTGCAAACAATTGATCTAGCTCAAATCCATTCATTTTTCTAATTAAATCAGCTAGAGTGTGATGCTTGCTAATAAGCATCCTGAGTAACAAATATATAAATTAATTTTGAGATTTTTCTTTGTTAAAGTGGAGTTATTTTAGTGTGTTCTTGGCATCGTGAATTGGTTGTTCTGAATGCCTCTGCCAATCCTTGCTAAAAAGACAGTTATTTTAGACATGCCCACACTTTATGTCAGTAATTTCTTTTTCAGGGTATTAAGTCAATGGTTCTTTAAAAGATTCTTAATGAGTCAATCTGCAAACTTAATTTTAGGGTTTAAGTTCTATGCAAAACTTTGAGGCTGGTATTGTAACCTGGCAGGTTAAGTTGTTGCCTGTAATGATGGCTTTCCATATGGACCCTGGTTCAAGTCCTGGCTGTTCCATTTTCAATCCAGCTCCCTGCTAAGGTAGCTGAGAAAGCATCTGAGTATGGCATGAATACCTGAGTCCCTACACGCACAAGTGAGGCCTGATAAAGCTCCTGGTTTCTAGGTTAGACCTGGGTTAGCCCAGGCACTGTGGCCCTTTGGTGCCTGAACTAGTAGATGGAAATCTCTTTGCTTCTCCCTCTATCTCTGCAATTCTGCCTCTCCGTTAAATAGCAGATCTTAAAAACAAAAGAAACACTTGATAGTCAAATCTTTTTAAAAATTATTTCCCTCTTAACAAGGTAAATGAATAATATTTCTATGTTAGTTTACTGAAATAACCATAGTATAAGCAAAAGAGATTTTTTTCCACTGGCTTAAAACTTATAATTCTCTGTATTCTGAACTTGGTTCATATCACTATAAAGATGAACCAGAACACCTTTGAAGTTTCTTGCCAGTTGTGATTCCTGAAATCCTAATTTATTTTTTATTTTAGTGTGTGTTTGTGTATTTTTTCACAAACGTTAAAATGACATAGTTTTTCTTTCTGTTGTCAGCTCTTGCACTCTAAATTCAGCCAGAGAAATAGACACAGTGGTACATACATATCAAGGGATTTGCTGCGAGGAGTTTATTTTGGGTTGACTACAAAAGTCCAAGATCCAGAATCCACCAGGTTCCCTGGAGCTCTCCTCACCGTGAGAAGCCCCTCATGGTTATTCTCCTCCTCCTCCTCTATGGGATACTCAGTTCCGCCCCTAGGGGCTTTCAATCGATTGATTAGCCATCTTCTAGAGCTAAGACCATGATTGAACATCAGGAATCACAAGTCTCCCTGTAGGAGCTTGCTTTAGTTATGTGGGTAAAAATTATTACTCTTCTAAAGAGCTATTATTCTGGCTTTGACCTGATGATAAAATTGAACTGTAAAAATAGATGTTGTGAAGAAATAGATTCATTGCTAAAGCCTATCAGAGAGGTAATTTCACGTATTCTTGGTTTACTTTCTGAACTTATTAGGAAACAAAACAAAACAAAACAAAACAAAAAGCAGCGAAGGCAACTTTCCTGCAGACGGGCATACCAACACTCTAATTTCCTCGCTCACAGTCATTCCTGAGAATGACTGATTTTGTCTGCCCTTCTGTTGATGTGCAAGACCAAAACAGAGATTAAAGCCAAAACCAAACAGCATTGGAAATGCAAATGGTCAGAGAGCCAGCTCTGTTCCAGGCCTTAGTTTACTAAGATGATATCCCACCCTAAAGAAAAGAGAATCTTTGGGTTTTTCCATGATGTTCAAATATTCAAGAACATCTGTGTATTCACCACCCAAGCCATTTTTTTTGTAGAAAAAGCTCTAAAATAAAATTAGACAAGTAATCAGGTCTTAGCAATTGATACCTGAAATTCCTATTCTGTATTTAAAACCTCCTTCAAAATGAAGTGTTTAGGTTTTCATGAAATTTATTTGTTGGTGGATTTTTACTCTTTAGTATTTTGCTGTTTAGTACTGTTGTTCTCTCATCCAAATTAGAGAAAGAATAAATGATTCTTTGCTCAGTGGAATTCTTCGTTTCTTGGAAGGGGAAAAGTATGCAGTTGTTGGGGGGTGCTGAAAAGGAGGAGTTTTTCTTATGAGATATTGGATCCCCGTAAGGCAATTTTAAGCAACAAAAAGCCCCACAAACTTCTCAGGTGATAAAACCTGAAGCAATCATGTAAGCTAGAGTTAGACACCGAGGTGCAGGATGAGATGAATGCCCCATGGTAAGATAAGGGCTTTTAATTTCTGTAATAATCATTCACACATGTTTCATTATATTGCATTTTATAAATGGTAATGCAAAGGAAAGAAGAACAAAACCTCACTCACAAAGACACGATACATAAATGAAAAATTTCATGTCAAAGAGACCCTTCTCATGGAAGAACACAGATCTTGAACCACAAGCTACTAAGATCTGGTCGCTGTTCTAATGTTATTACAGTTTGTTTTACAGCCATTAAGAGTATATTTTGTAACAGACAGCCCTGAAGATTCAAATGATGTGAGAAAGGACAGAGAGATATCTCCTTAGGAAGGAAAACATCTCAAGCCTAAAGCAATCAAGTGGCTTTCTCGAGGTCTCTCCAACTGTTCAGATTGGAAATGGGACAAATAACCCATGTCTGATGATGCATATTGAGATCCTGAATTTTGACATTCTTAACCCCATGATATGTACAAGGTATCCTCTTCAAAGAACTAGAGAGATTCAGTGTCAAGCTCTATCCCTCTGTTTGGAAGACTATAAAGGTTACTTTAGGGAATAGAGAGCCCCTTTAACTGGCTTCCTGGAAGTCAGTGTTACCTTACACTAATAGGTTACAAGGATAATATGAGCAATGCAGCATACTGAGGGACTTACATGCCTCATTCCGAATTTAGTTATTCTTGGAGTTAGCTTAACTGTGCCGCTTATTGGCCGTGTCATTTGGGAAATGTTAATGAATGTCTCTAAACCTCAGGTTATTTTCTATAAACTGAAGATAATTATGGTAACTATCGCAAGTGGTTGTTGTGAGAGTTTATTGATGCAAGTGGAGAAATATATGAAATAGCACGTAAAATTGTAATAAATGGTTAGGAAAAGGAGAGTGAATTGTGAAAAAATTAACGTAAAGGAGAGAGGGCATTTCCCAATATTTACTAAGTCCCATTTCCTTAATGTTTATTATGCCCTGTTCCTTTTTTTTCCTCCATTGCCAGAAAGGCATTGCTCTCAAATATGTTCACTCCAGTTAATTTCTTTGAGGGCACCAATTCCACATCCAGCTTGAAAGTAAAGTCCCTTAAAGACTTTTGAAAACCATAAAGGTTTTGTCCTGAGAAAAGTCAGCATGAAAAATCTGGCAGTCATTAGCATCACTGGGGTTCAGTCTGGCTAAGCAGGGGAATGACCCTGGTTGGACTGAGAGATTTACAAAGAGCCTTCAAGCTGAAAGCAACGTTGGAGGTCATCCATTTGACTCATTTTATAGAAAGGTGGACAGAGAAGCCCAGGGAGATTGAGTACATACCTCTGGGGTCGCACAGTGCTTCCCCTTGGAGAACCTCACCCCTTCTATTTATCTCCCTTATTTCACTTGTATCGCATCCTCTTTGCTATTTCACCTAGTGCTTCACGTGCTAGATTGATAAGAGCACATGAGTGCTTCTAACTGAAAACAGACTCTAACCTTTGGTGCTGCTGTGCTGTTTGGAGGACTCTCCCAGAGGATCCTCCTGTGGGTGAAGGCACATCTGCTGATGGCTCCTGCCTCACTACTGGTTCTGAAGTTGGCCAAGAGTCTCCACTGTGGAATGTAGTCTAGCTCATACCCATGATCCTATGTCTCCTCCTGTTGTCCCCTCCATTACTCTGTTTCTATCCTGATGAATTTACATGCAGGCTAATAAACTGTAACAGCAGCTGGGGTTAGTTGAAGAGAACTCTTTCAGGGAACATTTTATCTTTGGAAGGCTTTTCTAGGCAGTGTGACAGAGTGTTTGGGGGAGGCGCAAACCCCAGCCTGCCACTGTATCAGAGAGGGTCGAGACTGGGTCCACCAATACGTACTTTATTAGTGTGCTAGGCAGTGATAGATTTGAATGTGGCAACCTTGATCTTCCCATTTATGGTCTTCAAGATGTGTGATAAAGCCTGTGAACCAAAACAGATCAATATCAGCTTTGAAACATCCAATCATTTATCTGCAAAGCGCCTAGGATTTACAGAATGATAACAGCTACCCGTTTAGGTATTGATAAGTTTTCTATGAGATTTATTCCATAGAATAGTGACTCAAATGTTACTGTTCATCAGATTGCCTGTAGAGTTTCCCAAAGCACAATTTGCTGGGCCCACATCGTATAATATCTGATGTGGGGTTGGAGTGTGCCCAAGCAATGCTTGATGCTGCTTGATTGCAAACACAACTTAAAAACAGTGCCATAGGAAACAGTCCTTGTCTGATTTTTCACCCTCATTTCTTGCCTCCAACTTTGTTTCTGATAACCTGATAGCTTGTACTTTTGTGTACAAGCATGCTTGCTGATCCACTTTAAACACTCAAGTGTGGATGGCTATTATAGTTTCAAGTATAGCTTCTCTCCACTCAGCCCTTCAGTAACAGAGCATCTTGTATACCCAACCTTAGGCAGTAGGGTAGACTACACCTCTAGAGCCCTCTATATCTCTGCATTGATTGTCTAGAATTTTTGACTGATAGAATTAAAGAACGTGGATGGCCATAAAATGTGTTATGGTTAAAGCGACTAAAGGGATAAGGCTATGACATGGGTTGTAGAAGGACATTGTTCAGGCTCTGTGCACCAAGTCCATCACTGCTGGACAGTGAACAATGGGTGATGGCGTTTCATCTCTTCCCCATCTGACTCCATGAACTGGATTTGCCAACTCTTCACATTTTAATGAATTCTTAAATGTAAAACTCTGCAGACTTTGAGACACAAAGTTGTTTTGGGGTCCAGGTACAGGGGGAGAGGATTTGAGACCTATCATTCACTGGTTAAGGAATTTCCATGGCATGTTGAGTGCAGCTCATTTGAATTGCCTTTGGGAATATGATGTGACTGAGTTTGGGGCTCAGGACTGTCCTTGCAAGAATCTCGTTTCTTAACTCATCAGAGCCATGGGATGCCTGATAGGCTTACTAAGGTTGGGAATTTGAGGAGGCCTGCCAACACAGAGCTCCTTCAGGCTGAGGTTAGCAACCAAGCATTTAAAACATGTTGCTAGGTTGCCTGATTCTTTCAGGCAGGAAGCCCAAAGGTGAGATGTTTATTGGGACAGGCTGCCAGTTTCTTTTCATGCTTGTTTTCTTTCATCCTGTGCAGCCAGGTGCCCCCCGACCCCCCAAAGCAGTGGGCTGGGAATTCAGACGCGTACACAGTAATGAATTTCACAACATCATTTGCATATTTAACCTTCCTCTGCTTCTCTTATTCTCAAACAGATGCAGGCAAAGCTATTTCATTAGAACTTTCCATGCTATTGAACAAAGCTGGGATTTTAGTGAAATAAGTAATTGTTAGGACTATTTGTGTCTTAGCCCCCAGGTCCGTTTTAGAAAGGGCATTTCTGAGCAGTTGTGCTGGAGGTTCTGTCAGCCTGGATTTTTATTTCATCTATTTTTCAAGGGCCTTCTTATGGTTTCTCTCCCATGTTTGCACAGAAGGTTAGAAGTTGCACTTTTCCATTCCATAGAAGCAACCTGGCCATGAAATCAGAAGGCACAGCCTTCAGTTATGACTTATCACAGTGCAGGTGAGCTCCTCTGTGTCAGTTAGGACTTGGTTGGTTTCCTCAGTGTGGCCACTGTAAGAATCAAAAGGAGGAAATTCCATTTTAGGAATATTAAGAGCAGTGCAAAGGAAAGAATCTATAGGATAAGAAATATACAATGATTGCAGTCAATGTGAGTTTAACCGTTTAAGGGATCAACTTCAAGCTCCCAAATGGCTTTATACCCAGATAAACCTGATCTTAAATCCAAGCTGTTACTCTAACAAGCTGTTTAATTTGAATCTTACTTTTCAAATATTTGCCCATTATGAAATGATAAGGCTTATAGGTAATATTTACAAGTGTCCAGAAGAGTTCCTACCACCCAATCAGTGAAATTTTATCCTTTTTGTCTTTGACCTTTACTGTCTAGGATGGAACTCTTTGGTAGGTTGTGGAATAGACTCTTACCTGACAAAAGCTGCTATTACCAGAAGGTAAGGTTTCCTATGGGACCTTTGTCTGATCAAGCATCCTGACTTCATGAATAAGTACTATTTCCTTAGGATTAATAACCTTGAGGCAAATCATCACTGATTTCATACAAAGAAATCTTTTTTTCTGCCTTTCTCATAGCAAGGACCTACTTTTAGGTCCTGTCATCTGTCTTTTTCTTTGCCCATCTTGGCGTGCCAGATCTTAAGCTTCTGGCAGAGTTGTCGGGTCTTCCACTGGTACTGTACATAATGCACCTGTTCTTTTAGGAATAACTAACAGTTGTACTGGTGTCTTGCCTATGAAATGCCCTGTGTCAGTAAGGCTGCCTTGTGCTCTTTTCTTTAAAACTCACATTACCATTGTCATGTGTAAGTCAGTCACAGTCTGTAACGTAGGTAGCACCTTCTTGCTCATTCCTCCATATGGACTACTTGGAATGATGTTGTAGACATATACGCATACGTATCTTGATCCTCAGTTCATCCATTTGTGTTGTGACCTCTTCAGATACATTCTGAATGTTTTCCAGATGTGGGACATGCCTTTTCTATTCCATGGCTGTAATGCGATGTGGTTGACACAGTGGAATATGGTGCATGGAAGGCACTTGAAGTGAATTTAAGACTGGAAATAGAGGCAGAGATGGCTTACATAGTGAGGTTTTGCCAGTTTCATGCTACAGGATGCTGCTAAAGTTTCGCAGGATTTAGATCCATTGCTTTCTGCTACTGAATGCTTTTAAAGGATCTTTATAGTTATGTCTAATTCCAGTATTCTGAAAGAGAAGATGATATAAAAGGGCTTAAAAACATCAGACACAAAAGAGCACATATCATATTGTGTTATTTGCATAATCTTCATAAGCAAGTGATGCTGTGGTGGTACCTCTGCCCTGGGAGAAGCAGTGATTGGAAGACTTCAGGGGGAACTCTTGGGATAATATAATGTTTGTGTTTTGTTTTGAAAGGGATTGGATCAGCATGTTTAACTTTGTGATAACTCATTCAACATTAGAAATTTTTCAATTTTGCTTCTGTGTATTGTTCATTAACAGAAGGAAACGCAGATCTTTTTTTTTCTATTCTTTATTTTTGTAGACGAGGTAAACATTTTTTTCCAAGGCAAATCAGTTTGAACTTAGAATAGAGGTATATTAGCGTGGGCTCACTTACATGCTTTCTGCCCCCATAGACTTTGCAAAGAAGAGAAAACCTACTCCTGCCTGGTTGCCTCTTGAGTTTTGAAACAAGATAGGCAGAATATTAAGTCAGCCACCTACTTGCATCTGAGGTGGAGAACACACCCTTATCTGGCCTTGCAGCATGAAAGTGTGAAAGAAAAGCTGCTGACTCTTGTTTATCATCTGTTGTGAGCAGAGAGGTGAGTGGGGTCAAACAGTTCCACTACCAATCTCTGTGGTGTCTGTAAAGGCATAGCTGTCTCATAGCAGCCATGGATAAATAGGCATTTATGGCTAATGGGAGTATGGCCTTTGCATGTCCATTCAGATAGTCAAGACTTAATGTTTCATTTTAAAATGAGTTTCAAAATATGTATTATTTTTATTTGAAAGAGAGATAGGGTGGGGGAGAGATGAACTGATAAATTATCCATGTGTTGCTTCAAATAATAAATGCCTGCAACAGCCTGGCCAGGCTAAAGCTAGTCCCCAGGAATTCTATCTGTTTCTCAAAATTGCTGGGTGACCAGGACCCAAATGTGTCAGTCATCACCTGCTGGTTGCTTGGATGTGCCCTGGCAACAAGCAAAGCCAGGGCTCAAACCCAGGTGCTTCAGTATGAGGTGTGGGCTTCCTGAGCAACAACTCAATATCTGTGCAAAATGCCTCTCCCATCGTATGCACATGTCATCATATCTATTTGTGAGAAAAGAAATAATTGAATAGAAATGAGACTAAATAGTCGAGTAGCTTATCTTTGTTAAGCAAAATTTTCCCTGTAAACAAGGTGCTCTCTCTTTTTTCTTCTCCCTGCATTGCTTCCTTGCCACCCCCCCCCAACCCTTTCCTTTTTTTGAATGGCTTTTGTAAATTTCCAGTAACAGTATTTTATATTGTATACCTGATGACTCTTTCTACAGACACAGAAGTACTGAATGTCACAATGAAATGCTTTTTTTCCCCTCCAGCCGGCACCAGTAACATATGTCCCTCCTGCCCCCATTGCAGTTTCACTATGGAACACTTGAGATGATGTTTTTCAATCATACATCAAAATCACTCATGTTTGTTTGCCAAACAGCATGAATTCCTAGATCCAAGCCCACACCAAAATGGTTATAGCAGATTAGTGCCAGGGTACTACATTTTAAACAAATTCCCATAAAGATTCTCATGCATTCTCATGCATATCAATTTGAAAACCATTGGCTTAATGAATAGCTCAGGTGTAAAACATATGTTGGGGTTCACTCAGACTTCTTGAGAATATCTTGGGAGGAATTTCTGTGAGACACTTTTGTGCTACAAGGAGAGTGGACCATCTTGTGAACCCAGAAGGGAATTATCTAAACTCCTATAGCTTGTTTTCTCAGGCAGGACGAGGCAAGGTGCTCATCCAGCATAGCCTTACCCTCCCAGGGTTCTGCCACTCTCTGCTCTGTGTTGGCAGCAATTCTAACTTCTGCATTCCCTTTGAATCACAAAATTGTCCTTTTCTCTGCCTTTCTTTTCCCACAGCAGGCTATTTCTGAAAGAACATTGTTGCTTTTCTTTTTGTGGATTGTTTTTTTTTCTTTCCAAAAGACATTTGAAAGAATGTTCCCTTCTGGGTTTAGCTCAGATCACTTTATTACAAGGACACAGCACTCAAGAGCAGATCTGGTGATGTGCTAGTTAAAGGCGAATAGGTGGAGAAGAAATACTTCGTTGAAAAAGTAGCTAGAAATAAGCTAGGAAGGAAAAAGATTCTGTTGCTTTTGATATAAATATTCAATATTTCTTGGAAAATGTTTGCAAGAGAAAAGCACAAGGCAAATTCTTACATGGTCTCCTCCACTCCAAGAATCAGTGTGGGTTTGGAAATTTGAAGCAATAAGAATGCTTTTGGTTTCTTTACATTCCTATTAGTATTATAATTTGAAGAACTCTATGATTATCTTAAGCTATTTTTTTCTGGATTAAAAATGTCTGATTTGCAAATAAAATAAGCTGAGATCATATCTAGAAATCCTAAATATGAGAGTCTGGATATCCCAGAGGAATGTGTCCACATGTGAATGTCTTTACGAGAAGTGTAAATCGGAAAAGAAAGGATGAGTCAGCACAGAGTTAGTGGGGATACTGTAGGAGAGGTTACCTTTTGATCTAAGACTTTGGATACGTGATGATGAACATTTTGAGTTGGATTGGAGAGTTTGTAGAAAGCAGGCATGAAATTAGACCTGTGTAGCACTCCCCTCACCACTGTGTCACAGCGTTCACACTCAATTTGCCAAAGTAAAGCTCTGACCAACCCCTACTGGCTAGATGGCTGACTATGGAATACTGCACATCCTTCTGAGGATTGGGAAGGGTTGTAGGGCTGGGGATTGATCCCCCACTCCCTGTGACTTTGGGCGGCCTATGCTGTGTGACTGTGAGGATTTTGTGACTATGCAAAGAGAGGATGACCCACTGCCTGTGACTGTTGGAGACCTGGGCTTTTTTGGTAACTGTGCCATAGGGACTGTGATGGGGCTTGTGGGTGGGTGGCTCTTTGGATTGCCCCTGTGTCTAGCTTCACAGGTACAGGATCTACACTCACAAGAAGGCGTGTTTGGATCGTTGGTGCAGTTCAAGCATGTCATGAGGTGCCTGGGCATTGGGACTCACCTTGGCAGAGAGGGGCAGATACTATGATCGCACCAGCCAATGTGATCATACCCTCCCCTCTGTTGACAGTGGAGGAGATCTATCATGTCTTGCTAGGGTGTCGCCCTGGCTGCTGGTTTCAGTCTTGCACACTGAGCTCCCTGGCCCCACACAACACACTCCACTGGAGAGTCGCTGAAGGAGCAGACACTTCACTAAGCCACGGGGATGGTTCAAAGAGAAAATTTCTAAGTCAAGAAAGCAATTTGTTTACACAAAAGTTTAAAAATAAATACAGAAACAAAAGAAATATTGAAAAACATAGCTATATGACTTCCCAAGGGGAACACAACAGTTTAGTGTTACAGTGTGACTGTGAACAGATTGACAAAAAGCTTGAAAAAGAATTCAAAGTTTGAGTGATCATGAAGGCACTCAGAATAGAATAAAAGAGATACACGCGTTAAAGAAATTCAGATATGTTATGTATGAAAAATTTTGTCAGGGAATAAGGATATTGAAGAAAAATCAAACTGAAATATTAGATATGAAGAAATCAATATGTCAAATGGAAAATACAGTGGAAAGCCTGAACCGTAGACTACGAGAGGCAGAAGAAAGAATGTCTAAACTGAAAGACAAATGCTCATCAGTATCTCTTCCAGACCAAAATAAAGACAAAATTAGATAGACAGGATCAGAAAAGATCTTCATCATAGTGCATTATGTCCGAATTTTCAACAATAAAACATAGAGGTTCTGAAATTCAAATGAAAGAAATGCCATATTGCCTTCAAAGACCTCGAAATAGACTGGCAACAGACTTCACAACAGAAACCTACAGGCAAGTTGAGAATGGAGCGATTTTATCTACATCCTAAAAGAGCAAAACTGTCAATCCAGCATTGTTTACTCAGAAAATCTCTCATTTATAAATGAAAAATGAAGTGAGTCAACATGGTATAATAGCATTCATGAAATGAAAGTGCTTGTTCAGGTTGCTGGCTTCTCTGCTTCTAATCCAGCTTCCTGTTCTTTTTCCCGGGAAAGCAGTGGAGGAAGGATGAAGCGTAAGGGTCCCTGCTACCCAGAGGGGAGACTTAGATGTAGCTTTGGCTTCTTAGCTTAGGCATGGCCCAGCCCATTGTTGCAGACATTTGAGGAACAAACCATAAGATAGAAGATCTCTTTCTCTGTCTCTTACTCTCTTTCTTTTGTTCTCCCTTGTAAATAAATATCGAGTTCTATTTTGAATGGAAAAATATGATCCCAAATTTGTCCCAGAACGAAACATGGGAGTCAAAATAAAGAACATTTGTCTGGGCAGCAGTTCTGGAAGAGTATCTATGGTTGTTGGTGAGGTATAGCTGAACAGTAGTAGCTAGTTTCAGAAGGCAATAAGAAATCAGGAAACTGCTTACCAGGAGATCACAAAAGTTTATTTGGGCTACAGAGACCACACAGAGAATTCTGTGTTCTGATATGATCTTTTAAGGAGCAATATTATAATGGAAATTGTATAAAGATGATAATGAGAGAGCACGTTTGGCTTGGAAATGATGTCCTAGACGTATCTGAAGGAATTTAAGGGGAAAAAGATGTATAGCAGACCTGATGACTAGTGTCTTTCAGTTGTTATGTAAGATGAGTTGTTCCATGCCAAGAACTAATTTTGAATCCCTGTTGAACACAAATGACATGACAGAGGATCCTGGCTGTTTGATAGCACTGAAGTACCCAGAAGAGGTGGAGGTAATTGGAAAAGAAATTCCTGCATGTGATGGAAGGTGGATTAATGCAGCAAGTCTCCTATCCACCAGCTTTTCTGAATCCCCTGGGAGGTCGTATCTACAAATACCAATGTCACAGCTCATTCCAGAGGTTCTGCCCCCTCAGGAAGGAGCTCAAACATCTCCATTTTAAGACACCGTTACTCACTTGAGTTATACGTACATGCAAATGTGAGACCCTCCACAGGCCTCGAAACTCCCTTGTAGCGTTCAGTTTCTTGCTTCGAGGTGGAGCCAGGTGTCCATAAGAGGAGTCAGCACGAGCTTTTCAGTGCAGTAGGGTGAACTAGCTCTTGCTGCCTGTGTTGTCACATTGTATATAGTGTCTATCAGAGTCAGGTCCTTGCGCAATTTGTTTACGTAAATTATCACGGTATCCGCACTCTAAACAACTGGAGATCATTACGCTCAGTGAAAACAAGCCAGTCTCAAAGGGGCAAATATCATATATTCTCTCTTATATAAGACAACCTTCATGCAAAATACAAAATCAATAGGTCTGTGGGTAAACACGTATGTACAAATATTTATCTAGAGGAACTTTATATAAATATATCATGGAGACTATTGAACTGAGAAGTAAAAATACATTATAGTTTGCATCTCTACTCCTGAAAGAAAGATGGACTCCCAATGAACCTGTTAAATACATCTTAGCAAAAGAATGCTGGACTTTAACTGTTGTCCATACCTACAATGTCATGATACACTTAAATGTAATGATAGACTTGTAATTGGTGCTGGGAAAAAAAGGATGTTTTTACCTTAAGCCATCAGAGAATTTTTTTTTAAAAAATTTTATTATTATTGGAAAGCCGGATATACAGAGAGGAGTAGAGACAGAGAGGAAGATCTTCCGTCCGATGATTCACTCCCCAAGTGAGCCGCAACGGACCGGTACGCGCCAATCCGAAGCCGGGACCAGGAACCTCTTCCGGGTCTCCCACGCGGGTGCAGGGTCCCAAAGCTTTGGGCCGTCCTCTCCTGCTTTCCCAGGCCACAAGCAGGGAGCTGGATGGGAAGTGGAGCTGCCGGGATTAGAACCGGCGCCCATATGGGATCCCGGGGCTTTCAAGGCAAGGACTTTAGCCGCTAGGCCACGCCGCCGGGCCCAAGCCATCAGAGAATTGTTATGTCGTTGACTTTTTAAACAAAGATAATCCACACTAATGATCTTTTATGGTCTTTCAAAAACTTCATTGGTGTAGTTTCTCTGATTGGATTGGAATGAAAGAAGGTTATTTCAAGGAGTAACTCCAGTAGGTTTAGCCTCCATGTCTTTGTCCTTACAAGTACCTTGTTTCCAGAGAAAACAAACAAAATCTGTAATAAGTTTCAGGTGACTTGAATCTAAGTAGAAATGTCATTCAGTAATGCCCAAGTCAACCACCACTAGAATATGAATTTTATCTCTGAAAATTCTCCTGCAAATGAAACAGAATGAAGGAGAAAATGAAGGGGAAAAGTCACCTTCAAATCAAAGTTCACATGGCAAAGCATGTGAAATCTTGCAATGTGAACTTTCCAATGAGCTTTGTTCTGTAAATGATCTAGATCACCAAATATCCACTTGTAAAAGTCATGTTTTCAGCTATGCCAAAGGTCCTAACAACGTCTGTTGTGTGTCTGTCTGTCCTCTCATCCATCCATTTCTTTGCATGTGACTTGGTTCCATTAAAACATTTGAGTTAGGATATTAATTACTCTAATTAGACTGCTAGAGCAGCAGATATTATAAAAAAATTTTATAATCAACACGCTTGTGAATAAAGCACGAGCAGAGAAAGAAAGCTGCACAGTCTTTTTCAGCTTTCAGCGACTCCCATTTTAGTCTGCTGACTGGGTTCCATATAGCTGATGATCTTTGAAATACAAATCTTGCACATCAAATGCCTCCTTCATTACAAGCACGGATTGAAGACTTTTTCTAAAGGGCCCTTTTAAAAGCACAATAAGTTTAAATAAAACACTCAAGCAGGCTGTTTGGTGTTGTTTGACCTTTAATGTTAGGACGTGAACTATTTGTTGTTATAGCAATCTATACTAGATACAGTAGATTCAGCAGCGTGAATGTCTAAGACGCCCTGTGTTTAGTCAGCCCACTCAGACTTATTTCACACTGAGTGTGACTCCGTGCTAGAGTGCTGAAAACTAATTCCTACACTTGAATTTTATCCAGCTCATCTTTTATGGTGATCCCGGAGAATCCTCCATTACCACTGTGTCTCACGTCCTCAACTCCAAGGGAAGAGCTTCATGTCATACCTCACTCATGTCTCCACAGGGGCTGGCACCTCTACGCCACAGTGGCACAGTTGCTCATATGGAGCCCAAGGCATGCATCGCGACAGGCAACCTGGAAGCATAAATTTGAAATCAATCTTTACTATTTCCTTCTTGCTGTGCAGGTCATAATTGTCATTGAAACTTTTTAAGGAAAAAAGCATCTTCCTTGAAGACAGTCTGTAAAACACATCATTTCATAAGGCCTTCTTTTTCTTTCCTATTTTTGTTTTGGTTGCATGTACTCACAAATATATAGTTTCATAAAAGAAGGAATTATTGGCTGGTAATATTTATGTTACCTTTTATTATTCCTTTTCTCTTAAACATGTGGTTGTCTTTTTTACACAGATGCTCAGTTCCAAAGGTTGTGCGATGTTTTATCATTTGTATGCCAAATGACTTACTTAGTTCTTACTTTTTGTGATGGAGTTTATACTATTTCTGTTTGTTCTCATTGCAAACAATATTGAAAAGAAAATTGTGGCACACACATTATATACTAGTTCATGATCATCCTCCTGTGAATTCTAGGAGAATCAATGGAAAAACTATTAGGAAAAATAGAAGGCATTGAACAAATAGGTCAGTTACAAAATTAATCTATTAAAATCAATAGCTTTCTTAATATACCGACAAGATGGTCAGAATATTTAACAGAAAAGATAGCCTCATTTACAATAGCAGCAAAAACACAAGCTAACTAGGAATAATTAACAACTATAAAGGGGCCCAGCACGATAGCCTAGCGGCTGAAGTTCTCACCTTACATGCGCTGGGATCCCATATGGGCGCCGGTTCTAATCCCAGCAGCCCCACTTTCATCCAGATCCCTGATTGTGGCCTGGGAAAGCAGTCGAGAATGGCCCAAAGCCTTGGTACCCTGCACCTACGTGGAAGACCTGGATGAAACTCTAGGCTCCTGGCTTCGGATTGGCGCAGCTTCGACCCTTGCTGCCGCTTGGGGAGTGAATCAAAAGAGAGAAGACGTTCTTCTCTTTCTCTCCTCCTCTCTGTATATCTGACTTTCAATAAAAATAAATAAATCCTAAGAAAAAAAAAGCCTGTGTAACAACTGTGTTGCTTGTACATGTTCTTTATATGGAAATTTTGAAGGCAATGGAACCTATAAAAGGCAGGGACAAGGGGGAAACAATGAATTCTTTAAAGGGGATGAATGCTTTCTCCTTGGAGTGTGCTACCATTGTTAGGAAGTTCTATAAATGTGGATTATTACAGGAAGTAGCTTCCAAAAGATTGGTTCCTTACCATTATTTGTCTGCCATGTTATGATGCAACCAGCAGAGGGCACTTGTCAGAAGTTGATAAATGGACAACCCTCTAAAAGTGTGAGGAGCCAAATGGACCATTTTGTTTTCTCATTGGAAAAAAAAAAAAATCAATTTGTTTTCAAAGTCAGAGTTGCAGAAAAAGACACAAAGGAGAGAGAGAGAGAGAGAGAGAGAGAGAGAGAGAGAGAGAGAGAGAGAGAGAGAGAGAGAGAGAGATTGAAAGAAAGATATATCTTCCGTCCACTGGTTTACTCCCCAAATGGATGCAACAGCCGGGTTGGACCAGGCTGAAGTCTGGAGCCAGGAGCTTCATCTGGGTCTCCCATGTTGTTGGCAGGTGACCCAAGCACTTGGCCATCTTCTGCTGCTTTCTTAGCTGTGTAAGCCAGGAAATGGATTTCAGATGGAAAGCCAGGACGCAATCCACTGGCCACATAGTATTCCGGTGTTGCAGACGGTGTGTTTCATACCTGCACCAAAACATCCAAGTGCTTTCCTTTTTCTTTGGTTTTAGGTACAGAAATCATTGTTTTTCATACACAAGCAAATCATCAGAAAACATAACAGGACAAATGTTTACAATGACAATGAAGATTAAATACTTTGGAATAACATGAAGCATGAAGAGCTGGAAGAATAAAACTGTTTTAAAAGATTTAAGGGTAAACTTGAGCAATGGAAAGTAACTCCAAGCTTTT
Organism: Ochotona princeps; assembly: GCF_030435755.1. Lineage (NCBI taxonomy): Eukaryota > Metazoa > Chordata > Mammalia > Lagomorpha > Ochotonidae > Ochotona > Ochotona princeps. The sequence continues at coordinate 12,345,029 of NC_080861.1, forward strand.
ACTAGCATGATGCAGTATAATTATTAATCCTCCCTTAAGACAATTCCAATAGAAACATGAATTAACTTTTGTATCACGGAGACAAGTTGATATTTAAAAGTGTGTGGGGAAAATAGTTAAAAATAGCCAAGAAAACACTGAGAAAGAATTATTAAAAGGAACAGTTACCTCTAGGAGATATTAAAACATTCTATTAAGTCTTCATAATTGAGACTTATCTAATTTTTTGTTTTTTAAGTGATTACTTCTATTTTTAAAAAAGTTCTTTAGTGAGCCAGCAATTGGTCATGTGAAGCAGATCTCAAAAATTGGATTTCTGACTAATGTGGCCCCACACTATTTTCTAGAGGTGTCAGTGAAGATTTAAGAGGCTGGGAGCTTGGGAGGACTTTCTCCTGCATGTTCAAAGGCTTTGTTTGATCAAAAGACAGTGTTGGTGACTAATTCATCAACTTTTATCTTCTTTGGACACCAAGTTCGGAATACTTTCCACACTTTTGCATCTTCCAGAGGTGGTGTCTTTCCAGGTCTCCAGCTGGAACAGACGAGTGGCGGTTTCTTCAACTGCACCAGGCACTCCAATCTCCATGCTGACACCCCAGCTTTTATGGCAGGCCTCAAGCTCTGCTCTCATGATCTTCACATTGGCAATACACTCAAAGGAATAATCTACTTCTTTGTCAGTCATGTTAACAAGCCCTTCCTGAATGGGTTTACTGAAGTTGAGGGGGTAATGCATTCAGTGGCCCCAAACTCCTTGGCTCTTGCAACTTTATCTTTATTGATGTCCACATCAATGAGCTGGGATGCACCAGCCACTTTACAGCCCACGATACCTGCTAATCTAACTCCTCCCAGGCCAAATACAGCACAAGTGGAGCCAGGTTCCACCTTAGCAGTGTTTAATGTGACACTATAACCAGTAGAAATGTCACAACCCAGAAAGTGGACTTTATCCAAAGATATTGGAGGGTCTATTTTAGCCACAGAGTTATCAGCCACAACTGTGCATTTAGAAAATATTCTGGTTCCCATGTAATGTAAGATTGTCTTTTCTTTGCAAGTAAATCTGCTAGTACCGTCTGGCATTAAGCCTTTTCCTTGAGTGACTGTTATTTTCTGGCAAAGGTATGGTTTTCAGATTAAGGACACATTTGCAGGATGTAAGCGAAATGACAGTATCTCCAGCCTTTAGCTTAGTAACTTTCACCAACACTCTCCACAATACCAACACCTTTGTGTCCCCAAATCACTGGAATACATATCTCAGGATGAGCTGCACTCAAGGAATATAGACTTCATTGTGACAAACTCCAGTGACAATGATCTTAATTTGTATGTCATGAGCTTTTGGGGGTGCAATCTCTATATCCTCTGTGGAGAAAGGTTTTCCAGCTGAATACATACACCTGTGTCTGGTTCCCACTTTGAATTGCTAGAAGTGGACATAAAGCCTGATGTTCAGAAATCTCTCTATAGAAATGTGGGAAAATTATAAAGGACTCTTCAGGTGCACATGTTTATTGAGAAAGTCTTGAGCTCCTTTGTCCGGTAAGGACTGGAGTGAGAATTCTTCAGCTTATGACATGAGTTGGACACTGGACAAATGAGAACCGAATTGAGGAAGTTCATTGGAAAAGGTGATGGAGATATAGGACGAGGCTTTGCGGTAGCCCTCATCTTGACTTCCTGAGGCACCACAGATGCAGCGAGGAGACTTAGTATACATTCCTCCCAAGTGTGCCAAACAGTAGATAACAAGCTATCTGTACCACACAGAGGCCATTAGCAGGGTCTTTTGGGCTGGAGAGAAAGAGCAGTGCCCCCAGATGACTAATACCATTTGGGAGGGAGAGTTTCAAGCTAACAGGAAAAATCACTAGTCTATCATGCGAGGCAGCACATTCTCCATTCCTCCTAAGGAGAGATGACAAATGCATGATCTCAGACAGGCTCCTAGAGAATCTCAGAAACAAAGATCACATGCCACCAAGAATCACTCAGTTGTCTGGAAAGACTAACGGAAAAGAGAGCTGCCAGAATCCACAAACAAAGAACAAACACTATGGATTAGGATTAAAAGAGCAAACAGAAAAAAAAAATAAAAAGTGCGTTTTAGAATGTTCCCATAAGAGCCCATTTGACTACATTATTTTTAGTATGTACATTGTATTCTAGGATATGCCACATCTTATTTAACCATTATCTTGGTGCAGAGCATTTAACACTGTTCCAATTTTCCGTTATTATACACAATGTGCAAAGATGATTCATGTGCGGGCCTCTGAATGTATCTGTGAGTAAATTGATATATTCAAAGACTTGTGATGATATTCACACTTTTAAAAAATTAGCTGGCTAAATATAGTTCTTAAAAAGGAGACCGATACAACTTATTTTGGGATGACATTCCTTAAAGTAAAAAAAAAAAAAAAAGCAGACTTTTTTTTGTTGTTTGGAAAGAGAGGTCAAAGTTAGGACTTTAAAAAGGAATGAACCCTTAATGCTCCACCTAGCATGAATCATTATTGAACAATAACTAATGTATTTCCAGTTTTCATTCATAGATGCAGTTTAGAAGACAATTACTAAAACGGTGGATGCTAGTAAATAGGCAATATCAGTTATTAAATTTCTAGTGATTTTGGAAGCTATAACCATTCACCATCTCCGTCTTTAATCCAATAGGTCTAGCGATATAAGACAATTTCAAATAGGAAGTTGACTCAAAAAACAAACAAAAAAGGCAAGAAGAGGGGCTGGCATGGTGAGTCAACAGGCTAATCCTCCATCTGCAAATGCCAGCATCCCATCTGGGCACTATTGCATTGCTTGGTTGCTCCATTTCTCATCCAGCTCCCTGTTTATTGCCTGAGAAAGCAGCAGAGGATGGCCCAAGGCCTTGTGGCCCTGCATCCATGTGATTGGCTCAGCTCTGGCCATTGTGGCCATTTGGGGAGTGAACCAGTGACTAGAAGATCTTTCTCGCTGTCTCTCTTCTGTGTAAATATGTCTTTTAAATTAGAATAAATCATTTTTAAAAATTAGAGAGAGAGAGAGAGAGAAATCTCCATTTTTATAGTCAGTGCTGAAGTGCCTACAACAGATGGAGCTAGTTGGGTTGAAGCTAGGAGCTTGGAACTCGGCCTCGCTCTCCACATGGGTGGCAGGGATCCCACCTTGAGCCATTACTTAATGTTTCTCTGAGTACACTTTATCAGGAAGTTGGATTCAAGAGGGAGCCAGGATTCAAACGGGCACTGGGATATAGGCATCCTCACAGGGACTTAGCTGTCAGGCATAAGAGCAACCTTGACAGTCTTTATTTTTAATAGTGTATTCATCATTTATTTATTTGAAAGTCATAGTTGAGAAGCATGAAAATATGTTTTTCTTGGAAGAATTAATTCCTATTAGATATTCATTGTTGAACTCACATTTGAATTAAGGCAGGTTTTGTTTAAAATGCCTCTTTGTTTTTTAAAGTCTGTTTAAGGCCACATTGTAAGATGAAGTAGACATTGGGGTCTCCTTCATTTAGTCACCTATGATATAAAATTGTCTCAGAGCTGTTTTCTGAGGGAAACCTTGGCTGGGCCTGCTGGTGGGCTGAAGGGAAAGAGTAAGTTCTTCCTGACACTTGATCTGCTTCCTCTTCTGGGAAATTGTGATCTGTGTAGCTAATCTGGTTTTCCTTTTCCCATTGGCTGCCAGCCACGTCATAGGTCACACGTTCACAGCACGATGTGTGTTTTAAACTGCATTCCATTTCTCTTTTTGTTTCCCTCTTGTATTTTTCTGTTTCATTTTTCTCTGGTTTCGATTTTAATTTTTGCTAGCCTTTAGCGTTTAATGCCTCCTTAAAATTTAGAGCAAATTCTTATTGAAACAAAATGTTACAGGGATGAAGAAATAATATGAGTTGTACCAAACAAAAAATTAGCAAAGCGCGGCATACAGCATGCACCTTGAACCTTAACTTCCTAATGAGTATCAGCACCATCAAGACATTGATCTCGAGAGACTGAACTTGCTGCAGTTGATGTTGTCATTGATAAAAGAGATCCTTAACATTTCGCTCTTAGAAATCCCACCTAGGCTTTTGGCACAGCGAGCAAACGTTTACTGTGGTTATGAAACTTTGTGGGCCAGTTTGATTTGGGGAAAAGGGCCAAAGTGTTTCCTGATAAATAAATCCTGCTAACTCGGATGGTTCAATAAGCTGAATCATCTAGTTCATGCCTCCTTCTAAAATACATGACTTTATATAAAATGATAAGACTATTGATTTAATATGTTCTTAACCAAATGATTTTGAAAGTGCTATCGAAATATAGCTCTAGTAAAGTGTGCATGACTGTTAGCATTGTTAGGTGAAGGACATGCCCTTTGAGAAAGTCTATGACTTTGGATGTATTTACTCTGATGTGTCTCTTCAAAAGCATCTCACCACCCGCAGCACACCCACGATCTGAAGAAGAAGTGACATTTCAGGAAAGTGTTAGTCATAATGATTAACACATCACCAAGAAAGCACACAGGGGCTTGCACTCAGTCTTAGGGAATGGAGAGACGGCTCAGGATCCTGGACTCTCCCCATCTTACTGCAGGAGAGATGGGAATTTTATTGCACTTTCCAGAGGTGTGGAGCTTCATGCCTGCTTTTTGATTGCTTAGAGTGACGTTTGTAGTTACTGAGAGTTGGGAGATCTGAAGTCATTGGAAAAGCCTACCTAAGTGAAGGAGCTGTCTGCTTCATCATCGATAAGTTTATGGGGCCTGTGGAGGAGGGGCAGGGATCAAGAGAGGAGGACTTAACTGAAGTGACAAGATGATGGTACAATATGGCCTTTAGCGAGGTTGGAGGATAGGGTATCTAATTTGCCTTCCCCCCCCACCAGCTGTAATAAGATCGGTGGCAAGCAGGTGTTAACTTTTCTTAGAAGAGGTCTTAGCACCACAAGTTTTCCTGTTCACTCTCCACCCCACTCAGTGCTTCCTGATCCCTCTCCTCATTCTTCCCACCTACAGGTATGATGTCATCCCTGGATTACTTGTTGGTGGCCAGCAGCGCCAGGTTAAGTTTCGATGAGGAGATGATCCTGCTGCTAGAGCATTCGTGGATCTGGCCAACAGAAAGACGGGACAGTTGGATAAGATAGTAGTTAGATCAGATCAGCTGGAACTGATAAAAAAAATTAAAATAGATGGTGAAAATATGTCTTCCACACTGCAGTCGGACCAAGCTGTGCAAGTGTTGGAGTTGTCAGTGAACAATGCACTGAACACCGGGTGGGAACCACCTTCTCTCTGTACTGATGAGCTGCCTCTCAGGCAAATCCCGAATCCTGACGCCTCCAAGAATGTTTTACTTCCTGAATACTTCTAGTACATTTCTTTTCCTTTTGAACTTGGAAAAAAATAAAACATTAGAGGCATTGCTTTGGGTCAGCTGATATCATCAAATTGAATGTTGCAACAATGACACAACGTTTAAACTTTGAGAATAGCTCAGTGTCTCAATTGAAGGCACGGGGTGGGGATATAATCTTAGCCATCTTTCTAGAGCCAGACTTCAGATGAGTAAATTACATATTTGAAAGTGGCACTTGTAGAAATATGAATCTTATTGGTGACAAGATATTGCAAATTTTTTTTCAGAGCAGTTTTTGTTTGAATGCTCAAAGCCATGGGAAAGCTCTACGGAGGCACAAACACAACAGAGGGACCTGATACATTGAGCTTTACAGAGCAGCAGGTGACGGTTGTCTTAAAACTGGCCAGTGGTACTTCCCATGAGATGCCACAGTTTCTCTAAGGCAAATAAATCATGGTCCACATGCAGGAAATTCTTTTCACGGGCCCTGCTGGAGCAGCAGTACCCTGCACTGGCCAGCATGGTCCCAGTAAGGAGAAGCACAACATTCTTTTCTTCACCTTTCCTAATGGTGGACCAATAAGGGGATGCTTTTATCCCCTTTGTGAGGACTGGGCAAGGATGCATGGAGGAAGCAAAGGACTTGGGTAAAAGATGCACTGAATTCTTCAAGAGCACAAGGGCAGTTCAACTCAGTGTCCTATGAACTCCATGTATATAAATACGGACTTCCTGGGGGAGTTCTCTGCAGATATTTATACACATGCTATTCACATAACACTGAATCACCAGGGCACTCCATTCAGGAGATGTCTATTGGGAGGAGGTCTGTGGACGGGGCATTGGTGGTTGTATAGTGTTGTCATTTCCCAAATTCCAAGTTTTCTAAAATCTGGTTACTGAAGACTATGTTTAGTGGAATAATAAGTCTGTGAATATTAAGTTATTGAAAATAAGTTCATGTAAAAAAAAAAAGAAGGAGGAGGGACTGAAAAATGAAGTATTGTTATGTTCTTAGATTTGGGCGTGTGCTTTTCTTTATATTAATTTTTAAAAGCCACGAACAGTAGTTATGTTGAAGTCTTGCAAAAAGCTGAAGAGATGAACTTTGCATTAACAGGAGGGGGGTGATGTGAGGGAGTAGGAGGGAGGTGGAACGCTTTAAATAGAAATGACTTATCCCCACTGCCATGTAAGTTACCATGCTTGTTTCCTCCCAGGAGTAACACCTGCTGAAATTGCCATGTATCAACCCTCAGTGCATCTGCATTGATGAGGACCATAACCCTCTGCGACACACTACTGAGTTCTTCATCATCAACACAGAGTACTCTACCAGGGTCCCCCAGGTCCACACAATGCCCTTAGCAACTTCCCTGTATCGGCTCATTTTTTAAATTTTATTTTATTTTTTATTTTTGATGATGTTTACATAGTTGATCAGGGTGAGACCACTGTTTTCAAATCCTTCTCTCCTCCCCTCTTTTCCTGTATCCCATGGAAAGGAGGAGATTAGGAGAGAAGCTGAGCCCATCTCCCTGCCACCCCAGTACCCAGGGATGTGGAATGGACCCTGTACTGGCTTTTGTATGAGAAGTTTAGATGTTCTCCTATTTTTCTTCATTTTGATCTTCTGTGTTAGATGAATGTTACACTGCCATGTGTTTTCATGATGGTTATGATGATCCTTTTCTTCCTGAAGTAGGACTCCCTTCAGGCTTTCTGGAGAGTTTTCTCTGGTGGTGATGAATTCTCTCAGTTTTTGTTTTTCCGGGACATGTTTTATTTCTCTTTACTTCTAGAAGATGGCTTTTATGAATATGGTAGTCTCAACTGGCAGGTTTTCAAAGGCCTTGAGTCTATATTCTACCCCCTTCTGATCTGCAAGGATTCTGTTGAGAAATTGGCTGTTAATCTAATTGGTTATTTTTTTTTTATGTAACTGTGTTTTTGTTTTTTCTGTCTTCAGGATTCTTTAATCTTGAACTTTTGACAATTTTCCAATAACACGCATTGGAGAAAGTTTTTTTTGGGGGGGGGGCTGAATCTTGTTGTCCTCTAGGTGTCGTGTATCCAGATTTCTACATAACTTTCAAGACTCGGCAATTTTTTAATTATCATTTTATTCCATAGATACTTAATATCGCTTCCTTCTCTTTACCTTCAGCTATCATTGTCATGTGAATATTTAGGCATTTAATGCTGTCTCATTTTTCTCATCATCTTTTAGTACTATTCTTACTTATTTTCCTTTTGTTTTTGTCTGGCTTAATTATTTTAGAATTCTTGACTTATTCACAAAACTGAATTGTGAAGAACAATAACAATAAAACAGAAACATTTTAAACAATTCTTTTTCTCTTTTGTGTTGCATGTCTTAGTTGTATCCTTTGTTCAATTGGTTTAAATTTTCTGCTCCCCAAATTTTTGATTTTGGAAAAATAGTTTATATCTGTTTCTCATTCATACCATGCCCTGGTTTTCCAATTTCTTGGAGTTAACTATATATAATGTCTTGTATCCTGTCATTCTTTCTTTAGGATAGTTATTTTTAATATTTCAAAAGGCATTGGTTATTAATTTGATAAACAGAAAAACTGAAAGACACAGAGAGAGAATGGGAGAGAGAGAGAGTGAAAGAGAGAGAGAGAGAGAGAGAGAGAGAGAGAGAGAGAGAGAGACCAGCAGGGAAATAGATCAGAACTGGAATGTCTTGGGTCAGAGCTGTTTCTCCATTAAGGTTTCCTCTGTCTACATGGTGACCTAAGCCCTGTACCACACAGTCAGCCCTCATTTTAGATGTTGTTTTAGGCATTTAGTAGATTTTCTTCAAACCAGGTCTGATTGCTGGAGAACTATCGGAAAGTCACGCTTTCTTGATTTTTCATGTTTCTTGTGTCCCTGTGTGATGTTTGTTCATTTGGTGTAACAATTTCCTTTTCCTTATGGAGTAGTTTTTGTAGAAAAAAAAGACTTTTTGTTGTTATTGTTCGTGTGAAATGCAGAGTGTCAGGTGGGCAGTTGCTTTGGCTTTGGTGCATGGAAACAGAGAAATGTGAACTTAGTGATTTCCTCAGTTGTAACCTGTGTCAGTAGTGACTGTGAAGCATACTTGTCTAATCTTCAGCAGTTCTTACAGCTTCCAAAGGTGCATGTTTTCAGTGCCCTGGGGTTTCTGATGGCAGTGAACAAGCACTGGGACACAGAGAAGGAAATTTTCTTGCCTGCTAAGTACATCTGAGTGATGCTGGCATTTTTGCACCAACTGTGGTCATGTAGCTAATTTATATGGCTAAGTTCTTCTGGGCTTAAATAGTAATGCTGGGCTTAAAAAACAAAATCCCTATTTCTAGCACTGGTTGAGTTGAATGGGCTCTTACCCCAGTCTCAAGGGTTGAGTACAAGCCTTTCCAGGTGTGTTCACTGGCCAGGTGTGTGCTTCTGTGATATTGACAGATGCAACAGTAATAGTCACGGCCTTGGGGATTCACGGCAGGAAGTGTTCCATGCCCAACCCGCACTTGTAAGCTCTAATTTATTGCTGAAGATTTTGCATGGCCAACCATGGGCTGTGGCACTGCAGTGAAGAGAGAGCCTTGCCCCAATTCCACAGGGAAAGTACAGACATTACCAAGACGTGTAGAGCCAAAGTTGGCATCTCAGTTGTGAAAGGCAGTGGAGACACTACACAAACCTCATGTTTCACACTGAGATTATGCTTGTATTATGTACTGTTAGGTTTTGGTCTGGAGCAGGTCACTGAATGAAATAGAGCCAAATCCCAGAGCTGCAGAAATGGAGGGTGCCTTACCCAGATTCCACAGGAAGATCACAGGTTATGTTAGACTTTGTGCCTTATGTTGTGCAAATCTGATTGATGGGACATCGCAAAAACTTCACAAGGAATCCAGATGTGACACAAAAGTTCCTGGATTTTGTGTAACAAAAAGAAAACAATTCATTGAAAAAGGAAGGAGAGATACATACATATTCTAAGCTTTGGCCAAAGGACCACTTACAGTCTTCCTTCTTTAATGTCCAGGAAGCAGTGGAACAAGATTCAAACTGCTGGGGAATTCAGTGGAAAAGTAAATTGCCTTGATACTTAGTGCCAGGCCTAGCATAGTGAGAAAGCCTCTGTTCTCAGACCACACTGTTCACAGTCTTCAGTTCTGCCCCGACAGCAGGCAGAGGTAATCCCAGTGAAATGGGTGAGACTGTTGCTGTGAGACTCCAATGTAACATAGCAGGTGTCAGCTTGAACGGCCAATGGACTAACTTCCTTACCTCTGTCCTAATTGTGGGCAGACAGTAAGGAACAAGACTTCTGCCATGGAAGCCTTTTGCACTAAATGAATTTGTGAAACTCTGCTGAGAAAGAGAGAGAAATAACCTTACATTTTCTGGTTTACTCCCCAGATGAATACTACAACTCAGCCTTAACCAGATTAAGGCTTTGGGCCATCCTTGACTGCTTTCCCAGGCCACAAGCAGATAGCTGGATGGGAATTGGGGTCACCAGGACATGAACTGGTGTCTATATGGGATCGCAGTGTATGTCTGGCAAGGATTTAGCCACTGAACCATCGTTCTGCATGCTGTAATTGTCTTTCAAATAAATAAAAATAAGGCCTCTACCACTTTCCTAGGTCATAAGCAGAGTGCTGTATTGGAAGTGGAGCAGTGAGGACAAGCTGACCCCTGTATGAGTTACTGGCATTCCAGGGCGGAGGATTAGCATGCTGTGCCACCTGCTGACCCTGACAGCCACTTATTAACATGATGGATGCAACTAATCTGCCAGATGTGAAAAATATTAATGTAGGAATGCAGGCAAAATGCAAAACCAAGACAATCTCGTACCCCAAAGGATCCAGGTGCCTTTATCTATGAAGTCAGATATGAACATTTGATATTAACACTGACAGAACAGAAACACACAAGACTGGTGCGTTAGGGAATCTTATGGAAAAATTGTATGCCTGCAAACTGGAAAACCTAAAAGAAGTGAATAAGCTTTTGGAAATAGATAACTTATTAAGAACAAAAATGAAGACACAGAAAGCCTTGACAATAATAAGTTTTGATTTTGAGTCAGTAATCAGAAGTCTCCAAAGAGAAGCCCAGTACCAGATGGCTTCTTGCTCAATTGTATCAGACTTAAAAAAATAAGATGCTAATACAGATTCTTCTTAAGCCATTCCAAAAATCAAAAGCATGATTGGTGTCCAAGTGCTTGGACACTTTCCTATGTCCATTAGTAGGAAGCTGGATTGGAAGGGAAGTAGTCAGACTCAAACTGCCGGTCTGCTATGAGATGTTGGTGTTGTAGGAGGTGGCCAATCATGTGATACCACAGCACAGGACTCATCATTGGCTTTTTAATCCAACTCTGTTTCTCCTGTTGGGATTGCCTGAGTTTTGATTATTTCTACTTTGAATAGCCTTCTGACAAACCCTTCGCCTCAAGGGCTACTAAAGCATCAGAAATAGATGGAATTTTGAAAATATGAGCAAAGCAAGTGTGGTTTAATTTCTGGCCCAGAGTAAATTGAATAGTTCTGATAAAGCCTAAATATTCATTTGCTACCTTACTTTCAAGAACAAAGAAGGATGTGTTTTGCGTATTTGTAAGTGATAAAGCCACTGTTTATTACATAACTGATTTGGGCTCAAGTTTGCACCATTGAAATTAGATCCAGAATGGAGTTTCACAGGCATCAGTAATATCAGTAATACCCAGGCTAATTTGTCTGGATAAGAGTGCTATGATTTAATATTTAATGAGAAATTTATGGCATTAATCCTCATCTTGGGCTAAATAAATAAATGTGATTCAGATGAGGTGTTCCGTTTGTACTCATTACCGAGGGCATTGTGTAAATTTAACAGCCTGATGCTTCTTACTTTATAACAAACCTCCTTTGTGTTTTGTTAATTTTACATTAGGGAGTATTTTTTTTAAACTTCACGTCTTTAGTCTGTTTGCATTTGTGGTAGACTGGATGGATCATCCATTTTTTGTCCTTCGTTAGTAATTTTTAAAAGCTTTATCTGTGTGGTAGGCAAAGTACTAAAAGATTTAAGAAATAACTATTTCAGTACATTGAATTTGGGGGTGGTTTGTTACAGAGAAGTAGTGGACAGACAGAAAGTTTTTCTAATCCATTTTCATGGTAAACTGAAAAGAGTGCCAGGTAAGGAAGCCAGAGAATTGGATTCTTGCTCCTGTTTAGCCAGGGAGGAATTCACGGGGTCCTCATCTCTGTCTCAATGTATCCTCATCATTTACACTGAGGCGGGGCAGGAAACAGCTCTGTTCTGTTGAGAATATCTGTTATGGGCCATGACCAATTTGATAATGAGCTGAAGTTTTGTTAAGTATTGACACAGTAGATCTAAATTAGTGAATGCTTCTGTTCCGGTAGCGCAGAATTTATTTCTCTTTTTAGTATCAAAACGGAAGTGTTTGGAAGCTTTGCTGATGTTCAAGGGAAAGTGTGCAGCTGCCACTCTATCTGTCTTCAATTTGACAAGTTAGAATCATTGAATGGCACGATGAAGGATGTCAGCAGGTAAATGGATGCTGTTCCTTTTCTTGCCTTCTTCCTTTGATTCTTTCCAGTTTGTTGACAATTAGAAATCAGGCTAAAGGAGTGATCTAGTTTCCAGTTAGACACAAGAGCCTTCATCACTGTCGTTTTTACCTCGATTTATCCAATTCCACATTTCTGCTTCCAGAATATGAGTGTAAAAATACTTTCAGTTTAAACTGGTTAATAAATTAGCCTTGAGGTTCATGAACTGATAATTCAGAAGTGAACAGCTTTTGGCATTGTATTAAAGCTTCTAAAGCTGTAGTTCTAAATATACATATCTGCTAATCTCGCGGCTTTCCTTTTGTGTATTGGGCTCATCCATGGGCAGGCTTGTCTGTAGTCACAAGATGGTCTTGAGTGAGAATCAGAGATATGGTTCTGTGCTTGTATCACAGCTGGCAAGGGACAAATTCCCACAGCCGTTTGAATGAAATGAACCCTCATTGGAGCAAGGATATTGGACTGTAAATGAGTTTGAAGAATTGGAAACATTCCGCGGCTTGGGTAGCATTAGTCCTACCCAAAATCATGTTCCTGCAACACAATTGGGGCAGACGTGAAATACTGAGCAGGGAGTTAACCGTGTCCTCTCTGAAGCAAATTATGCACACATCCTTTATTTCAGCATGTGCAATAGCCGAAGATATGGACTATGTACACTTTTAGTTGATTCTTCCATCTTAATAGGAAAGGATTGTATTTTTTTTTTGAATGAATGGGGAGATTATTTAAAGTGCACTGACTCTTGTTTTTATATTCATGTACCAGGGCACATCAGAAAGTTTAAGGAAAATGAACTTAAAATATGTCCATTTTGGTGCAAACATTTATCTGAAATTCGTGTATGTTTTTCGTAGTACACATTCCATGAACCTTTTGAATATCTCTTGTATGCAATGCACTTACTACGAAAGGTCAAAAATAGTTTTTTCTTTATTGCCAAGCACTTAAAATCTCCTCTCTTTCTTCAATTATAGATATGTAAAGGAGACAAACTTTAAAGTGTTGGTGGAAAATACAGATTACAAAAAGAGAAATCCATAAATTTCAAACCATTTGTAATGAACTTATCCTCCATATGAGGTACTTTGAAAGGTTATAGCAATTTTTTGATGTATTCATCCATCAGTCCACATTCAGATAGCTTCCGTGACTTGGCTATTGTGACTAATGCTGAGTGAACGAGCATCTCTGTATAGTGGTCTCATGGTTTCCTTTGAGCATATTCCAGCAGTGGACATACAGTACTTCTGTTTTTAAATTTTGGTAAAATCTGTGTTTTCGATTATGGCCGTACAACTTATGTTCCCACTAGTTTTGTACAAAGGATATTTTTTGCTGCAACTCTACTGACAATACTTGTTACTTCTTATATTTTGATAAAAGCTATCCTATGCAACTTATATTTCATTGCATTTTGTTTGCATTTCCCATAACATATGTTTAGGAACTCTTCATCACTCATTGGCCATTTCTATGTCTTCTTCACAAAATTGTTTGCTTAGGTCCATTGCTGATTTTTAATAGCAGTGTTATTTTTGGGGTTATTTTTGCTTATTAAAATAGTTGTCAGAGTTCTTATAATTTACACGTTAATCTGCCACCAAATACATGGCATGTAAATTGCTTCTCCTAATCCTTAAGCTACTTTTTGCATTCTGCTGATTTGATCACCTGCTCTGTCTCAGGTTGTCCCTGTGTGAAGGATTTTGGCAAAGCTGTATCACCAGCAAGCAAAGGATCCAGGACCCAATGTTAGATACTCTGACCTAATAGCTGACATTCAGAGGACAGAGCAAGCTACAGAACACATGTTTTCAGCCAGGTAAAGGAAACTGTCAGGTAAATTCTCATCTGCTGCGGAGCTTGGAAGAGGTAGATGAATTGAAAAGCCACCAGGCTTTGGGTGCAAGTTTGGGGTTTTGATTCCAGATCAATAATCAGCCTCAGGACTTTGAGCAAGTGACTTCATCTTTTGAAACTCATTTTCAACATCTTTCAGATAGGTATGAAAATGTGTTTCCTGCACAACTTTAAGTGCCTTGTTGTTAGGGTTAATTGATATAGTGTGTGTGAAAGTCTGTTACAAAACATAAAGCTGCTCACAATATTAGGGGCAGCAGTCCCTCTGTATCAATTACTTCCGCTGGAAGAGTCAAGGTTTTCCTTTAGGATAAGGAAACAGGCTTTCTGACCTTCACCATACACATATCCTATTCATCCTATTTGTCATTTCTTGTCCTTTTTTAGCTTGATCTTTTATCTCTGCTAAATTAAGGAAAATTTTACTTTTTAATGTGAATATGGGTAGTTCTGAGAATATCAGCAAGACAAGGTTATCTTAGGCCCTTACTGAAATGGTTGGTTCAGATCAGACACTCGGATGAAAGAACGTGTAAAGTGTTTTCCACATCTGCATTGTCAGTGATTGTAGCAAGAAGTAAATATCTGATACTTAGAGTGCTTTTCAGGATCCTCAAATATCTATCAAGGTTTCCAGCTGTCTTCAAACTGTATCATGTGGTAGCTGGAATTTCAAGTGCTTTTTCAGAACCTCCTACCTTGAAAGCTTTGGGCAGCCTTGTCTGGGCACCACACCCGTGTGTAATTTGTATATGCTGATCTGTAGGCCCCTGGGGAGTGAATGATGAAATATTCATGCTGGTGACCATTCACTTTTCTTCCACTAAAAGCCTCCACTATCATCCTCTTGAAAGAGAGTTACAGAAATTGCGTTATGTTAAATGCTTTTGCTTTTATGAGAAAGTCTAGATGGAATTCACAAAATCACATTTCCAGTTTGAATCAGTTTGGAGTTGATCCTCGATAGAACCATAAGAGCCTTTGCTGTGAGCCCCTTCATTGGTCTCAAGTCTCTGACTAAATGTTCACCTGACTTGCTGTTCTTGTATTTCTTTGGGGCTGATGAAACATTCTTGTCTCACAGACTAGTAAGGTTGTCAACTCAAGTGTAGTGCAGATGTTTTTACATCTCACTTTCTAACATTATGATGCTTTTGACATTATTTAGAACTTCTGAAGGCAACTGGTCACCAGACCAAACTTTAAAAAAACAGGAATCCAGATTAAGTTTTTTTTTCAGATGCTTTACGCTTTTCATGTTGATTTAATGTCAATGAAAAGGGAATCAATTCAGTGTAATTCATAGATAAAATCTGCTTGACCTTCAAGGCACAAAGCAACTATCTTCCCTCTTGATGCTTCTTTAAGTGGTAAACCCTGAAGCCAGAATAAATTCCGCTTTCTCACACACTGTGTCCCCCTTATGTTTCCATTCATTTATTCATTCATTCATTTGACAAGTATTGATTGAACACCCACTAGTGGCAAACAAATTCTGCTGTGTTCCGATGAGTTGTATTTTATCCCAAACCTTGTGAAACAAAACTATATTTTAGTTTCCATGTCAATGGTTATATGCTTCTTAGATCAGCAGCATCAGCATACCCTGGAAACTTGTTAAACTTGGGGTCTCCTGTAAGATATACTGAATTATAAAGTGTGAGGATGGAGGCCAGCATTCTGTATTTTAACAGCCTCTATATGCCATTCTGAAACACTGTATTTTGAAAATTAGAATATTTGTAGTATCTGATCATATTAAGTAATCAACAAATATTTCTTGAATTGAGTTAGATACAATACACTGGCAAGAGAGTTCTTTTAAGCCCTGGATTTTAAGAATGATAAACTCTTTTGAAAGGGCAAAGATGCAACAAAGGATTTTCCATGTACCAAAATAACGACACTTTCAACTAACAGGGAATTGGAACTTGGTACTTCTCTATTCATGTTCTCTGAAAATGCAGAAACAACTGAAGCCTTGCTGACCATGCTCTGATTAAGCTACTTTTCTCCCCTCTTTCCTTCTTAGCAATCTCTAGGATGCATCTTTCTGTCATGCTTTTGAATGACAAGGTCTATACGGGTCAACGTTTCCTTTGAGTTCTTTTTACCTGCTAGTACAAAGAGTAAGTCATTAAGAGGGAACACCCAATTCCTATAGGGGAAAGAAGAGGAGAAACTGCAAACTGTGAGCATACTCGATTCTCAAGCCTGCCTTCTTCCTTGGTGGGGAGTCAATTCTTAAGACAGCTGTAGCTAAACCGCCGAACCATGCAAATGTCTGTCAGTGTGTCCTTTTGCTGCTCAGTGCTGCCTCTGGTCCCTTAAATATAAGGCCTGGCCCTGCTGAGTTGTTTCAATTCATATTTCTTCCTGCACCACCTGACTCCACCCTCCCTTAGGACAAAGGAGTAGAAATCACATTCCTTCATGCTCTCTTGCCATGATAAAACCATTTTCAAAGCACTCTAGTTGCTTTAAAATAAGAAATAGCTGGACAAATTCGAAGTGACCTTTTTCAGTTTGATGGAGCAAAGGCCGGGGAACAAAGTGAGATTTTCCCTGAGTCATAGCCAAGGGAGAGTGTTTTCACTACAGCGATATCTGTCTCAGGTCTGGCTACACTGGAAACATAACGATGCATTTTGGAAAACAGACCTGAGCACTGGCAGGAGGAGTCCCTGTGGATAAGAATGTTGCTTTCAGTCACGATTCCTGGCGCCTGCCCTCAGGATGGAATTCTGGCAGCTGTAATTATCCTTGGTGGCTGTTTCCATCCTCTGTCTTCCATGGGGTTCTCTCTTAAGTGGAAGAAGCAGTTTACTCATAGATGCAGGTGGTTACTTCTCATCTTTTCAAAGGAATGGCTGACAGAGAGGTAAGATAATATAGTGTTCAATAGCAGAGCTCATTTTGCCTGCTACCTTGCATCGGAAAACACTAAGCTACTAAATGCAACGTTAATCTCTGTGCTGCTAACCTGCACAATGTGTGTTTCTGTGTCCTCAGCTCCATAGTTTTCATAATAAGGTAAATTAATATTAACCAGTAGAGGTACCCAAATGCATGGCTCTTTCAAGTCAGTTCAATAAAACTTAATTGAGTCCCGTTAAGTCAATGGTTTTCAAACTTCAGTGTGCAAAAGAAAGCTTAGCTTCAGTAAAGAGAATGAAAGAAGGGAAGCCTTACAAAAATCACAAGTGAACAACCTGCTGAGATTAAACCTTGACAGCTATGCTGGTGACACTGTGGAGCAGAGAAACTTGAAAACGTGCCAGTCCAAACTTGAATCCAGAGGACGTCAAGGCAACCTTGTAGATACAAACAGAAGAAATACTATACTAAAGGCTCATCATTGTAATAGTGATATTCTTTATCCAACAGAAAGCCTCTATTCAGCATGAGATGTTGCTATATCAGAGAAGTCAGAGCTGACAATGAGGTTTTCCATTTGTAATTTTGCATTTCTGAAAACATTTAGTATCTGGGAGACAGGAATAGAGCACTCCTTAGGAGAATGGCTCGAGTACTAGTCTTATTCTGACATTTATGAATATGTATCTTTGGGCAAATAAGTTGGTTAATCTTTTGGAAACTCCATTTCTGTAAAATGGTTATGAGATAATGCAGGCATCTGCGCACTACCTTCAAAGGGGCTTGTATAAGTGACTAAGCATATATGAGAGATGAACAAGTCAGTGCTTAGAGTTACATTGGTATGTGAGTGATAAGTCTGTGATCCGTGGAATGCTCAAGGTTAATCACATGCAACTGAAAGACTGAACAGAGCTGGAAAGCTCCAAATGAGGAACTGAAATCAGAGATCTAGTAAATTTTGTTCATTAATTGATTCAAACCACCAAAACCTGGTAGAGGAGGCTTTGGACTTTCAGATTATTCTTTGACTCTTAAATCCTCTCCTAATGCCAAGAGGAAACATATAATAGGACTGCTTCCCAGCTTGGACACCATGGCAAGTCATTCAAGAAATTCCCCTGCCACAACTTCCAATTTCCTTGTCCCTTTTCCCCCAGCATGTCTCACAAAACCCCACTGCAGAAAGAATGCGAACACTGCTGATGGGAGCCTCAGAGAAGGAGAGAATTCATTTCATCACCATCGTCAGCTTTGGCTGACAGCTCCACACGGGCAGCATTTCTAACTCAGATCATGTATTAAAAAAAAAAAAACCCTACAGTTTATTACTGTCCTTCACCTCTCCCTTTTTTCATTGGTCATCCTCAGTGAGTGCAGTAACCTCTTGAAGCCAGAGAAATTTGAGACCATTTTACAGCCTCCTTTGCAACTTCCAGCTATCATGTCTGCTTGCAGTGTGTGGTCACTTTGTACTAATTCTTATCTGCTAATTTATGAAAGGCACCCTCATTCCATCTATTATAAATCTCTCCCCCCATTAGAACCCAGACACCATTAATGATTCCCTCTGGTTTGACACTTGTTTCATGAACTTTAGGGAAAAAAAGTGGTAGACACACATACACAATTTAGGTGAGATAACAGGCTTGATGGGTTTAAATTACTTTTTCAAGGTCATATAGCTTTAGGTCTCAGTTATAGACTAGCTATCATTTCCTAAAGGACTCTGGGTATTTTTTTTTAGGATTTCATTAATTTTTTCTCTCTTTTTTATTGTTTACATTGCATTATGTGACACAGTTTTATAGGCACTGGGATTCCCCCCCTACTCCTCCCCACCCCCATGGTAGATTCCTCCACATTGTTGCATTACCACAGTTCAAATTCAGTTGAAGGATTTCATTTATTTTTATTGCAAAGTCAGATATACAGAGATGAGAAGAGACAGAAAGGAAGATCCTCTGTCTGATGATTCACTTCCCAAGTGACCACAACAGATGGGGCTACGCCGATCCAAAGCCTGGGAGCCAGGAACTTCCTCCAGGTCTCGCATACGGGTGTAGGGTCCCAAGGCTTTGGGCCGTCCTCAACTGCTTTCCCAGACCACAAGCAGGGAGCTGGATGGGAAGTAAAGCTGCTGGGACTAGAACCGGTGCCCACATGGGATCCTGGCACGTGCAAGGCAAGGACTTTAGCTGCTAGGCCACGGCGCTGGGCCCTCCAGGTATTTAGAATATAGAAATCCCATGATACACTTAGGAAGAGAATAGCAAATCAATATTAAGAAGCTAATGTGCACAAGCATTATATATATGTTGCACATAAATACAAACTTCTTTAGTACTTTTAAGTTGGATTATTTGTGCCTGTAGAAAGCCCGTGTTATTAGCAAGTCACAATCATGCTACATATTTGATATGAATAGTGTCAATGTCTAGAGACCATCCTCTGTCCAAACGGATCACTTTATCCTCCATGGCAATCCAAAGAAAGGAAGAGAGAGGAGGAAAAGGAGTTCTTACTCAATTAGAATTCTAGGTAACAGCCATTAAACTTCAAAATTTTTTCCTCTTTTATCCCCAAACTGCTATCAGGATGGAATGAAGAAGTTATTATGGTGTTGGCAAAGAAAGCTCATGTTAGTGTCAAGGCTTGACATTGACAGCCAATTCAACCAAAGTTGAAGCTGAATCCCCTGACCTTGGCCTGTCCCAGCCACCTACACGAGAAAAATGGAAGGTTTCTCTCTCATGGCCTCTTTCTCTATAACTACCTTTCACTTAAGTCTTTAAAAACAGTGCCAACGTGTCAGTTGCATGTGGGGCTACAGGAGCTGTGGTGAAATCTCAAAAGCGTTATGGCATCTGGTGTAATTATGAGATAGTTTCTGAATTCTAAATTTTGATCAGTTTTACAATTTTCCATGTGTACTACAAAGGTAGTCATTAATGCACAAGTCCTTATTTCTTGAAAAAAAAAGATATCACAATTGAAGGACTTAAAATGCCTAGAAGAAAGGATAAATGTCTTTTATATGGTATGATTCGGTGAAGCAGTATTTATAACCATTTACTGAATGTTATAGCATCCACACAATGTTCAAAATTCTATTTCTCAGTTATGAAAGAGAACATACCTCTGACATATTGAGTTTAGTATGGAGAAGAATTTTCACAATAAGGCTGTCCTCCCCCAGTGTTACCATGTGAAGCCACTCTGCTTCCCAGAAGCAGCCCTTCTCACCCATAGCACTCACTTGCCACTTTGGGCTGGTGTACGAGTGATTAGAAGAGCACATGAAAAAGTCATGGGAGTGGCATAAGAAATGTCATGAAAACACGTAATTTGTCAAGTCAGATAATCAGGTGACACGTGTATGGAACACTTGCAGGAAGTGAGCACCAGCTCATTCAAGGTGCTGAGGAGAATGGTGGCCATGAGCCAAGACAGCAGAGGACTGTGACGCTGGTAAACATAGGAGAGGATTATAAAACTGGTGCAGGGCAAGAAAAGGGATGCGGGAGGAGATAACATCAGCCAGTTAGCAAGGGCAAAGCCAGCAAAACCTTTGCCGTTTTCTGAGTTCTCTGATTTGGAGCAGAGGATGACATAATCTGACTCATGTTTTAGGAAGCTCACTCTGGCAGTTCTATCGCTAAAAGGAAACGGGGAAGAAGCCAGGAAACTTTTTCATCCAAGTAAGAGACAACCGTAATCTCTACTATGTGGGTGCAAGAAGGGTGATAAGAGTCATTTAGACTCAGAAAATAACTGGAAGCTTCAGGGGAGAGGATTTCGTAAGTGTGGTGAATTAGGTAAGCAGTAAGATGGAGGGTTGAGCTGTTAGCCCGAGAAGTACCTGGTGGGATAGAATTGATATTAACTGAAGTAGGAAAGACCCCAGGAGGATGCACATATTTTAACAGCTGAAAAGGGATGGATGGAATTAGGGAGCTCCATTTAATGCATTTTGAGTTTGATATTTTTGTTCTACATCTAGATGATAGCAACTTTGAAGCTCAGAGAACTTGTCTAGAGTAGAGAAATGACAGATAACAACAAGAAGTGTTGCAGAAGTAGGAGGGAATCTGGGTGCTATGGGAATCCTGGAATCTGCATTAAGAAAAGGCAATAGTAAGTGTTCACCAATGCTAAATATTGTTGATCAGTCAAGGTACTGAGCACTTAGAAGTACTCAGTTGTGGCCAGTATAGGTGCATAGCAGGTTAGACCTCTGCCTATATCTACTGGGACTCCTATGAATCCCAGTTCAAATCCCAGGTGCACTTATTCTGATGTAGATCTCTGATAATGACCTGAGAAAGCAGAAAAAACTGGTCTAAGTTCTTCGGCACCTGCACCCATGTGGGAGACTCACAAGAAGCTCCTGGCTCCTGGCTTCAGATTAGCTCAACTCCAGCTGTTTAAACCATTTGGTGGGTGAACCAATGAGTAGATCTCTCTTGGTTTCCTTCTCTCCATAACTCTGCCTTTCCAATATAAATACATAAACCTGTAAAGGAAAAAAAGTGATCATTGGATTTAGCAATGTGTAGACTCTGCTAACTTTGACAGGGCGAGTTTTGATGGAGGTTTTTGGGAGATAAATTCTGGAAGACATTCAATATAGAATAGGGGAAGAGAAATTAGGTAAAACTCTTTGAGCACTTTGCTATAAAAGGGACACAGAGAAATGAAGGATTGACTGCTGAAAAGAAAGGGAAGTCATTGTGCACTTTTTAAATGATGCAAGTAAAATAACGATTACAAAAAGAAGGGAGTACTGACTGATCATGAAGAAAGTGGATGAATCGTTGGAGCACTTGCTTCAAGTAGAAGGAGAATGGGAATGAAGGCTGTGGTGCTTTAGCCAGGAGCGTGGAGGGTGCAAAACAATGACAGGGAAAAAGGTAAATTGTGTGGACCCAGGAGAGGTGGGGGGTGTGTGTAATAAAAGGAGTTGTGAATAGAAACATAGCCAACAGCAGACTTAGTGTGGTATGTTATGCCAGTGGTATTTTTCTGAGAAATGTTGTCATTTCCGAGAAAAAGTTAGTCTTACACATTATTCAGGGTGTTTTAATATTTTTTTTGAAGAATAACCAACCACTGATTGTAAAGTACTCAGCAAATGTCAAGAGTTTTATAGTGAAACATGTTTCAAGATTTTCATTTTATGTGTACAGACATTAAAACACTTTTCCATTTTGAAAACCCAGATAAGATCTCATGCTTCTACAGGCTATATCCACTGTGAATAAAAAAAGGTCAGTTCCATGGAAAAATGTTTTCCATAGTTTTTCTAATGGAAAATGCAAAAGAAATGCGTTACGTTTATGTAGGTCTTCCCCTTCCGATTATACTATTTTATTGATAATTTTGGTAGGTCAAAAACAAACAACGCACACCACTGAAGTTCTCCTTTTCCATTGGAAGCTGATGTAGCTTCTGTAGAAACAGCCCAAAGGGTTTTGTACGTGTCCTTTCCCTGCCCCACTTAGTGCTTTTTTATATATGTATTTTCTTAAAACTCGTGTCACATCTTCTGTATTGTTTTCCAACTTTGTTCACTTGACTTTCAAATTCAGTCTTGGAAGTCTTCCTGTGTGAATGTATTTACAACGGTGCCAATCTTTTTAAGATGCTTAAAATCGCAGAACATATAAATACTCTATTTTGTTTTCAGTGTGCTCCTTTTGGATGTCACATCAGTTGTTCCCATCTTTCCTGCTGGAAACAAGGCTTGTAATGTTCTCACACAGTAAGCCTAGGAATGCAGGTTTCTCTAAGTACACATTGGTGAAAAGGTTGGTGCGTGTGCGTTATTTTGCTTTTCATGACTTTATAACACTCGAGAGAAAATTCTTAGAAAAGCCGTACTTTCCCCTTGCAGTGTGAGGTTACAGTTCAGAATCGTGTGGCCCCAAAGTCCAGTATGTGTTAGACTGGTAATGGTAGGTGTTGAAGAACAATCACATGGTGAAATAAGAAGCAGAGAGAATACCTAGGTGAAACTGAATTAGAATAGCCACCTGTCCAATGAGAACCATTCTCTGTGGGCACCTCCCCAGGGACCTACGCACTTTCTACAAGACTCAATTCTCAAATGATAGAGTTAGATCGATTCTTCACTCTTATCTGTTAACTGTTGACTTTAGCACTTCAGCATTAAAGCATCTTGAATGAGTTTTTTGGGGAAAGTCCCATGCTACCTGTAACAGCTTGGTGATAAGTGGTACAGGCTGTTAATCTAACAGCTAAGGTGAAATTGCACTTCAGAGTGACGGCAACACTTTCACTTTCACCCACAGTGTAAGTTACTGGGGTGAGTGCTGGAAGGAAAAAATACTTAGTTATTGAATTTGTCTCAAACTAACATGAGGCATGGAAGTTTGGAAGTAGATACAACAGTTCTTTCCAATAACTTAGTTATACCAGTTTCAGATTAACTACTTACCATCATAGTGGTGAGGAATAACTGAAATGTCAGTTTTACTCTTAAGGCATTTTTCTTCAATATTAAGGATGACGTCTTGAAAGTTTTCCTTATGCTATATCATAAATTATAAAATATGTATAAATAGGAAAATTATTGGATATATGCACACATGGATACAAAAAAATCCCCAAAGCTGAGTTTGAAGGGCTATGTAATGCTGAAAACTATCAGAAAATAAATTTTTTCTCATAAAGAACCAAAATGAGAACTCCTAGAACAAAAGATTTTCAAGCATTATTGTTGTGGTGACACATAATTATAGTGGTGTACTAAGAGCAGCATCATTGATGTTGAACATTGTGACTTCAATATGCTTTTTGGCTTGGGTTCACCAAATAATTGCCTCAGTTATCTGTTTCACGCTTGACATGGCATCTCAGCAGGGCATTATTCCTGGCTGGATCACTGCTTGGTGATTCCATGGTCTCAACTTCATCCTGGCATCAACATATTGATAAGATGCAGATAACAAAGATTGTTATTGTGGCAGTGATCAGTATGATAGTCTATGCTCAACAACTTTATTCAAATTTAGTGTCTTAAAATAATGCATCTGTATTGTTGCATGGGGAGAGGCATTCCCATTGAGGAAATCTGTAATTAGACATTACCAGTGTGATAATGGACAAACATGACATCATTTACAGATGTGTATTCCTTCCCAGGAAAATTCCCATCTGATCTGACAAACACCAATGTTGGATATCTTCCCCAGGATAAAGAAAAGCTAGTTGCTTTATCAGGCATTCTCATCTGATCTGGGGAGATTTTAGTCCACTTTATTTTAGTTCACTATAATAATCTTGATAACACATTTGAAATTCAAATAGAGGCAAAAAAGTTAGAGTTAGTTTATCCCATAGGAGATGAACTTTTCCCTCCAAACTTTATAGTATTTGAGAAAGTGAAAAATGGGAAATGTAGGGCTTTGTTTCAGTTTCTCATAATTGAAAATTGTTTGTGAAATATCCACGTTAACATTTATTTTGCTTGTGTTTCAGTGGAACCCTGGGGAACTACTCTATGAAACTTAACAATAGAAAAAATCTTTCCTGGTAATGAAAATTACCACATATCTTCATAATCTTGTACATTGTTCTGCAGCTCACCAGAAAAAGAACTTTGCGAGTCTCATAATCTCATTCAATGTTCAGCTCTGCTATTCATTAACTTTGAGACCGTGGTATATTTTAGCTTTCCTATCCAAAGTTTAAGGCCGTATCCAGCTTTTAAGTCCTGAATGACATCCAGAAAACTCTGCCGTCCAAGGGGTAAGATGGACTGGAAAGGGGCTAAAGAAATTATAAGAAGTATGTATGTTACATATCTTAGTTGGTGTGCTGGTTACATGGGCATATATGTTAGTTAAAAGTTATACTGCTGTGCCTTTAGACTATTTATTTATTTTTACTCTGTTTGATAAAAAGAAATCAAGAAAAAGTTTTCATCTACTGGTTTACTTTCCAAGTGCCTGAAACATTCACAGTTGTACCAGACCAAGCCAAAAGTCTTACCCCAGGTCGCCCGTGTAGCCATAGCCTTCTTGTTCTGCCTCGTTTCTCCTTCCATGCCTCCTCCCGGAGGAAGCCAGCCAGCACATCATGAGGAAGTTCAGACAGCTCAGGTAGAGACCCACTCGGCAAGAAACAAGGCTTCTTGCTCAATAGTTGTGGGGAGTGGAAGTGGATCCACCAAAGCAGTTTTTTGATGTAATAAGTAAATAATGCAATGTTCAAAGAGACAAAGTAACTGGTGGATACAAGCCTTCTGATTTAGAAAGATAGACTTCACAGTAAATTTTTAAAAAGTTACCTACATATAATTACATCCTGCTAAAGCTTACCTCATGAGGCTTTCTGATTTTAAGACACCAGTTCTCATTCCAAAGGGGGGAGATGTCCTACTGGAAGAAATATGTAACGTCGTTCATTGAGATAATTACGCCTTGCTTAATGAATAAAATCAATAAGTTATGAGATCTACTATTAGGTTACCATTGTGTGCTCAGGCACATCTTGGTGAGTCCTTCAGTTGGAATACCAGCAAAAGAAATAGCCAGGGTAGGATATAAATGAATCATTGTAAATAATTAATAGGTTTTTATGATGAATTGAATTGTATATAAAGAGGAAGGAAGAACGGAAGGTATCTTCAATGGTTTTTACCTAACAGATTCAAGAATAATGACTCCAACCGCTAAATGAATTAGATCAGGTGGGAAGATAAATCAGAAATTCAGACATTGGGAAAAGAGCTCTACTTTGAGATATATGGAGTTTCGTTCGCAACAGGAAACCTTGAGAGAAGCTATTTCATATTTCTTGCATTTCTCTGTGCCTGTACAATATAATGGCGAAATTTCTGTTCTTCATTCGCATTCTATCCCTGCGAAACAGAGATAACCAATGCACTTCTCTAACTGAGGAAAAGCCTGATAATTCTCAAATAATAATAATGTGCTTTAGAAAATGAGAGGAAAAGATTTTAAATGCTTTCACCATGAAGAAATATTAAATGTTAAGGAGGTGGGCATATTTAATAGAACACAAGACTCTGCATGGGACCTTTTGAAAATGTACATTTTTCTAATATATCAGTTAAAACTCAAACAGAAATTTAAAAATAGTAGCAAAAATCAAACAAACTGACAGGCAAAAATTGACAGGCAGGAGTTTTAACAATGTGTTCAGAATCATAGAGTCGATAGCTATCTAAAATACAAGATTTTCCAAACACATCAAGCTGTGATTGGCTTTAGTTGGAGCAAGCTATCATCAGTCCACCGCTTTCTTCTTTTTTTTTATTTAAACAACCATGGGAGTCTATTCTGTAAAGTATACAAATTAGTGTTTAAAATAGTAAAATTTTTCTTGTTTTATAGTACCAAGATAATGTTTGAAATTAATTTCAATAAAACATCTAATCCTATAAAATAAAAGGTTCACATTTAAAATGTTTAAATGCTGAGTTTCTTAGGATCCTTATTTTGTCTGTAAAAAAATTAAATATTTTACATTTCTATTCCTTACCTTTGTAGTAGCGGAATTCATAGTATAAACACACACACACACACACACACACACACACACACTTAATGTGCAGTAATTTCAAAAGCTAATATTTCTACAGATAAGCTAACCAATGTATCCATCTCCCACAGCTTTCTTCTTCATGTTGGCGGTGAGCTCATTCCCTGACAACTGAAATTAGCCATTCTATGCAATGGGAAAGAGTTCATCATTATAAGATTCTTGTGGAGTATCTGTCTTTTGGTGGGACTTTATAGAGTTGAGTGATTAGAATTGCAATGCTATAGATCAGAAGGAATTTTCAGGCTCTGTCAATAAAGACAGACTCTGATAAACTGATTTGTGAGGGTGAACACCAAGTAATTAATTGACAAATAGTTACAACTAATTCTATTACTAGTATCTAATCTAATGCTAGTACTGATTCTAATATCTGGCACATTCAGGTATCATTTGTTGTGTTCTAGCTCTGTGAGTGAGTTTAACTATCAGAAGTGAATTGGTGAGCACAAAATTGGAAGAGATTCCACCCCTGAAGAATAAATCCTACTAGTTTGTAGATTATTTATGCTCTGCTACAGAAAATAATTTTTCAACAAGTAAAATGCTAACACCTTCAATATTCGTTGCATTCCCTTGTATAGGACTACTGCTTGTCATGAATCACACAGCAGATCTTGTTAATAGCCTACTGTGCACCTGCTATTATTTCAGAGACTGAGCATTCATAAATGAATAGCAGGCAAGATTTGGCTTCAAGGAAGTTACATTTTAGCGAGTAAGTGATAGCGTTAGTTTACAGATTCCTGTCTTTAGTCATCAAACTCATCTCCCTTCACAACTCCTTGCTGATTTCCAAAATTATTTTTTGCCTTCCCTAATGTGCATTTTTCCATTTTTTTTCATGATGAGGTTTTAGTAAAACAGATACATTTGATCGATGGTACTTTTATAAATGGTGATTGCTAAATTGGGTATTTTGGTAAAAGTGATTAGATTGACTTGTGTTCACTTTATTGTGTTAGCTTTTTATTTTTATCTTTTTTTTTAGAATGTCAACTGTTCAGTTTTAACAAGAAAGAAATATGAAGTGAAGCAATTATGGTTAAACAAATGGCTTTAAATTTCAATTATCCCATAACATTAGGTGTAAACCAACCCATGGCAAATGCTTGACAAATGGAATGGATTTTAATTTGCAATTAAACATCAAGTAATTTGCTTCAAAAATGTTCGAAGCTAATTATATGTTGCCTAAGGGTGGAAATATTTCCTTTTGCTGACTTATTGATTTGTTGCCTTTTAACAGAAAAAGTATGCTGATCTAATTACACAAAAGGGTTAAAAAGGTAATAGCTTCAAAGCTGGGGTTGTCCATAATGGAACAGGATGATTAATGGTCTAACAGAAACGACTTCCCATGAGCCTTCAGCCAGGGACTTGAAACAGCATATTGCTACTGGGAGCTTGAAGCACTCCAACAGTATGCGTCCTTGATGAAACCAATCATAACTGCACTCAAGGTATAGCAATAGCTGATGACCAGGTCTGCAAACATTGTTGTCTTATAGTCTTTGGTATTATTAATTTAAGATAATTCTATCTGTAATTTATTTGAAAAGAAGAAACATTGAGAAAAAAAAAGAGAGAGACAGAGGGAGAGATCTTCCATCTGCTGGCTTACTTCTCAGATGCCTGCAATAGCCAGGGTTGGGTTACATTGAAGTGAGGAGCCAGCAAGTCCAATCAGGTATTCCATGCGGGTACCAGGGATCCAATAGTAGGAATTATAGCAGAAATGTAGAAGCCTATAACATGACATGTAGACCTTCATATAAAATTGTTGAGGAGAAAACTACAGCACAGTAACCTTTTGAGGACATGAAATCAGAACACGTGAGATCACGTAATATTTTTTAAAAAGATTTATTTATTTTTATTGCAAAGTCAGATATACAGAGAGGAGGAGAGACAGAGAAGATCTTCCATTGGCTGATTCACTCCCCATGCAGCCGTTGCAGCTGGAGTTGTGCCGCTCAGAAGCCAGGATCCTGGAGCTTCCTCCAGGTCTCCCACATGGGTGCAGGGTCCTAAGGCTTTGGGCTGTTCTCAGCTGCTTTCTCAGGCCACAGGCAAGGAGCTGAATGGGAAGTGGGGCCGCTGGGAGTAGAACTGGCGCCCATATGGGATCCCAGTGTGTGCAAAACGAGGACTTTAGCCTCTAGGCTATTGCGCTGGGTCCAGAGCACGTGCTTTTAGCATGGTTATTTTTGATAATATTTTTCAGCCCAGTTCCCGTCCCAGATGGCTGTCACACCCAATCTGAACTGTTACAAGAGCTAGGATTACAGATTGGGAAGGAAGAATTCTTGGACAGTGTTGGATCCCAGAGTCAAAGTTTATCAGTAGCACCAGAAGGTGTATCAGGTTGGCTAAGACATCGTTAACGATCAGTGATCATGGAAGTAGCCAGCAGCAGAAGCTCAGGGACTATGAGTACGACTGACTAAAACTGGAGACCTAAACAACTGCCTTGAGCATTAAAAAAAAATGATGGATGGGCCCAGTGTGGTAGCCTAGTGGCTGAAGTCCTTGTCTTGCATGCGCCAGGATCCAATATGAGCGCCTAATAATGTCCCAGCAGCCCCACTTCCCATCCAGCTCCCTGCTTGTGGCCTCGGAAAGCAGTCGAGGACAGCCCAAAGCCTTGGGACCCTGCAACTGTGTGGGAGACCCAGAAGAGTCCCTGGGCTCCTGGCATCAGATCATCAGCTCCAGCTGTTATGGCTGCTTGGGGAGTAAATCAATGGACAGAGATCTTCCTTTCTGTCTCTCCTCTCTGTATATCTGACTTTCCAACAAAAATAATTAAATATGTTTTTAAAAAAGATTATGGAAATGCCTATGATGAAAATCAGTGCATGGATTGCAAAATTTTAATGTTATATTATTTTGATTAAAAACAAAGTAAAAATCACTGAGTGTTTCACCAATGCCAATACCCACATTTATTTTCTGGCTGACTTGGATCTTTGCTTTTTTTGCTTCCTTTTGCCGTATTAGATTTTTAAAAATAAACATGCATAAAAGACTTCTTCCAGTTCATCTGCTATTCTTCCATAATGCAATTTTTTTTCAAATTCATTTATTTTTTTTGGAAAGTCAGATATACAGAGAGGAGGAGAGACAGAGAAGAAGATCTTCCCCCCAGTGATTCACTCCCCAAGCGGCCTCAGCAGCTGGAGCTGAGCTGGTTCAAAGCCAGGAGCCAGGAGCTTCTTTTGGATGTCCCATGGGGGTGCAAGGTCCCAGGGTTTTGGCTGCCTCAATTGCTTTCCCAGGCCACAAGCAGGGAGCTGGATGGGAACTGGGGCTGCCAGGATGAGAACTGGCGCCCATATGGGACCCTGGTGTGTGCAAAATGAGAACTTTAGCAGCTAGGCTACCTCACTGGGCCCCCCATAATGTAATTTTTAATGGATGCATATGTTTAGCTGTAATAGTTCACTATCATTGGTAATTAAAGACATGATCAAAATATTTGCATTAAAACTTAGATTCTCATTTTGTTTTATTTTGTGGTGAATGGAAATTATACCCCAAATATGCTCAATTGCTAGGTTCAGTCACCTTTATTGTATTATTCTTATCGTCTGCTATATAGGAGAATGGTGACACTGGGGTCTTTGCTTTTCTCCTAGCTATCTCCACCTAGTTTGGAGTACTGGACTCCATTCTTTATATTTTTAGAGGTTTTTTTTTTTAATTTTAATTTTTTTGGGAAAGTCAGATATAAGAGAGGAGGAGAGACAAAGGAAGTTTTTCATTCATTAATTCACTCCCCAACCGGCCGCAACAGCTGGAGTGGAACCAATCTGAAGCCAGGAGCTTCTTCTGGGTCTCCCATGCTGGTGCGGGGTTCCAAAGCTTTGGGCCATCCTCCACTGCTTTTCCAGGATGGGAAGTGCGGCTGCTGGGATTAGAACCGGTGCTTATATGGGCTCTGGTTTGTGCAAGATGAGGACTTTAGCCGGTAGGCTACTGCTCTAGGCCCTGTACTCCATTCTTCAAACAGAAGGATAATACTAGAAGCAGTGACTTGATTATTTCTTTTCTAGTGGTTAACAACTTTAATTTCACTTTGGACCTTCAAATATGTTAATATTATATCTCATCCCTAAAGATTCTGATTTAATAACGTTGGAGTATGGCTTGGGTAACAGACTCTTTAAAATAATTTTGGAAGGTTGGAACATGCAGCCAAGTTTAAGAACCACAGCTACTTCTAGTACTAGTTTTATACTGTTTGAAGTATTTTTGCGGGAACAATTGTACCATAATTCAGATTATAATTTTCTGGATTTATGAATTCTATCCCATATGTATTCTGCTGACAGAAATACCTATATGCTGTTTCATAAATGACATGCAGTCCTTTCTTTATTCTGTACTCTTATTATATACTTAATTTTATGCTCCAATGCTTTCCGAAGAAAAATTGTATATGTTTTATAGCTGCTATATTTTCCTACATTTTTCCTTTGGGCTGTCTTCTTCCTGGCTGATTCCTGAAAATCCATCATGGCTGCACCATTTTCCCACCTTTCTTCTCAGCTCTTGTTCTATCTTTTTGATTATTTGCTATATGTGTTGGCTTTTCTGTAGCTTGTATGTGGCTGCTTAGCATTGGCAACCTTGACATTCTGGGTTGGAAAACTCTTTGTGTCTGGCTGTCTTGTATATAGGCAGATGTTCAACAGCATTCCTAACATTTACCCACTACCTTTCGAAGCACTGTTCACTTCCATCTCCGTATCCTTCCCACCTCCCTAACAGGTTGTGACTACCAACTGCGTTCAGGCTAGTATCAAATGTCCACAGGGAATGCCATTATCTCTGGCTTGGGAGCCACTAGTTAGTGTTTTAACACATCATCAATGGCTAAAAAATACTGTAACAAGTGCATTTAAAAATGTATCCAAGTGGAACAGTCTTTACTATCTTTATGTCACTGGCAATAGCAACAAATAGGCTCTTTTTAAAGAAAGTCACCTAAGATCAATTCAGGGCAGTGTACAAGTGACCATGCCAAATGACTGAATGAGTCTTAAAAATTGTTCTAAGTGGTCAAATACTAGTCAAGTGTTCTCAGTGGTATTTTATAATCACAAATTTTGTAACCACAAATTTTCATTTGTTATTGCACAGAGACTATACAATTTGGCTTTTGATTAAGAGCAAATTGATTATAAATGGAGATTACCTTCTTTGGTAAATGATGGCTTTATAATACCTTTTAGATTCAGGGTATTCTGTAAAGAAGGGCGACATTTCTGAGAAAAGATAAGGGATGTATAAATAAAGGATAAAGGATTGTATAAGTTTGCTCCAGATGGCTTAGAGGCAGCAGATACTATGTGCACATCTCTGGAGTCCAGGGTAGCAGCTGTGTCTGGTCATCATTCAGACAGGTCTCTTGGAAGCTTTGTAGGATTTTTAGAAGCACGTGTCTCTACAGGTATAGTTTTGTAGATCTTATTTTATATGTTGTTGTCCTGGAGACTTGAATCTATGGAATCTTAGTCTTCAGTAAGATGGTTCCAAAGATATAAACAAAAATGTGATTTATTATTTGTTCATTGATAAGATCTCCTATGAATGAGTTTATAGTTATGGATAGATAAGAGATTGATTGATCAATCACAGACCAAGGAATCCTATATTTGAATAAAGAAAATGATCACTGGTAATCTCTGTGTGGGGTGAAAATAGCTAATTCTGCTTTATTTTAGAAAGCAAACATATCATCTTTGTTATAACCCTTTAGAGATGGAAGATGTGCATCCTAAACATCCATATATGTAGACTCATCATTTGTATTGCCAACAATTTCTAAAATACTGATTCCTCTGTTGAACAAAATATCTAACAGGATCACCACTCCCGGTGGCCAGACAGCCTAGGTTTCTTTTAATTGCAGGAATAGTGAATTCTAGTTCGGAGAGATGAAACTAGGACTAGTGAAGCAAGTTCATTGAAGAGTAATCACAGGGAAGAATGGGCCAGTTGAGAGAACATGTGACAACCTTCATGCCTGATTGAGCGCTTTTGTCTGTGGAATATGAGGGGCACTGATTGATGATGCGTCAGAGCGCCTCATGGCTGGTATTGGTGATTGACATCTGGGAGTCATATACTGCCGGGTTGTTTGTGCATAAGGCTACAGACCAGACTTTTCTAATTTGCTTGAATTTCTAATTTGTTTGTTTGGTACTTCAGCCACAAGTTAAATTGCAAAGTCTGCAAATTGGTATGTCCCAACAAAGAGCAGGGAACCCTGTCATTCTCCTGGAGGAGTTTCCTAGGGCACTTCCCCAGTTGCTCAGGTCTAATTGTCAACCTAGCAATGAGCACACTTTGAGAATAGCAGATAGACTGTACACAGAAGTATGTGTCTTGAGCTGCCAGTTAGATATATCTGAAGTCCAGCAGCCAGAGGGCCCATACAATACTATTCTTTGAAATGAAAATTCAGTGTTTCCAAAAGGATATTTAATTTTTAGTATACAACTGTACTTCCTTTAGTCTGCATTTGACTTAATTCTTTCATTTTTTTTGTGCAAAAGTTTGAATTAAAATGAGGCTGAAAGCAGTGGTCATGGGGGGACTGAAAGGAGCTTCACAGCTGGAAACCACATGGTTTTTCAGGTGAAGTAACTTCTACAGACCCAAGTGATGTTTCCTTTCAGGCTTTGCATGTCTGATGCCAAGATCTGAGCAACAGTGTGTTCCCTCTTGAGTATTACAGGGGAAAGAAGACCTCATTTCCACGGCTGTTGCTAGCATCACTTCCCTAAGACTGTTTTTCCTTGGGACTTGCTCCAAGTGTCCCTGGGCTGCCCTGGTGTGCAGCAGTGCTGCAGCTCAGTGCATTATCATGAGTGCGGCTCACTGATTTGTCCTCAAAACGATGGAAAGACTGAAAACTTTCCTTGGCAAAACACAAGGCATAAAGGGAAAGTTATTCAACTTCGGAAAAAAAAATTCATTGAGTGGGGTTTATAAAGCAATAGATCCTTATTTTAGTTTCAGTTCATTCCCTTCGGAATCTCTTGTTTATTTATGAACAGTTTTCTGAAAGTGAAGGAAAAAATGAGCTTGCCTTGGTCAGCTGGCTGGATTGTCTGCACATGAAAAATGTGTATTCTTCCATGGCTTGTGTTGTTTTAACAACTGAACACTTCAGTGCTCATCAGTCATCTATGCTGTGACCTGAAATAGGCAAGTAACTGACTCAAAAGTATATTTGGGTTCTGAAGTGTCCAGGAAATACTTCATTCCATTATTCACATTCTCTCATGTTTTGGAGGTCGTGTTAGCCAAAGCTTCATGCAGTAGGAATGAATGGAAGCCTGTTAGACGTCTTTAAAGACAGGCAGAATTTGTCGTAGTAATTTCCCTAACATTGCCATTTGTAGGGATACATTATTTGTTCTGGGATGAATGTTTTCCTGCTTATTGTCACATTTTATCTTCCTACTGGTCCTGAACTAAGGTCATATTAGTGCCATCCTGTAACCACCACTCAAATGAAACCCTGGAAACCCTGACAGGTGTAGGGATCCTTCTCCAAAGGGAGGCGGATGAACCTTGGGCTCTGCAGCCGTCTGCACAGCAGTCCTCATTCCATAGCTTCCCCAGTCTCCCCGTGTGCTCCTCCCAAGTAGCAATACCTACACCCCCAATCACACATCCCTCTTCTCTCCCACCATCTGGTAGCACTGTCATTTTCCCTTTTAATTTCTCTTTTCCTTGGTGCTGTTTTCTTTCTTTCTTCATCTGGTTGCTACACCTTGGAAAGCATTTGGTCTTAGGATTGAAATGTTTCTCTTCAGGTGTGCACTGTGGTACAGAGGGTCAAGTAATCACTTGGGATACCTGCATTCCATACCAGAATTCCTGGGACACAGTCCTGTCTCCTCTTTCAATCCAGCTTCCTGCTAATGTGCATTGGAGGTAGAAGGTAACGGCCCGAGTACTTGGGTTTCTGCCATGCATGCAGGAGATTCAGAAGGCGTTCCTCTGAGCTTCAGCTTGACCCAGACCCGATTTTTGCAGGCATTTGGAAATTGAAATTGTGAATAGAAGCTTCTGTCTCCCACCACAGTGATGTGTGTGTGTATACATCTCTCTGTCTCTGTGTCACTCTGTTTTTCAAATAAACAGCTACATCAGTAAATATATAAATCTTAAAACAGCAAAACAAAATCCTTCTTTCAATTTATAACTCTAGCGAACAACTACTGGAGTGAAGTAACTAAAGCAATTTGCCCAAAACCCTACTTCAGTGAATAAACACAAAATCAGGGGATGAACCAGGTTCTTTCTGTGTACTGACTGTTTCAATTCTTTTTAATCAATTTTCTTTGTAATTTTACCTTCTTTATATGATCATGTTCATATATTAAAGCTTGATGTCTGAGTTCATGTTTCCAATAGACAGCATTTGGGTATAGATTGCATGGAGTTAGAGCTGACGGGTCCAAGTATGCCCAAAAGAATTTGAAATGAGTTAGAAATACTTGCTAACTGGGTTGTTTATTTAAAAAAGGAAGCAAAATCCCTTAGGTTATAAAGTCAGAGGCAACATAATTAAACTGGCATCCCAAGGTACGGTCTTTAAAAAGATTTTCTAGACAAAAAGATTTCTCCTTCATCCACCCACACCACCATTATTCCTCTGACTAATCTTCCCTTAGGGAAACCGGTACAGTTACTCCACAGCTCAACACGTACAACCATCACTGGCCGTAGGTCTTAGCTTTTGTTTACCTCTGTTGAGTGAGTACAATGACTGGCTAGGATTTTAAAGTTGCTTTTTTGAGTGTAATGGAATCTCTGCCCAGCAGAGTCTTATTCTTTCATTAACCAGACCTCCACAAACTATGATGTGGGTTTGTGTCCCTACCTTAGTTCCTTTGCTTGTTCCTTCCAGATTGAAATTTCAGGTTCAACATCTCATTCTACCAGCCATTGTTTCTCCACCTTGGACATATGTTGTTATCATTCAGCATATTTAATAATACACTGTTTATGCCTAGACCCCATTGTGGTTTGAGTTCAGAACCCTGCAGGACAGAGAAGTCCATTGTGTAACTGCTGGCTAATATGGTGATTATATAGGAGTAGAATGCTGTTCTAGGGCTTGTATTTTGCATTCTCATCAAGATATCTAGCAACAGTTCTTGATTTTCTTGCTTTTGATGGAGATTATGTTAGATCTGTCACATGGATGGTGAATAACCAGTCATCTGATACTCAGTGGCTCAGTTAAAGAGCATTTATTCCTTGTGCCTACATGTATGGTGATTTGTTTGCCTGGTCTAAGTTGAACACTGCTGGACAGTATTGATTGAAGCTTCATACAAGGTGCCCTTTATTCCAGATTAGGATGTAGTTCATGTCTGTTTCACATGTTTTTGATCTTTTTTGGATCATTCATTGAGTGCCTGGGGAATATAGTTATTAAGATAAATCACTAGCATGTGAAAGCCAACCTCAGTGGCACCCAAAAATCTCTGCTTGTGTCATGTCTATTTAATGCGCTTTGGGATAAAGTAATTCATATGATTCAGTCCCACACTAATGCATCGGGGAATATATATTCTGTCCATATGTGAGAGAAAAAGGAATAAATACTTGCTGACAAAAGCCAATACTCTCATAATGTGTACTTGTTGGACAATAAATTATAACAGTACCAAGACTAGGGCCTAGCATTTTGGTGCAGTGCGTTAAGCCACTATTTGTAATGTCAGCATCCAATATTACAGTGTTGGTTTTTGTCCCAGCTTCTCTGCTTTAAATCCAGCTTTCTGACAATATGTCTGGGAGAGCAGTGGAAGATGACCCAGTGGAAGATGGGCTCATGCCATTAGCATAAGAAACCAAGATCAAGTTTCTGGCTCCTGGCTTTAGCTATGGCTGTTGCAGTCATTTGGAGAGTGAACCTGTAGAAGGAAGATTTCTTTTTCTTTCACCCCATTTGCTCTCACTCTTTCAACAAAATAAAAATAGATAAAGGAATAAAGAACTGGATTTACAACCATTTTTGTAACCTGAAATTCTTCCAAAATAAAGAATTCATTTAAAAAAAAAAGTGTGATGTGCCAAGAGTGTGGGAACATATCGGGAATCATTGGAAATGTTGAAGCAGAGAACAGAGCATTCCTGGTGGGAAATGTGTGTAAAGAACCCAAGGATGAGCTGATGATTGGCCTGTTGTTTAGATTTATACTTGACTTGATGTGGGGAAGAGCAGAATGAATAAGGTGGGACAGATTCAGGGTTCAAAATTGTCACAATATGTTGAATCTGATAAGTTAGAATATCAAAGTGATACACATGGTATCGCCCTTTTGAGTTTACAATCTCAGTTGTTTTGCTTATACTAAATAAAAATGTGAATTTCATTAAATTAAAACCACAGTGTTTAAATATGGTCTATATTTCATTACATCATTGATTATGCACAACATTAATTAGTCTTTCTAAACAATCCTGGAATCCTGTGTCAGGATAAGTCTATAAGACATACTGTGGCCAAAGCTTCTATTTGACCAAAAGGAATCTGTGGGCTGGCATTCATAGTGCTCTTCACAATAATGAAGCAACAGTTAGTATTTTTACTTTCAAGCATAGGTAAGTGCTTCAACATGAATTATTTCATACCCCCACCTTTTAAATGATTATTTTCCTCACTTATTTGAAAGGGAGAATAACAAACATAGCTAAAGATGTTTCATCAACTGAGTTACTTCTCAAATGGTTCCATCAGCCAGGGATGGACTGCCCAGGTTTCCATCTGTCACACAGCTGCAAGGGATGTAAGTATTATTTGGATCATCATCTATTGCTTTCCTAGTGCACTGGCAGAAAGCTGCATTGAAAGTTGAGAAGCTGAGAATCAAACTGGCTCTCTGATGCAAGTCACAAATGTTAGGCCCGGTGCAGTAGCCTAGTGGCAAAAATCCTCTCCTGGCATGCTTTGGGATCACATATGGGCTCCAATTCTTAATCCAACTGCTCTACTTCCCTTCCAGCTCCCTGTTACTGGCCTGGAAAAGCAGTTGAAGTTGGCCCACCCAACCCTATGCACTTAGAAGTGTGTGATATTGGTGCAATTCACCTCTGCTTCACTTCAAAATTTATTACTGCTTTCTCTGGTTCTTGGAAGTTGGTCAGACAAGTGTTAAAGTAACCTTCGTGTCTACTGTCACTGCTTTGTCCTTTATCTTCTTGACTTCCCTATGCTGCTTCCTGTTTTTCATATAGTTACAAGAGTCAAGCTTTGGCTGGCATGATGGTTCAATGCCCAGATCCTTACCTTGTGCTTGCCAGCATCCCATATGGGTGCCAGGGCATGTCCTGGCTGCTCTACTTCCCGTCTGGCCCCCTGCTTGTGGCTTGGGAAAGCAGTAGAGGACAGCTCACAGCTTTGGGAAATCTGCACCCGCATGGGAGACCTGGAAGAAGCTCCTGGCTCTTTCCTTTGGATTCTCTCAGCCGGCTCTGGCAGTTGCATTCAGTTGGGGATAAATAAGCAGATGGAATATCTTTCTCTCTGTCCTTCCTGCTCTCTGAAAATCTGCCTTTTCAATAAAATAAGAAAAAATAATTTTTTAAAAAAAGAGTCAATGTTCACTGAAAACTTACAATGAGCTAAATATTCTCCTGAACAATTTATTTCTAGTAGCGCCACGAATCAGTACTATACAGTCAGTGCGATACTCCTAATCCAACTGTCGTGACTTTCAAATGAGGACACTGAAGCACAGAGAATCCCTGTTCTAAACTCTTGCCTGGAATACACCCTGCCTGATTCATTTCTTTTATAAATAGGAGAACTGACTAATATTGAGGCTGAGGTTTTTAATGGTTAGATATCTTTCTAAATTTAAATATACACATAATAGAACAATTTGTCCTATTAACAAAACATAGACTGCCATTAGCAATACCGTTGGTCAGTATAATATTGAAAAACCACTAGGTTTGAAAGCCCAACACATACACATTTATTAGGGAGAGGAGTTGCTGAGTTTCCTGCCCAGACTAAGTCACATCACAATTCAGGAATTAGTCATTTATACCCACAGGTGCTAGCTGAATGTCCACCTCACTGTGTGAACCTCAGCTCCCTTGCAGTGGGATTCACTTGATTTATGGAAATAATGAGATGAAACCATGAATGCAATATCTACCAAAAATTCACAAAAAATGCATAACATCTTATAATTTCAATTGCCATGAGCTTTATCATGTACCTTCGATTTAGAATTATAATAAACAACATATGAAACACAATATACTATGACTTAAATCACAAGTTTCAAATTTATTTCACATAAATGGGCAATTCAGGTTGGTGTTGAAGAGTCATGATTTTCAGCATCCCAGGCTCCATCAAATTGTCTGCTCCAACATCCTTTGTACACAAACATCTCAAGGTTAACCTTGACTGTTGGTACGGCAGCCATCATACCTGGATCCTAGAAAGAACAAAGTAGCTGAGGAAGAGAAAATGCATGCTGTAGCCTCCTATGCATTT
This sequence comes from Ochotona princeps, assembly GCF_030435755.1. Taxonomy (NCBI): domain Eukaryota; kingdom Metazoa; phylum Chordata; class Mammalia; order Lagomorpha; family Ochotonidae; genus Ochotona; species Ochotona princeps. The sequence goes on from NC_080861.1 coordinate 12,383,886, forward strand.
GCTGTGGACTCTTCTAGAACTAGGTCAACACTTTCACTTCTGTTTCATCAACTAGGATGTAGTACCATGCCCTACTCAAATTTAAAAGCAAGCTTGAACATCTGTTACTTTAGCTGGGTGCAGTGTGGCTTAAATAAGAGTAGGATCCTGTCGCTTTGGGAGATGAGTAGAATAGGTGTAGGGTAGGCAACCGTGAGTTTCTGCCATAGCGGAAACGACTGAACTGTGATTCATGTGATATGGGCGATGCACTTTCTTGATGAAAGAACTCTGAGGTGATCATGCAGAAATGATTTGCTCCTTCTTTCATTGCACTCTAAGTGGCTTGGCATGTACATATGATTAAGATGCTAAATTTCTATTTATTAAGGCAAAACTGAGTCAGGTTCTTTTGCTTCTAAAAAAAATAGGCACACAAAATGCAAACACAAATACAATTTAATTTTGTGCTTTCTCCAAATCTTCCCAAAAGCCATGGGAAAAAGGAAGGACAGAGGCTCAGCTTAGAACTGCATGGACTAAAAGTCATGGAGAAGGATAGTCACCTCATTATCGTGATTTCAAAAAGGTTAAGCTGTATTTTTATTATTCAAGAGGACCTAGATATATTTAAAACATTAGAAAAGCTTCTTCTAAAAATGTATTTTGAATTGGTTTAAAGGAATGATGGATAAATTCAAGCATGACTCATTTACTACTAACTATGAACCAATAAAGCCTAACTGAAACATTAAAAACATACTTTGTGCAGCTTAGTGAATATTTTAAGTTATCTATAAATAGTGAGAACATTTTATGTATTTCATAATACAGATTTCAGAACATATGCTTTTAAGTCATATTACGTACTATTCAAATTTCTGATGAGTTATTCTGTTAAACAATGTCATCCTTACTTGGTTGATGAAAACCGTTGACCAAATTGCTTGAACAATTAAAATGATAGGACACTATGACTGTTGAACTAGAAATCAAAGATTTTGAGTTACACCTAGGTTTTTCCTGCATTTTCTGATCAACTTGCTTCTGTATGTATTAATCTGTTGGTGTCAACTTCAAAGTCAGAAACTTGAATGCAAGAAACCGAAGTTGTTATATCTTCCTTGTCCCTGTTCTTCACTTCTCAAGCTAAGAACCTGGAAATGTCCCAAGTCAGTCTTCCCCTTAACACTCCCAATCTGCCACTCCAACAGCTTGTTGAGTCCATCGCTAGAATACAAATGTCTGCAGTCCTTCTTTTCTTGCCCCACCTCCTGTTCTCAACACATACTCCTTTTTGATCTTCCTTTGTCCCCACTCCATCTTGTTTTTCAGTTCACTGCCTCATGATTTCCTCTGTACTTGAATCTAATCACGTTGCTCCCTTGAAAACCTTCAGGGCTCCGTGTTGTCTCAAAGAGCTGTCCTCTCTTGGATCCAGGAAGCTTTCTGCATGCTGCACCTGTCTTGACTCTGGTTTTACATCCTGCATCGTTCCCCAGTGAATGTTCTAGATACTCTACTCTTCACTGTGTTTCTGACTGTGCTTAGCTGTTCTGCTTGTCTGAGGTGCCTGCCTCATGTCTTTATTGTCTCTCTTTTTTAACCTGACATGTTACCATGAATCTTTTATGTTGCTCAACTTAGATCCTAGTCAGCCGTATATTTATTTGAATTCGTTTTGCTAGCACCTCCAGGCAAAATCAGCTTTTCTGAGTTCCTCTACTTATTGATATTCTATCATGTTTGATAGCATACACTGCCCCTTAAACTTGATTTATAAATCATTCTGCTTCTTGACTTAAATCTTCATTAATTTGTCTTGGCACCTCAGCACACTACCACAGGAAATCATACACAAATTCTAGCAAATACTTTAGAGTGGATTTAATATTTTTCAATGCTTTAAAAATAATAAAAGATACTTTTCTCTCTTGATTACTTATTCTTGCCTTACAGAGGGCTTATTTTTTTTTTTAAAAAAGTTACCACCAAGAGTAAAAAAGCAATGTATATTTTTTATTCTCAGCTTGTTCTCACCAAGTTGGTGAAAATAAACTGATGACCTGCTATATCATTAGCAATGTGCCATGATTGATCAGAGATTTCATGTTTTATTAACATAAGTTGCTGCACTTTTACCACTAGCATGAATTATTAAGTGTCCAATACTCATAGCCTGTATGGCCAGGAAAATTATATTTGGCACGCCTGGAAGAGTCAGAAGTAGGTTAGAATAGAGATAGAATGAGTGAGGGATATTAAAATATGTAACATATTAAAATTCATTTCCTAAAAGAAATCATAAGACCCAAAAGTCTCATCAAGTTGATCTAAATATAGCACCTAAATAATGTCACCTTCAGGCTTTTAAGTAGCAGGGTAAAATTAAGAACTCAGAATGTTGGATAGTAAAAAGTTTCTTTTTAAAATACTCATCTCAAATAAGTTATCTAGATTTACTCCAGGAAATTTCTGAAATAGTTAAAAGCATCTGGAAAAAAAAAAAAACGAAGAAACAAGGCACATTTAGTAGGTCGGCAATGATAGATATTAAGTTTGTTAGACTGGAAAATTTTCAAGATAATGTTAGAGGTTCAGGGAATATAATCATAGGTTCACAAAGATGGGGGTTCTCAAACCCTTGATGGAAGCACTCTTTACATATGCATTTCTAACAGAGTTCATGCAATAGTCCTGAATAATTCTGGAGTGGGGTAATGATCATTGAAACAACTACAACTATAACAAAAAACTTCTGTATGATTCTGTGGGCAATTGCCTGCTACCGAGTGGGCAGAGCATGGCTCAGAGCATCTGTCCACATGGCCTGAGGCACAGCTCCCAGGCCTACAGGCGGAGTGTGACTCCAACATGGCTAGAAAGTCAAGGGAAATACATGTGGAACAAGAAGGTCAAGGAAGCTAGACGTGCCATATAGCCAATTACAGTTGTCTTTGGTGGGTGAGGAGGGGAGGGGTCTGCCGGAAGACGCCCTCCTGCCCTTCCCTTCCTGAGCTTTTATAACCGTGGAATTTGTTCTGAATAAACAGACATTCCCTACCAGCTTGTCTCTGGTGGTTCTTGCAGCCAAAGAACATTGGCTGCCTGACCCTCGGTGACCTTGGGGCCTGGTGAAAGACATAAACCCTGAGATGATTTTCAAGAGGAGTCCAAAGTGAAAAGAATTATCACATCATCAAGGGTAAATGCTAATGAATTACATTTTCATAAACATAATTCAAGTTTTACATATTTTCAGATTAATATACAGAGAGTTGGATAAACATCCCATGTTAGTATGTTATTTTACTTTTTATCTGCACTTCCCTCTGCTCTCATTTTTAACATCTACATTGTCTTCTCTAGCTTGACCACTATTTGTGATTTACTCATTTTATTTTCCAAATAGTGACTCTTGGGCTCGGTGCAATAGCTTAGTGGCTGAACCTCACCTTGCTTACAGTACAGCCTGTATGGGCACCAGTTTACATCGTGGTTATTCCACTTCTCTTTAGAAAAACAAACAAAACCAAATAGTGACTCTTGGGAAGCAAGGTGCAGCTCACCAGTTAGAAACCTAACTGTAAAACTGTGGTTTTGTCATCTTCTCTGTAACAAGAGTGTGGGAAACCCGCTGTGTTGCCGTAGCTCAGTCAAGCAGCAATGTCCTCCAAAGGTTTCTATAAAACATTGTTCTTCAAAGTTCTAATACAAAGTATGTATTTGCTTCTTGTTAATGTTTAATCCTTATCCCTCCGTGACTGATAGGACTCAAATATTGGGTGACATGTACATGAAACATCTATGAATCTATGTATCTATGTATCTATGTATCTATCTACATATCTATCTATCATCTTTCTACCTCTATCTACATTTTGCAAAAAAAAAAAAAAGGAGTCCAGATTCCTTGGGATTCCTTGGGAATAAGGAATGGAGGTAATGGATGCCCTTGGGATTTCCCAAGACTTTGCTTTGTTTCCTCTCATGATTTGCCACAGGGTTTCCTCACTTCCTTCTTCCCATCAATACTTTCACAAGGTTTTGAGTCTTAACCCAAGGAGACTCTGGTTGACAATATACTAAACAGCCTTGCTATGACTATGTTAACTGCAATGGGCACATGGCATCGGGAAAAGAGAAAGGGAAAAAAATGTTGCCAAAGAACAAAGGGAAAACAGCCTTTCAAATAACTTCTTACTCAGGAGGAAAACAGAAATAGTTACTGCTTTAATATGATCTAAGACGTTCGTAATTGACATTGGAGTGAAGGACATTTTGACTTGTCCCAGGTGATTTTATTTCAGACACCACAATTGGGGCAATAATACATCACTTGCACTTTCAGAGCTGTGGACAGAGGCATGGTTAATGCTATCACAAGGAATGAACAGGAGAAAAGTCTTTGGAAAAACAAATCATTTTTTTATAATGCTATTTGCACATTTAGATGGCCTATCTCTCATTAGACTAATTTCTGAGGAAATCAAAGAAGACAAGCACTCAATTTGCTCTTTAATTTACTTGTCAAGACACTCACGAAGAAGCTGAAGGGATCCCTGGGTCCAGAGGGAACCGGGAATCACAGTTAAAAAGCCACAAAGTCATCCCACTCCTCAGGAAAACTGCACTCACTGCTTCAACACCAAGTAATGAGAAATGACGCCTGCTGTGAGTTTGGGAAGGACTTAAGATCCTCTTGATGTTAATAGTCATTTCTACGTGCTCTGGAATACCCAGACATATCCGTGTCTGCTTCAATTTCTTCTTAGACTAATTTATATGCAATCATATATTATCCATACTTAGTGTATAATAAATATTCTTAATTATGACAATGAGAGAGGTGGTTTAAGTAACTTACTAACAGTGGAGATTACTTTTTCATATACAAAATATTATAAAAATAAAAGTTTTAGATAAAATAAAAAGTTTAGATATTGTAAAAAATATATAAAATGTTTAGAAGAACCATCAAATAATGCTCAAAAACCATTGTTATTTTAGGTTTAGTTTTTTTTTCCACGTTGTTCTCTTCTTGGCACATTTCAGTGAAAGAAAAGCAAGGCTAAGAAATATTTTAGGATGAGACTGTCGCATTTATAATCTTAATCCAGACTACTAAAATGGAAATTTGGAGTCCCCCACTTATTTTACTGGCACATCTCTTTTCCACAAATGAAATTCCTAGAAGTAGATGACAAACTTCTGAAGGACATGGACTGAAGGCTTATATTCTTTCATTAAACCTCTTCTTACCCTTCTCAACCCCTCTTCTAGGCTACATTAGGACCTACTTCAAAGTATTAAAGAAAATCAGTCAATTAACTATAAATAATCACATAACTTTTATACCCAGATGAATATTTTGGATCCTCCACCTGTGAACTGACTTGTTCCATGGAAAAGTTTTATAATACTATAATACTAGAAGAGAAAAGCCACCATGTTTAATAAACTCTGAATCACAGCTAATGAAAAACAGGGAAACTTTGTTGTCCCTTTTATGATGGGGAGTAGGGACAGGAGACATGGAAGAAGCTATAGCACCTGGGCTCCATGCTGGTAGAGCCGTGGACAGAAGCAGGGAAATCAGGTTGGAGGGGCATCTTGGAGCTCAACCTGCACATTCTACTGCACTTTGGCAAATGGGCCCAGGACGAGGAACTGGGCTGACATTCTGTTCACACAGAGCTCTGTAAGACACCACACATGGAGGAAAAGGAGTTTCTAATGATCATCTTGGCATCTTTTTCTATACAGAAGAGACATTTAAAAATGTTTTTTTTTCATGAATTTTCCGTATTTTTTTAATAGACTCTGATAAAATCACAAGGTCTCAGAAGCTCCTCCACACAATCAAATACAGAGCACAAGAAAATAGATGGCAGGTGGACTGCCTATCATCCTGGACCCAGAGTACCCTCATCAGAGGTTACAAGATGCAGTGCAATGAAATCTAGAATGCCTCCCAGAATTGAGAACAGCATTGAGGTGGTACAGATGTCACAAGACCTGAGGAAAGGTTTTAGCTACAACAATGAGGTTTACTAGAAAGTTAAGGAATCAAAAGTCAAACAATCTATATAGTTAGTAGATGGTAAATAGATAAACATTATTGACCTAAAGTTCATTGCTCCCAGAGAACAGTATATAAGCCTGGATACTCTGCCACAGCTCTGGGGAGTAATGCAAAGGATCGTAGATTGACAGCAAACTTCTGTAATTGAGATACATTAAATTAACCAAAGTTACTTTTTTCTTTTGTCATTTGGGGAATACAGTCCCTGAGCTGTTGAGCGGCTGAAAAAAATCTATTTGTTTTCACAGCCTGGTTTTGACCTGAGAATTAGAAACTCCTCTAGATTAGTAAATAAGTGAGATTTCAGGTTGGCGTGAATTGCCCTAGGTCTGTGAAATGGCTAAATGAAAGAACAGACTTCAAACTCAGACTTAGAACTTACAGCATCTCTTTTTCTGCAACCTTCCTATTAGAAAATGCAGTTAGTTTGGACAGTGCTTGGCACTCAGCAGGAATTAGATAATTGCATGCTTGTGATGTTATTTGATGTATCCCTGAAAGTAAAATTAGCTGCACACACAAGACTCAGAGGCCCCAGGCCCGTGCTTTCATAGACAAAGCGTGATGAGCCTACATGCCTTAGGGAAAGGGAGTGAGCCAGTTGAAACTAGGATTTTGAATGCTCAGAATGACTGAACTGTTTGCCCACATAATGCCAGAATCTGGCTGGTGAGTATTACAGAAATTATCTAGCAGCCAAATTCCTGCACCCAGCAATGATAGCTCAATATGAATTAATACCTCTCTATTATGAGGATGCCACCTACGATCTACCCAGACAGCAGGCCTTCTGGTTCTGTGGGAAGCATTACCATTTTCCCCATTACTGTCTACTCCACAACCATGAAGTCTGGGAACCAGACCAATTTATATTATACTTCAAAAGCAAAGTATTTGACATTCTTCCATTGATTCACAAAGTAAATTCCATTTTAACACTAACACACACAAATCATCATGTACAATTGCTGGCAGACTTCTTAATTTGTGAATCCGTTGTGTAAGTCAAAATTATAGTGCCAGAATTTGGCTGTACAAAAACAGAGGGAATCCAGATGTCCATCATTAGGGGACTGGATGAAGAAAATGGAATATGCATACATGCAATGGTACACAATTACATGACTGGCCAAATTATATATTTCTGCATACGATAGTATGGATATATCTCAAAAGCAGTAGGATGAGAAAAAGAAGCCATGCAGGTGTCCGCAAAATTGAACATTTCTATATAGTTTTAGGAGAGACAAAATAAGTATTGGGTGAACAATAATAGAAAAGTGTTTCAAGGTTACTGGAAAAAGGGCACAAAATAACTTTCTTGAACAAGAGAATTATACATCTGTGAGTTTTACTGTACATTAATTTTAACAATGATAATAAATTAATCAGATAAAAAATTAATGGAGTTGTAGACATGGCTACAAGTGGAGATTTCAAGATGTGGTCATAATGGTGACTGCCCTTCCTTGCATTGACTCCAAAGCTGCATGTATAACAGCTGTTTCCATGACCACGCAGAACGTGTTGGATGACTTTGTAGATGTTGAATAAAATAATCTTTTTATCATTTTGATTGGTATTCAGGAGAATATATATGTAGATATATGTGTATCTACATATCCATCTATCTGTATGCTTAATTTGGGGGAGGCAGAAGAAGAGAGATTGAGAGAATGAAGGTGGAGAGAGAGATGAAGGGAAGGTGGGAGAAAGAAAGCTCTCCTACTCTCATCTTCTGGTTTACTCATTAAATGTCTGCAATAGGGCCTGGTGTGGTAGCCTAGTGGCACATCCTCACCTTGCACACACTGGGATCCCATTTAGGCGTCAATTCATGTCCTGACTATTCCACTTCCCACCCAGCTCCATGCTTGTGACCTGGGAAAACGAAAGGATGACCTAAAGCCTTGGAATCCTGCCTCCATGTAGTAGATCCAGAGGCAGCTCTGGAGATCCAGATCAGCTCAGAGACCACTTGAGGAGTGAATCAGCAGACGGAAATCATTCTCTCTGCCTTTCCTTATTTCTGTAAAATCCCACTGTCCAATAAAAATGAATAAATCATTTAAAAAGGCTGCAATGATTAGGACTTGGTCAGGTGGCAGCTCAGAGCCAGGAAGCCAATCTAGGTCTTCAATTTGAGTGCAGGGTCCCAACTACTTGAGACTAGCACATCAGCTAGTTCACAGCAAGCTATTGATTTCCCAGCATGCAGGTCCCCTCCCTGGTTCCTCACTGGCTGAACGACTATAGGGTTCTAGTCATCCCAGCATTTGCTCAGCTGTTTTTGCCACTCCTAACATCTTGCTTGCCTAAAAACTTTGCATGTGCATGTAATTTAGCTGTTATACTACCTAACTACTTGTAACTTTCCACACATCTGCAAGCTGTTACGCCAGCTTACAGCTAAGCACCTTACTTTGAAAATGAAGCAAATGTTTATTTCTCACTCGAAAGAAACATGAAGTCAAATATTTTATCCTGAAATTGTAAGATTTCAATCAATTAATTTAACACCTGGTTTGTCATTTAACTTTGGAGCTTGCATATATAAGGGTTACAAGGATCAAATAAAATATATATAATAGAGTCTGTGGTAAGTCATAAAACATACATATATTATCATTAATGTTTACATAAATATGAGAACATTTGTAATATTTTTAAAGGATTTATTTATATTTTGCCATTATACAGGTTTATAGACACAGGGGATTAACCCTCCTCCTTCCAACCCACTTCTTCCACAGATTTAATTATTTTTATTTGAAAAGGTAGAGTTACAGAGGTTCACTCCCCATATGAACACAGTTGTGGACCTGGGCAGGTCTGAAGCAAGCAGCCAGGAACTTCTGGGTGCAGGAGCACGAGGACTTGGGCCGTCCTCCAGCGCTTTCCCACATGCACAGAATTGGAACAATCGGGACTTGAACCTGTGATTATATGGGATACTAGTACTATGGGTTTAAGTTCCTACGCCATGGTCTTGCCACCACCTACCCGTTTTTTAACTTTTAAGTTAGAAGAAGACTAGGAAAATAGTACATACTCTACATCAAGTAGATACGAGAGTATATCAGAAAGCTCATGGGAAATATGTACTATGAAAACACTGAAGGACATCAAAAACTTTTCATCCAAATAAACATTTTAATTCCATTTTCCCTCAGCTTTTTGAAGTGTCATCTTACCACCCATTTAATAGTATTGTTTGCCACTTCCAGGTAAAGATTGCAAAGTGTTTACATTTAGCTGTATGTGTATTTCCCAACCATTACCTCACACAGCAATGCATTTGATATTAAATGTTACCGATCGCCTACAGAAAAAACCGCCATTCAGTCCTCTTTAACCAGTAGACAAACACTGGATATTCGGTGCGTATTGGGGATAGGGGTACAATATGAATGGAATTGGCCTTTTGAAACTTCCATACCAGCTCGTTTCAATGTCAGTTACTTCGGCTTTTCACTTTTGCTGTGTCGGCTCATTTTCTTGTTTTCCTCATCCAATTATTTTCTGATGACTGCATTTGCTGAATATATTTTACTTTTAGTATCATAAAAAAGAACTATCAAGGTAAGCGGAGTTTGGCACCATCTGCTTGAAACTTAGTCATGATGTATTGGTGTCTTTTTCAAGATGATAAAATTTGGAAATGCTAAGTGCACATTGAAAGAAACATTGCCGTAATTTAATGCGCAAGTGTCTGTGGCACCGTTGACAAGATGGACAGGGGAATTTAAAGACAGAATGTAACAGCCTCAGGCTTTAAAATAAAATTAAAGAACTCCAGTGAGAGAAGTTCCTCCCGGTCTCTGCTTTCCATTTGTTGTCTAAGTGCAATATCAGAAAGTAGACGCATATTTAACACTTATTATTTGTTTCATACTTCTAGGATTTTAGAATTATTCAAGGTGAATGGATTTTTAAAATCACATGTGGCTTTAGCAACTCTTGTCATTGAATGTGGTGCCCCAATTTAAATGCTGTAGAAAATGATGACATAATTTAGTGCAACTGTGCATACTGTTTTCATATGTCGACCCTGGAATTTGACAGATCTGCTTTTAGTTGCCTATCTTCTCATTTCCTTTGTGTGTCCCTAGCCTCCTTGCTTTTTTTTTCTATCATTTATCTTTAAAATTCTTTAGTGAAGTTTCACTCTTTCAGGGGAAACATGAGGACTATGGTTATATTCCCTAGTGGGCCTTCTTAAAATGCTGCTAGATTATTTTTACCATTTCAACCATAGTACTTTGTCTTATTGTCCTCTAGAAATATCACATTTTAAAGAATCATAAATGCTTCTTACCTTTACATCATACATGTTTATGTACACGCCAACACCTGCTCATACGTGTCTTAGCGTTCCACAATCAGTGCTCGTGCCATCTCATTCCTCCGCTATGTGCTCAGCTCTTCTCTGATCGCCTATATGTGAAATGCTCCAAATCCTTTCCTACCACAGACATAATTGAGATTTTACTTTAGTTTTTCTGACGCAGAAGAGCATTTCTTTTTAATGAGCTGGTTTAGAATCTGTCTTCCCTTGTAGGCTGGTACAGTTGAAGACTCTAGATTTCCCAGTAACCAAGGAAAATCTAAATTTCCCTAGTGAAACTGAACGTGCAAAGAAAACCAAGGGCTGGCTAGTTGCATACAGTTTGCGCAACGGGTTCTTTGATATGGAATCAAAACTGTAAATGAGGACTGTTGTTGGTAATGATTGTTTGGGGAGATTGAAGCAGAAATCTAATGCCATAATTGATTACTGACATCTGTCTTAGGTAGAAGTGCAATTAGTAGGTTTGTAGATGAGTTGCCCGAATCTCAGATGCTTAGTTTCCAGTCTCTTGAAAGACTTGCACATTTTGGCTCAAGTCAGATCTCTAAGAGCTCATTCTCTTTTTTCTGTAACTGACTTGTTAGCCATTGCAGTGATAGAAATTTAGTGGGACCTCAATGAGCAACCTCTTTTCGCAGTCAAAACATAATTTTTTTTGTTTTCATGTCCTCGAATCCTATTAAAAAGAGGAACAGATGCTGAATCTTTCTGCTTAGAAAGCTTTTGTAGAAATTCTAGAGTTGGCTTAAGGATTTGAGACTAGACATTGAAACAACAATAGGGGCAGTAGATGTGTATCATGAAAAATAAAAAAAATAAATAAATACTCCCGCCATCTTAAAAAAAAAAAAAAACCACAAACAGAAAACAGGATGATTCCAGGTATCAGGTGTTTCCATTTCCACAGCAGACTGGAGAAGTGAAATTGGTATTTCTACTGTAAATCTTTGCCTATCATTTTCATCTTTGTCCTGTAAAATCATATTTATTTCTGCAAATATTTGTGTGGGGTTTTTTTTAGCTTTTAAAAGATTCAATATAGTTCATGGATACAATTCTATGAAAATTATGTTATTCTCTTCAAGAGGCCAGTCTCTACCCGGTTGTCATAAAGTGTTCCGAGCTATTGAGTAGTTTAATTTATGAGTAGATACAGAATCAGAGCCACTTAATATGAGAAGGGATGGCTATTTTCATATCTCTGCATAAATGTCCATAAAAATGTATATACCCAGTATGCTATGTTCCAAACTTTGAACTCTAAAAACAGAGCGAAAAGAACATAATTACTCAGGCCACTACTGCTGTGTTCAGGTATAATATGCAAAACCAGGGGAAGACAGGACTTTAATCTAAAAAGACCAGACATGGGCTGACGAATCTATTTTTCACACCTGGGGGAAGACTGCACTGTAAATGAAACACTCTTGAGCAAATGAAAAGGTTCACCTGACATCCATGATGAGCAGAAACTACCAGGAAGAGAATGTAAAGAGATATAAAACAATGTCTGAATTCCCAGCATTTATAGTTTAATGAGGGAGTCAAGATGTATGTGCTATTAATTTTAAAGCAGATGAAAGGGTGCATTCCACCAGCAGTGCAAATAAAACGCTGAGAGAGCACAGTGAGTAGAGATTGTAGAAGCCTTCAGGCGGCCAGAATCTAGTTAATCTTTCATAGCAGAAGTGGTAAGAGAAATGGAGTGCTGTATAAAATATCACAGAAGGAAGACAGAGGATTCTAGATCTATTCCCATGTTTTTTTTTTTAATGATATGAGTAGTGTGCTATTTCCTATGGATGTAGAAATTGGAACACAGTTTCATTCCAGGAATTTTCACTATAATGATCAGAAATACTATACATTGTTTATGGAAGATAAATGTTTATAGAAGATAAAGATTTGTATCTCTTCACATTTTGTTGCTTTGGTTAAAATAATGGGGCCTGAAGCAATGGCTTAGTGCCTAAATCCTTGCCTTGTGTGTGCCAGGATCTCATACAGGTGCTGGTCCATGTCCTGGCTGCTCCACTTCCCATCCAGCTCCTTGCTTGTGGCCTGGGAAAGCAGTGGAGGATGGTCCAAAGCCTTGGGGCACCTGAGAGACCTGGAAGAAGCTCCTGGCTCCTGGCTTCAGAGTAGCTCAGAGACCACTTGGAAGGTGAGCCAGTGGATAGAAGATCTTTCTCTTTCACTCTCCTTCTCTCTGCAAATCTGATATGCCTTCTGAGTAAAAACAAATAAGTAAATAATTATACAAAAGCTGAATGATGGCAATAGGGTTAGGTAAGCAGAGAGGTTCTGAATGAAACACCAAGGACCTGAGGAGTACTGTTTTAGAAAAGCAATTGAGAATTTGTGATGGAAGTGACATGACATTTTTGTTTGTTTTCGTTTCATGAGTTTTGGGTTCAGTGTAATCAACAGTATAAAAATAAAATCCTTTCCTGATTTAAAAAGGTCAGAAAATTCTACTGCTCTGCAATAAATTAAGATAGGGCATGTGTTTTTGTTAGTTGCTACAGTCAGATCCTAGATCAGAATTTATAGGTTCAATTCATGGTTTCAGTCTGCTTAGAGTATCCTGATAATGATGACCATGGAGGGCAGTGATAATGGCTCACACCCTTGGATCTGTGCCGCCCACGTGGGAGACCTGTATTTAGGTCATGAATCCTGGTTTTGGTCTAGCTCTGTTGTGGCTGGATGAGGGCATTTCAGGAGTGAGTCAGCAGATTGAAGATCTCTATTCCTGTACATCCCTGTCTTTTTCTTCATTTCTCTCTGCCTTCCAAACCAAATTAATGAAAATTGTTTAAAAATCTTAGGATAAAATATATAATTTTCACAAACATAATTAGTATCTTCCAGTGATCCAAGGAAGTAATTTTTATTCTTCTGAACAGGAATTAGCTCACCAATCTTGGTGATTGTAAGGTGTGTTACCTCACATGAAACAGTCTAGAGTTTAAAAAGCCATGATTTGCATTGTTCACAAAATTGTCGGAATGTCTAATGAACTCAGTGAGTAACTTTCGTCAGCTAGGGCAACATAACCAGCAACTTCTCTAGTGAACTCCTAACTTGGAATTCAGAACGGTGGAGCTGTTTTCATTGCTTCCCGTGTGCAAAGCAATCACAGTGGATGCTTGGAAAATATTTACATGCTCCCTCTTGTTCTTAATTTCCATAAACACTCTGAGAACATTTAAAAAACCTGTTTCTCATTCTACATATTTACTGAATATTCCTACTCTTTATAACATTATTGATGTGAAATGTGACAACTGGTAACATTCATTATAACTGCTCATTTAAGGATAACAGACGGTAGTAAGTACACAAGTCTGGGGTCTGGGCTTAGGATTTGGGGGCAGTGTAAGGTCACTTTATCCAGAAATGGGTAGAGATCTTAAACTGGACAATATTTGGAAAATGAATGGTTTAGCAGTTTCACCAGTTAATCAACAGGTGCTGAGGAACCAATGGTCTCATAAGAGGAACTCACACATGACTCATTTCCTTTTTTGAAATGTTATTATTTTATGATATAGTAACATAAGCTCTGGGATTTCCTTTCCATTCTCCTCAAGTTTCCCCACCCCGTACTGATATCCCCTATATTGTTACAATAGTGTAGACCTTCATAAACAGTCCTAAGTCCATCATTCTGCTGTTGAATTATATCAAATACTATTCAGCCATTAAAAGAATGAAGTTCTACCATTTGCAAGCACATGGTCCCAACTAGAGACCATTATACTCAGTGAAGTAGGTCAATCCCCAAAGGACAAATATCATAGGTTCTTTGTAATATAAGGCCATCTTCATGCAAAAATACCAGATCAATAGCCCTTTCAATACTGCTTTTGCTGTGTCTCATGGGTTTTAATATTCTTGTTTTTATTTTTGTTTCTTCAAAAAAGTTATTTTTCTTGTTAATTTCATCATTGACTCATAGGCCATATAGTAGCATTGCTTTCTTCAAGAAGGTTTTTCATTTTTTTTCATTGCTTCAATAACACATTGGTCATTGTGCAACATGTTATTCAACTTCATGTTGTTGTAGATTTTTTATTTTTCTTTCTGTTGTTGATATTGTTTTATGGCTTTTCATTTGAGAGGATGTTTAGCGGCTGTGTAATGATATGTGTCTCTACCTCCAAGTCAAAGATGGACTCCTGATGAGACTGTTAAATATATCTTGACAATAAGGTGCTGGACTCTGCCATTTACATATGATTTTTTCGCAAGCAGTCTTCATGAAAGGGAGAAGGAAGGTGATGTCTTTCTTCACTCACCCAACTGTCTTTCATTCTTTCAACTGTTTTTTTATGCCCCAGCTAGTACTTTTTGTCTACTTGTTATGTTGGAGGGCCCTAGGATAAATGGTTAAATTGTATCCCCATCTCCTTTTGGGGTTTTCATAACTTAAAGTAGAGAAGTTTCTCATTTTCTCATTAGCTGTAAAGGAAACATGCAGTTAGATACATACATGTGCTCCAGGCAGACATGAGTGAATGTCAGATGCGGGGACACCTCACTGGAGTTCTCAAAAGCTGGTTTCCTGTGTCACTTGGGTGGCATTTCAAGGATGTATGGAAGGCAGACCAGATTTCCCTATTTTAGAATTCCGAGGATATACCCTAATGCTTGTTCCCTCCTCATCATTTACATGGCGCAATGAAGACCAATTAATAAAACACTGAATTTGCAGCTACTTAATGTTAAAGCAGAACTAAACAAACTACATATGCAAATGGAAAATCTGGACTCCTTTTTGCAGTTCATTGCTGGGTATTTCATATTACTATTAAACAGAAGAGTCTGCATATTCAGATTTCCAAGTTAAAACTTTGTTTCTTTTCATGCATTTTGGCAGTTCTGACAATCATCTTCACTAATTTCCCACATTCTTTTGGCTTACTACTATTGAGAGTATCTAATCAGAACGTAGAATGATCTCTTGGTATGTAAAAATGAAGCATATTGATATCATTTAAAAATTACTGATCTTGGTTCTAACAAGTTTCAAATGGTTATAAAATTCTTAATGATACACTGAACCTTATATGTTCCATCAAACATTTCATTTTGGGAAAGATGAGCATCAGATGCCTTCCCCTTGCTTTCCTCAGCAAGAGACTCTACCACCAAGTTCTGTACAGCAAGATGTTTCTGTGGTTTGTAAACTGAGTCCTCATGTATTCGTTTGTGATGGGCTTGAAATGTTACATTGTTCTTTCTCTTGGTGAGTGCCTTGGCTTAATGAGGATAACATTTTTCTCTTGATAACATTTAGCCATGAGGATGTGAAGTTGCTCAACTGGGA
Organism: Ochotona princeps; assembly: GCF_030435755.1. Taxonomy (NCBI): domain Eukaryota; kingdom Metazoa; phylum Chordata; class Mammalia; order Lagomorpha; family Ochotonidae; genus Ochotona; species Ochotona princeps. Next base: position 12,399,636 of record NC_080861.1, read on the forward strand.
AAAATGATTGCAGATGTTGCAATTCTTAAGATGCTGTCAACCTTCTCTACCCTAGAGAAAAATGCTCTGCTCTGTTATTAAAGTACTTTTCACAGCAGGTAGAGCTACTGTTAGTGATTCGTAATCTTGGAGCATTCATTGGACCACATGTTACCAGTGAGGCAGGCCAAGCCTCAAGCTTGAAATCTGTTTTCAGAGCATGGACTTAGGAGAGAAGCTCCCATTATTAATCCAGCAGAGCACACAGTGGGACACCCACAAGCAATGAACTGGTGACTGCTTATTATGTATCTGATAGATAATTTAAAAACTGATGCTGTCATTCTAGTGTTGATCACTCCTTTTATAGAAGCATGGAGGAGAGGTGGTGTACTGGCAAATGTAAGCAACTAAATTGTGCTAGCCAAACGGAAAGGAAGTTGTTTCACTTGAAGTGTTAGGAATCCTGATTCCTTTGAAGTGTGATGACAGTCATGCTTTGTCAGACCTGGTAATGCCAGAAGATATTCTGAATCTTATAAAGGTTCCTAAGATTCAGAAAAAAAATGGATTTCTTTTTTACAATGTTATGCCATAACTACTGAGGAGGTTTTATTTGTGGTAACACAGGTACTTGAATATGTAAGCATAAATAGGGTCATGTTTGGGGTAAGTTTACATGCTATTTAGACAAAACAAAATCATATAAATACGTTTCATTAGTTGTCAAATGAGTAGCAGAGGGAAAAAATGCATTATAGTGGTTTCCGAGATTGGGGCCTATTTGTGGCGGGGTTGGTGCAAGCAAGTACTAATTTGGAGAGGAAGAAAAATGGTTGGATTCAACTAGGTAACTCTTATACACTGTTGCTGTGGGTTTAATACGGCACAGCTACTTACAAGCACAAGTGGCAAATTGTATTAACTCTGGGAATAATGTTCCATGTCAGCAGTAACACAGAACTTTGACACCCTGGTGGAGCAGAAGCCAAAGCTACCAGTGGTCAAGGGTCCAAAAGCCTAAATGACTTCCTTTGGGTTCCAAATAGGAGGTCATTGGTGATGTCATCTGAGATGTAATTCAAGGCTGGGGCTGAGTGACAGCCTAGCCATGGAGTGCAACAGGTGGATTGTAGAGTAACTTATCCTATTATAAACTTCATTGCTCCTTGTCTTGTTGCTCGCATTCCTTTTTTTTTAAAACAAGAGATTTAGTTTTTATTGGAAAAACAGATATACAGAGATAAGCAGAATCAGAGAGAAAGATCTTCCGTCCTCTGGTTCATTCCTCAAGTAGATCCAAAGCTAGGTTTCAGCTTTGCCCAGGTCTCCCATGCAGGTGCAAGGTCCCAAGACTTTGGGCCATCCTCTGCTTCTTTCCCAGGCCAAAGCAGGGAGCTGGATGGGAAGCGGAACAAGCAGGACAAAACCTTTTGTCCATACAGGATCCTGTTGTGTGAAAGGCCAGGATTTAGCTACTAGGCTACTGTACCGGGGCCATTGTTTACATTCTTGAAGACTCCAGTATTAATGAGTTAAAGTATTTCAAGTAACTAGTTTCTCCATAGACTGCTCTCTGTGTATCTGCCTTTCCACGCGCCAAAAAGATTCTTTAAAAAATAGCTATGAAAGACACACTTTTGGATTTAACCATTGACTTTAATTATTCACGATTGTGATTATTATTTATGTACTCATTATTAATGATACTAATATTTTTGTTAACATTTACTAGAAATAATATTTTTATTTATTTTTTTCCCCTAAGAAGACATAGCAAGCTCATCTTGTTTGCTGTGTGCATTCTTGTGCTATGAGTGCCCAGTACAGAGAGGGTCTAAGATTTGTAGAATAAACGACCACTACTCTTAGCTTGCTATTCAGTTTTACGTCATTGCTATTCTCAACCATGTGGTCAAAGCTATTTATTAACACTCACTAACCTCTAAGAGGTTTGGAATGAAAGAATCAGTAAAGAAATTAAAGACACAATTATCTCAATTGTCCTTTTAAGTACAAACCTTCTTGGTGGAAGACACTGTGACTTATCTTTGTATTCATGACACCCACGCACACATTCATTGTCCAGTAAACATTTTCTGAATTTATTCTGTAAAAATTGGAAGTAGGGATTTGTGACTTAATTACAGAATTGCAATGAGCTGAGTTCATTTCTGCTAGCTTTTCTATTTTCTGCCTGCCTTGGTTTATTTCTAGTCCCTATTGTGGGATCTGGCATGAGAATCTATCAACAGGAAAACAAGAGGGATTAACTCAATAAGAACTGAATTATTGTTCCCAGCAGGACAGCCATATCCCTTTCTAATCCCCACTCAGCCTCCACAACTACATCAAATTGGAGAAGTAAATCCCGTTGTGCTGCGGCTTCCTCACCTGTCCTGAATTTGTTTACGACAGAGAAAATGAGCATGAAAGATGTAGTGGAACAGAGAAATAATTCACCTAAGGAACATGGGTGATCCAAGAAATGAAATTTGAAAGGGAGACTGGCTTTGAATGGGAGTGATTTTGCCGGAGTGGACTTGAGCATCATGTGGGGCTTTGGCCATTTGAAACACCAGCTATGTTAGATACTCACCTTCCTTTGAAAGTCTGCTTTTCATATACTGTGCAGGGGGAGGAGGGCAGGAAGGGAGAACTCTGACACTGAAGGGATTTGACTGCTTCTTTTAGTCTCTAGGTGTATTGCTCTGACTGTACCTTCAATTAATAGGACCAGTCCAATGCTCTACTGCTGGGAGACCACCCAAGAAAGAATCAATTATGTCCACCAGAGTAGGAAGCAGTAAAAAAAGAAAGCTTCTAGATTTCCTGTTTGGTATTTCTGTTTAGTTCATGCGGTTCCAGAAATGTACTGAACCTTAAGCTCAAGGTTAGTATTAGAGTATTTGTGCCTGTGAAATGTAATCAAATGAGGGGTGGATGTTTAGCCTAGGGGTAAAGATGCTGTTAAGACACTCATGTCTCATGTAATGAATTATAAACCTCAGTGATAAATGACTTTGCATTTAGTATGCCTACAGACGGGATTTATTTCTATTTATTTGAAAGGCACAGTGGCAGTAACAGGAGGGAGACAGAAAGAGATCTTCCACCTGTTGTTCCAAATGGTTATATTCTCCAAATGGCTGGAAGAGCCAGGACTGTGTAAGGTTGAAACCAGGAGACAGGAATTCCATCCAAGTTTCCCACATGGACGTGAAATGCCCAAACACTTGAGCTGTCTTCTGTTGCTTTCCCTGGCACTTTAGCATGGAGTTGGATCAGAAGCAGAGCAGCTGGGAATTGCTAGGACTGGTGCGTTGATGTGAGATGCCAGTATTGCAAGGTCAAATTAACCCACTGTGCCACAATGCTGGACCTAGGTCATGAAACCTTATTGATCCAGATAAGTAGTCACTGGCTTCAGTGTGCTTCAGAATTTGAGTTGTTAAGTCCATTCTTTAGATGTGATTTGAGGATTACCAAGCATAAAAACAGGGCTGAAACAACAGTAGGACATCAGGCCTCTTGAAAAGTATCTTTCCCTAATGTTTCCTAGACAGCTTTTGCTGCATAGAACACCATGATCACAGCAGCTTACACCAGCAAGCATCTGTCCTCATGAGTTTTGGGTGGTTTGCACTGTGTTTATATGTGTAGATCTCCCTTCAGCTGCCATCTGGGTAGAGCTAAGGTTTGCCCCTCCACTGGATCCCCAGTTAAAAGAAACTGCTTTCTCTTGCTCATTAGGAAATGTAAGAGGACAGACTCTGCCGCCAGACACTTCTCAGACACCTGTTCAGATCATAGCTGCAATTTTTCCATTTTCTAAGGCAACTGATATGGTCAAGTCCAGGATTAAGTAGCGAAGTGCATGCTACACACTGTGAGATTACTCCCAAGATGTGTCTATATTATTCTGTTCCAGGAAAATGAAAAATCCAGATCCTTAATTCTATTGAGTACATAATCATATCCTATTGAGTTCTTGGAGCTAACCCTGTGTAACTCATTAACATAAAAGCAAGCAGTTCTAAACCAAGGATTGACTCTAATTCTTCATTTTGCAAGTGGGGAAACCGTGTTGAGAGAGACTAGTGATTTTGGCTAGCATACGTGGCTGTAGACAAGCTTAGAATTGAATTGCTTATAGTCCAGCACAATACAATAAGTCTATATTAAAAACATTCCCATGACACCTGAATTAAGCAGCAATATTACAAATCTGATTTTGAACATCCTGAACTACTTTATTTCCTGATGGGTTTAGAAATGTATTTAACACTGACAGGAACGTTTCTTTGGCATGATGCAGGAAATCAGAAATTCTTCCTCTTCTGTGTGGTATTTCCTGGCAGGATGACATTGTGTATAGTATTTACTTCTTATATTTATCAAATAGGATAATAAGGCCAACCTCAGAGGGTTATTATGTGAATAAAGGCCAACCTCAGAGGGTTATTATGTGAATAAAATATGAGATATTCAATGGTTTTAATTCTTCTTCATTGGTTTGTCACTAACCTAGCACTTTTGTTTTCTAGTCTCCCTTTGGGAAACGGGTATGCTGTGTTTCAGGGTTATATGTTATGTACTGAAATCATAAATAAAATAGAGAGTCAGCCATTGCTCCACGTAGTGAAGGACAAAAAGGTCAATGTTTTCTCTCTGTCTTTGAGACTGTCTCTAATATGGAATTTCCCCAGACAAAGAGCAAACTTGACTGCTTTGTAGTCAAATTCCATATACACTATGTGTTTGGTAATCACTTATAATAGACAGCAAAATTCATTAGCCTTAAATAATTGATCATACAGGAGAGTTTTTAAAGGCCATTTGGTCAGCAGGGTGCCTATTTGACATGTGGCTGCGGTGCCTTGTCCAATTCTGTCTTGGTGGTCAGATGACATCATCAGAAACTCTGTGACATGTTTGTCTTATTGGAATGTTTTATCACCTTGCACCACTCTTTCATCTTCAAACTAGTGCTTGTCCTGCCGTGAAAATGTAGCTATCTGTTCATTACCTTGTCAAAATGTCTGTAAACATGAAATGGCTTTTGGAAGCCGGTGTCACATTTTGAAGCAAAAAATTATGTTTAAAACAATATCCCCATAACTTTTTTGGTATCGTAATTTTGATAAATGTAATCATGTTCATAGAATATGTTACACTAAGTAAGTACAGTGACATTAATTATCTGGTGATTGGAATATTTTGTGAAAATTACTTTGGTGTCTGAAATAGAAGTCATGATGAATATTTCCATAAATAACTTTTCTCAAAATGCAAATACATGTCTCAATATTTTGAAAACAATCGTGCATCCTGGCTATTTGAATTTAACTTTTTACGTAGAGTATGAGCATGGTTTAAGTCTTTTTACAACTGAATGCCCAATTGACATAAAATTGTTTAATTACTTGTGATTTTTCTTATACTAAAATTCTTGATTTAACTAAAAAAATAACAACTGGTATGCAGTTGTATGAAGATCCTAGCTTTATTTTCTTTTTTTTTTTCCTAGCTTTATTTTCCTTCTTTAAGATTATGTTGGCTTTTTGTTATTTGTACTCCCATGTGTAAGCTTAGAATTAGCTTTCGACATACTACCAAATGCAAAACCAAAAAATGAAACCCTTATTGATATTGGACTTCATGTAAGTCTATAAATAAATCTGCAGTATTTGGTGTCTTTAAAATACTGATCTTTCAATCTATGTACAAAGTGTATTTATTCATTTATTTGTGATTTGTAATTTTTTTAAAAAAATTGTGTTTATTTTTATTGGAAAGGCAGATTTACAGAGAGGAAAGACAGAGAACGATCTTCTGTCTGCTGGTTCACTCCCCAAGTAGCCACAACAGCCAAAGCTGAGATGATCCAAAGCCAGGAAAAAGGAGTTGCTTCTAGAAGTCTCCCAGAGGGGTGCCTGGTTCGAAGGCTTTGGGCTGTCTTCTGCTACTTCCCCAGACCACGTGCAGCAGCTGGGAAACAGACCTGCACCCATACACCCATATGGAATCCTGGCTCATGCAAGGCGAGCATTTAGCCACCAGGCTATCACATAGGGCTCAAATATCAGGTTGTTTTGTTTGTTTGTTTGTTTGTTTGCTGTTGCTGTCTTAAATCACAGGGGTTGATCTCTTGTCATTTCTCTCTCTTTTTTGGATACAGTGAGTATCTGCTAACAACATATTATTGTAGATTTTGATTACCTAACAAAATTATCTGTTCCCTCTTGACCTCATAAAAACAAGTTCACTTCTTATAGAATGCCAGACTGGCAGTAATTTTCCATTAACCTTTTAAATAAATCATGCCATTGTCTTTTAATTTCCTTCATTCCTGTTGAGAAATCAGGTATTGTTACCGTTCCAATGAAACTTTGAATATGCATTAGGAAATTATTTTTATTTGATTTTGTTAGTCTTACTGCCAATCTTACTGTGTTATTAGGCATAATCTTCTTTTCTTATGCTTGACATTTTAAGTAGTTTTCTAATTTGTAGCATGATGTTTTTCATTAGTTCTAGAAGATATCTGTACTTGTCTTCACAACGTGTTTTACTGTTCCATTATCTTTCTCTACAGATCTCCTATTACAATGATTTTTTTATCCATGACAGAAAACACAGGGCATGGTGGTCCGGTAGGATTATAACAGACTGGAAATTGTCCTATTGCCTAATAACATGTCATAGGGCAATGCATTGTTCACATATTTAGGTTCATGTTTGTGAAAACAAACCTGCTGCAGTTCATTCATGGAGAGATACAGGATCTGGTATCATGTTGTAGTGGGTTAAGTTTCCACTTACTATGTGTATTCTAACTGCTCCACTTCCTATCCAGCCTCCTGCTAATGCACACAAGAAAGAAGTAGAAGGTGGTACAAGTTCTTGGTCTCCTGCCACGCGCAAGGGAGATCCACAAGAAGCTCCTGGCTCCCAGCTTGGGCCTGGTGCAGTCTTGGCCATGGATGCTATGTGGAATGTGAACGAGCAGGTTGAAGATCCATCTCTGGCTCTCTCTCTCTCTTTGCCTATAATTCTTCTGTAAATACATAAATCCATCTTTTAGAAAGTACAGTATGTACAATTACACACAATACAGATTATTGATAACAACACATGTACTTACTACACTACAGTTTTCTATTATTATTTTAGAACATACTCTTACTTACAAAAGTTACTGAGAAACAATATGTCTTGTGTGTGTATGTATGTCAGATAACTTGCTTATTGTATCCCTGAATCCATCAAATGGTTATATCGAGTGATTGGCCAATATGATCTAGATTGATGTAAGTATATTTCACAAAAATTCTATGGGTAATGCAAACACAAAATTTTGGAACAAATTTGTGGAGTTTGTACACACACATTTCCAAAGACATTTTGATGACCGTTCATATATGCTGGCTCTTAGCAGTTATGAGGTAGCTCCTACGGTTTAGGGCTTCTTGACAATCATTGTTAGTCTCCATAGCTCAGTCTGTGTAAACAGTTACCCGGCACTTGAGGGAGGAAAGCATCTCATAGCAAAGTGACTTGTTTTTGGATTTTTTTCCTTCCCTTTGTAGTCGTGATCTCTCTAGTTCTGATTGACTCACCATCTCTCTGAATGCCAAAATGTATATTTTTCCCTGATTTTGAATTTTATTGAGTGTTCGCTTTGGCAACACCTATGCTGAAACTGACATTTGCCAAAGTTTTCTTTTGGCTGTCATGGATAGTATTGGACTATGGCAAGGTGTTACACCACAACCAGAAGCAAAAGTCTCATGTTTCTTTGAGCTCAAAAATGCAATTCAATTTTTCATTTATTGGAGAATGAATTTCTATTATTAAATTAATATGAATTCAAAAGATTTCTCTATCTGCCTTGATATCTCTGGTTGTATACTATTACACCATTCCCTTAGAAACTTGACAGGAACAGCAACAATCCTCTTCTTTGAACTTAGCTCTACTTTGATATTTCTTGCATGAAAGGAGGTAGAACTATAAGGAAACCAACAGGTAAAGCACAGTCAAATAATCTTTATTGTTGCTTTTATTTCTACCCAAGACATGGAATTTTTCAAAAGAAAATAGGGGATAAGGGACATAGAAAAAGCCAAGTGATAACTTCTACAATGAAATTCACTGGCTTTTCTGGCCTCTAAGATGTCAGAAACAACAGTTGATACACATTTATTACTCCTTTCCCCAAAGTTAAAAAAAAAAAACTACATATGCTATTCTCTTGGCATTCTGTGTAGCTTTAAGAAATTATTTCTTATTGTTTTCTACAGTTAAGTTTTGTAGGTATATAGGGATTCATCTCTCCAAAGGTAAAAAACCTAGTAACGTATTTTAGAGGCATATTCAAATATTTCATTGGGAATCTTACTGATGTTCAGAAGTAACTATGCACACTGTATAGTACCTTACCTTCTTGGTGTGTTAGGCTTATTGTAGGATTATGTATATTAATGTGTGTACACATATATATGTTTGTGTATATATATTTTTGTACTTTGTGTATTGATAATCATATCAGATAGAACATTTCATATTTGTCATTTTGAGACTGGATTTCTTCACTAAGCGTAATGATTTCCACCTGGGTTCATTTTGTTGCAAACAGCAAGATTTCATTCCTCTTCACAGCTGAATAGTATTCCATCAAGTAGATTCACCACAGTTACTTTATCCATTTCTCTGTTGATGGCTATCTGGGTGGATTCCATGTCTTTGTTGTTACGAATTGTGCTGGCACAATATAGGGTTGCAGATTTTTCTCTTGAATGCAGGTTTCATTTCCTTTGGGTATATTCTCAGGAGTGGTATACCTGGGTCATGTTTCCACGTGGGAGCACTTTCTACATTGGCTTTCCAAGTGACTGTACTAGTTAACATCCCCTCCCCCGCCCGTGATCAGAGCACCTTTCCCTCACATCCTCCCTGACAGTTGTTGCTTGCAGATTTCTGTATGTGAGCTATTCCCACTGGCGTTAGGTGGAACCTCGTTGTAGTTTTGGTTTACACTTCCTTAGTAATTATGGGACCTGAGAATTTTTCACGTGGCTCTTGGCCTTTTGAATTTTATCTTTTGGGAGATACCTGTTATGTACTTTGTCCATTTCTTATTAGGGTTTTGTTTTGTTTTGTTTTGTTTCTGTTGGATTTCTGGAGCTTCTTATAGATCTTGGATATTAGTCTCTTATCTGTTGCATAAAGTGTAAAGATTTTGTTTTTCAAAAAGATTTAATTTTTACTTTTTTTAGTTAGAAAGGCAGATATACAGAAGGAAGAAATACAGAGAGGAAGAGCTTCCATCTGCTGGTTCTCTCCCCAAGTGTCCATAACAGCTGTAGCTGAACCAATCTGGAATGAGGAGCCAGGAACTTCTTCCGAGTCACCCACATTAATGCAGTGTCCCAAGACTTTGGGTTATCCTGTACTAGAGGTTGCCTCCTTACTTTTTATTGACTGTTTCGCTAGCTGTACAGAAGCTTCTTAGCTGGATGTAGTCCCATTTGCTTATTTTGGCTTTGACTGCCTATGCTTTTGGTGTTTTTCTAAGTGTTTGGCAATCCTTCTTTCTTGTAAAGTGTTCCATATGTTTTCCTCTATTAGTTTGATGGTATAAGTTTGGAGCCTTGATATATTTGGAGCTGACTTTTTGTATTTTGTAAAAAATAGGGGTCTTGATTCTTACTTGTGCAAGTGAGTAGCCAATTTTACAGGCAGAAATTTTTTTAGAAAGACTATCCTTTCTCTCTGGATTTTAAAAATTCATTCATGAGGTTTATATTCTGTTTCATTGATCATGTTCCTTATTTTTGTACCAGTGGCAGACTGTTTTGATTATCAATTCCCTTTGGTATGTCTTGAAATCTGTTATTGTGATTCCTCCAGTTATGCTTTTATTGTTTCCTCAGCTTTGGCTATTTGAGTTCTCTTGTGTTTCCAAATGAATTATATTATCTCTTCCAGCTCTGGGAAGAATGTCATGGGAATTTTGAATGGGACCATGTTGAACCTATTGATTGCTTTTGGTAACATGGCTGTTTTGATAATGTTGATTCTATTGATTCAAGAGATGCTGAATTTCCTCAGCTATTCTATTCTCCATTTTATTCTGTTTCTTTCTTTAGTGTTTCATAGTCTTCATCACTGAAATGCTTCACATCTTTGGTCAGGTTTATTGGAAGTATTTAAAGTTCTTTTCCACTATTTGGATGACATACTTTGTAGTTGATTTCTGGTATGTGACACACAAACTCTAGTTTAACTGAATTAGTAGAATTCACTAATTCCATCTTTTTCCGTAAGGAAAGAAGACATAGTGATAACCGATCAACACTGAAGATTCTTATGTCTCATTAAGCAGTTTTTAGTGGTCACTCACAATAAAGAACCCATTTCTAAGTCTGTTGCAATTTGCCAGAGAGGGTCTTGACAATTCGTTCTTCATTTCAACACACATTTTTAACATTTTCACTTTCTAACTCGAAGTTTCAGTCTGGAAATATATTCTCTTACCTTCAAAGGAAGCTGTTATACTTGTCTGGCCAGAATGAATAAAGCAGTTTTTTTTCCCAGCAGTTTTGATATTTTTCAAGTGTTGTACATATGACTTATGTGAATTGAATGCTCAGTGGATATTTCTAGGGAAGCCAGTGATCTTAATGAAAGTGGAGCATATCTTAGGCCTCTGGTGTGTTGTAACGGCTCCAGCCACATGATGTGGAACAAGGAAGCTTCTGATTCACAAAGAGAGAATTTGATGAGATGCTTTTATTAGCAGGATAGTACATTGCTTTTCAAATGCATGTATGTCTATTTTTAAACAAATACCAGAGATTTAACTTACATTTTATGGGAAATATTTGAAATGCTATTTTTGTGCATCTGCTTAACTTTTAATGTATTTTTAATCCAGCAGTATTTCCAGTATCGTAAGAAATATGGAATTTAATATAACCTAACCTTGATCCAAAAATATTAACATTTTTCTGTTTTTAAGCACATATCAAAGAATATATTACATGATAAAAGGGAAGAACATAGTGTGTATATTATTATATTATTAATAGTAATGAGAAATGGAAGAAGTGGAGGAGCAGATAAACTCTCCTAAAAGTGGAAAAGAACAAAAAGTGGAATAGAACTTCTGTAAAATATATCACTTGTAGTGACTGGAGTCTTCAAAAGACTGATTAAAAATGTTTATTATGGGCCCAGCGCAATAGCATAGTGGTTACAGTCCTAGCCTTGCATGCGCCAAGATTCCACATGGGAGCCGGTTCTAATCCCGGCAGCCCCGCTTCCCATCCAGCTCCCTGCTTGTGGCCTGGGAAAACAGTCGAGGACGGCCCAAAGCCTTGGGACCCTGCACCCATGTGGGAGACCTGGAAAGAAGCTCCTGGCTCCTGGCTTAGGATTGGCTCAGCTCCAGCCATTGTGGCTGCTTGGGGAGTGAACCATCAGACGGAAGATCTTCCTCTCTGTCTCTCCTCCTCTCTATATTTCTGCCTTTCCAATAAAAATAAATAAAATCTTAAAAAAAAAAGGCATATCATGAACAAACTATTCATTGATTTCAAAAAAATTTGCATTGATGTACATTTCTCCTTTCATGCCTTTTTTTCACAAGTTTTCTGAAGTATTTTTGTATAATTTGTAATATTATTTTGACCTACTTTATTTGAAATAACCCAAGAAGATATAAAACAAACATGTTATTACCTATTTTCTATGACAAATTTATGAAGGAAAATGGGATATGAAAAGAGAAAGGAGATAAAATATTCCTGGGTTTCTGTTAAAGTCATTAAATCATTACCGCCACATTACTTAGGTTTTAGAGGTAATTTTTTATAATAGATTATTTTAAAGAAAAACTTAATATTTTATAGAATAATTTTTTTAATGAACTCCCAAATTCTTCAAGTTATTAGTTGGTGAGAAAATTAAAAAAAAAATCCCCCCCATCAAAATAGGATAAGCATTTGAATTCTTGACCCAATTTTTAAATATTTATTATAACTCAAAGGGTTTTGGAGTAATTGTTTAGTCTTTGTACAGAAAGTTGGAAAATGGAAAGGAATTATGGGTTCCTTTAATGATACGTAACCCAATAAACTACTGATAAATACAAAGGGGCATCTGGGTGAAAGTATAAACTGTAAAACACCCCTGAAAATTGAAGATTACAGTTTTCAGCTCTCAGAAAATGTTTTAGCACCAACATAGCACAGCATTGTGAAATAATAATAACCAGGATTATCTCTACTTTGCAAGCCTATTTCACTCAGTTTGAAAAACACAAGGTAAAATTTCTTCTTTTTTTTTCTAATAAAGTAGCTTTGGAGGTATATTAGTTCACTTGTGCAAAACTTTTTCTTCAACTGTTTGCATTTGAAAAGTCAAAGCGTTTACGACCTGATTTCATGTATTTTGCATAAGGAGAGGAAGACGTGTGGCTGCCTCTTGGAATCACCCCATATCTTCAGACTAATTTTTTTAAACATATTTTTATTGCATTTGCTTTTTTAAAAAATTAATTACATTGCATTATGTGATACATTTTTTTATGCACTGGGATTACCCCCCCTCCCCAAACCCTCCCCCCACAGTGGATTGCTCCACCTTGTTGCATTTCCATAGTTCAAATTCAGTTGAGATTCTTTCATTGGAGATATTTACCAAGCATAAAGTCCAGCATGTTATTGTCCTGGTAAGTTCAATGGTTTCTTGGTGAGACCATCTCTGCTCTGAAGGCAGAGCCAGCAGAGTGTCATCCCAATTAATTAAGAGCCCCAACATAATATTTCCAACCATTTATAACATTATGGCATTAATTGACATGGTATTGATTAACCAATATGTTAATAGGAAAATGCAGGTTTTCTACCACAACCTGTGACTTCTTCATAGACATTTCAATTTTGGTTTACATTTAACCATGTTCTATACACCTTAAAATGACTTAGATTGCTATTCAATAGCTGTCTCATGCCTATTTTAATTTTAGTCTTTAGCAGTTTATAGCATTGAAGCATGATTTCGCTGAACCTGGCTGTTTTTCAGGTGGTCTAACTCTATAATTCTAACAGGATATATGTCAACAGTTTAGGTGAGCATGTTTAGGAGGGGTGTGCAGAGAAATTTTCCATACCCCATCGAGTAATAACCATCAGGAGTGCTCCAGAAACCCCTCAAAACAAACAAACAAACAAACAAACAAACAAACCAAACTAGAATAGATAGACAGAGAACAACAAGGAAAGCTTAGAAACAGACAGGAAACGGTCAGCGTGGATGCACTTATAACTCACTGGGTGGGACACAAAGATTAGTTACTTCAGATTAATTTAAGGCAGACCTTGTTTGCTCACTCTTTCACTTACTCATGGGGTAAGGCACACTATTCTGTTACTTATTACTCACCTCCTCTGTTTAGCCTCTAGAACTGGGGACCTAACATGCAGAAGCACTTAAGCCAGACTGGAATGCCATGTATAGAACCTACGGCCAACTGGCTTGCTACTTCATGTAACACATAGACATCTAAGTACATGAGGTGTCCAATGATTTGATTGGACACCTCATGATGGAAAGAACATTGTTGTCCTGTATCCCCAAACCTATCCTAGCACAGTGAATATTGAATACATGTTGAGTAGCAATACATATCTTAACAATTTGGTGAATGTTCGATGTTAAAGAAACTAATGGAAGTAGAGCAGAGGAACATCTAGAGTTGCCCGCGAGTATTGCTGGAAGTTCCAAGGGAGTTGTGGACTAGGAGTTATAGAAACCATGATGCATATGGGCAGTGAATCAGACACGAAAAATATCAGAAGCAAAAGAATTGACAAGTAGAGAAGCACAACCATCTTAGAAATGGAGACTTCTTAAAGGTGAAGCAGGGGGTTAAGAGAGGGATCAGAGTATAGAAGGGCTGGAGGGGTTGTTCTGTATTAAATGTAAGGGGAGGAAAGTCACCAGAGGGTATATGAATCTGCTGCTGCTGTGTGATTCATTAACGGTTCTTAAACTCTCAATGAGTTAGAACAATGCATCGTTTTTCTTCTCCTCCCTTGGCATGTTGGTGACCGAGTTTTCTGCTGTGGCATTCCTGCTGGCTTTGGGATGAGATGTGCACCCCATTGTAGGCCCTGGTCTCCAGGGCCCCTCTACCCATTTTCCTGTCAGGACACAGGGCAGAGAAGCATAAACACACAATGAAATGTAAAGCTTCTTCTCAGCAGATGTGTAACCTGTGTCAAAACAAGCCGTACGGTCAGGTCCAACAGCTCCGGAGCAGACAGGGCACTCTTCCCACAGGGAATGACAGCGGCCTGCTGTGTAATCCTCTTGCAGGGAGAGACAAAAGAGTGTAAGAGGTGACACAAATTATTGCAGGGGATTTTCTGGAAGCATAAAAATAAATTTACAGCAAATACATGGGTAGTGATGAGAGATTTTTGGATTCAATCTCACTATATACATTCCATATAGCATCTGAAATATGCAATATTTAAATAATATTAGCAAAAATGAGACATTCAAAAGTAATGCAAAAAGTTTGGAAACAATGATTACACCCACTTCTTTTCTCACCCTGATCAGTTATGTAAACATCATCTAAAATAATAATAAAATAGGTGTTAACACTAAAAACAGAAACAAAAGTAATGCAAATAGGTAGGTGATACAATGTCGTAGGGAAGGGACTTGGTCCATTTTTTGTCTAAGACCTCAATCTGTAAGAAATGACTTGTGCCAGAGGAAATTCATCTTTTCCTTTCTACTCCAGCAAAACATTCTTAGGGGACAGAATCTGCAGCACGAAGGCTTTTCTGTACACTCAGCTTAGAGAGATGACGTATGTTCAGACATGATCCATCCCTATGGGTTATTTAGGTGAGGGGAGCAGGGAAGGTTGCACGTAGTTTTTCAGAACGTGTTGGAAAAAAAAATCTCTTCTACAGGGAAACTGCCTGTAGTCTGTAGCTTGCTTTCACCAGCTCTCATTACGTGCCCTACATGCCACAGGACATGTCTTCAGTTTTATCATGCAGCTCATGAAAAGCCATTGAATAAATACAAATAAGAAAAAGATGGATGAACTCATGTAAGAAAGATGTACACATATGTATTTACAGCCTAATAAATATATATATTTATTAAAACGTAGACATTGGAGTCAAAGACTTGGTTCTATTCTTTACTAGCTGTGCACTTCTTCAAAAACTCCTGGAGCAACTCTAATTGATAGGTTCCTAATTAATATGAGTAATAATAGTATGTATATTGATATGGTCATTGAGGGATCAAATACAAAGGTGTAAAAGTCAAAGTGGTGGCATATCAGTGTGCCTGGAGTTAAATCCCACTTCTGTCATTTACCATATACCCAGCTCGTAGTTGTTGAGGATATTTGGGAAATGAACTGACTGGCTGATGGCAAGATATCTCTCTCTTTCTCTCACCCTGCCTCCTACCCTGCTCTCTCTGCCTTTCAGGTAAATAAATACACATTTTGTAAAAAGAGCAATTTACAGCTGACATGACAATTTGACAGTCACATATTGAGAATCGCTGAGTCAGTGTTGACTCTTGACACCCCTGAAGGAAGCCTAATGGTCTGAAGTAATGGACCTCTGCAGCAGCCAGTGTCCATGGTCCTCATCCTCAAAGCACCTTTGAGAGCAACACGTTACATTTCTTTGAATTTTGTATTTTGTAAGCTACTTAACTGCCATTATGCCATTACACCTTCAGTAACCCCTAGAAAAGCACAAAGCTCACAAAGAGATAATTTTTCATGAACACTTCTCAACCATAGGCATTCTTCTGGCCACTGAGTGAATTTGTAGATCCCAAGTTGAGATTCCAGGTGGAAAAGAAAACCACAAGGAATAGTACTGTGTCTGTGCTCAGTAGGATGTGCAACGTGGCTTGGCTTTGGGAAAATGTTGTGAGGCATGACATTGGAATCAGCATTGTCTTCCTAAATGTTTTTGAAAAGCATGCTTATTTGTGCCTCCTTTCCATTTTACATCATTTTATTCATCCCAATTACCTAATAACCTAACAGTGTTCACTTTTAAAGGCTGTTTGTTTAATGTCTGTAAAACAGCAGTATAGAAAGTCCAGAAATAAATGATCGTAGAAGTTCATGGGATTTCAAGTGTGATGTCCCCAATGTTTGTTCTGGTTCTGCCTTTTACTAGTTCTCAAGAAATTGTTTCTTAAGCTCCAAATTCACCATCTGGAAACTAGGATTTTATTTGTGAAAACTCAAATAAACTAGGAGGCGTATTTCCCAATAGTAGGCACTACCCAGAGGTGTTAACAACACAGGTTAGGAAACCAGAGTGAGTTGAATCTTTCTCCTGTAATTTACTGCATGTCTTAAGAAAATCCCCTCCATGAATGTCTCAGTGTTTTCATCTACAAAGTGAATATTTAATGAGCCAATATTTGTAAAGCGCTGTGAAATGTGTCTGGAATAAATCAAGTGGTCAGTATATCCTAGAAAGAGGTATAGGCAGATAAGCATCTTGACTGCCTAATCTTGTGCTTAAATGTGCTGATCTGAACTCATAGAAATATTTTAGGTTTAAGGCCCGAAATTATAGAATATTTGTTTACTATCACCTGAAACTGCCGTATCAGTCAATGGTTGAATTAACTTTACATATAAGCCTTGCAGATAATGTCCATGTGTCTAAAACATTATATAACTTGTTGTGCGTCTTGTATAAGTGTCTGTTTGTGTGGTCCTATAAGTTACTGTGAGAGTCTTAAGTAACCAAAGTAGTATGGATTTAAGATCTGTGCTTGTCAGTAGGACTTCTGCAGTTGAAAGTTTACTTATATTGAAGAGATGTTTTGTTTTCAGGTCCTTTTGAGAGGAAAGATTCTCTCTCTCTCTCTCTCTCTCCCCCCCCACAATCCCCTCACCTTCCCTTTCTTTTTTTTCTTATTTTCTTATTTTTAAGCTTTATCTATTTTTATTTGAAAATCAGATTTTATAGAGAAGGGGAGACAGAGAGAGAAGGTCTTTCTTCCTCTGGTTCACTTCCCAAATGGTCCCAACAGCCAGAGCAGAAGTGATTCAAAGGCAGAGCTAGGAGCAAGGAGCTAGAACTTTCTTCTGGATCTTTCATGTGGTTGCAGAGTTCCAAAGATTTGAACCATCCTCTACTGCTTCCCAGACCATAAGGAGGGAGCTGGATCAGAAGTGGAGCAGCTATGGCATGAACCAGCATCCAACTGGAATGCTGACATGGCAGGCAGAGAATAAACTTGCTAGACTACCCTAGTATCTCTGTTGCCCTTTCTTTCTTTCTTGCCTTCCTTACTGCCTGTCTGCCTCCGTGCTTCTCTCTCTCCCCTCTTCCTTTCTCTCCCTCTGTCTTCCTCCCTCCCTCTCTTTTTTTATCCTGTTTTTTTTTTTTTTTTTTTTTTTTTTTTTGTATTTCCACCCAGAACTATCTCCCTGGCAAATGACTGGATAGCCAATATGAGAGGAATGTATGTACACTTCTATCTGAAGACTTGAGAAATGAGAAAATAAATTAAATGCAAATTCTGCCCTCTAGTTCCTTTTAACATTTTGTATAGAATCTGCCACATAGTGAGAGTTTATTAAATGTGTTAAAAGGCCACCAGCTCTTTCGTGTAGAACATTTTTATAACCAGGGCTCGTGTTACCATCTGGCTGCTCTGCATGGCACAAACAAGCCTCTTGAACTCTTCTTCATCAAGCTATTTGCAACTACATTACAGAGATATAGTTGCCCATATGATATCATCATTTAAGAAAAACCCTCTCTCCTCCCTTTTATATATATATTTATACATATAAATATATATATCTGTCATTTGTAGAAATATTAAAGAGGTAGCAATGTAAAGAGAACTAGATTCAAGACATGGTGTGAAGTTGTATTGGGTGGGACATGAGGATGGCTTGACTAAAAATGACTATCAGTTATGTGACTTGAATTACTGGGTATCACAGAATAATTGATAGATTGACTAGTAGAGGCAGAGTACAAAAGCAAAGGAAACGGAATCAGCAATGGAACTAATGATTTAGAAACCTTTTTTTTTTCTAAATAGAAAAAATAAAAGTAAAAAAAATCTAAATAGATTCAAAGAATAAGGGACAGCCAAATATCCCAGGTAAGGCAGAGGAGGTAATAGATTCTTTGCAAGGCTAGTTGTGAATAATTGAGATAGAATACAGAATTGTAAATGAATGGAATACAAACATGGGATGTATCAATGACATCAAACCAAAATAAATCTCCCATGTTGATTATTTTTCTTACTCAACATTGTTATTTCCCAAGTTCAATCATGACCAAAAAAAAAAAAAATTGTTGTTGTGTTGCCCCAGAAACCACATAGTGTCATGTGGTTCCTAATGTATTTATGTCAACGTAGAACACCAATAGGCTGTGTGGGTATTTGGTAAGGATGAAGTTGAAGTTGACTTAAAGGAGTCAACAACACAAAATTCGCTTTTGTATTTAAAGCAAGATTATTTAGAGATTTTAAAATATGTAGAGATACTTTGAGCTATCTTACTATGCTTCAGGGAATTATGCTTTTTCTTCTCCCTGACTTCCAGCATGTCTAGTGATAGGAAAGCATGATTATTCACATTCATCTAGCGCAGGAAGTAGAAGCAACCCTTACAGAGCATGCCAAAAGTCACCTGTGAGCATCAGTGATATAAATGGACAGCTTAATGAAGTGCTGACTTTGAAAGGTCCAGGAATCCTCTGGAAATGTGAATGTCGGGAAGTCTGTGGAAGGGTTTAGGTCATTTCTGCTCATACCGATTAGATACAACTAAAAGTCCTGATAATAGTGTGATTATTCAACAACCATGGCTTATTTCTACTGATAAGCTGATGATGCAGTATATATATACATATATATGCTATTTTAAATTTTAAATGTTAATGTACCATATATATGGTATGTATATATATACATATATCTATGTATGGTACATATATATACATGTATATATATATGGTACATATATATACACACATATATGTATGTATATATACATATATATGGTACATTAGCATTTAAAATTTTTGTTTTATTTCCAGTTTTTAAATGTCATTTAGAAAATAGAGAGAAGAGGAAGAGGGGCAAGAGACAGACAGAGAGAGAAACACACACACAGAGAAACAAAGAGATAGATTTTTACATCCACTGATTCCTGCAATATCCAGGGCTCATGCTGAGCCTCCAACATGGATAAGAGTGGCCTAGATATTGAGTCACCTGCCATCTGCCATGGTGCACCATTAACAGGAAGGAGGGGGCCTGGCGGCGTGGCCTAGCGGCTAAAGTCCTCGCCTTGAACGCCCCGGGATCCCATATGGGCACCGGTTCTAATCCTGGCAGCTCCACTTCCCATCCAGCTCCCTGCTTGTGGCCTGGGAAAGCAGTTGAGGATGGCCCAATGCATTGGGACCCTGCACCCGCGTGGGAGACCCGGAAGAGGTTCCAGGTTCCCGGCTTCGGATCGGCGTGCACCAGCCCGTTGCGGCTCACTCAGGGAGTGAATCATGGGATGGAAGATCTTCCTCTCTGTCTCTCCTCCTCTGTGTATATCTGGCTGTAATAAAATGAATAAATCTTTAAAAAAACAAACAAACAGGAAGGAGGATTGGAAGTGGAGGAACCAGAATTCAGACCTTTCATTCAGGAATCTTTCATGTAGTATTGAGTTATTATTTACACATTATATGTGACTGTTCATAACTCTCACAGAAAGTGTTATATATATATATATATATATATATATATATATATATATATATATAATCGCTATTATTGTTTGCTTTGCCTCTGATCTGAATCTTGAGGGGGAACTCTTCAGAACAGCTTTAGAGAGAAAACGTGCTGTTTTTGTGAGTACAGTTAATTAGAATAACATTTGCTTTTATGTGTTCAATATTTAGCATGGTTATCAGATGTAAAGGTTATGTTGTTCTATCAGATAAGTTGGACTCCATAGGATGCCTGTTGTCTCCTCAGACTAAATACAGGAATCCAAGATGGGCAAGAATAATTGCCTTTGCTCTGAAATCTGCACATTATACTCATGAGGCTTGTTGAGTTTATTGAAGTATTTCATGGGATTATCCACAAATGGATTTTTTTTCCCTGTGGAAAAATGAGGCAATGTTTGATTTTTTGGAACACCCTGAGGGCTTTCGTATGTCAAGGTAGCAACTTCCGGGGAAAGCAGCCCAACTGGTCTAAGTGGAGGATATTTGATTTCTGTCCAAGGCTGGATGACAGCTTGAACTGTTCAATAGAAGAAACATTCTCCACGGAGTGTGTAAACCCCCTCCAGATAAACAATCCACTGAATCTAACTGAAGTGATCAAAGAATACATGTTTATCAGTGCTATAAAGTAATTTTTCTTCTCATTAGGAGGACTCGCTGATGAAAAAAGCAATGTACTGGTGTACAGTGAACAAAGTTGATGTATGAAAATCAGTGTCATCATTACACATCAGTATCATCTGAAAAAGAAATCAAGAAACATTCTCTGTTTTAAGAGCTACCCTCCAGAATCATGGGAATAAATTTTGTGAAGAGGTCAACAATCTTTACAATGAAAACTGTACAGCACAGATTAAAGAAATTAAAGAGGAAACAAAGAAATGGTGTGACATTGAATATTATTGGAGTAGAAATATCAATATTATTAAAATACACCTACTTCTTAAAGCAATTTTGGATTCAATACAATACCCATCAAAATCTCAATGATATTTTTTCAACAAAACTATAAAAAAGTCAGTAACATTTGTATGGAACCACAAAATAACTTGAATAGACAAAGTAATCCCGAGCAAAGAGAACAAACAGGATGCATTGCACTACCAAACTGTAAAATAAATTACAGAACTATGATAATTAAATCAACATGGTATTGTCCTAAACTAGATCCCATAGAACAAAATAGAGCTAAACCCACATGCCTACATCTTTGAAAAAGTATGCATTGGAAAAATAAAGTCTTTCAAAATTGATGTTTGGAAAAGTGGAAAACCACATGCAGTAAAATGAACCTGGAGCCCTAACTCATCAGCTTAAAGGGCAAATGTTGAGTAGTGGTGAGATAAGCCAGGCCCCACAACACTGGCATACCACATCAATACAGTTTTGAGTCCTCATTGCTCCACTTCTAATACAGCTTTCTGCATGCACATAGGAAACAATAGAACATGGTCTAAATTCCTGGACCTTTATAACTCAGGTGGGAGGTCAGGATGGAGTTCCAAGCTCCTGGTTTCAACATGGTCCAGCCATGGCCATTGTAGCCATCTGGAAAGTGAATTATTAGATGCAAAATCTCTTTCTATGTGTGTGTTTTTCCTTCTTTGTAGCTCTTTCAAATAAATACGTGAATCTTTTTAAGAAAATCAATTCAGAATGAATTATAAACCTAAATGTGACACAAAAATTTTAATTTTAATTTTAATATGGGCGAAGAATACGCTTACCAATCTGAAGTATCTTTTCTATTTACCTTATTTGTGTTATAGATTAGAATATATTTAAATATGTAAGAAAGATAGACATACTTTTTAAAATAATTGGCATCAAAAAAGAAAAATTTAAAGTTTTGAAAACAAGCAGATTAAAAAATAATTGCTCAAAGGAAGATACACAAGTGATCAACAGGTGCACGAAAAAAAAAATTCTCCGCCCTACTAGTCATGAGTGACATGCAAGCTGAAACCATGGTGAGATACATCCTCACTCCCAGAGACCTGGCTGTAGGAAGCCTGGAAGGACGTAGAACAAGTCAAACACCTGCACACTGTTGGTGGGAATGCCAATTAGTAAAGCCACTGTGGATGAGTGTGGAGGTTCCTCAAAAAGTCAAAAATAGAACTACCGTATGATCTGGCAATCCCACTCCAGGGTATATATCCAAAAGAAATGAGGTCCATCTGTCGAGGCGACATCTGCACTCCCTGTTTATTTTAGCTGTAATCACAACAGCCTAGAAATAGAGCAATGGAAAGCAGTCTTCCACGGATAGGTGGGTATTGAAAATATGGTAACTATCTATAACAGAAAAGCACTGCGTCTTCAAAAGGTTGAAATCTTATCGTTTGTAGAACATGGATAGAACTGGAGGTCATTCTATGAGGCGAGACAAGCCAAACATCGGAAGACGAATTTCTCATGATCTCACTCGTATGTGGAATCTAAGAAGAAGGTGACATCCTGTAAGTTAAAATACAACGGTGCTTCCCAGAGGCGAGTGAAGGAAATGATGGACTCACAGGTGTAAGAAGCTTTGAGGTTCTATTGCATGGTAGATAAATGTGTATTTAATTGTTTTTACCAGCCCAGAGAACAGAACTTTGGATGCTCTTACTATGAAATGTTAAATATTTGAGGTGATAAATACATTTACACTGATTGGCTATTATATGATGTATACAAGTAATGAGATAGAACCTAGTACCCCCGTAATATGTTCAACACTTGAAATTATTTAACATACAAAAAAGAGTGACAAGTAAACAATATCTATGTGTTGAATTCTTTTTTTAAGATTTATTTTATTTTTAATTGCAAAGTCAGCTATACAGAGGAGAGTCAGAGACGAAGATCTTCCATCCGATGATTCACTCCCCAAGTGACCGCAACGACCAGAGCTGCACTGATCCAAAGCCAGGAACCAGGAACTTCCTCTGGGTCTCCCACATGGGTGTAGAATCCCAAGGCTTTGGGTCATCCTTGACTGCTTTCCCAGGCCACAAGCAGGGAGTGAGATAGGAACGGGGGCTGCTGGGATTAGAACCGGCGCCCATATCGGATTCTGGCAGTGCATTCAATCCGAGGACTTTAGCAGCTAGGCCACCATGCCGGACTCTATATGTTGAACTCTTAATACGATTGTTGAAAATACTTGGACTATATCATTGGAAAAAATGAATAAACAGCAGTGGGAAAGCCAGTTCATAATCTTGGAAAACGTTAGCAGAGTGGGAGAAACAATAAAGAATGTACATGGTAAATTAATAAATACAGCATGTTAGCAGCTATTCTGTGTATGGTAATAAGAAAAGTAACATGAAAATAAACTGCCAGGGCTTGTTTTTCTTCCATACCAGTGTATCATCACTGATACTCCATCCTTTGTTTATTTGATGAATAAACACTGAAGACTACCCTGTGCCCGGGTGTGTCCTAGTTACTGGTATTACCAGATAGCTGAAGCACAGTGGTACCTTCTGTCACGGTGTTCACATCTCCGTTGTTATCTACAGTCTTACAGCACAACAATCAGCTCCGTCCACACACGGATACTTTCCTGCTCTGCCCGGTAGCTCCTTTAGAGGATCCTCTGGCCGCTACGTCATGCTATGCATATTTTCCAACTGCCTTGCCTTGAAACAGGGCTACATCTAGTGTCTTATACCTAATGAAAGTCAAGGGATCTCATTTATAAATGAGCTTATGGAGGACTGTGATGCCCGGTTCACACTATCTTGCTCTTTCTTTCTAGGAGGGCCACATGGCAACATCCCTAAGGCTGAGCTTTAACCTCACTCTTCCCCGAGAGGCGCTTTCAGATCACCATGCCCCTGCCCACCTGTTGATAGAGACCTGGATGGGACCCAATGCCAGAAAACTCAGCCTGTTCCTTTTTTTATTTTCAAACCCACCATAAGGATGGGATAGTTATTTTAAACCATCACATTTTGGAGTGATTGGCAATACAGCAATAAATAACGAACACACAGCCATCACACACATATTGCTTTTTACTTTTGGTCAACATTTACTGAACATCTGCTAAATGCTAGATTCGCCTTAAATGCTAGGAAGCAATGGAAACAAATCAGATGAGGCCCCAGTCTAACATCCTGGCAGGGAAGCCCACTTACCTCGTGAACTCATTCACAATTTGTAATTTTAGTTAAGTTAAAATTTGATGACTTTGTGTTAGGTGCTGAAGGTGAAGCTGAGATTCTAAAAATAAAGTAATGGTGATGAAGGTAAAGGAGGAAATTCTGCTGTGGAGAGGAGACTGGAGGAGGAAGACCTTTAAGCAGAAACGGAATGGGTGGGAAGCAGACATCCACAGAGAAGCGAGCAGAGCAAAACACCTGTGCTGAAGTTTGGAGGTGGGAGGGAGCAGGCTGTCTCAGAACCTACAGTAAGATCCCACTGGCCTGGGCAGAATTCCACACAGGGAGTCAGGTGCTACATCATGCAAGGTTTTGTAAGCCCAGGAGCAGAGTTATCTTAAACTGCAGAGGAAATGCACTGGAAATTTCAAAGCAGGAAAACAGCATGGTAAAACACGTGTAGTGAGGAGTTGCCTTCACTGTCTAAAGGCGAATGCATTGCATGGGAAAGAATGAGCAAGGAACAGCAGTAGAGGGCTTTGTGATTTCTTTCTATTTTTTCAAATTTATGTCCTTTGACTAGCATGTATGATCACACGTATAAAAATTTTGAAAAATTTTAACCATATTCTCAAAACAATCTGAATCAGGCTGAAGTCAGACCTCATTTTGGTCAGGAGTATGTACGTTTTTGTATTGGATTCTGAGCAAGGGATTACGGTGGGAGAAGCAATAATAAAATATAAAAATATTAAATCGTTCTCTCTTTAAACTTTACTTTAGCTGGGTGTTTATTTTTTATTGACCAGACCCATTTTCTTTTTCTTTTTTGTTTTTTTAAGTTTTTTTTTTTATTGGAAAGGCAGATATACAGAGAGGAGAGACAGAGAAGATCTTCTGTCCGATGGTTCACTCCCCAAGTGGCCACAACAGCTAGAGTTGAGCCAATCCAAAGCCAGGAGCCAGGAACGTCCTCTGGGTCTCCCACGCGGGTGCAGGGTCCCAAAGTCTTGGAAGGTCCTCGACTGTATTCCCAGGCCACAGGCAGGGAGCTGGATGGGAAGCGGGGCTGCCGGGTTTAGAACCGGCGCCCATATGGAATCCCGGTGCGTTCAAGGCAAGGACCTTAACTGCTACGTTATTGCTCTGGGCCCCAGACCCATTTCCTATGTAGCTGATAGGCCTATTTCATTCCTGAAGATGCAAAGCTGTACAGTTGTTGCAATAAGTCCACTGAGAGGAGTGTTATTAAGGTATCTAACTTCTACTTTACAGTAAAGTCGAGAGAAAATTGGCATGGCATATCTGAATGTTCACTGAACATGTTCCGGAAGATACTTTGCAGGACTGGGTTGCTTTCTGAGTTTTTCATTCACCCTGTATCAACTAGAATACAGCGTTCTTACTATAGTTAGGTGTATTTGTTGCCTATGAATATGATGTTGGCTATAAGCTTCTAACTGTTTAAGCGAAGAAAATGATGCTCTGCAAATTCAATTGACCTGGGCTGAAAGGCTGAAGAAAAAATTTAGGCATTTCACTTTTTCATTTATGTTTCATTTAGTACGACCAAATAAAATTTGGGGCAGAGACATATCCTGTGTAATAAATGTATTTCACTGATCAGATAACTTTTATAATTCATAAATAATCCATGAAAAGACAAGTGTGAAATGTAATGGAAGATACTTCACATTCAAGTTCGCTCTCATCAATTCTTAGCTGAATCGTGGCATAGTGGTAGAGAGGTAGGCATTGTTAGAAGCATAATACATTTTCTGAATATTTCTGGGTGGAGGTAATTGGCATTTAGCCTAGCACTTAGGAAGCTGAACTGCAGGACTGTGGTGAATGAATCAGGAACAGTAAATACCATTCATTGATCCTGGACAGTGATCTAAGCATTTCAATTCAACATCAGAGAGAAGCTGCCATTGTTTATCCTTATTGGAACTCAGAGCATCTTCAAAATGTCTTCAAAATGATGCCGTTATTATACGAGAAAGCTAGGATTTGAAAATAGGTCATCGGACTCTATAAAGCTATGTTCACAGGATCGATCCACTAGGATAATTTTAAAGGAAAAAAAAGATATTTGAGGCATGAGCAGTTAGAATAATGGAAAGTATCTAATGATGAAAATTCAGATGTTGTGGCAGATGGATGTGGAAAAAAATTTTTCTTGGGAAATGGTAGACTGAGAATATTTAAAATCACAGTATAAAGGCATTTGCTATATCTGCTTAAATGTAATTTTGGAAACAAACACTAAAAGGGAGGAAGAAAATTTAGTAACATTTACCCTCTGTTTCCTAAATCCTTCTCCTCCCCCCTCCTCCCCTGTTTCCATTGTCCAACACAGAGGTTGAATCTGGACCAAGAATCAGAGTTCTGCAGCTAAAATGGTTTTTACTTTAAGAACATTGAAGTAGTTGTCAAGATTTTTAAAGTACACTCATTACACATAAGATTCTTCAGTTTCTTTGAACAAAAAAAGAAAGAACACATGTTGATATTGAGCTCGCATTTCATTGGCAACCAGAGGCAAGAGCTGAATAACGGATGATGACTGTGTTTGTCCAGCGTCCTTCACAGTTTTTGTCTGACCCACTGCCTGCATCCATGCTACCTGCTTAGCAGAACCTCTGCTTGCAACCTGCACACTCAGGTGCAGCTGGCTACCTTCTGAAGGCATTGGGGACTCTTTAAATTTCTTTTGGGACATACAGTATTGATTAAAACACAGATTAATAGATTTAAAAGGTAAGGATGTCTCAAATACTAACACTGTACTAGGGGAGGCTTCCCTGAAAGCTTAGCGTTAGGGTTATTTGAGGTTACCATGCTTCAGAAATAACTCATGGGCATATTAAAACACTGGTCACTGTGCCCCAACCCCACAACTTCTGGTTCACCAGATCTGGGAGCGGGGCTGGTCATTTATGGATCCAGCACTATCCCAGAGGTGCCACCCAGTGACCACACTTTTTAACCACTGTTTTTAGGATGTGGTTTGAATCATAGCAATGCATCTCTCCTGCTACATTTCTACCTATTTGTTTCTTGAATGTTTACAAACAGGTGGATAGTCCTGTGACACATAGACTTCTCCTGTCTCAATTCTATATTTTTCCACTGAAATGTTTGGTGTCATGGTGACCAGCAATTTGTGGCTGCCATCCAGATGATGCTGCACTGACCTCAATGCCCAAGAGATTTGGAATCTAAGGGATTTTCTGCATGCAACAGATCGCAGTCCATATCTCTATCCTGTGCTAATCTATTTTTACTACACAGATGGCTGGAATCATCCGGAAAAATGACACTTTGAAATCGAGCGAAAATGAATACACTCTAAGAAAGAAATGGGTGATTTTTTAAACTTCTAGCCATTTTCCACCATGTATATTTTTCTATACACATTGCTTCTTATAGTCTTAATGATCATTTTAAGCTGCTTTAAGAATGTGTGGCTCATTTTACTGACCTTACTCTAAATAAACGGAAACATACACTATATGACTTGAGAATGTCCTGAATTCGGCTCACAGATGGTGGCAGGATGTGGGACTGGGAGACACTGAGGAAAACTGAATGTGGGTTGAGAGGGCTTCTCACTATGCAGTGAACAGTGAACTGAAGGCTGTGCAGACAGAACCAATGCCAGTCTCCTGTTTTCTAGCCTTGCACAAAGGCTGTAAAGAATCCAGTCTCAGTATTGAGCATGACAGTCTTTATAACCTTTGATGGCTGATCAGGGGTGGGGGGAGGGACAAAGAAGGACAGCCACAGTGGAATGTTTGGGAAGTGCTTCATTTAACAGAAACACTTAATAAGATGAAAACGTGAAGTGATCAAAATGACTAGAGTTTCCCTTGGCTGGCATTTTTAAGATAACAGCCATTTCTCATCAACAGTATGTCTTCAATTTTAGCTGTTCATAGAGTGCAGCAGAAGACCATAGTCTGGAAAACATGGGATATAAAATGCAAATACTTGTAAACCAGAGATACTAATTGGATAATGCTACTTATTAAGCATCAATCTTGAATGAAGTTCTGTATCAATTACAGAAGTATGAGAGTACTTTAAAAAGTTAATGAAACAAAGGGACTTTATTAGAAATAAATACAATAAAGCAGATTAGAAATGCAATGGAAGCCTCAACAATAGAATGCAGAAGAAAGAATCTCAGAAGAGAAAAACATCTGCAAAAATTCTGAAACAGCCAGAAAGCTGGAACGAGAATTGAGTAAAGCCAAGAAAAGCCTCCAAAAATTAAGTGACACCATCAGAGTCTGAACACAAGTTATGTGAGTTCCTGGAGGCACAGAAAGAGAAGTTGGGTTCAAAGGTATATACGATGAAATGATAAATGAGAATGACTCTAACAGAAAGAAATAGGAACTAAATAGAGGAATGGCACAGAATCCCCAATAAACTCAACCAGAAGTGATCCTGCCATCACACACCATAATCAAGTTTTCTTTTATTTAATATAAAAATACTTAAATATGCACCTGATAAAAGTATACTAACTTATAGGGGAACCTCAATCAAACTCACAGCAGACCTCTCAGAGAAGACCACACAGGCCAGAAGAGAATGGAATGATATATTGCAGATCTTAAAAGAAAAAAAAAAGCACATAATAATATACCATAATAATATACCCAGAGACATTAGTATTATACCAAAATATATTTCAAGAACTTATTTCAATCCTCCACAAGCTATTGCAAGCAAGAGAAAGGGAGACAATCCTTCTAAACTGTCTCTATGAAGCACTCAACACGTTAATAACAAAGTTAGGGGCACAACAAAGAGAACTACACACTGAAATGCATGAAGAACATACATGCAAAAATCCTCAACAACATGCAACAACATGAGTATAAATATATTCTCCTAGATTAATTATATAATGGAGACTAGCATACTGTGAATTGAAGATGTATTGTAGTATGTATCACTACTCCCAAATAAACAGAGCATGCCCAGTGAAACTGTCAAGTGCTCATTTTGACAACAAATATACTAAAACTAGAACCATACAGACAGGATTAGCATGGCTTCTGCACATGGATGATCCAATAAGACAGTTCCTTATACCTTGATAATATGATACTAGCTTTTCTACCATTGCCTATACCCACAATGCCATGAAGGATTTAAACAACAGAACTCCAGACTTGTGAATGTTGCTGAAGGAGTATAATGTTGTAATAATATGGGGAGGGGGGAGGATTGAAGAAGGGAAAAATAATTTCAGTTTCTGTTTTTCATGAAGGCATATATTGTAGGAAAGCCCATTATGTAACAATTAAGTTTTATGAAGCAGAGGACTGGGGTTTTTATTGTTCATTTTAAAAAATGATTCTGGGCCCGGCGGCTTGGCCTAGCGGCTAAAGTCCTCGCCTTGAAAGCCCCGGGATCCCATATGGGCACCGGTTCTAATCCCGGCAGCTCCACTTCCCATCCAGCTCCCTGCTTGTGGCCTGGGAAAGCAGTTGAGGACGGCCCAATGCACTGGGACACTGCACCCGCGTGGGAGACCCGGAAGAGGTTCCTGGTCCCGGCATCGGATCGGCACGCATCGGCCCGTTGCGGCTCACTTGGGGAGTGAATCATCGGACGGAAGATCTTCCTCTCTGTCTCTCCTCTGTATATATCTGGCTGTAATAAAATGAATAAATCTTTAAAAAAAAAAAAAAAAAAAAGAAAAAAAATGATTCTAAGTGTGAAAATGTTCAACTAAATGGGGATTGCAACTTAGTGCATTTATTTACAGAATCTTAGCTATTTAACTAAGAAATGGAGTATGACATGAACTTGAAGTTAAAATCACTCAGATTTCAAGAGTAAATAAAGAATCCTTGAAACAACAAATAAGTTTTCATGGCTTTATGATTTAGATTACAAGGTCTGATTTATGCAGTATTTCTTACATGCCTTACTCATATATCTGGGTAAAGTTAAAATGTAACTTGAATTTGAAAGTAAGAAATCATTTGAAGTGGTTGTTATTTTCCAGGGGGCATTAAAGGAATAGAGAACTTTTCTGCCTTTTTCTCCTTGTATAAATCAATTGTTAAGTGTAAGACCTACTTTTAGTAAGATGTCCTTATATTTTAGAACATCATTAGTTTCATTTTATGTACATTAGAACAGGGGTCAGGATGCTTTCACTTCTTATCTCATTGAATAAAACCAAGAAATGTACAGGACTCGGTGTCCAGACGGTCTGTTAACATGAATCGGATGATATTAGTAATGGTTTCCTTTTAATAAGGCTCCAATGATGAGAATTAGGGATAGAAAGAGGTGAAAGGGCAAATGATTCACTTAGAGACATCCCTGTTCCCTTTCAGACACTGCAGTAACCACTAGCCAAAGTGCTTGCAGGATCTGAAAGATCTTCCAGGTCCTCCACCTTACTGAAAGTCAGCTAGTCAGCAATGCCTCCCCAAGGTAAAAATGAGGACACATTGAAACAGAAGGGAACAAAATGAGCTGGTGGCTCAGCCATCTCTGCTAAGCAAAGTTTACAGCAAAGGCACTTCTATTCCTACTTTATAAAAAGATTTTTAAAAGTTTGTTTGAAAGGCACAGTGAAAGACAGAAAAAGAGATCTTTCATTGGTTGGTTCACTGTGACTTTCCCAGGAGCAGTGGAAGAGAGCTGGGTTGGAAAGAGGAGCCAAGGTTGAAGTGACGTTCATCGTTGGGTCCAGGGATCGGCTTGCATTTCTCTGCCACAATACTGCCCACATCTCTGTCTTTGCACGAAGCTGTTTCTTTTTGTCGTTAGCTTTTTTTTTTTTTTACATTTTTGGAAAAAAAAACCAGTGTGAACAAATGAAAATATTCCTTGAAAATCCAGTGTAGTCTTGCAATCTCTGGTCATGAGTATGGTTGGTGCTCTGATGAGTAAAAAGCACTGAAGTGCAAAGTGTTGCCAAAGATAAAACAAAATTAATCTTCTCTAAAATACTACAAAGCTCGCTCGCTGTCTCTCTCTCTCTCTCTCTCTCTCATTTTTCTCATATGATTGAATGCTTTATTCAGTTTAGGAACCAATCTGCAAGCATCCTTCCCTTAAAATAATATGGGCCCAGCACGATAGCCTAATGGCTAAAGTCCTCACCTTGCATGAGCCAGGATCCCATATGGGCACTGGTTCTAATCCCAGTGGCCTCACTTCCCATCCAGCTCCCTGCTTGCAGCCTGGAAAAGCAGACGAGGATGGCCCAAAGTCTTGGGATCCTGCACCCAAGTGGGAGATCCGGAAGAAGCTCCTGGCTCCAGGCTTCGGATTGGCACAGTTCTGGCTGTTATGGCTGCTTGGGGAGTAAATCAGCTGACGAAAGATCCTCTTCTCTGTCTTTCCTTTTTTTTGTCTGTATCTGACTTTCCAATAAAAATAAATAAATCTTCAAAAAATAATCCTTACTATAGAAAGACAAATTCAATGATCATGTGTGAGGTAGTGACTAATGTGAATCAATGCTGACATTTTATAATTGTGAGACTTCAAGAGGCCATATTTACTGAAATTGGAGATTGAAACCAAACCTAGTCTCTCACTTGTTTTAGTAAATATGATTTTATTAGAATATGACTGTTCTCATTTGCTTATGTGTTATTTAGGGTTGCTTTTGAATTTCAACAAAAGAGGTTAATCATTGTGAGAGTGAGTTTATGGCCCGTAATGTCTAAACTATCTACTATCTGACTTTTTGCAGAAAAACTTTCTATCTTCTGGTTTAAACCACCATCAAAGTCATATTCCATTCATTAAAACATATTATGTCAGCTAACGTTTACATTTGAGGAAAAATCCCTTTAGTTTCCTTTTTAAAAAATATACTGAAGAATAAAGAAGACAAAAGTTTTCAAGACTGATTTAGCCAAAAAAAGAACACCTAAAACTTTTAAGAAATGGATTATAATCTGTAATAGATAAGAAAGGAACCTTTGCTGGTTGACTTTGCATCTAGAAAAATGCAGCTTGCGGAATCCTGAGGTATCCTGGCAGGGGAGAGAGAGCTGCAGGCTGGAGTTGACAAACTGGCAAGTCTAGGGGATGACAAGAATATATTATGGAGTAATCTTTTGGAAGCAATATTTATATTTGCATGTGTCATGGGGACAGTTAATTAATTTCTACCTGAAATGATTTGGAACAGAATTGTAGCTCGTTTTCTTTTTAGTTATCATACTTAGTTGGAAAACTCAGATTGTTGGGCAAAGACTTCTGCAGTTTCTGGTAGCCAAGGTAACATTTTGTTTTGTTGTTTCTCAGAACAGTATATCACTCTGAAGCATAAATCTGCAATTAATCCTACAAAACAACTCATGATGATGCACCACTTGGCATTATCAACTTCTGTTTTCTTCCAGGTGCCAAACACACAGAGCTCTTAAAATGCCCCCAGGCAATCTAAATGTCACTTTGGAATATTCTTTTTCATAATAAGGTTTTGTTGTTGTTGTTGTGGCTGTGGTTGTTTTAAACCATGATCTTTCTAAACTGGGAAAAATAATACCTATAGTTGGGGGTGGGGACTACAATAGAAACACACTAAAATTTTCACGTACCTTTTAATTGTGGTTCATGTTAGTGTTTTTTTTTCTTTTACATAGTTGACTGATGACAACTTTCAAAAGGAAAAAGGTCTGATGTTTTGCATTTGAGACCAATAAAACTCCTTGCTGAAATCCAGTTGACCAACCTTATTCAGACAGAGCCCCGTAATTGAGTTCACTATGCTTGTTCTTAGCATTGCTTGGTGTTGGATTGTCAACTGTGATGATTAAACCAAAACCAGGTGTCCTATAATAGTACTCTTGCTCACAATCGAACTCAATCAATGTTTGTTGATCACTGTTGGAAGGCAGAGCTGGGACAACTGCACATGCAGAAATTATTTGGGATTTTGGCTTAGTGGAAGTAGAGGTTCTTTTTTTGAGAAATAAATTTTCTTAAAATGGTTGGGAGTTATCTTTACTGAAGAAGAACAAGCAAAAATTAGTCACAACTGGAAAAGTATTAGAACAGCTAGGATTTGGGGAAGCAAAGAATGTGATTGATTGATTACCATTTACGTGTATGCACCTACTGCATCATGGGAAACATGACCACCAGCAAGGTAGGGATTTAGCTAGTAATTGTGCAGTTTGCCAGAAACTGGATGGAACTAAAACTGTACATACCACATACACACCAACATACACACAATCTCAAACATAATCATTTTGCCAATAGCCAGCTTATTTCCACCTGGATCAGGTTCTAGTGTCTCGATCCAGGATCTTTCACTCCAAGGAATTCTGACTCCAACTTCAGAAATCCGTCAAGCAGTGTTACTGTCCACAATCAGCTTCCTTGCCTTCTGCTGCCAGCTTCCAATCCAGCTTCTTCTTTTCAATAGTATCATTCCACTTATGTGGATTTTTCCTTCACTTTTTGTGGATTTGGTGGGCACCTACCCCCATCCAGCACATTTCACATTCTGAACTGGTTCAATTTCTTTAAAATGTTTTAGCTTTTATTTTTTGGAGAAAACTAAAAAAAATTCAAGAAAGTTCAGAGTAGTGTGCAGAAACACCGTCATATACTAGATACTTGACAATTGTTTACCTCTCTCGATGCACTTGTTGGTCTTTTAAAAAATAGAGGGTACTCTGTAAGAGCAAAGTTGAAGATCCCTTTCTCCTTTACCACCCTCTTCTTTGCATTCCCAGACAGTCATTACTGTGGGTTTGACATGTACGCTGCTAATGCATGCTTTCATACTTTAATTCATATGTAATCATTACCAACCCACATCATTGTATGAATTCTGAAAACATCTGCATGCCTGTTCTGATGCAAACTGTTTTCTATAATTTACTTGTTTTACTTAATATTATCTTTTGGATAAATCCTTTTAAAATAGTGTAAGTCCATACTTCATTCCTTATTAACCAATAATATCACATCATATAGTGTGAAGACTTATCTCATCCTCGTTATAATCAGACCATTGTTTTCAATTTCTGGTTGCATAGATACTGCTTGCACTTGGTTTCTTATTCTTGTGTGTGAAAATTTCTCTCAAATATATGTGTGTGTGTGTGTGTCTGGTGTGCAAAATTGAAATTGTTAGCATGTGGCATATGGCATTTTCAATTTTCCTAGATGCTACCAAATTGCCCTCTAAAGCAACTGTACCAATATCTACTTCTCCATCAATCCAAGGTGAGATGATCATTTCCCCACAAGCTAGCTTACACTTAGTATTGGCTAACATAGCCTATCTTTTATTTATTTATTTATTTGTCCCCTGTACAGACTACCTATATACTGCTAATTTGGGTATTTTTCGACCTGTGGATGCCTCTAAGGTTTCATGTTCTCATGGCGTTCTCTTTGTATGTGCTCTTCTGTAGTCCAATGTCTCCCTTTTATAAGAGTGCCAGATACACTGCATTAGAATTTCATCTTAACGTGACTAGCTACGTTACATTAACAATGGCTCTTTCTCCAAATAAATTCACATCATGAAGTCATTGAGATTGAGATTTCACTGTGAATTCTGGGGAGACGCACTTGAATGCATAACCACTAAGTCCAAGGCACTGTCATAATTGATGGTAAAAGAAATAGTAAATACTTAGATTGCAATCTGGCAAAAAAAAATTAAAAATTACAAAAGCTCTGAAATTTACATATCTATTGAGGAAGACACTGTGTTTATGAAAATATAACCTAAGGAAATAATTAAAATTTTGTGAAAGGAATATTCCTAGCAATAATATTTATAATAACAGATATTTAACACCTTCTAAACCTTTAAAACAGGGGATTATTTAGCAGTAACATACTATAAAATAGAATATTAGCTTTTCAAGATATGATAGTGGAAATACATTAGTAAATGATGCTTTTGCTATGTTGCCAAAAAGTGGAAAACAGATTATAATATAAAATTTTGATGATATCCTACATAAATGTGTCTACCTATGAAACAGGAAGAAATTCTAAATGCCTTTTCCAAATACTAACAGTGGGTATCTTAAGGTAATGGAAACATAAATTGTTTTCATATTCATTTTTGTCTATGTCTTCTACTTTCTCCAGAATAAGTACTCATTGTTTGTAAAACTAAAGTACAAATCAATGTTTAAAACATTGTTAAGTATTTTCTTCATTATTTTAGTATTGTCAATGTATTTTAAGAAGCTTTGAATAGTGCTATTTAAGTGTGCTTATGCTGAAGAAAAAAAAAGGATTGAAGTACTTTGTGTTTCTTGGCTCTATTTAACAGGAGATGGGTGACAATTTATTAAAAAGTAGAATGAATACAGAGAATTACAGGCATCTTGTTAAATAATATAAATTAAAATGAAACACAAGAAATAATTTAAGAATAAGAAAGTTTCCAATCAAATGAATGAAGGCTTAAACTAAACAGTTTCATCCAAATACAGATGAGTTGTAGGGCAAAAGGCTGTCTTTTTTACATTAGATATTCCTGTGACTGTCAGTGTATTCTCATACTATTTGGGCATTAGAAACCTTAGAGAAGGTAACCAAGCCCAGAATTATTCCTGCTACTAAAAAGCAGAGAAATCAAGTATTTTACTTAGTAATAGTAAGATAGAAACTTTCTTCTCTTTTCCCTACATTGAAAAGGTGCTGCAGAATTTTCTACGTTGGCATTAGCTTACTGTTGAAAGTACCCTGTCAACTACAACTGAAGGGTGTTGAAATGTTTCCTTCTTAGAAGCCACAAGGCTTTGAAGGACATGAAAATCTTTGATCAACAAGAACTTTGCCATGTACGATTTTAAAGGATTTTGAATAATCCATGTTGTTCAAAGCAAAGCTATTTTAAGTAACCCCAAGTCATGGTGTTAAATTTTCAGAATATGTTTCAGGGGAATAAGCTAAAAACAGATGTCCTAAGACAGGCTTTTCCTCCTTACTTGCTTTTGGCCTGGGGTCATAAAGACTTGAAATGTGAATTACCAAAGAGTTGTGATATTTGTGCTACTAGCTTCAGGAGCAAGCAATGGATTAAGCCATTGTGGAAGACGGAAAGACAGAAATGGGACATGTGAATGGCTGGCACTAGCTGCCTCAGTTTTTGCCCAATAACCCAGGAATTTCCCAAGTGACAGATTAGATAGAAACTTAGAACTTTCTTCATGGCTTAGTGAATAAATAGGGGGAGAGAGGAGCCCTAACATTTGAAGAAATTGTTTCTTCTTATTTGTTCTCTACACCATTAAGTATTCAGCAGAAGTAATTGTAATTTGTATTTATTCCAGCAATTATTTTAGCAATCGACATGTGCTTTTTTAGAAAAGAGAAATGTAATAAATACTATCCATCATCTTGAAGCAAATATTTTAACATATTTACATATTCTCATACATTCGTATGCATGTAACAAAATTATTTAATAGTTTTGCAATGAGTATCTGATTTTTGAGTCATTAAGCTCTGAGCATTTGGAACATATCCTGACATATTTCTCAAAAAGAAAAAAAAGATCTCCACACTGTTCTTATTTTATTCAAATTCCTCAGCGTACAAGTGTGTGGAGAGGAAATTATGACCTAGACGATGTGAAGATACAGTGATGCAGAATTTTTATTCATAATACTCTATCAGTGGGAGGGTCAGAGATGGGGAATAGACATAACAAGGTCCACCGTAAGACGAAAGCAGAACAGATCCAGGTCATGTTATGGAATGTGAAGACAGGAAAGGGCACGCCAAGAAGGAGACTCACAAGGACCTCGTATAACCATCAGCACAGTGATCAAAATGATTCTGACCTTATGGGTTTGTGCCCAAGTTTATGTGAGTTAAAACCTATTCAATGCTTGGGATAATGCCAGGCTCTAACTACTCAATAAGCCTTTGTTATTATTTTTGTTGTTATTGTTACCATAATAATTATATTGCAGCTTAAGGAAAATGTTGAATAGGGTGCCTTCTCTTTGAATAATTTTACTGACTAAACGCTCAGTTTTGAAACTCACATGTTTTCTTTAGAAAATGGACATCAAGACTCGGCTACTATATTCACCCGAGTCAAGAATCAAGCTGCCTGTCATCCATTATGTCCCAATTAACATTTCTCCTCCAATTTCCACATGCCTGAAATGATCCAAGGAGTCATAAACTTGATGAAAGTGTTTAATTACTTCCATAAAATAGGTCCATGGTCCTTCATGATGGTTAATAACTGTATTTCCATGCTTTGAAATCACTTACAGTACACATTTTAAACTAGCGACACCTCCTTTCATTACTGTCCCTTCTCTTTTGATATGTATTTATCTTATTTCAGTCTCTGTGGCTCTGAAACAAGGACTTGTTAATCAGAAACCATTTAAAGACTGATATGCCATGTCTGCATTAAAGAAAATGAAAGAACACCAGGCAGCCAAGTATGCATAGGTTCCTGCCCTCCTAATTAGAAGCTAGTTTGCACATGTAATTCATTTCCTGGCATATTACTTGAAGGTATTAAAATTAGATTCAACCAGGATGAGGGTAATTATGGACATAACTAAAATTTCACAGGAGTCTTATTTTAGAAACTTGCCTCACTCACAGATGACAAGTGAATATATCAGGATTGGTGGTTAGCTAATGGACCTCTACAGAAGTCTAGTATATGTGCTGCCGAAGCGAGCACACCTCTACATGTGGAAACCATAGTTTCTCCTCCTCATATGGAGTGCTAACACATCTGAATACTCACTGCTTTGGGAAATATCTCCAGGTCAGTCTTAAAGGCTTTTCCACCCTCTTGAGTCTTGGTGCACACCTTAGAAATGTATTAGTGCATGAGACAGAGTTGGAAGTTTAGGGAAAGGGGCTTCTTAAAAGGGGCATGTAACTTATGTACTTATAAACACAAAATGAAGGACACAAAAACTATGTGATGTTTTAAGAATTAATTTTACTTGAACAGGAGAATTACAAAGAGAGGTAAAAGTGTGTGTGTAGGGGAGAAAGAGAGAGAGAGAGAAACTCTTGCTCTGCTGGGCCTGCTGGTTTAGTTTCCAACTGATTGTAGTAACTAGAAATGGGCTGGTATAGTGCCTGGAACTCTGTCCAGCTCTCCCAGGTGGGTGGTGGGGGACCCGGCACTTGGAACATTATCCACTGCTCTACCAGGTGCACTATCAGGGAGCTGGAGTGAAAATTGGGCAGTTGAGACTCCAACAATTATTCAGGAGATGCCAACATCACAGGCAATGATTTAATCTGCACAATGCCAGCCCCTGGAAAAAACTTTGAAGTAATAAAATAAATTAGTCTGACTTCTAGGGAGAGGTTGACAATAAGAGTTGTGACTGTTAGGAGGAAAGGAATCTAGAAATTCACTTCTGTTAGGCTTTCAAAGTCAAATACTTTAAGTCTGTTAGCTAATCTTTTTTACTGAGAAGTACTCCAAAAATGTAAATATCTTGGAATAAATGTGATGGATGTTTAGTTACTATTCCGGGAACTACATTCTTTGTTTTAGTGGAGTACATGAGGCACCCTCACCACCTAACAAGTGATGTGGTAATCTTT
This sequence comes from Ochotona princeps, assembly GCF_030435755.1. Taxonomy (NCBI): domain Eukaryota; kingdom Metazoa; phylum Chordata; class Mammalia; order Lagomorpha; family Ochotonidae; genus Ochotona; species Ochotona princeps. Next base: position 12,438,142 of record NC_080861.1, read on the forward strand.
CCATGTTCTTTTTACTGCAAAGCAAATTAGTATAGTACTGAGGAGCTTAAAGAAAATGTGAAGAAACAAGGATGCTTAGAGCCCATGATATGAAATTTTTACATTGTCAAAACATACATAAGGAGAAAACACATCATATTTTCCAGGATTCTCTTTTATTAAAGAGATCCAGGTAGGAGAAGACAGCTGCTTCAGGATGTATAACCTCAATGTCTATACTGGAAAATGGATTCAGGTTTTTTTTCTATCTATGGTTCAATATTTTCTTTATTATTAAGATAATTTGAAAAGTTAATGGTGAATCAAATGAGAACATAATTTTTTAAATTCATGCATGATTTTTCTGTTATGCATTTCCCATGAATTTTATGAAAGTGCTTTGTGCAATTTCAAAAAATTTATCCAGAAAAATGAACTTATTCCTGATACCATTTTCATGAGCCCGTTCATGCACTTTCAAACATTAGACTGATTGAAAGCCCAAGAATATTTAATGCTGATTCCATGAAAATGGCTTTTTTTCTCTTCTGAATAACTGTATGAAATACAGAATAGAATAACTGTATAGATATGGAATAACTGTATAGAGAAAAGAATATTCCTTATGAACATGTAAAGAGAAAATCTTAGAGTGAGGAGGAAATGGACTAAGTATAATAAGAGTGTCAGGTTACACTTCAGAAAAAGTTGATGTTATTCTGCTGAAGTCCCCCAACAAGGTGGGATTCAGTATCAGAACTTCCAACAGGGCAGCTGATAATACACACCATTATTGCTCATAATGATCTTACTTTTGCTTTTATTAACGTAAAAAACTTGTTTGTGTCCAGACTAATAGAAATTGGATATCACATCCCCAAACCCAAAAGTAAATACTATCTTGGTAAAATTTTTCATGTATCAATAAGAGATCAAGAGATGTGTGCCATCTCTGACTGCTATCCCATGGCAAATACTTAGTATCCTATGTTTGCCATGCCTTAAGAATTGATAGCCTGCCGCCAGCAGTGTGGCACAGTGGATTAAACCTTCACCTGGGTACCATGATGTCATATCCTAGTGCCAGACTGAGTTGCAGATGTTCTACGTATGAGTCAGTTTTCTGCTAATGCTCTTGGGAAAGTAGTGGACAAAGATCCATGTGCTTGGCCCTGCCGTCTCTATGGGGGTCTGGCTAAAATTCCCGTTTCCTGGTTTCAGACTTACCCAGCTCTGATTCTTGTGGTCATCTGTGCAGTAAATTAACAGGTAAAAAAATCTCTTTCTCTCTCTGTCTTTCCTTCTCTCTGCCACTCTGCCTTTCAAATACATTTTAAAAATGAATCTTTAAAAAGATAGTTTAGGGCCTGACATGGTAGGCTAGTGACGAAAGTCCTTACCTTGCACACACCAGGATCCCATAGGGATGCTAGTTTATGTCCCAGTGGCCCCGCCTCCCATCCAGCTCCCTGCTTGAGGCCTGGGAAAGCAGTCAAGGATGGCCCAAAGCTCTGGGACCTTGCACCCACGTGGGAGAGTCAATAGAAGCTCCTGACTCCTGGCTTCAGATTGGCTCAGCTCCAGCTGTTGCAGCTGCTTTTGAAGTGAATCAGCAGACAGAAGGTCTTTGTCTCTCCTCCTATCTGACTTCCGATTAAAAAAAAATCTTATTTTTAAAAAAAATGATAGTTTAAGAAAATCGGTGGAATGTAAGACCAATATGTTAAGCAAGTCAGTTTTGAATGAGTTTCACAAAAAGAAGAGGTATTGTTACATTAAAGTACACATGCTGTTTCATTTAGTGGAGTCTGTTCTACTGCCCAGTCATGACATATTTTTGTATATTTGTTACCTAAATTTGAATCATTCTAAAATGGTGATGGTTCTACTGAGATAGCATGATGTCCTGGAAATTTTCACCATTGTAGTTTTAATAGTGGGAGGTGGCTTTCTGTAAAGTTCAAAATCAAGGGAAAGATTTTTCCTCTTAAATCTTATCAAATCCAAGTCACCTGCTCATGCAATTGGCAGCAGAAAGATTTCCTAGCTGCCAATTTCAGGTTTCTCACCATCATGCCAACTTGCTTTGTCTTCACAACCTGGCAAAACATTGCTATTGGCAAGAAAAAGAATATTTGAAAGTGATTATGTTTTATTGGGATTTTTGGTTCCGTAATATCTAATTAAGTAATTTAAATACTATTTTAGGATAGATTTGCTTTATACTTTATGATACACAGCATGCTGCGAAATTTGAGCCGTTTAATCACCAGTCCATCAAGGGAAGCAATACAATGGTGCTCTCAATGAACATTATCCAGAACAAGGATAATTGAGCAAAATACTAATGACCTCTGCATTTTGTAATTCTATGATTATAATCTCCCTAGCAAAGCAGAGACATCCAATTCCCTGGTGATGTAGATGAAGGGGTGGGAAGTAAAGGGGTGAGGTTGTTGCATCTGGAAAACAAAGACCAAATACGAGTCTTTTGAAAGACAATTGTTTCCAAAGCTGGTTTTCCTCAGAAAAACAACTTCTAATCGTCTTGAACTCTTCCAGAAGTAGTTCTTCCATAAAATGTAAAAAAGATACCCTGCCTTCTTGTGGCAGCTGTGCTGCTTGATTTGTTGCCTAGGGTGAGAGAATATTGCACCTAGCAGATGTGAAAGCCAAAGCCACTTACTCTGTTTCCAAAGATTTGGGAAATGATGAAAACATGTACAAAAGCAGTTGATATTTTTAGAAAGATGAGAACAGGCATTAGAGAATGGCAAGCCAAAGCAGGGTCTAGTGTTTTTTGTTCTTTTTTTTTTTTTTTAAGTACCAAGGTAACACAATTTCAGTTCTCCTAGGGCTGACTTTATTCTCCTGTGGCCAGTGCCCATTAAAACACGGCCTCAGTAAAGCAGTGGCTCTGTCAGTATCAGTTTCACCTGTGTGTTGACAATGCAAACTTTCAGACTGCTCTCCACACTTATTAAATTAGAAACTTTAAGGACAACACTTAGTAGCCTGGTTTTCAGCAAGATTTTTGGATCTTTCCGTTGCACCCTATAGTGAAGGACTACCTTCTTAGGCCATAGTTTAGAGTCCTCAGAAGTGCCTAGAGGGGCTTGTAAAGTGACAGTATATACAAAGGCAAGAGGGAAGAGGGGCATCAGGATGAATATGTAGTCCAAGGACTGAATGGAGAACGTCCTGATGTTCAGAGGCATGGATAAAAACAAAGAGTTTGAGACCATCAGGGAGCACCACTGAACTTGACTCAGTGGGGAGAAGTTGACTCACCTTCCTTGGATACAGGTGTCCATAGGGCGTACCTCAAGAAAGCTGGCAGACAGGAACTGTCTCCTCTGAGAGCTATCTGAAGAAGCAGGCCCACACCAATCCTGGAAAAGCCTCACTCTACGGCCCTGAATTTCCTCTAGGGAAATTCTCAATAGTAACTATCCTCAATAATAAATATTTCAATACCATCACGGAAATGGGTAAGATGAGAGAGCATTTATCGCACATGACGAAGTTAACATTCTTCCCAAAAGAGCCTTGCCTCAATACGTAAGTGACTCTGAGAGTCTATAACAGATTAAGATTTAGTCATTCTGCTCATACTGAAAGACAGTATTAAACAAGAAGAATCTGAATCTACTCATCGGTACAACTGAGTTGTCTGCGTTTTTCAAAGCAATGAGGCTCCTAAAGAAAGTGTTAAAAATCAGACATCTGTCTAATAAGATGTGTATATTTGTAACAATGTCAGATGTACATTTTTGCGGCTTGTAGCACAATGCTTACATTTTGTATATTCTCTGGAAAGCAAAATATTTCTGTTGAGAAATGATTGAACGAAATAACTGGAAAGTGATCTTAAAATTATGGCAGCTGCTGTGACATTTTTGTCCTGGAATCATGCTCCTCCATTCCCTAACACAGCAACCAAATTTGCTGATAGAGACCCTGACTCAGAACCTTCAGCTACAAGAATTTTACAACATCAGAGCAGTGGTAAATTTAGGAGGGTCAGGTGAGAACACCATATTGCGAGACTCATTTAAGTACAGTGAATATTAAAGGCCTAAGGTGAAGAAATGGAATCTAAAAGAAAGGACAATGGATTTCTTTGTTGCAAAGGTCAATGTGCTCCGGAGTTTTCTATTACTTCAATGTCAAGAACATGATCTTGGAAAATCACACCAATGTACCTCAACTGGAAGGTATTAAAAGCTTTTTAAAAGTTCCCAGGCAATATGTTTAAATATTTATGAACACTTTCTATAAATGATTGCTGGCTAGTTGTAATAATTAAGTGCATTCAAATGATATAATAATGTCCCTGTTGACAGGTTTGCTGACTCTATAACATTCCCTGTGAAACTGACTCAGCTCAGTGTAATGACCTGATTATTTTTTCTTGGAAAGATCTTTTTTTTTATTTTTAGTTAGTTTTTGTAAAAAAAACTTTTAATTTTGTGTAACTGTTATATAAAAGTAAAATGCAAAAATCTCTGTGTGTATCACAGTAAATTTTTACATATGCAAATGCCTGTATAACCTGCATTCAGGCAGAGCATGTAGGCAGAAGGGTGCTTCCAAAATCTCATGCAAAGCAGAAGTAAAGCTTGAATTTATTTTGAAGTGAACCGTTTTTGTAAACTTTTTGAAGACACCTTTTATGTATGGATTTTGAAACTATTTTACAACAAATTAAGCTTATATTTTAATTCCATTTTCCATGAGTCATTTTTGATGAATCTTCATATTTCAAATGTCCCAGTTCACTTGTAATCTTGTAAGGCAACAATTTTACTCCTAAGCTATTACTGTTTTTTATTATCATCCATTGCTTTTCTACTTTTTAACTAATGTAAATGGGTTTGAAGACTAATAAGATATTCAGGATGTTTTTCTCGCCATCAGAATTATGTCTGTGAGATTCAATTATGCTGTTGCCTTTGAGAGTAGCTTGTTGCTTTTATTGCTTTGTAGTATCCCACAGTTTGAATATATCACATATCTTTTCTGGTGGATGTTTGGATTGTATTCAGTTCTTGACTTTTATAAATGAAAGTTCCAAGACCTTAGAGTGGTATTCTTATTGATTATAGTTATGTAGGCAGAACAGCAGTGCTCCTGAGAGGAAACAATTTCACTTTTCTTATTTGTTCTCAGATTCAACAGTACATGTTCTTCAAAGAAATATGTCCTCTATGGAAAGCTATTTTAACTGCTTCAGAAAGAGCAAAATTATTGTATCTGGTATGTGTGTCTTTGAGTACAGATTTCAATACATTGAGCAATAAACCAAAAGAAGTTCACCTTTGAGATCTCTTCTAACCCAAAGTAATACTTGAAAAAAAAAATTGCACTTTTATTTCATTTGTCAAAGTGTTAGGTTCATTTTAGAAATTTCAGAAAACACAGAAGAAATGAAGAAAACTTTATTAATAATCTGACAATTATGCATCCAGACTTGAGAAACACATGGAGGACTTTTAGCTCTGCAAAGATTATTTCCTTTCAAAGCTTTTATAATTTGTATTTTGGAATTTGCTGCCCTATTTCCATTGTTGAACTCTCTGTTACGGTCATCTTGTTAAGTCAGAAGCTACCCATACAAATCACTGTGTTCAAAGACAACCTATTCTCCTGTTGGTGGGTATTTACTTAATGCTTTGTTTCTCTTTAAAAAATGATGACAATTTAAACTTCAATATATATGCTTTTCATACTGCATTCACATATTTTCCTTAGGATAAGTTTAAGTTTCATTTCTAGATTAACTGAAATGTAAATGTTGAAATTTTGAAATCTGTGCACACTAGTAGGTCATCAAAATTGCTTATGAAAATAATTTATGCAGAGTATTAAAAAAAGTGCACTGAAATAAAATAAGCTTTCAATTTTATCTTCATGAACAATTTGGAGTTCCCAACATTAAATAATACCTTCCTGTCTATGTGCTTTGCTGTACACATTTTCAGGAGCAAATGTGATTGCAAAATTCCCAAGTGCCCCAGCAATTAGTTGCAATATTCTTTTTAATTATCATGTCCTTATTGGCCCTCAATAATGACTCCCATTTAGTTAATTACAAGTAAGGTTAAGTTTTTACTATGGTTTTGGTGACTATTTGCAGCTATTGCTTTGTAAATTTTTGATTTATTAGCTCATATTACTTTTGTTTGGTAAATTGTTTAAGAACAAAATGAATTAGCATTTCATCTGCTACATTTGTTTTAAGTATTTTCCCTTTTTTATTTTTAGCAAATTAGTATTTCCATTTTCAAGGCTTTATTTGTAGCTATTTAATGGAATTTTGCCATGGTCTCTATGCATTTTGCATGACTAGTGTTGGTTTGAGTGGATTTTTATTATATTACAGTATTTATTATCCTGTTACATTTATTATTGATCTATATGAAATTTATTGTTAACTATTTCTGTAGTCAGACTTTTTCCTAAAACTATTAATTTGTGTATATTTTGAATTTTATTTCTCTGTATTTTCCAGCTAGATAATAAAATTACATGTAAGTAGTGATGATTTCCTTATTTTTAGTATTTTCAGCATTTGTTATATTGTCTTCAGCTGGGATGTTTGTGAGACATTGTTACATGATCATAGTGAAAAGGAATATTTCTGTCTTCTTTTTTTATTTCACTATTAAACTTGACTTTGGCATTAGATTTGAGTTACAACTCTTTTAAAATATCAGGAAAAATTTTTTTAACGATTTATTTTACTTGTTTGAAAGGCATAGTTTAAAAGGAGAGAGAGAGAGAGAGAGAGAGAAAGAGAAAGAGAAAGAGAGAGAGAGAATTCCATCTGTCACTTACTCTGAATGGCTGCAATGCCCAGACACCTCTGGTCCAGGCTGCTGGAGGCCAGCTCCAGCCAAGTTCCAAGTTCGAGAAGGGTGTTTGGAGTTGGTGTTTTAAAAGAGATAAAAAGAAAAGATGGACCACTACAATTTCAAGATCATAATGGACAATGCGAGAAAGCTGTCCGCTTTATTTATACAGAAGCAGTCACAAACTTCCACACAGATTATCTACATCATGGTCAAGTGCAACTTTCCAAAGATAATTCTGCAAATTGTTTCACCTTAAAGCAGGACATTATCCATCCTGACCCTGCAGCCAGCAATTCCTCAGTTGACAGCACATATCAATCAGCAATACCTTGCTACTACATTCTTCATTTTACAACTTATCAGTTAAAGGAGAAAATATATCACAGAAAGAAAAACAAAAAGATCATAAGCAAAAAACCTTAAACATAAATTCCCACTATAACCATGGGATTAATAACCCTAGATTAGTCTAAAGGCATGCTTTATAATGTCAATACAAACATTCTTGAGCTCTTCCAGCCATATGGTCATGCGGGAGATAGTATACATTGAGACAGTATACATCGTTAAAGGCCCACACACAAAGACATTATCAGCAACATCAACTCCCAAGTTCACATTGGTTGTAAAAACCATCTTGCAGGAGCAAACAATAATGTCTCAACAGATTACAGAATTCTTAGTGGGGTGGTTGAGTGTCCATGCAAAAAGGGGGCATTGAGGTGGTTGGAGAGACATCTGCCAGGCCTTGCCATACAGCTGGAAGCTCCTCACAGCCTTGCCAACAGGGCAGCTGTTCTCTTCTGACCTTTGTGTCTTCCACATGCACTGCATGGACCCCCAACATCAACCGAGAGCTCGGAGCCTGCAACTTATTCCGGATTCCTCCCATGGTCGGTAGGAACGAACCGTCTGGGCCATCTTCCACTGCTTTCTCAGGTTCATTATCAGGCAGCTAGATTAGAAGCAGACCAGATGAGGCTAGAATTGGCGCTCATGCCAACCCCAGATGAAATACTTTTTATGTTTTCTTCAGTGTTTTTACTAGACCTTGATAGTTATTTTTATCTGAAAAAAAAAAAATAGCGTATTTTAAAATGGTTATATAAGTCTTAAAGTGAAAATGGTAAGTTGCTTTCAATAAAGAAAGTCGTGGATGTTCAGTTACTCATGTAATCAAGGTATGCATTCTCATTTTTCATGGAGAAGTTTTCCTTTCACATACTCTGACATGAATTCACCAGCATTTGGTTAAGAACTCTGTATTTGATTTGTAAGCAAGGTTTTGAGGACACAGTTTGCTGTCTGGGCAATCTCACATCCTTCTTCAGAATTATGCTTAGTCAATTTTACCTTGGTAATGAGCACTTTTTCTATACCATGAAACATTTCCAATACTACTTTTATTGAACAGTATCATAAGCCAGAGACTGTGCTGAGTAACAAAGTTATATTATTTCTTAAAAAGGAAATTACTGTGGAGTCTCATCCTGGAATTTTAGAAAGAATTAACCTGGCCCCATTTGGGGTGAGAAGTAGTTGGTCATGGGAGTGCATGACATTTTAGGTAATCCTCATTTCTTACCTTTTAATGCATACCAACTGGTGTTCTAATTCTATAACTCACGCTTTCTGTGAAAATCATTTCTCTCAGGAATAATTTAGAATTGTCTTTTAAGAGACTGATATTTTTTTCTGTGGTCCCATTGCCTAATACGCATTTTTTGGATTTCTCTTTTTCTGCTCTTCTATGTGATTGTTATAGCATTTATTTAAAAATCTAAAGCAAGGGGAAAATTGCCCTCCCTTTCACCAGATAGTGTGTTTTTTTTTCATATAATTGGAAATACGACAATAAATTCCCATCTCTGAAAGAACATCATTGTGTTGTGTGACTTCAGAAAAATAACTACTTTTCCTGGTACTGAGTTCCCTGAGCTGTAGCTGAGGAGAATGTGAATCCCTCATCACCCAAGAGTCATGTTTTCTGAATGTGAGCCAAACCCAAGGGCAGTGAATTCCACATGGCAGACTCTCAGTCACGATTTATTGAATTAAGTTCTCTGATGGAGGTCAGGGTGCTTGGTTGGATGATTTGTGGTGGCACATGTCAGCTCTAGGAGGAACAATATTAGATTAAAGATCAATTAAAATTATGAAAAGATTTTCAGATCAGAAACTTACATCGATTACAGAAATAAATACACAATCCAGGCTTTTCTTTTTTCTTTAGGATTTTCTTCTTTATGAAGCATTCAGAAACATCATTGTTTATGCCTAATTTGCTCTTTGGAAGATACATGGTTTACAAAATACCAGATTTTTGATTCCTATGTCAATAAGACCAATGGTTATAGCTATTAATTTGTAAATGTGACATTGAATAGTTTCATAGTGTTACCACACACGTACAATAAGTTATCCTGTTGTCATATTTAAGTCAGTGAATATTTAGGTATCTGTGACTACTTGTATTGGTATTATCAACACTGCATCTGGAGTAAAAAGTGCTCTACCAGAACTCTTGGAAACACTCAGTCATTGAAAATCCATGGAGCTCTAGTCTAAAAAATTCATAATATATAAAAAAATAAAAGGAAATTCATGCTATCTTTCATAAAACTCCATTTTTTTTAAAAAAGGTTCATTGTTTTCTTAGATGTTTCTTATTTAAACTCCTAATTTTGGGCGTCTCACAGCTGTGTTATGTAAGCAGGTTTAAAATATGAAGGCAAGATTACCACATCAGATGATCATTCTTACATTGCTTCGATGAATTCATAGAGGGTATAATATTGAACGGACTTCTCAACTTTCTCTTACAATATGGCAAAGTGACTGGTGAATGAATTCATGATTGTTTTGTTTCAAATATATGGTAACCCAAAGTTATATTGGTTTTCTCTTCAAGGTGAAATACGTGCATGTGATTTGTGTATTGCTTATTTGACTAAGCCCAATAAGATCAGCTGTAAAACCAAAATCAATTCCTGCAGATAGAGAAGAAAATATTTCAGTTCATCTCAGCTTCAGCTCTATAATTTCCTGGAGGAATAGGGGCAGTTCTCTGGGATAAGGGACTCATCTAGGACATGTGGTTTCATTCATGTTCTAATAGGAATTATTTATAAAATAAATGGGGCAAAACCCCCTCACTGTTACTCTCAATAACCCATTCTGGAAAGAAGTGGGGTTATATGATACCCAAGGTTACGTCTGGTTCATATATTTAGTGATCTCCTCAGTTCCCCCCGTGACCTCTCTGAAATGGTGTAGTTACTTAGACTAAATGTTCACAACAATGAAAGTATAGTAACACCTGAGTGGCAAGGATAGTTGAAAAAATAATAATAGGTTGAGTGTACAGTGCCTCTGTATTAGTAAACAATAAAGGTTCCGGACTCTGGCACATGTTCAAAACCGATGGTAAGAAATATTTATGCATGGCAGTGACTGGAGAACTGTAAATCAAAAAGAGCTCAGGGACCCATGTTTCCTGATTTTCATTGTATTCAGAAGCATGGAAAAACCTTTACAATGAAGTTCTTCCTCTTACCTTCTTCAAATGACACCAACAACAAAATGGTGATATCCTTGCATACCAGGACAAGCCAAAATTTCATGTGGACTCTATTACCTGCAACAACCTCCTTCTGAAACCTTGATACTCCCCACCTTTGCTCTGAGTAATCCACCTTTTGGTGGCAGTGGGGCATGAAAGTGAGTTTTCTGTTTCATTGCTTGCTAAATGAAAGCTACTTGATAGATGGTTCTCAGGCTATGCAATGGTGTATACCAATGCTGGGATGTTTGAGAGCAAGCAATTTATAAGTTTTTACTTTTATGTTCCATATGATTCAAGTTATTTGGAGAGTGACTGTTGTGTTATACTATTTGCATTACAAAATAGATTTGGTTATACACTCCAGATAGGAAGAACGTGTAAGTTTGTGTTCTAGTTGGATACAGACAAACCCTTGTCTACCACATGTTATCAAACTTCACTCTGTACTGGGGATTAGAAATGAATCTTGCATCTGAAAAAAATGAAATGCATGAAAGCAGCAAGGTGCTATCTTTGATAAAATGACAGTTGATGAGATAAGGCTGTTTATAGTCTGATATAGCATGGCTGTTACCTTTCAAAATGATGTTTCAGGAGACTGTCAAGTAAATGCTGAGAAGGAACACGAGTTTCCACCTGGAATTACTGCATTAAGTTTTGGAGGGGTTTTTTTTACATTTGCACTTTTTTTCCTGTTCAATTTCACCTTCATTAGGATCACTAAGAAAAAAAAAGACCTCATTTTTTTAAATTGTATTGTGTAGAGGTTGGTGATATGAAGCTCACGAAGTGACAACTAATCATTGCCAATTAAAGACCAAATTTCTGTTCATGTAGTTTTGCTTGCAAATTCAATATAACTGCCTGATGGTTTCCTTTCTGGCACTTTCACTACATTTTTGTAAAAGAAAAAAGGAGAAAGAACATTAAAACAAATGTGAAAACTATATGCACACAGGTTTACAAACATGTATGAATTCCTAGGAACTTCATGTTAAGTTAGTGAGTTTTTCACTCAAGGCAATCTTTTTATGTGGAAGTTCTCCAAGCACTGTTGGACATGAAGGGACAGAAAGCCTCTGTGAAACAGGACATTGGGAAACGTCTACCCTGTTCACAGATTTCTCCTGCAACGTAAGAGACATTTAAGGAATTCACGTGGAATGTGTGTGGATACTGAGAGAAAATGCATCCGTGTCCAATTCTATCCCTGGCATTCAGCAGCCCTCTATTTTTTTGAAAAAAAATTACTTGTTTATATATTTATAGGATGCTGGCCCTACAGTCAGGTCTTACTCTGCTTTTTCAACACAGGATTTCTTCTCATCTTCTTCTCCCCCCCTCCTTTTTTTAGAGCTGAGTATCATTCCAATGTGTATATGTACTAAAGATTTTTCTATCTGTCTGTCAGCTGGTAGACATCTTGGCTGATAATCTTGCTTGCTTGTCAGTGGAGCTGCTCTAACCATATTGATACAGATAGCTCTTTCATATGCTGATTTCATTCCATTTGGGTAAATTCCCAGGAGTGGGATGGCTTTGTCCTACAGTGGACTTCCATATTTCTGAAGAATCCCCTTGCTCCAGAATGACTGTACCAGCTTACGTTGTCATCAGTGGTGTTTTATGGTGCCTTTTCTTCCCAACATCCTCACTGGCATTTGTTGTTTTCTGATTTTTAAATGTTAGCCATTCTAAGTGGCCCGAGGTGAAACCTTCGGCTTTCATCTGCATTTCCCTTTGGCTTAGTGATTCTGTGCATCTTTTCATGTGTCTGTTGGCCAATTGTATTTCTTCCTTTGAATAATGTTCTTCCCCTTACTCCATTTCTTATCTGGATTGCTTGTTTTATTGTTGCTGAATTTCTTGTGCTCCTTCCAATATTCCAGTTCTTTTCCAGATGTGTATTTCACTGGTATCTTCTTCAAGTTTTGTTTTACCTTTATTTTGTTGTTTCTTTTGCTGTACAGGAGTTTCTTAGCTTGACTGAGTCCCTGACAATATTCCAGGTATTAATTCTTATCAGGTGCGTATTTCACTAATTTTTTCTCCTTTTTTATCTTTACTTTGTTGTTTCTTTGCCACGTAGAAGCTTCTTAGTTTGACGTCATTCCGTTTGTTTATTTTTAACCTTATTTCCTGCGTTTCTGGGATCTTATCCAAGAATTCTTTGCCAATGCCAATGTCTGAAACTGTTTCTCTTATTTTCACGTAGTTTCCTATCTTAGTCTTAGTATCCTAACCTGTTGTGAGTTGTCTAAAGCAGAAGTTTGGTTTTATACTTCCACACAGATAGAGCCAATTTCCCCATCACAATTAGTTGAAGAAACTGTCATTGCTCTGGAGAGTGACTAAAAATCATACAATTATCTCAATAGATCCAGTGAAAACATTTAATAAAATGCAATATTTATTCATGATAAGAAAATGGAAGTGCAGCATAAAAATACTTGGACAAAACCAAGGCAGTATATGGCAAACCTACAGCTAGCATTATATTGAATGGGACGCCTGGAAGCACTTCCACTAAGATCCAGAAACAAAGATGCTCACTCTCACTACTACTGTGCAGTGTAATTCTAGTGGTTTTAGCCAAAGTTCTAAGAAAAGAGAGGAGAAAAAGGAAATGCTAAATTATTGTTGTCTGCAGATGATATGTACCTACATATAAAGGAACTGAAAGACTACACTGAGAGATCATTAGAATTCATGAGAGAGTTTGACAACCGTGTGGGATATAAAATAACACACAAAAATTAATAGCATTGTATTCTTGAGCAATGGCTCAGTGGCTCAGGAAGAATTTATCAGGTCAGCCCCACTTGGAGCCAATGTGGAAGTTCCACTAGCTAGTCTGCCTTCCAGCACTGGCATCCCATCTGGGAACCAATTCATTTCTTGGCTCTCCACTGTCCATCCACCTCCCTGCTTGTGACATGAGAAAGCAGTGGAGGATGGGCCAGAGCTTTGGGACCCTGTACCTGTGTGGGAGACCTGAAAGAAGCTCCTATATTTGGATTGGCTCAGCTCTAGCCATTGTTGTCATTTGGGGAATGACACTTTATACCCACTTAAAAGCAAATATGAACCGACAGGAGAGTCTTTTAGACATGATAAGAATCAAACAAGCTTTGAAGGTCTAGCCATCTATGTGGGAGGCCTAGATATATGACTTGATCTGCACCTGCCTGAACCTGGGGAAGAAGAAAAGGCTTCATAGTGAAGTGTGAATCTTCTCAAGGAAGATGCCCATTGATTTGTATTATCTGGTTGGACTGAATGGAAAGCTGACCTGCAGAGGAGGCTAGCAAAATAAGTGCCTATTATGTTTAAAACAAAATTAAAAATCCCACTTGCAATACCAACAATGATCATAGGCCCTGGCATTTTAATATAATACCTAGCTTGGAAGGCTTTCCAAACCGAAGGCCAACAGCTGTGTGATTCTGATCCAGGAGGTCTTTGATTCTTATTGCAGTTCCATTTTCAGCGGCCTAATTTTCCGCAGAGTTGACATGGCTCTTCCCACAATAGTTGTTTGCCCATTGACTGGCTTTCCATACTTAAGATAGCTGCCATTTATGGGAGACTGGCCTTGCAGGGACTCCTTGAGGGAAAGTCACCATTTAATGCAACTGTCAATGGCCTGCCATCTAGTCTTAAACTGCTCCTTCAGGAGCCCACCTCTTTCCTTTCCCTCCTGTTTTCCAAAGAGGCGTGGAAGGGGCCTTCAGAATGTAAGCCAATGGGGTGTTTGCTCTCCTCACTGATTTTTTAAGTTTGCCTGTAGTATCAGGAGCAGTCACAACTAGAAATTGGAAGACACAGGCCTGTTGTGACAGTATTTGTTTTCCCTATGAATCAGGACAACATTCAGAAGGAAAACAAGTTCAAATATGCCTTCTAGCATCCATTTACCATGCATTTATTAGGGTCTTCAGTGAAGCCTCCCATCTCCATTTTAGCCTCATTTCAATCCTCGACTATAAAGACGATTCATGTTCTGTGATAAGTTGCTTGGCTGTTGATGTGTGGCTTGAATTCTGTGGTCTGTAATCTGTTCCATTGATCCACATCTTATTTCTGGTTCCAACAAAAGGCTGATTTAACTAAAGCTGCCCTATAATGTGTCTTGAAAGCAGGTATTGTGATGGTTATTGCTGCCACAGGTACTGACAGACAGCCTGTATCTCTTCGGAAAGGCTCTTTAGAGGACCTAAAGGACTCCTCTCTTGAGTGGAATGGGAAGATAATTCAGTGCATAGATGGCTTTCTCCTTTGTTTGCCAACCCAAGTGTTCTTGGACACTTAATTAAGGCCCTTAATGTTTCTATTAAACCATGGCTACAAGACATCCAAGGAAACAACACAGCTGGTCCTCCTAGGAAGTTGATTGAGCTTCTTCATACCCTTGGAGAATGAAGATTAGTCACAGAGAGAATATAGGCCATACAAATTCCTACCCCCTGAGCTTTAAGACAACTCTGAGCATTGCTCAGGATAACAGGATACTGCAGATCACTAATTCTAACATACAGGGAAGCAGCAAAGCCTTTAGAGCAGATCCTCAAAGAAAAAACAGAACAGAGCTCCCTACTTTGAGGAAAAACAAAACACAGCCTTCACCCATGGTTTTCTGTGCCATGCTCCATGAAAAATATTGTTTGGGGGTCAACAAAACTGGACGGTTATAAAGTCAGAGTTACCATTTATTGAGTGAGACCACACATGTCCATGACCAGGTTGAACAGAGATGGAATTTTGGGTCTGCATTAGGTTGGTTGTGGGTTCCTGATCACTGTTTCACCTTAGCTCTAAAGCTCTCCTGCTTTTGTTTCTTCTCTTTGGACCATTTGTCTTCAGTGCACTTAGTAATTTGTCTCCAACAGAATAAAAGCCATCCAATTACAGTTGATTGTGAGGCAGGGCTTCCAGCATATCTTGCCAGATGACATGATCATTTCCCTAGAACTTGCAGGTCCAATTTCTTCCAAGGATCCCTTAAACACAACAGAACAGATCGCAAGTAAAGAACACATGTAAGAAGCTCTTTGTCCACAAGCCAACCTGAAGAAATTTGAAAGACAGACTTTTGCCCTAATATAGCAAGGAAGATATTAATTTATGTGTGTAAGAGAACCTGAGTAAGATGGGACTTCCTGCGTGGTTGAATAAGAAATGTAGCAGCAAGCTTTAGAAGCAGACCAGCATTTACACACCAAAAGTCTATAATCAAGAAGACCCTTACTCAGTTGCATTCCAAAAAGGGTGAGGGGGAGAGGAGCAAAGGTGGTCTGTTCCATCACAACCACAAAAACAAAAAACAAACAAACAAAATCTCTAAACTACATATACATTGCGTACTCAGTTCTTCCATGAGATACCTGCCTATTCTATCAGATGCTTTTGTATCGTTAGACCTGCTAGGTCATTTAGCACTTAAAAAAAAAAAAGACTTTTATTGGAGTCTAAAGCCATTTGTGTTAATGTGAAAAATAATTGTTAGCATTTTTCAATAAAAGAAAATGAAGAGCTATTAATTTCAATCCATTGTCAACTTTGAATGGTTGTTTTAATTATCTACCATCTGTTTGTACAAACTAATTTTCTCACCAGCATGAACTCCAGAATTTAAGAGATGATCAATGGAAAAACTTGATCAAGAAGAATATGTTAGTCATTTATTACCACCAAGTTCCATGTGTATAATTATGTGCATGCTACAGTTGAGGGTTGACTTGTGCCTTCTACGAACACACGTTCATGATGTAACTGTGAAGTCTGACTATGACCTCATTTGGAAGCAGCATCTTTGCAGATATAATGAAATGAAAAGGTAGTCATAATGGATTAAAGTGGGTCCCAAATCCAATGACTAATACCTTTATTCCAATAAAGTAAGGGAGTGTGCTCTAGACCCGGTGACCACTGTTCCACAGAAATAAAGAGATTTCAGGGCTGTTGCTCTAGCATGGGAGGCTGAGCTGCCTCTTGAGTTCCAACATTCTATATAGATGCTGATCTGAGACACAGCAGTTCCACTTCCAATCCAACTCCCTGTTAATAAACCTGGGCGAGCAGTGGAGAATGACTCAAACACTTGGGCTCCTGCACTGACATGGGAGATACAGAGGAGGCTCGTGGACTCTGCCTGGTCCAGTCCAAGCCATTGAGGCCATCTGGGAGTGGGCCAGTGGATAAAAGACCACTGCCCACCTCTCTGTCTCTCTGTCTCTCTCTCTCTCTCTCTCTCTCTCTCTCTCTCGCTTGTGTTCTCTTCCTCTCTGTGCAACATGCCTTTCAAATAAAGTATAAACTAATCTTTTCAAATGGACATTCTGTTCAAACTGTTAAAAAAGAGGAAAAGAAATATAAGAGATTTTGAGACGCACACAAGATAAGTGGTATATCTCAACTGAAGTGGAGTTTGGAGTCGTTGCTGTGAGAGGTCATGGACTGAAGCCAACCACCAGAAGTCATGCAGGGCCAAGGGAGGACCCTTCCTGAGAACATCAAAGCAGCACAGTCCTGCAGAAACTGAGATTTGAGATTCTAGCCTCCAGAACTAGATGTTTATTGTTCCAAGCCATTTCAGTTGTAATATTTTGTTAACAGTACTAATAGAAAAAAGTACTTAATAATCTTAAGTTTTTCACTACAGTAACATTTTATTTCAAATTATACATACAGTTTTAATGACTATCATTCTTAGTTTTGTGCTGTTTTTATAATGTGGAAATTATATGTGCCTTTCACCAAATTCATACTGTTATCCTCAAATTCTGTTTGGTGTATTAATGGTAGTTGGAAAATTATTATAATTATCTTTATGCATAAAATGTAAAAATAGTTGAGAAATTTGTTTCAGCACTCACAAAAGTATTTTCTATAGCCATTTTTTAGTTTTAGATGTGACAATTTGTTCCATTTAAATGACAGTTATTCAAGTTCCCTTGCTGATTCTCTGTCTACTTGCTCCATCAATCTTGTTATTAGCTGGAAGATTTTTGAATAATTAGATTTGCTTTATGAAGTTGTCTATTGAAGGGTCCATAAGGTTTAATAAGTAAACCCTACTGTCATCATTACCAGCATTAAAACAAATGTAAAAAATGCGTTAGTTTTTTTGCATTCCACTGCTAAATTTTGTGTCACTTGCAGCTGAGAATCCTCCAAGAACTATAAACTGCAGTGTGTATATAAAATCTGATTTGCATAATGGCTTATTAGGAGTAGATAATGCTGAATTGGTTTCTCTTCTCTTTCTATGAGAAATGATCAATTGCTTGTGAGATGAAGAATACAGAGAAGCTCTCATTACGTGGATGTGGGAGGCTGTTTTTATGGTGATGCCATTAGTAATACACTGAAAATTATTGAGTTTTTTTTTGTGTATGTGCTGATTTTGGAATGAGATGAACAGTGAAGCTGCTTTTTTCTAATTCTGGACATATATAAGGGATGGCATCTATTTGTAGGACCAGTATGCTACCGCACCAGGCCCCTGCTCAACTACTTTTGAGGACCAACATAGGAAGGGAAACCTGTAGACACTGAGACACTGAGACTGAAATAATGAAGCTCATTAGTTTCCCTAATTAAGTACCAATCTCACCCATCTTCTTTATTAGGGCAGTCGATTTTATTTGTATGAATGATTATATTACCTCCAGTGAGAGAAATGCTGAAAGAACTAATTTATTTTTAATTTTTTATAGAGTCTGTTTACTTAATATGTAAGTCATTCTTATATTAAATTCATAGGTCTCTCATTCTATTTACGTAGTCTGTGTTCACCAGTGTTTCTTTAGGGGTCACAACCTGACAGTAACAAGTCTTTCCTCCATCTGAGAGAAATAATAAAAAATATTTTCAGTTGACATATGTTCAGTGGAAAGCTTAAACAATGCAGAAAACGGTTGACAAATCCTCAGACTGAAAGCTGATGCTGGAAAGCTGATGTACGTAGGTCGCGTAGGTCGCGTAGGTCGCGGATGTAGCCACCAACCAGCTCAGTTCTGAGTGCCACTCCTGATTCTCATGGAGTGAGCAGCTGTACCTGGAATGCTCTCTTTGTGTGTCTCCGGGTTCAGCACTGAGCGAATCATTCACAGTGTCAGTTCTTGTCATGATTAAAATTTAAGCAAAGATAAGGGCTTGGTTGTCTGCTCCAAGGATCTTCTGAAAACTGACAAATATTCAGTTGTCTGGGCTTCAGTCCATCATGAAAAATGTCAATTTAAACATCGCCCTGGGTGAAAACAGCCAGGCACAGGCCGGCAGTTGAACATGGGTAGGATCTCCTTTATTGCCTGCTGTTGATTTGACACAATCGGTAGTAAATGATCAATTGGGATAGAATCCATAGATAGGCAGAACAATGATTTAACTACCCACTTTACCTTTTTTTTTTTCTGTGTGTTTGTTTCATTTTTCGGTGTGTTTTCTGTTTGTTATTTCACTGTGGTTTTGCATTTTCTAAGCTATATGATTTAAGATATTATTCATTAATTAAATGAGTAATTATTAGTACATTAGATTCCATAAATTCAACTAGAATACCCAAGAAGAATAACTTATACAGGAGCCTGAGATTGCACAATCAGGCTTCCCCATGGGTCTGGGGTCTGTGGAGAACAGGGGATGTTGGCATGAACCTGGAGGGATGATCACACGCTGAACCAGGAATAAGAGGGAACGAGTAGGCCCAACTCTGCCTTCATCACCAACTTTCTTGTGAACGTTATCTTCTTCTGTTTTTTTACTTTTCATAATACAGTTCCTTAGGGTCAAGGGTCAAAATTGAATATTAAAGTGATACCCCAGGAGTATTGTAACCCCAACAACATGGAATTATCCTGAAAACACACTGGTAGCCACGTGAAGCACAATAGAAACCCCAGAAATAAAATCCACACATCTAAAATCAACTCATCTTTGACAAAGTTGCTAAAAAATTTCATCAGAAGAAAGAACAGTATCTTTAATAAATGTAGGACTTCTATAAGCAGGCATTTGAAACAAGAATGTTATTTTTCCAGCAAAAATGTAATAGTAGAATAAACTCATAATGGGAAAAGGATATAAACTTATGACCTGGAAGTATGAAACGTCCACCGGAAAGCAAGCACAAATACTTTAAAACATTGACAAAGGCAAGGATTTTTTGGATAGGACCTCCAAAACAGAGACAATAAAGGCAAAAATAGATGAAATTATATCAAGCTATAAGACTTCAACACAGGAAGGGACGCAACTAAGAGAGTGAAGTGGCAACCAACAGAACAGAATAAACTACTGCAAATTAGGTCTATGATAGAGGATTAATATCTGGAAAAATCTAAGAGATGGGTAAAACAAATGAATAGGTAAAAGACATACAGATGGATAACAAACATATGCAAAAATGCTCGGAATCCATAAAGGGATGACTAATGAAGAAAACAGTCATACAGTAATAGACATATACAATACAATGTCAGTCGTGGACAAAATGAAATCATGATATTTGCAAAAAAAAAAAAACAGGATAGAACTAGAGATTGTTAGTGAAATAAGCTAGCCACTGAAGGAAAATTCTATTTGCTTACTCTTGAATGTTAAAGTTAATATGTATTATTGAAAATGTGTGAATACTGTATTAGTTGGAATATAAATATTGATGCACATTGCTTTCACTGAATTATATATTTTACATAGTAAAATAACCTCTTATGTTTTTGTCATTAATCTCATGTTATGCAATATTAATATACTCATCCCTGCTTTCACAAAAACATACATATATATTATTTATACATAATATGTGTATGGCAGAAAGCTAAAAATTGTTAAATCTGTGGACTCATCTTTATACTTTACTATTTGAAATATCTTAAAATAAAACTAAGAAAGCAAAGTGTCTTAATTGAAGAAAATCAGAGTAAATATGATTGTGCTTTTACAACTTGCAAATACTATTCTAAAATGATCATGTAGTTTTGCTGAGTTCATGCTAAGAACATTGAGCTTCTGAGGACACACTTCTCTTTGAATGTGAAGTGAGAGGTTTGGGGACCACACTGTTCTGTGGGACACAATAGAAGTTAATACACTGATATTTTAGATAAATTCTATTTAAAAAAATAAGCTTATGATATCACTCAATTTTGTGAAACACAATTTTTACAGTTAAAATTTTTACAGTATTTGCTAATAAGAAATCTCTAGCTTTGAATCATGGGTCTACCACTTTGCACTTTGGTGATCATGAGTGAGTTCTTTAATTGCTCTAAGTGGTATTCCTCAAATCTATAAGGTGAAAATGCTAGTACCCACCTGTAGATTCGTCACAAAAATTTAATAAAGGACTAGCATTTTGGCGTATTTAGAAAAGCCACCACCTGTGGGTCGTCCAGCATCACATATGAGTCCTGGCTTAAAATTCAACCACTACAATAATGTACATGGCAAGGCAAGGAAAGATGGCCCAAGTGCGTGGACCCTTGCACTTTGTAGAAGACCTGGAATAAAACATCTCTAGCTATTCTTTCCTAAATTAACTTGAAAATGTCTTCAGTAAGTCAGTTCTTTGTACAATCACATTAAGTTTGCAAAAATTTGTCAAAAATATAAGCAGGAAAAAGCTACAGTATGAAAGACACTGTGGTTAAGAAGATCATTGTTATTACGGCTTGAAATTAACGAGTTGTGGAATTTGCCCAAATGTTACAGTATTTGGTAAATGCTAATTTAAGTATTCACATTGGTGAGTTCGACTTTGAAATCTGTCTTCCTTATAATATTTTTCTAACAAGTATTTGTTCTAGGTGTTAGAGTGTTTCTTTCTAAAGAATTTTAAAATGAAGCCAGAGATATTTCAATGTCTTCTCAAAAGATAATTTCTTCAAAACTAAGCCATAATTCATTGTTCATCTGGGGAAAAATGATAAATATTTCAACACTTTCAAATATAGAACAGTGAAATCATGCCTCCGGATCTTCAAATACTTAAAAAGCAATAAATCTGTATATTGAGAAGTGAAGAAAAAACTCAGAGAAAATGACAATTTTGACAATACGCTTTTTCAAATTCACTACAGAAAAAAAAAGATGCAATTATTTATTGCCCAGCTTTAGATAGTATATGATGAAATTTAAATTTATGCTTCCAGAGGATGTTCATAGAAAAATTAAACTTTGGAATGACTGCTATAATAAGCTGTTACATGAAGGAAATATTTTACAGGTGATAAAGCAGTAAATCCAAAATTGTAAATTCACATAAATAGCGTCAAACCTGGTCTTTCTGGTTATTACTTAGAGTAACTTTTAAAAAGTCCTCATATCTGTCTCTTGATGATAGTTGCTGTGTTACATTGACTTGGTCATTCACCATAGCAAACATCAAACATTAAGTTCTTAGTGAATATCACTGAAGTCTGATACTATGCTGTAGCCTTAAAGAGTGGACACAGTTTTGATGTGTTTACCTACTGGATAAGACTAACGAAAACATTCATGAAATCTAATCTTTTTACCATATAGAGAAAAAGTACAAGGCAGACATCCGTGAGACACCTGAAGGCCAAATTCCTTTCACATCACAGATAAGATGGATAGCATCTTATGCACTCTTCCAAGCGCTCAATAAGAAGTCCAATGATTACTTCACTGTTTCTGTCATGAGTAGATAGAAACAGAGTTTCCAAGAGTGGTTAGCACTGCCACTTTCAAAAATCATTTAGAATGCCTCAAGCCTACTAAACCAAAAACTCTGAAGCTGAGGCCCAGGAATGCCCTCCTGGAAATTACAATCCATGTTCACTGTGCAGCCTCAGATAACATCCACCACTGAACTTCCTAAGTTTATACAATCATCCCAATGATTTCTTGCTGTGCAAGAGGAAAGGTTTTCAAAGCATATGCCCAAAGTCATTCTGACGGCCATTATGTTCTTTGGGTATCTACTGCTGTATAATAAACTATCCCCAAAGTGCCTCAAGCAACAGCCATTCTGCATGCTCAAGATTCTGTGGAGCAGAAATTGGGACAAAGCACAGCAGGAATAGCTCACCCCTGCTCCAAGAGATGCATGCTGACAAGGATACAAAATGTAAAATTGCTCCTTCCCTGGCATACCTGGACCCTCAACCGGGACAGCTTGGAAAGCGGGGGCGGTGAGCATTGGTCCTTTCAGCGGCCGGAATGGGGCCGCAAACTGGAGGGAAACAACACTGACCTTTACACAGCAGGCTCCAGATGGATACACGACATCACTCCCCTCATATTCTATCCCAATTCAAGGGAACACTGAAAGGAAAAAAAAATTTAAACATGGGCAAATTATAAAAATGTAACTTGTCGCCATGTTTTTCAAGAAGTATTTATTTACTTGAAAGCAGAGTGATGGAGAGACATTGGAAGAAAAAGACAATCAGCCATCCTCTGTTTCTCTTCCCAAATGGCAGTCACAGTCCTGGTTGGGTCAAGCTGAAGACAGGATACTAAAACTCCATCTGCTTCATCCATGTGGGTGACAGGGGCCCAAGGACATGGGCCATCGTCCACTGGCACATTGTCAAAGAATCGGGCCAAAGACCAGAGAACATGGGGATCTAACCAGTACACGTAATAGGATGTCAGCATCACAGATGTTGGCTGAACACGACAAATCACAGCACAGACCCCTGTTACCTTCTTTAAACCACTATCCCAGCGGTTAAAACCCATTAAAGAATTTTATTAATTCCTTGGAAAGCATAACACTTGTTTTGCAGAAATTGTTTTGTTGTCACAATACAATTGTCACACTGGACACTTCAAAGAA
Source organism: Ochotona princeps (assembly GCF_030435755.1). Taxonomy (NCBI): domain Eukaryota; kingdom Metazoa; phylum Chordata; class Mammalia; order Lagomorpha; family Ochotonidae; genus Ochotona; species Ochotona princeps. The sequence continues at coordinate 12,461,351 of NC_080861.1, forward strand.
AGTGATAGGATTTTTCTGATGTTTGAATTACGTCACCACTACGGTATCTGGCACATTATAAACATTTAATAATGATAGAAAAATGAGAGAGAAAGCTCTGTGGATATTAGAGTATTATCCCTAAGATTGCCTGTCGTCAAATGTGGGCTGTGAATTGACTGGTCTAGAGAAAACACCTGCATGGAAGGGAACTTATTCACATGATTCTAATATTGAAAAATATTTTTTTCTTATTACCAGCAGCTGTTGTGTGTGTTGGATTTGGGGGTCAGTGAGATGGGGTGCATGCAGAATAGTTTCATAGGCAAGGTGTTGGACAAGGCAGGGTCCAACTTAGGTTGGTCCTAAAAATGAATGCCTGTGTAGCAATCCTGTTAATCAGGTGTGTGACAGCCTAAAATAAATCTTACAACCTGCCTTCCTGGGGTGATCTTTTAGGCGACAGCCTAAATTTTACAACCTGCTATAAATCATCATCAATGTGAGCCCCAGACTGATGGGACAGGCACTCTTTGGGTGTCACAGTCTTGGTGGAAGAGGGCAAAGGGTACATGGTAAAAACCCAAGTGGCACTCATCACTTCTAATCTTTTCATGCTGATCAAAGCAAACCCAGGACCAAAACTGATTTCACTAAGCCAAGATTACATGTTGCTTCTACGGGGAATAAAACTGATTTCACTAAGCCAAGATTACATGTTGCTTCTACAGGGAATAGGAGTAAGTAACAATGTTGTTCTTCATGAAAAGGATATATTTTAGAATGACAACAATATTATCTTAGTGATTTTAATTTTCTGATCAGTCAGAAGGCTGCAGAAACATCTTTTATTTAGTGTTCTATGGTGCAGTGAAGCGATGTCAGCTTACAATAATTTATTGTTTGTTTTATAAAGAATTGGAAGAGTTTGAAGGTTCCCAACACGATGCAATGATAAATGTTTAACAAGAATGCTAATTATCATGATTGGCTCATTAGGCATTATATATGTATATTGAATTATCATATTGTTTCCCATAAATGTGCACAGTTTTAAAATTTGCAGGAAAAATAGAAAGGATAATCAGGATATGATTTTTTTTCAAGAGTTATTTATTTTTATTGCAAAGTCAGATATATATAGAGAGGAGAGGCAGAGAGGAAGATCTTCCGTCCGATGATTCACTCCACAAGTGACCACAAAGGCCGGAGCTGAGCTGATCTGAAGCCAGGAGACAGGAGCTCTTCTAGGTCTCCCACGCAGGTGCAGTATCCCGAGGCTTTGGGTCACCATTGACTGCTTTCCCAGGCCACAAGCAGGGAGCTGGATGGGAAGTGGGGCTGCTGGGATTAGAACTGGTGCAAATATTGGATCCCAGGTGTGTTCAAGGTGAGGACTTCAGCCACTACGCTACCATGCCAGGCCCTGGGTATGATTTTCATATTGTTGCAGAGTTCCTTAAAAAGAATTAGTGAGGTGTGATTTATTTTTATTGGGAAGGCAGATTTACAGAGAGACAAAGATTTTCCATCCACTGGTTCATTCCTCAAGCGGCCACAATGGCCAGAGCTGAGCTGATCCAAAGCCAGGAGCCAGGGGCTTCTTCCACCACATGGGTGCAGGGTCCCAAGCTTTGGGCCATTCTCTACTGCTGTCTCAGAGCATAAGCAGGGAGCTGGATGGGAAGTGGAGCAACCGGAACATGAACTAGGGCCCACATGATGCAAGGTGAAGATTTAGCCACTAGGATATCACTCCAGGTCCAGAGGTATATAGTTCTTTACTTGAGAAAAGCAAAGATTGAGAGGCTGACACTGGCCTGGAAAAGCAGCCAAAACTGAGACACAGCATGGGCACTGCAGAGTAAGCCCATTCAAAAATGACGCTGGTGAGTAAAGTTGCTAAGTCACTCCACATGACAATCTTTTTGTGGAAGTTAATGCAAAACAATTCAATTCAGTAATATGATCTTTTGGTCCAAAGACTACAAGATATTAACAGCTCCTGTCTGAAACTGAATTGGCTTCAAGGGATTGTTCTGCCGCCAGAGTGAGCCAGGGCACGTAACCAAGTTCCTTCAAGGTTTGTTATTTTTTATTGTTGTGTTTTAAGTTTATTTTGTTTAAAAGGCAGAATGACAGAGAGGGGCAGACATGGAGAGAAAGGAATCTTCTTCTGTTGGTTGATTTCCTGAAAGGCTACAATCACTGGGGTTGGACCAGGCCCAAGTCAGGAAGCTGGAACTCCATGCTGGTTTCTCACACTAATTGGAAGAGACCCAAGTACACTCGGGTCATTTTTCAATGCTTTCCCAGGTGCACTATCAGGGAGCTGCATTGAAGTGATGTAGCTGGGACTCAAATTCACACTCTGTGATGGAATGTCATTGCCGTAAGCAGTTCCTTAAATTGCTGTGCCACAGTATCGGCCACAGTGGTCTTACTTTTTAAGTTGCTTTTGTGTGGTTCTAGCAATTCTGGTTCTGTGAAATCCCACTGGTCGTGAGGCAATGTTCCACATCTTGGTTGGTGGTCTTAGAGAGCTGGGGGCTTCTGAAGAGTGTGATGTAGTTGTTCTGAGTTGAGATGATGCATGCTGGGCTCTGTTTTTAAAAACATGTTCTAGGCTAGTATTGGAGATTTATCTATGCATGATATTTCTCTCCAGCAGGTTCAGAAAAGCATTTGAATAGCTTGCAAACAGTTTTCATAAGATTAGACCAAAATGCTGCATATAACCTAAAACATGGCGGTTCACTAGTGAATTTCTTTCCTTAGCAGAAGCATTTGCATTTCTTCTTATTTTCTTCCTTTAGTCTGAAGGCCATAAGGCTTGGAAAGGAAATTGTCTCTGTAATTGCGGATGCCTGTGACTGCCCAGTCTGTGCCTTGCCTGTGTTGCTTGCAAAATAGGATAACGCAGTCTGCCAGCCAAAGAACCAATGACTGCTCAGAAGTTGGTTGGCAGGTTAGTTTACAGAGTAACATTTTGTGGATGCATATGTATGGCCTGGAATCCCAAGTACTCACTTTATAATAGAATGTGTGAGTGAGAGATGATAAAGTGGCATAACCCAGCATGTCATCACCATGGCAACCATATCACAATGAAAAGTTACTGCTGGTGTAAAGGCAAGATGCTTTTTCTCCACGATGCAAAATATTGCCTTCAAAATCTGTAAACTGGGAAGGGGCTCAGAAGAGCTATATTCTCCATCTCCATTGCTCTTTCTGTTTAAAAAGAGTGATTTTTTTTTGTCTTCTCACATTTTTTTTCTCCTCTTTTAGGTTGGCATGAATAGTCAAGGAAAATGGATATCTTTTTGCTAAGTTTTCTCAGTATTCCTAAACTTAATAACCACAAAGGCAGTTCAAATTATCAGGCACAAATAAGTGGACAAGTAAAACATTCTACACTCATGGATTGGAAGCTTTGATTATTTTTGAAATGTCCATACTATTCTACATAATATTATGGACTAGACACGAGCCTTAGGAAAATACCTATGACATTCTTCATGAAACAAGAAAAAAATCCTAACAGTATTATAAAATCACAAAAAATATTGCAATAGTCAAAGCAATCTTGAGTAAAAAGAATAAATAAGTAAACATTATACTACCATATTTCAAAAATACTCTACAAAGCTGTACTAATTACAGTCATGGGTCCTTATACTAGGTGAAATAGGCCATGGACAGAAAGATAGATACAACATGAACTCTCTGATATAAGAAGCTGTGCCAGTTGCTCTCACAGAAGTGAAGAGTAGAATTTTGGTGACCAAGAGAGGATTGAGGAAAGGTTGATCAATGAAGCAAAATTATAACATCCATACATAGAAGAAAATAGGTTCCAGTATTTTAGTGTTGGTAACATGACTGCAGTAATGATGATTTACTGTGCATCTCAAAAATAGCTTGGTAAAAGAAATTTGAATATTTTTACCGCAGGCAATGATTAATTGTTGAGGAGATAGATATGTTTACCCTGATTTGAACATCACATAATGAACATCACATATAGAAATATTAAAACATAACACGGTGCCCCATAAGTATATACAATATTCAATGGCCAAATGGAGAAAGAAAGATTGAACATATATGATGATAATGAGTAGAAATTTTTTACTTTTTTCCTTGTGCTAAATGAAAACTAAGTGTTATATGCCATGATAATTGAGAACATCTCCAAGCACTAAATATTGGGCCAGAAATTTCAAACTAGTGCTGTATTTTGCTTGCAAATCTCAAAATTTTCATTAACATGTCTTTCTAATGAATTGGTGACTTTGTTTCACCAAGCAGGCACAACATCAGAATTCTTTTCAACTTAGCTCTCCAGGTAGCCACTCTCAATTGGTTGGAACTGAGCCACAACACAAAACCTGTCTTCTGTTTCCTAAAAAGATGACATAGCAACTATGAGATACACAGCACAGCACTAGATCACAATGAAAATAAGTTAGCACAAGTTCAGTCACGTGAAGAAATTTTAGGGCTTGTTACGAGGTATAAAATCATGAGAGTCATGGAACATGATTTGGGATGCCCATCGGCCCTCTCCAATATTTTGAAATAATTGGCTTAAATCAATGCTTTTCAATTCACGTGAAATTCCAGAGAGGCAGACCAAAAGGACATGGTGTGTGGAAGACATAGTCATCCAAGGAGACAGGTGAGCACTAAGATGTGAGTGGTGGTGACTCTTGATAAAACAAACAAAACATTTCTCCAGTTGCAAGGACTTTCTTACATGCTGCCCATGTGAGAATCCAGATCGAATTCCCAGTCCCCAATCTCAACCCAGGACTAACGCTAGACATTACAGAAATCTGAGGAGAGAGAGCAGGTAGGAGCTCTGCGTGAGAGAAACATGTATCCATACGAATATAGATGTAACTGTGTGGGTGATTGGTTTGACTTTTTTTTTTAAATCCTGGCTGATACATGTAATCTGCAGTTTCCTTGGCCCAGCCACACAGAAGTGAGGTTTTTTTTGTTTGTTTGTTTGTTTTGTTAAGATTTATTTTTATTGGAAAGGCAGATTTACAGACCATTCACTGGTTCACTCCCCAAGTACCAGCAACAGCTGAGGCTGAGCTGAACTAATCCAAAGGCAGGAGCTTCTTCTGGGTCTCCCACACAGGGTCCCAAGGCTTCCGACCATCCTCTATTGCTTTCCTGGGTCACACTCAGAGAGCTGCATGGGAAATGGAGCAACTGAGACACAAACTGGTGCCCTTATGGGGTCCTGGTGTATGTCATAACTAGGCTATCACGCCAGGTCCCAGAAGTGCGTTTTAAAGAGGGGTTTGTTGCTGAGACTAAAGTAACCAACACATGGAGATGTTCCCTGGGAGACAAAGCTGTAACTTGTGACTGCAGTTTGGAGTGTGTGGAGAGCTTCTCTTTCTCTTGCACAAAACAGATAAAGGCACTGATACTGGTTACTGAATCTTCAGGGCAGTGGGCTAGCACATGGACACTTCCTGCTCCTTCTTCACTAGGGAGCCATGGGGCAGCCACCTGGTAGCAGATAGGTCCTCTAACTTCTTTCTAACCCCTATGTTGTTGCTCACAGCAGTGTGTTCAGCAGTGACAGAATCTATGTCTGAATTCAAGGCAAATTTGGTTATAAAGTTAGCTTATCCGAGCCCCAGTCCCACCAGCAGCAATAGTGCCGGAGTGATTACCCTGAAAGAGCAGGGAAAACCTGGGTGGCAAGGAAAGGCTTGGAAGAATTTTTTGAAAGTAGTATGATGTCACTAATACATTCTAGAACTTCTAGGATTGCTATAACATTAACTAGGAAATTTAGGAATTTTATAAGAAAATAAATTAAAGGTATCTACTTCAGTACCTGGAGGAAAGACATATGGCTTAAGTGACTGAAGTAGTTCAAGTATGAATACTGGTTTTGAGACTTCTTGCAATTCTTAAATGTGCATCTTTTTCTTTCAATCATGGAGTGCAAAGAAATATACTCTGGGCACAGCTGTGTGCATCTCGGTGCTAATCGTGGGTGAAAGTGGAGATAAAGTAGGATTAGCTTACACTCACTTCATTTTCTCTCTTGGTTGTCATTTGTCCTCTCCAACTCTGCCAGCTATGAGATCTTAAAGTACTTCAGTTTCTCTATTGAAAAGCCTTTCAACGACTGGGCATCACAAATCACATTAGAAAGCAATTTGAAAGAGGGAATAGTCCTCGGTTTACCAGATATGAAAACTCAGACAAGAAAGCATGTAGGCAAACCTGGACGCTCATCCAACACATTCAGTTTACATGAATCAATTGATGCATTTACATGGATATTGCGATTTGAAGATTGCATTTTTGTGGGTTTTACTTTTTAAAATAGATGAATTATTTGAAAGGCAGAGAAAGAGGAAGAGAGAGGGAGAGAAAGAGAGAGAATCCTTATTCTTCATCTACTGGCTGGTTCTGGGCTAAAACCGAGAATCCAGAACTCCATGTGGATCTCCAGTGTGGGTGGCAGGTGTCCTGGCACTTGGACCACGATCCGCTGCTTTCCCAGGTGCATTGGCAGGGTGCAGAAGGGGAAGCTGAGCAGTGTCCTTTGTTTTGTCGGCTGTCTCCCAACAATATTCAGCATCGTGAAAATGTAAATCAGCTTTTAAGGAAGCACTTAAAATACTCCTGAAAGCAATTATCTGCAAGTGCTTATTTTGATGTGGTTTACTTGAACACTAATTAACAGCTGGCGTTCTGAGGAAGCTCTATTTGTGAAATGTGCTACCTAATCCTATCTGAAGTGATCACCTTTCCAGATATTTTTTTTATCAAGTGCCACTTTCAAAACAGACCCAGAAGCTATCTATGGGTTGCATGGATTAAAAGAAAAGAACAAAAGAGTTTTAAGTAAAGCTCTTGTAGAGAAGTTGAGTCTCAGATTATCAGCTTTTAAGATATTTTCTCCTAAACTGAATTTGAACATTGCCAGGTGTGTAAAGAAGATGTGCTATTTCACACTACAAAGTACAGCAAGTAAATTTATCTCTATAAATGCTTGCAAAGCTAATAGGATCTTGAAAGGGATTTTATGATATGTCAAAATAATGAAAGTGTCTTTTTGCATGTGTTTTCCACATAACTAAAATCGAACATAAAGCAGTTTAAAAGGAATCCGAACGTTTCCTTGTGGGGTTTTTTTGTTTGTTTGTTTTAATTAAGATTACTGACTTTATTAAATTACAAGAAAGAATAAAGTGCAGAGCAAAAGTTGTGAATTTTACGAGATAATGAAATTCAACTCTAAGGATATTAAACCATGAAAATTTTCTTCTTTCACATTTAGTAAGGCATGACTGCTTTGACTATAAATATCAAGCTGTTTCATTAATTACCCTCCTATTACAATATTACTTAAGTTATTTATGCTAATGTTACGGAGTGTAACAAACTCTAGACTTGTAGTCATGAAGGAGAAATAAGACCAGGGAAGGGGATGCATAATTAGCTACATCAGGGAGAAAGTAGCATCCTCTCCCCCCCACTACAGCTTTTAAATGATAAAAGAATTACACACACACACACACACACACACACATTGACAAATGTGGATTTGGCTTAGTGCTTAAGACACTGCTAGGAATGGCAGCCGCTCCAGTCGGCGTACCTGGTTCAGCCCTAAGCTCTTCTGGTTCCTGCGTTTTAGTATGTGCATCGTGGAAGGTAACAGCTATGGCTAAAGTATGTGAGGCCCTGTCGTTCATGTCAGGGTTGCAGAATGAGCTCTAGGCACCTCACCTGGATTTTACCATCCCCAGTGCCAGTCCCAGGCATTGTCGATATCCGGGTGTAAACCAGGATTTTAATTTTTTAATACAATTTAAAAAGATAATTATTGAAAAATGGTAATTATTATATATATTGATGAGATATAATGCTTATATCTATACATTTTTGAGCTTCAAATTTCTCTGTTAACAACACTCCCAAAGAAGATAATAAGGCACTTTTTACAACATAGTACATTTTTATTTTTTTCAGTAAAATTTATGACATGAGAAAAGAAACCATGATACTAGGAACATTTGTCTTGTTCTTGGGAATAGGATCTTTCATACATTAACAATTCTGATACATAATATTTATTCTTCATTTATCATATAGCAGTTACTTTACTAAGTACTTCAATTGTGTAATTTATTTTTTGTACAACCCAATAGGATAACTAGTATTCTCATTTTACAAGTGAAGAAACTGAGTTTAAGTAGTGGACCACTATTTTGATACCAATAGTCATCGCTTATTAGCAATTCAATTGTATTCCGGATAGTTATACAAGTATTTCCTTTGGTCATGGAACTAATTATCTGTCTCTCTTCTACAGGATAGAAATAAGCTACCTGCCATCAAAAACGTGCTGGCCCGCTTTGGATATTTTCTTCTATATAGGTACTTTGCAAACTTCGTGCATGTAAAAAGCACTTTCTGTTTTGTTCAAGTGGAGATTACTCTTCAGCAGCTCTGGGGATTAGGTTTCTAACAAGCATTAAGATGTTTGTTTTGTGAGCCATGCTTAAGCAGCAAGTGTCAAGGTGTTGTTTCTATTTCAATCTATTAAAGGTATTGAAACAGGAAAAAACTCTGACTAGGTCATTGATAAGCAATAGAGCTTCAGGTGAGATCATGAAGGCTGGGATATCTAAGACTGAGACAGCAGGTGATTCCGACGGTCCTCTTGCATGGTCCCTTCAGCCTGTGTCTTCCCAAGATAAAAGGGCACACAGGACCCCTGAATCCTCTTTCATATGGACACCAATTCCATTCCTGAGGGGCTCCTCATGGCTCCATCATTTCCTCAAAGTTGCATCTCTTAAGATTACCACACTACAGGTTAAGTTTCAAGGTGTGGATTCGGAGAGCATTCAAATATGCAGACACTGACAGCCTCTGGGATTCAGACTGGCAGTGTTGAATTAATTCTGCATTCTGCTGAGGGTGGTCCCAGCACAAAAAATTCTGTAGATTTCTGAGTGTTGCTAGAATTCCTTGTTAGAATATGGGGTTGGGAATAAGAGGATGGCATTTCATGAGGAATCTGTTTATACTGAACAAGGGAAGATACAGATTGGTCCACCATGCTGCTACAAGTTTACATTAGAATGTTTGCATCAATACCAGCCTCAGGGTTATTTATGTTCTGTCAGCGCTAGTGATTAGCTGCTATTATAAGGTGAGGAGTTTACAGCTGCATGGTTGGCTGATATTGGTAAATAAAACATCCCTCTTTATTGCTTTTTAGCTTTTCTGTAAGCCAAATAGGGACCAGGGGGTTTACATGACTGTGAGTGGTAATACAGTTCTGCTCTGCAAATACCTAGTGAGGAGCAAGTTTGTCCCACTTTACACAGCCGTTAGGCTAAGTTCTTTTTAAATCAGACGTGTGAATATAAGTGTAATTTTCCCAGTGACTCACACCATGATTTCCGATTGAACTTCTATTAGTTTGAAATCTCTCTAAAGACAACAATGAACCTTACCTTATTTTATTCTATGTGTATAATAGATTAGGTAGTTGTGAGCAAATTGTCTCCTTTCCAGAGAAAGAATGTACCCAAGAGGATAAGCAATACACTGTGGCACCCATGAAACCACACTCAGAGCACACACTTTTCTGTCAAATGACAGGGACCATCCCAACTTCATGAATCCATGATATCATCTCTTCTTTTTTTAAAAACAAAAGTCTATTTTGTATCTACCTGAAAAACCGGCGTAGACATAAAGAGATTTTACATTCACTGGTTCATTTCCAAAGCGCCTGCAATAATTAAGCCTGGACCAGGCTGAAACCATGGCCTAGGAACTCCATCTGGGTCTTCCAGATGGTTGGCCTTGGCCCAGGCATTTTGGCCATGATCTGCTGCTTTTCATGACTTATTAGCTGGAAGCTAGATTACAAGTTGAGGCACTGGGACTCAAACCGGTGCTCCAATACGGATACAGTCACCGCAAGCAGCAGCTTAGCTTGCTGAAGCACATCACCCACTCTGAAAGATAACTGAGTGAGACTGACATTTTCAGATTTGATTGTTGTTTGTAGTCTGTCTACTCTCTTGAGGAACAATGTGTTTTGGGGGGGTGGTATTTTGTTTGTTTGTCTTTCTACTTGCTATTTTTTTATTTACCTAATGAAGAGGTAAGTGTGTGATTGAAAATGAGCTAGAAGTATGTCATGGTACAAATGAACAAAAAAAGAAAGAAGAGTCGGTGGGAAATTTGGGCAGAAGTGAGAGTAGGATGGTAAGTATTACTATGCTCCCAAATCTGCATTATAAAATGCAAGAGATTTATTCATTTTGCATAAATAACATAATTTAAAATATTCAAGAAGAAGCGAAGCAGAAGCTGGGTCTTTAATTCAGTCATGTTAAACAGAGATTTGTATTATTTCCAGATATTCAAGTGAATTATACCTATTAAAGTCTTTAAAGTTCCGTCATCTTTTGGAGTGGGTGATGTGCTTCAGCAAGCTAAGCTGCTGAAACTTTTAATCCCCTTTCTCTGTCACTCCATTTTTTAAAAATAAATGTTTTTCAGATTTTACAACATTCACAGTAGTCAACCGGAATTATTTCCGACAATCAAACCTACATGTGATTAATTAAATAGTTACAGGTGATAATCCAGAGTAGGAGACATACACCCTAGAGTCTTCTCCAACATTAATAAGTGATAGAATATATAAGCAAATGAGTGAAAATTGGAGAGCATCTCATAAAGGCACTACGCTCAAGAGAGCAGATCACAACTCTAAGCTGCTTAAATGTGACTGTACTTAGTTCCACCCAGTGACCACACTATGGAAAGAAGCACAAATGAGCTCCACTTTGAAGAAACAAGACACACTCCTCCACCAGATGATCAAGGCTGACTCCGTGGTGACCAGACACAGTAACAGCATGCCACATTTCACCTGTGTGGCTTTCTGCCTTCAAACTCAAAGCGCCAGTGTAATCCTGAGAAAAAAAAAAATCACAAAAATTTCATTTGAAGGATATTCTCTCAACTTCCTGAGATGCTAAAAACTCTCAGCATTACTCAAAAATATCAAACTTACCCAGTGAGAAATGACCACTATTTCTAACATGGAATCTCGAAAAGAAAAATCACTGGATAAACACTAGAAGAATGGATATGAAATATTAATTTCCATTCATCATAGGATTTCGATGTAAGTCTATAATTTGTGGTAAATATACCACATTAATGGGAGGACTGGGGGTAGGCCACAAAATCTCTGTATAGTTTTCCGAATTTTGATTATTTACTTTGAATACGCTTTGTCTTTGCAAGCGCTGTCAGACTTTTGTCCAAAACGGCTGCTGGGGTTCGTAGCACCTGCTCCTCCTCTTTGCCTCCTAGTTGTAGCTGAATAGATGTTGTCCTACGCATTTGACATGAAAACACATGAAGAGCAAGTTCGATTCTTTCAGAAACCTGAAATTGTTTTTTTTTTAAGTATGCATTTGGCAGTGAACACAACATCTGAAATTTTTTTAAAATATGTTTAATTGAAGCTGTACAAAAGTAGACCTTGTCTACTTGCGCTGAAGTAGACACTGTTAATCCATTAGCTACTAAATGCTACAATTTTGCTAAGTATACAGATTTAAACTTCTGACCCAGGCCCAAACATGATAGCCATTTGGAAAATGAACCAATGGATGGAAAATGCTGTATAAAACATGGTAGTATGCATATTTGTCCCAAAATAGAAATGATGATGCATGAAATAAAGGAGCAATCTCAAAGTTTTCAGTAATAAAAAGTCATTGATCTTCAATAATGTGCAGCTTTGTGAACAACAGGATCTTACGATGAGAACGTTTAAAAACATGTGAAACAGAACAATAGGGAGTTGGGTTGTTTATAAAAGTGTATTTTGAATACAGGTATCATGAGTTACTGAGACGCTAATAACTAAGATAACAGTGACCATGTCAGGAGATTTTAAGGGATACATGTCATTGTTCACTAAGCAGGAGGTAGAAGGCATCAGATGTTACCCAAAGTCCACAGCACTTGCTCAGCTGCTTCAGCATAGGGCTAACCTACTTGTGCACTATAATGTGACACCCTTGACTAGCTACCTTAGCCGCTCAGCCGAACACGGTGCAACAGAATCTAGCAGGTGCTGTGGTTGCCAGCAGGAAGAGATTCTCTCTCTCTCCTTTTCCTTCTTCCTCTCCCTCTCTCTCCCAACCATCACATAAATATACAGATTTCTCTATGAAGCGCTGACTTCATTTTCTTCATATATATGCATATATATATATATCTATATGCAGAGGAAATGATATGTCATATGGTAGATCTATTTTTAACCTTTTGAAAACCCTTCAGAATGTTTCCCAGAAGGGAGGTATTGATTGCAGTCTCACAATTTCATTGTGTAAGATTTCCTTATCTCCTTGTCATTGCTAATGCTTATCTTCTGTCTTTTATGTAATAGTTATCTTAACAGATGCAAGCTATCACGTTGCGGGGCTCATTCCTCGTTGATTAACAACATTAAACACTTTCCCATGTAGCGGATGAGCCATTTTTATGTTTTCTTTGGGGTGGAATGTCTATTGATTTTTTTTTCTCTCCACTTTTATAATTCTTTCATAATAAATTATGTTCACATATATTTTGCATATTGCCCCTCTCCCATATATAATTTGCAAGTATTTTCCCCTGATCCATTGACTGCCTTTTCATTTTGCTGATTTTGTCCTTGATTGTTTTCTCTCTTTTTACCTTTGACATTTGGATCAATATTGGAGGATAGGAAAGATCTAGACAGGTAAGGTGCAAGAGAATATCGATTTAAGAAGGGCAAGTACAAATCATAAGAAGTAGGCAAAGATTTGAAAGGTTCCCAGCATAGAAAATAGGGCAGTGAGACTGGATCACATTGTCACCAGAGAGAGAAGGCCGGGATGTGGTAAGAGACGGAAATAGGGCCAGAACCCACAAAGCCTTGTAATTTACCGTGTAACTTCATTTGGAGATTATTCTATCAGCAATTGGAAGACACTGTTGTGTGTGTTACTAATAATAAATTTAATTTTAAAATATTCTACTAACTGGAGAATGAGTAGTTGTGAGCAAAAGTGGTGTAAAGCTGATGGAACAATGAGGTATTATTATAGAGGGCCAGGCAAGGTGTTTATTGATATGAGAGGCTGACTGCTGATTGGAGAGAATAGGTAAGTTAGAGAAGAATTTTGAGGCTAAGATACTATTTTGTGATGAATTAAATAGGGTAGTGGGAGCAATGAGAGAAACCAGAAGACTGCTGAATTGGAGACTTGAATGAATGGAGAGGACCAAGGGACATAGTTGGATAAGGGCAAAGGCTCTGGGAGCTCTCTGGAGCTCTGTTTTTAGCCATAGCAAGCTTGAAGTAACTGTTATAAGACCTACTGGAATGACAAACAAATGGTGACAGCAAGGGTATGAGTCGGATTCATAGAAATGGATATGGTTCCACAGGGAGGCAGAATTGATAAGAGAAGAGGATGAGATTAGCTCAAGCTCTAAGGAAAGTGATTCAGAAAGATTGGGGAGACTAAGGAAAACCTGCATACATAGAGGAAAGGGGAAACTTATGAAAGGAGGCGGAAAGAAAGTGGCTTCAAAAAGGTAGGGGGATGAGTTCCGCTGGGTGTTAGTCAAAGGTAAGACGATAGAGCACTCATTTAGTTTGGCAACATGGAGGATATTAATAGCATTGCCAAAAACAGTTCTGAGATTGAAACGTGAACACCTGTTTGAATATGAATAGTTTCTTTAGGAAATTTTGATTAAAAACAAAGAACAGTAAGTATATCAATTTGGATAATGGGTAGGGGTAAGAGGGAGGTAGTGTTTACTCCTTTCTTTATGTTTTATTACCAAAATAATATATACCCCCATTTAAAAATGTTAAATTTAAATTACCAACAAAGCAAGAAGAAATCTAATGACAGTTTGCTGATCCTACCACGGGCAACCATTTTTTACTCTTGGCTGTTTTCTTCATGTCATTGTCACTCTATTTGTAAACTATTAAGTAAGCAAGAGGCCATTGGCTTGAGTCCATCTCCATACTTCTAGCTATCAGTTAATGAATCACAATTTAACTTAGAATGTGAATAAATTGGAAACCTACACCCGAATCTCGGCCAATCACAAGCAGTGAAGTTTCCGTCAATCATAAGCACCACCTGATTAGACCACGCTCCATAAGGCAACTGCCAGCTGAAACCAGTCAAGCTATTTCTGTACTCTATTTTCGATGGATTGTCCTAAAATAGTCAGTGCCCACAGTTACGGAGCAGAGCTTCCTGAACCTCTCCTCATTCTGAGTGCTACCTAATTCATGAATCACTCTTTGCTTAAACAGACTCATGTTATCTGCAACTTTTATTTTTAACAAAGCGATGTACTCATCCCAGTACTTCTCAAAGTACTGGGGCATTTTCTTTTTGACTTACTGCTCTAAGAGGTTAATTGCTGTGTGTTTATGCTTTTTGTTTAAATGTCATGTACCAGAGCAGAGATTGAAAAGATTTTTTTTTTCAATGAATTACCAGGAATTTCAGGATAGGGAAGTTAAGTGCTCTTGATTGCAACCCTTCAACACTGCTGCTGAGGCATAAAACAAAAATACAGACTATCTATACATGAACAAACAAGATGGGGTTTCAATAGAACTTTATTTCCCAAAACGGGCAGTGGACCAGATTTTACCTGCAGATTGTGTGCCAGCACGTGTTAAGAGCGTGTGCATGCCCTGAGACCGATTCAGAAGTGTGGTGACTGATGAGGCGGTTTCTAACAGCTGATCTCAAGATGGTTTAAGGTTTACAATACAGCACCGTGTGTGATGTCAGCATTGTTTTCAACCTTTATATCTGATTACTCTCTCAACACTGTGACAACAGCTCAGGAGCATGTGGGTATTCCTGTCCCCTCGGGCAGGGCTCTTACTCACACGTTATATTTAGATAGAACTAAATTTTCCACTTGGTAATGCAACAAGTGAGCTCATCTCTTCCATATGGCTGCATTTGCAGACCCCGTTCTCCCTTCGACCTGGAACACAGAAATCAGAGACATTTGGCTTTGACTATTAATGTTGATATAACCAAGTAATGTATGTGAAACCTACGAAACTTGGAAAATTTGATTTGAAAAAAAATCACACATCAGATCCCCAAGATCCTCATGTTAAACTGTAGTTCTTCCTTAAGGATGACTTCAATTTTTCCATGCTCTCATACCCAGTTGGTCAAGGACAGGATATTACCCTTGACAAATTGAGTAAACTGTAAACAGCCTTAAAAATAGAAACTGTTAAATTATCCATGCTTCCTGGTAGCCCTCCTTGTTCCTTTGGGCATGGTATGGCAGGGACAGAATGAGAGCCTGGAGCCACCCCTTCAGTCTGATGCCAACATTGAAATGTTGAGCAGTAACATTGGTGAGTCATGATAAGCTGGTGTCTCACAAAATTTTCACTACAAGTCTAAGCTTTGGAGGGGGACATGCAGTTTTCTGGTCAGTAATTTTTCTAATAGACCATGTTTAGAAAAATTGGGGGTTTACCCAGAATTGAGCAGAAGGCACAGAAATTTCTCATCTGTCCCTTGACACATGCTCATCCTCTCCCACCATCAACTTCTCCACAGAATGAAACATATGCTACCACTGAAGGACCTGGATTGATGCGGTTAGCATCCCAAATTCATAGCTTACATCAGGGCTGGCAGCTCTTGGTGCTACACCTGCTGAGCTCAGGCAACTATATAATGGCATGTAGCACCATTGGTAACACCATACAAAATGGTTTTGTTGCTCTAAATATCCTCTGTTCTCTGTGGACATTTTTGTTTCTGGTGACGTTTATAGAGTTTATATGATAATTATTAAAATAGCTCAAGCTTGACCAAAATAAAATGTAATCTTCAACTAAATTGTATTTTCTTGGATACTTCAGATGTTCATTATTGATTTAAGCTCATTGTTTATCAGGGAAGCTGGACTGTGACATACAAAGATTCTCACATAGATTTACTATTTATATTTTGCATCAAGGATGTATGTATATGTTTGTGTATGTGAAAACTCAACTTCCTGTGACTCAAGTTGTAGAACAGTTTCTAAATTCCAGGGGAACTTACTATCCAGAGATTAGAAGAGCAATCTAAATATGAGATATTCCTGTCAGCCAGCAATGTATTGTTGGCATACAAGTGTTTTGTTTGCCTTTGTTCTAGTTTTCAGTTCTAAAATGACAAAAGTTACATATCCAGCAGAAACTAGTGTTTTTCCTGGGTCTATAGGGATTTTCTTGGAAAGCAAGCCTGGGTTGGAGCTCTGATAGATGTGTGGAATTCCTGGGATTAAGGCTGTTTGGGGAACTGAGGTTTCAGTGGCAACAGGATGTGAGGCTGTCCACTGTGCTCAGATGAAAACTACAGACTTAGAAAAAATGAGGAGAGCAGTCTGACTTGCCTGGTATCGCAAATATTATGAATTAGAGGAACCAGTGTAATGGCTCAACTGGCTAATTCTGCTCCAGCAAGCACCAGCATCTCAAGTGAGCGCCAGTTCATGTCCCAGCTACTCCACTTCCCATCCAGTTTTCTGCTTATTGCCTGAGAAAGCAGTGGATGATGATCCAAACCCTTAGTATACTGTATCCATGAGGGAGATCTGGAGAAGCCCCTGGCTCAGGGCTTTGGATGGGCTTAGCTCCAGCTGTTGTGGCCATTTGGAGAGAGAACTAGTAGACTGAAAATATTTCTCTCTCCTTCTTTCTGTAAACCTAATTTCCTAATAAAATTAAATAAACCTCAAAAAGAAAAGCTTGAAGAATGAGGGGCTGCATATTGGCATAGTAAGTTAAACCTCCCTTCTGTGGTATTGGTATCCCATATGGGTGTCAGTTTGAGTCCTAGCTGTTCCACTTACGATGCAGCTCCCTGCAAGTGCACCAGGGAAGGCAGCAAACATTGGTTCAAATGTTTGGGTCCCTGCACTCACATAGAAGACGTAGAAGAAGTTCCTGGGTCCTGTCTTCAGACTGGCCCAGCTAGGGTCATTGTGGCCATTAAGGGAGTGAATCAGAGGATGGAAGATCTCTCTCTCTCTCTCCCTCTGTGTCTCTTCTCTGTAAACAGCTCTTCAATTACAAACTATGTCTTTCAAATTAAAAAAAAGGGACAATGGTGCAGTCTGGCTATGTATGGCAGGAGTTTGGCCAAGGCTCACTTTGGAATAACAAAGTCACATTCTGCTCTGAGCCAAACAAGCAGGTGTTCACTGCTCAGCGCTCTTAGGAAGGGATTTCTGATGGTGGTACAGTTTGCCCCTAAGCATTTGCCCTTCTGTATCTAGTGCTTTCCATTAGACAGAAGAAATGCATGGCAGTGGAATTTCCTTTTTCTTCACTGGCTCCACATTGTCACAGCCTCTGTTCCCCCTCTCCATGCCTGTCACCATCTACTGTCCATTCCACTTCTGTTAGATCCATTTTTTTTGCTGCTTCTGCTGTTACTAAATGTAGCAAAACAAGGAGAGGAATTTGAGAAATGAGGCAAGGGACACACAGCCCATGCTTAGTATACAGTACCAGACCTTGGGATGAGGTTAAATGTGAAGGTAGTTTATGAAGGAGGCACTCTCAGGAGACCACAAAAGGAATATGGGAAACAAGGAGGACCAGAAGGGAAGTCAACCGAGGGACGATCCCAAACAAACATAAATAGAAGGGAGATTCCTCTTCATCCCAGGGGGCATCTGCAGTGCACATTGTGCCCACTGCCAGCATTGTCTTAAACTGAGCCAAAAGGATTGCACTTTCAAACACTGATCAACTGTCACAAAAGGGAAGGTGATTTCTGCTTTTTACTCCTGTGGGTCAAGCAGTCCCAGCAACCTGAAGCAAATTGATTGAGGAACCTTTGCAAGGCTCAATAGCACACAGCTGTCATCAAAGCTTTAAGGATCATCCACATGACACAGTCCTCCTTTGAGTTCTCAGCACACACATGCACGTGTCAAACTGTCAAGCCCCCACTATGCTCAAGGTCCTGTTCCACATACTAGAATACATGATATCGTTACATCTCTGCTCAAGGGTGAGCGGGATGGTTTCCTTGTGTTATGCAAAAGGAAAATAGGCTCAAAGCAACTAAATGACTTACTTGGTGTCAATATCAGTTAAGCTGTTTTGATTCATTTAAAAGATCTCTTCAGAAACGTATGGTGAGATTAAAATGTTTATCTTAGTACAGAAATGATTCAAAATTCATGCATGGCTTTTTCAAATTATGCGTTTCTATGGCTCTTTGAAGATTTCTCTTTTACATAAGTTTTGAAATTTTTGCATTAAACTTATTTTTAATCCTATTTTACATGAACTTTATGCAATACCCTCAGAGATAGTCCCCACTCAATTCCACCCATTCAGTCCAAGTTATTTGTCGAGTTACTAACATCTACGTGTCCCTGTGCAAAATGAGAATGGTATTGTTGAAGCCAGGATAGCCGGCAGCAGAGAAGGCAGCTACTATGTCCTCATAGAAGATAGAGCATGCAAGAGAGTTACACAGAGCTCTAAGATTACAAAATTAGCAGGGAATTCTAAAAATGGGGCCCAGTTGGGGAGGCCATATATGCACTCTAAAAGCCCAGCACTAACAGAAATGTGTGCCTGATTGTGCATTTGTTCCATGATGAATGTTTGAGTCATCCTTCAAGTATCTTGGACTTGACAACAGATTCTATTAAAGCTGTATGGACTTTGAGATAATACTTCTATGATCCAAGAGTAGAATCAAAGGTCTAACAAACACCTGGCTCCTATTTCTGCCTAATTAACCTGAAACTTTGTCCTATTAGTGACCAGCCCCTACTCTCCACGTACTCGTCCCTCCCAGCCCATCTTCTGTTTCTTATCCTCAAATTTGGTCTCAATTCTGGTAACCTAAGTAGATGCATTCAAACAGGGAACAAAGGCCTGTGAGATTTATGGTCGGCCCTTCAACTGGGAACACACTTCCCTTGCAGAAATCATGCACTTCAGAGGCTTCCCACGGTACTTCTCCTCACTCTTTTTTTGTCTTGCTTTGCATTTCCAGAGTTCTGTGGTTACCTCTTCTCCAAGTATGGATCCTAACTGGTTTAAGCCAGCCCAGCTTTTCAAGACTGTTTTTCAGCTTGTGGCTCAAGAATGAACATGTGGTACAGGTCATCAAATCCAAGAAGCCTACCTCCTGAAAGCAGTCAGGTATTGTGTGAGTGTAGGAAGAACAGAGCTTTAATGAATACAGACAAGCTGAGGACACTTGCACTATTTGATGCTCAAGTAAAACCAGATTTATGTGTGCTGCCGAAATGAGGTTTAAATCACCCTGTGCTTTAAATCAGCTTAAAACCAGATTTAAAGACATTTCAGTAATGTTTTCCAGCTATAACAGATTCTTTTTGAAGATTTACTTTATTTTTATTGGAAAGGCAGATATACAGAGAGAAGAATGAGAGGAAGATCTTCCACCTGTTGATTCACTTCCCAAGTGGCCGCAATGGCCAGAGCTGAGCCAAAGTGAAGCCAGGAGCCTGGAGCCTCTTCTCAGTCTCCCACGTGGGTGGCAGTGTCCCAAGGTTTGGGCCGTCCTCTACTGCTTTCTCAGGCCACAAGAAGGGAGCTGGATGGGAAGCAGAGATGCAGAGACTAGAACCGGCACCCATATGGGATCTGGGTGCATGCAAAGGCAAGAATTTTAACTGCTAGGCTACCACACTGGCCCTACAGCAGATTCTTAATTCCAGCAAATCAAATAAGACCACTATCTTATACCAGTTTATAGACTGATTTTCATCTTTGCAATCACAAAACCCCTAATTAATATATCCTGACATTTGTTGGCTCAATGGCTTGCTGAGTTAGCCTGAAGTATCTGTGCTGCTATTTACAAGCCCTCTAGCTTCCTGAGTGAACACATACAGTTATGGCAATGCAGACATGTTTACAGGCAGCTTGGAAGTGTAAAAGTATGACTAGGTTACAAATAGCATAACAACAAACTTATCCTACCCGCCAGGATTGGTAGCAAAATCCTGAGTCATCTGCTGTCTTGTGGTGAAAGAGCTAGCAACTGGAAATATTACATAAGATTCAAATATTTTCTTAACTACATAGAACATATTCTTCGAAGTTTTACGTTAAAGTCCTTCACTTAAAATAATGAATTTAGGGGGCCAGTACCATGGCACAGCAGTTTTGAGCTTCAGCCACACAGGATGCTAGTATGCCACACTGGTGCCGGTTTGAGTCCCAGCTGCTCCACTTCCAATCCAGCTGCCTGATCATGTCTCTTGGAGAGCAGTGTAGGGCAGCCTGAGTCCTTGCGCTCCTGCGTTAACATGGGAGACTTGGAAGAAGCTCCTGGCTCTTGGCTCCTGGCTTCAGAACAGCCCAGCTCTGGCCATTGTAGCCATATGGGGAGTGAAATAACAGATGGAGGAACTCTATTTCTGTTTCCCCTCTCTGTGATGCTGCTTTTCAAATAAAACACAATAAATACACCTTTGAAACAAGCAATGCAACTTGAATTCCTCAATAGTCCATTAGCCTTCTCCCAAGACTTTGCTCATTTGTCTACTTCACTATTTGATAAGCTCACATCTGGAGGGGACAAATACAACCACTGACCAAATACCAAAACCTACATTTATTCGAACTTCCAAACTTCAATTTTTAAGAGGTGGGTTTATCACCAAAGATTGCTGTCTGCTTCTTCCTCCATTAGAAATGAAGAAACAAACTTTAAGTCTACTTTAAAGGAATCATTTACTAAAAGGCACAGAAATCATTTGAATAGAAGGGCTTATAGCATGACAATAGTGAAGACAGCCTAACTTGCCACCAGGGTTCAACATCTCAATCAATGAGATGCTCTTCTTGGAGTGGTTGTTCCTGAAGCACAGAGAACACAGAGTAAACATTCTTTCATTGCAGGAAACTTCACATCAAACAACACTCATTAGATCTGAACTTGCCAACAAGGAATCTGCCTCTGATTTGAGGGCTGAGAGGTTTACTAGGAGAAGGAAAGAATATTTAATAGAGTATATATTGAGGAAATAAAAAATGTATCTACACATCGATCTAGCAAAATGTTGCAATGTGTTCTAACAGAAGCGATGCAATGTGGAAGCTAAATTAATCAATCTATCAATCAATCATTCAATAAATAGCTTGATTTTGACCCCTTTGGCGCTTTCTGATCATCTGGGGAAGCCAACGGACCTCTTGTTTGGGGGATGCATTTAGGCTTCTAAAATTAAAATATAAGACTAAAAATAAAACCTAATTATATTGATAGGATGTCACCAAAATATTTAAAAATTGTGATTAATACTTTTGATTTTGTATTAAAGAATTAAATAAATCCTAATAGTAATTCTGATAATTGCTATAATTTCAAGTCGTGTCAAGTGTAAATTTTATGTTTATAAAAATTCTGATGTGATATTCAAATTAGTGTTTTAGAATCTAACATAATTACAGGTGTTGTTAACAAAGCTAAAGATTGCTATCATATTCCTAATGAAAGCAAGTACTAAATTAACTTAGAAATCAAAATATAAAGAAATGACTTTTTTTCTATTTACGTTCACATACTTTTTGAACTCTAACCTGAAAAGCTTTTTTTTTCTGATATGATGGTTTCTGAGTTCTGCAGTGAATCTTCAGATTTTTTAACTTCTTGAACTTCAGTACTAACAAGGAATCCTGTGTCTTTCAAAGAGTTAGATTAAAGTTGTGGACATGCTGAGTATTTGCATAAACAGAGATATTTTTCCATACTCTTATTGTGTTTAGCAAATTCACATTAACAATCCTTTGGCTGCAGTCCAGTACACAAGTACATGAATGACGCCGTGATCCAGGAGTCATGCTTACTTGTTTGATTGATTAACCATAAAAATAAATGTTTGGAAACAAAGACCCACAGTAAGAATGAAGAGAATTGGGAAGATCAAAGTGATGATTTTGCTTATTGGTAGAGAGTAGAAACAACAGCTGGCAAATATAACACATTTCAGCAATCAAGAGGTAAGTAAAATAGTCCAAAGAATTTTTTTTTTTGCAACTCACACAGATACAGTGAGTACTACACATATCACCTCTGTAAGATATTTATTTCTTTTTCATCTGATACTCACACTTCAGTTTTCCTTTAGATAACCAATTACTGTTCTTCTCACCTGCATTGTTGGTTTGTGTTTACTGAATGGAGTTATCTGTACCCTCAGTCCCAAGCTTGGGCTCACATCTTGTCAATCAGAAAAGTCCTTTTCTGGGGCTACAATAGTTTGGTCAGACATTAGCATGAAACGTAAGGTAGGAAGATGATTTTCAATTCAAAAATTTTGGGTTGAACTTTGAGGCCAGATAAGTTGTAATGAGGGATGAAAAAAAATTAAAAACAGAAGAAAAGTGGCCCAGCATGTAGCCTATAGGCTAAAGTCCTGAACTTGCACGCGCCAGGATACCATATGAGTGCTGGTTCTAATCCTGAAAGCCCTGCTTCCCATCCAGATCCCTGGTTGTGGTCTAGGAAAGTAGTTGAGGATGGCCCAAAGCCTTGGGACCCTGCATCTGCGTAGGAGACCAGGAAGAGGCTCCTGGCTCCTGGCTTTGGTTTGGCGCAGCTCTGGCCATTGTGGTCGTTTGGCGAGTGAATCAACAGGTGTAAGATCTTTCTCTCTGTCTCTTCACCTCTCTGTATATCTGACTTTCCAATAAAAATAAATTGTTAAAAATGGAAGAAAAGAAAAGAAAAGATAATTTACCCACTGGTTAAGGAAGAAACCCATTACCTGTGTAATCAAACCCATATGAAAAATGTGCAGATAATACTCCATAGACATGAACTAACCACCTGATATTATGCCTCCTGATTTATTTTTTTAAGATTTATTCATTTTTTATCGGAAAGTCAGATACAAAAGGACAAGAGACAGAGAGGAAGATGAGTCAAAGCCAGGAGCCAGGAGCTTTTTCTGGGTCTCCCATGTGGGTGCAGGGTCCCAAGATTTCAGGCCATCCTCGACTTCCTTCCCAGGCCACAAGCGGGAAGCTGGGTGAGAATTGGGGTGATCGGGATTAGAACTGGCACCCATATTTGCAAGAAGAGTACTTTAGCCACTGGGCTACTGTGCTGGGCCTGCTTCCTGATATTTTAAGCTTGAAGGAAACCATGATTAACAAGTGATAGTCAAGGGCCCTACTAACAGAGAACTTCCCTGAGTAGGAGAGAGAAAACAGGTAAGTAAACAAAGAACTGAACAAGAGAAGTTAAAATCCCAAGTTAATGCTGTGAGCAAAATTAAAAGAACAATGTAATGGAGTATATCTTATTAAGAGAATACTCTTCAATGAATGGTCAATGTTCTTAAAGAATCCAGCTTCAGAGATTACAGATTTGTTTTGCTAGGCAACTGGGATTCACACATGCTGCTCCAGGGAGTGTAATTGGATCCAAACACTTGACAATACTATCTGATTAAGTTGCATGCTTTTATTGTGGAGAAATAGCTTTTTTCAACATTTCATCCTCTGATTACACATGCTATCAAGAGAAGTCCCTCACAATTTTTCTTCCTCTTCACTACTACCACATGCGACTTTAATATAGTTAAAAACAGCTTGAATGTGGTGGGATTTGTAGATAACAATAATGGTTGCGATGTAACATTGGCAATATTCACACAGATTAAGGTACCTCACAATGTGCATGGAAAATGAATTGAGACACATTTATTTTGGTGGGAAAAATTTTAAATGCTCTGCATACAAAGTATCTTCAAGAAGCTCATACAGAGAGCATACTACAAAAAGAATGGATTTTAGAAGTTGCTTTCTTGGAAAAATAACCTGAGAAAACAAAGATTATTTTGAAATGACACTATTATAAAAATAAGAGGACAAACCACTGCTGGGGAAAAAAAATGCTTTCCATAGAGAGTTATTAACAGTCTGTTATCCAGAATATAATCATTTCTTAACTTAAAACAAGCCACATAATGGAAAAATGCTCAGCGAGAAAAAAGGATATACCATTGATTTAAAAAAATAGGATAGGCTAATTTCAAAACAATACTGTAACTCTAATACAGTCATTTAGAATGAGAATTGATGCACAGTGCTTGCAAGCAGATCAGTGATACACGGAGAGGAACTATGAAGGGGCAGGAAGAAACTTTGGGTGGTGTTGATATATCTTGACTATGATGATTGTTTCACAACTATGTTCAAAGTTAGCAAATTGCACAATCTAAGTATCTTCAGTCAATTGAGTATAGGTCAAAGTCACCAAAAAGATACGATGAAGTTGCTCCTGACCATCAGTACAGGCTTTCTGTCCGACACATGACAGCTCTTGAAAGATCAGTTGTAAACGGCCACCTATTTTATCTGCCCACAAGGCCACATTTAATATATTCCCTCCAGATTTCTTATGAAACGGAACTCATTAAGGAGTCTTTAGCCCTGATTTGTGCATATGCTTATGTTTGCATTTGCCATTGCACTGGGATTAACGCTTTAAGTATCTCATCGTTACGGTCATTAATCCAAGGTCCAGATGGCAATGTGTCTGGAGAGAGATTACATTCCATCCTCATCTTTCTTCAGAAGACTGGATGACTGTTTCATTGAGAGGAGCTCTGAGCTGCACTGGAATGGGCCACACTCATCAGGAATAAGGTTACCCTCGGAAAGGAATTGGAGTTCTGTCAAGGAAGAGAGGAGACTCCCGGTTTGTGGCAGATGTTCAGGATGCCTCCTGTCACAGCTTGGCACCAATTTCAGAGCAGCCACAATGGACAGTTCCATATATTGGCCACTGACATCACCCTCACCCTCACTCCATGATTAGTTGATTGATTGATCGATTGATTTTAACCCTCAGGCTTTCTGTTAGAAGCTAAGCAGCCCCCTAAGCTTGTGACCAGGCATTGGTGGGAATCAACAGAGATTTAATGTACTTGCAAGTTAACAAAGCACATGAGTAGACAGAAAATACTGTAACACTGACATTCCAAGAACTCTCGGAGGAAGCTTCTGTGTTTTGTATGAGGTGCTAGCGATTCCTTCTTAGCATGTTTTATATATCTGAGGCTAGTAACTTATGAATTAAAGCTATATGTTTGGCCTATGATCCTGGTGACCTAGTGTTTATAAGTAATGTAAATAAGTATATCCATAATAGAGAATAGGACAGAGTAGTTAAAAAAAAAAAAAAAACTAACAAGTGTTAAACAAATGACCAGTTCTCTCACTTATGGCTATATATCCACAGGAAATTAAAATAATATATCAAAGAGATACCTTCACTTCCATGGACATTTCAACACTAATAATCGAAATCAGGACTCAAACTGAGTACGTAACAAAAAAATGAGTGGAAAAAAACAATGTGACTTGTATTTTCAAGAAAATATTATCCAGACATAAAATAAATGAAATCCTGACATTTCCAACAAAATGGATAGATTTGAACTTAAAATAGTAATTATTAGAGCATGGAAAATGTATGAGGAGGTGGGTGGGAGTGTAGGGGCATAGAAAGAAATTGGATAACAGGTAGCAAACTACACTCAACAGTAACAAGATCTAGCATTTCATAGCACAGTGAGGTGATTACAGTTTGCAATACCATATAAATAGCTGAGGGAAAGGTGATAACAGGTTCCAAGCATAAAGAAAAAATAAAGAAATGGCAAGACCAGTTCCATATTTACTCAGTTACACTGTATTGCAGTGTATTACATAGAAAGGTACAAGCATTACGGCACCTTTACTTGTTAATCAGTATTTTTTTTAAATTTAAGAAAACAAGATTTGAAGGAGCGAAAGAAGGAGGTTGAATAATCACTATCAAAAATAAGTTCTGGTGTTCTATAACACAAAGTCTAATATAACCTAGTACAGGTTTAAGAATCCCTGGAAGAGAGGAGCTTGAAGCCTGAGTAAGGTGTGATGAGGAGGGGCTGTTGGTTGTTGTAACTTGATCAGTAACTCCAGGCACTGACACACACTTGTGTTTCTCCATTGCAGCTATGCTATTATTCCATGTTAATAGAAATTTTAAAGAAATATTTAGGGTGGTGGTAGTACCAGCTACTGTTTTTTTTTTCCCATTACATATGGGTAAGGAGAGATCACATTGTATTGCACGAAAATTCATAATAAAAGTATATATACTTGAAAAAAAATTTGAAATTAAAAATAAGTGGGAAGATATTTGAAAATATGTACTTGGGGGCAAACAACATGAAACATGTTCACCTTATTGTCAGAAAATATAATTAAAACAACGATGGAATATCATCAAAACTGATCAGAATACCTGAAATTAGAAAGTCTTCATTATTGATTTAGAAAAATAGAGTAATTGTAACTTTCTTACACTCGGGATGTGGATCTATAATGATTTAATTACATTAGGAAACAGATTGACGATTTCTTAAAACGTTAAACATAGTACCCACCACGTGACCAAGCCATCCTTCTCTTAGGATTTTCCCGCAATAATTGACAGCATATGTTCACATAAACGCTTGCTCATAAATGCTCATAGCAAGCTTATTTGTAATAGTAAAGAAAGCAGAAAAACAACCCAATTGTTCCTTAACAGCCAAAAGGAAAAAAAAAACAAAAACAAAAACTAAGTTATACCATAAAATGGAGCACCACTCAGCAAGAAAAAGAAGAAAACTACTGCCTATATGAAAAAAAAAATCGGGTCTCTAAATAATTAATGCTGAGTGGAAAATGCTAGACTGCAGGAATGCATACTGCTCTATTTATGTAGAGCTCTGTAATATGCCAACTAATCTACACAGAAAATAAATCAGTAGTTTTCTGCAAATGAAAAAGATTAATGATGATGGGTGGGAGGGAAGAAATATAAAAGATGCTTTAGGTGATAAATAAATATTCATTTATTTATACAGCCTAGATGATGGTTTCCCATATGTATATGTCAAACCTTAGCAAATTTTATGCTTCAAAGACTTTTAGTTAGTATATCTTAAATGTACCTTTGAAAAACTATCAATACACCCATAAAAATATTAGTGTACTAATACAGAAAACTGTTACTATATTTGACTAAGTGGTGCTTATTGACTTGATCAAACGGTGCTATGCACAGATGGGTATGAGAATCATCCACACACAAAGAAAAATGCACGGTGCTTGAGTTGAATTCTAATATTACATTTCCAGAATTGGAAGTGATGGATTATGTAAATTGTGAGAAAAAAAGACTAGGAATATTAGTCATCTCCTTTATGGCTTCACCATGAACCTTGCATTTAGACAGGATTCATTAGTCTGGGAAAATTAGTATCAGAGCTTCCAGACTCTCAGATCTGATTGTGCTCTTGAGTTTTCTGAATATTACCTTTGGTTCTGCTGTTATCTCTGTCTTCATCCAAATAAAAGAGCATCCATGAGTGCCCATTTGTGTGGATTGAACATGAAACAGAGAGCCAGTTGAGAACTGCACAAAATTATCCTTGTCCTGTAGGAATTTACTGATGGATCAAGGACAGGAGCCCCAGCCATTTTAGTTCCTCAGCCTGTGCAGCTTCCAGGCTGTCAACAGAGCCAATTCTCTCAGGAACTCTTGCCTTGCATTTCAAAACACCAATCTAACTCTGCTTGGTTCCTTTCCAACAACCTGGCCTACCTAGAGGAAGGCACATTCTGTTCAGCTCCAGCCACTGCCCCATCTCCTCAAAGTCGGTGAGCCTGCAAGCAGTCCTGGCTGCTGTAGGGCTGCGCTGTTGCCAGAAGCTTGCACTCCAGCAGTCAACCACCTTGTACACATTTAATATTTAACCAACTTGTTTTGGGCTGTGAATTTGTACCCTGGTCCCTCTTTGTTCTGTGTCTTTTTCTAACACTGACCACAGCTGAGAACATGCCTCAACTCAGAGGTGAACAACCATCTTGTCAAAGTAACATTTACCTGTAGGTCTTCTCACAACTGAACTTTCCCCCTGGAGCTGTCAGGGTAGTTTTAAAACAGATCCAGGGGCTTTTGTCAAAATGATGGGGTTTGGGAATTCAAGAGTCACGTACCTGAACTACCTGGTTTGAGATTTCTCATTGGAAATTTCGTTTCTCAAAATGTCAGTCAGAACTGTTGTCATCTGAAGGCCTCACTGTGGATGAAAAAATTCACTTCCAAGATAATTCACATGGATTTGTGATTCTGGGGGTTGGTTAGAGATCTCTGTGCTTCATCTGGCAAGCCCCTCTCCCCAGCCAAGTGAGTTTTGTGCGATGTGGCATTTGGCTTCCCCAAGAGTCAGTGGTCCCAGATGACAGGTATAAACCGCAAATATTTTTATGACCCAGCTTTGTGAGTCATACTGGGTACACAATCCAACCCTATCCTGTGTTAGAGAAGACAGCATGAACCCATAAAAGATCAGAACAGGAGGATCCTGGGAGGCTGACAAGAATATCATAATTTTAATTCTTCCAAGTTTTTTTTTTTATACCTATTGCAGCATTGACATATGCACTCCTTGAACTTTGTCAAAAGTAGCCTGTTCATCAATACCATGATTTAGGGCCCTCAATTTATCTCCTTATATACCTTAAATGCTCTTTTGGTAGACAGCCAACACAAAATTGATTCAGCTTTATTTGAAGAATAATCTCTCCTGATTACGACCCTTCTCTCATGCCATGCATTTCCTACTTTCTGTCTTCTTAGAAATTATTGACTTCTATTTGAAAGGGAGGGAGGGAGAGTGACAAAATGAGAGGAAAAGAGAAGGAGAGAAAGAAGGAAAAGAGGTAGAGAAAGAGAGATCTGATTGACTCCTCCAAATATCGGCAGGGTCCAGAACTGAGCCAGGACAAAATCATGGGCTGGGAATTCTCCGAGCCTTCCCCTGAAGGCAGCCAATAATCAAGCCCTGTAGCCACCCTGCCTACCTCGGAGTGCTCACACACACCAGGACGCCGAAACAAGTAGTGCTGGAACGGAATGTAGACACCCATGTGTGTTGCAGGCATATCCAGCAGCACTAAACGCTTGACTTGCCTCTGCTTTTGCTTGTCTGTGTCTGCAGTGGTCTCTACAGTTTCATTCTTCTTCACAGACAGCTCTAAGTACCAGGATGGCCCTTCTGGATTTTTGTTTGTTGTTTGTTTTGTTGTTTTGTTTTTGCCAGGGACTTAAGTAACATGTGGTATGAAATGTTAACCTGTTGAGGGTTCAAGACAAATTTCAGTAACCGACTAAAAATTCCCCTTCAGGATAAGTTAAAAACTATTTGTCTGATAACACATTTTTGTTTACTTTCTTCTTCTTCTGGTTTCTCCTGGAATTCCTACCTTAGCCAAGAATTTACATGTGAATTTCAGGTTTCAGTCTCACACTGCCTTCTCTCATAGTCCAAAAATGGCTGAAGGAATTCCTACATTGAAGTCAGCAAGCTGTCTCTCTTGTGACTACTTCTTGACAAAAGCAGATTCCTCTCCTCCCTCGCCCCCCCGCCCCCCAGTGTGTACCAGGAAAACATCTTCCTTTATCTTTTGGATAACACAAGATTCAAACCGGGTTCCACGTTCAACGCTCAGCATCTCTGTGGCACAGAACGTGATCCGAGTTAGTTGAACTCATCATTGTGGCAAGGGAAAAAGGGCTGAGTTGTTCCCAGCAATACCTGCTTCTGAGGATGGGCTGTACTCAGGACAGATACATAAATGTCAGCCTGAGTTGTATTAGAAAGAGGCAATTCGAGATTAGGTGGCAAATAGTAACCGCTCCACTCTGCACTGTAGATAAATACAACTTGGACTAGCTGTGCGAAGGGGTAAAAGCAATAGAGGCTTTGCTGCCACCAATGCGTGCCTGCTTAGGAGATCTCTCTGGGAAAAGGCAGTATGGCTGTCAGAATGCACCTGTTCCAAGTAATACCCTTAGTGCTCAGAAGTTAATTAGGCTCTAAATGGATCTATCATCATCTCTGCAATACGTTAACACCTGATTCAGGCTTACCATGCCTCCCCATCCTCAACATCTCATTCAAAAGGAAACAAAAATATGTCTTACCATAACATCTAAAATGTCTGATAAAAGTGCATTTTCCCATGATCATAGCTTCAGTTCTTTTTTTTTCTCCTTCAAAATAAAAGAACAATCCACCAATAGGAGGGGACAGTTGTTAAAACTGTATGTATGAATAAATAGACAAATAAATGAATAAATAAATTTAGATGGAAAAAAGAACATCATTAGTTGCTCAGTGACCTATCTTGGTGGATTTTGGGGACGTGAATGAACAAATGGAAATTTTCTGTTTCCATCTGTGTTTCTAAGAATTAAATAAAAATTTTAAAAGTAGATATGAAATCAATATGATATACCATCTTTATTCTCAGCTTTCTTAAGCCTGCAAGGGATTAAATCAACAAATATCGAGGCACCAATATAGAAGTGCTCACAATTCCTAAAAACCAGCATTTGTTCCCTATGTGAGACACAGGGCTTTTGCTCATCCACATGGGAGCCGTGGTTCGATTGAAGGGAGAGTTGTGTCAGAGCCTTTACAAGCTTTCCTGCCACCTCAAATCAAAACAGCAGTAACCAAAGCTATTGTTCACCTTGACAAACGATTGGACATCGAAACTGTTTTAATTAACTCCTAAACGCTTTAAGAAGACACAGCAAAGCACCAACAATTACAAAGGAATTTTAACCTCAGTTCTTCCATCATCAAAGCGGTAAATCAAAGTAAATCCATCCGACCTTACTTCTCACACAGTGCTCACCATGGTCTGTTCTAGAATTCTTGGCCATATGATCTGCAACAGAGTCGGACAATAAGTAGCCGTCTCTTTGTCTCTTCCCACCTTTCTCATCTTTACGATATGACGTGTTTGCAGGCTGAATTGCCTGGCTTAAGCTTTCCTCTGCAGTTCGGAAGAGAGAACCACTTCTCTGAAGATGTGTGCAAATCCCAGGTGAAAGGTAGGTTTCCAGCCTCCTGGTTCCAGTCGATGGTAACCCTGTCCCACATCACGGAATGAAGTGATCAAGAAGGCGAAACAGGCGTTGATGCATAATTTTAGCCATTGTTTCCCTAGGGTAGTAGTTGTACCAACTATGCTCAATTTAAATGTTTTTTAAAGAGAATGATTTTATGCTAAATTTTTTTTAAAGTGCCAAAACCATTCTGAGTAATTTTAAGACAGCATTTCCTTTATAAGCCACATAGGAATGATAGAATTAAAAGAGATAACAGAGACAGGAATCCAGCACAGTCGCGAAGGCACTGTTTGGGATGCCCACATCCATGCTAGAGTACTTGGGTTCTCACTCGGCTAATGCTCACCCAGTTCTCTGTTGATGTGTACCCTGGGGAGAGGCACATCAGCCCTGCCTTGCCACCCATTGGCACTAGGGTTTAGAGTGCCTAGCTTCAGCCTTGCACAGCCCTGCTTGTGATCATATTTGAAGAGTGAACCAACAAGCAGAAAATATCTTTTTTATTTTTAAGATTTATTTGTTTTCATTGGAAAGTCTGAGTTACAGAGAGAAATATCTTCCACCTGTTGGTTAACTTCCCCTATGGCTACAATGGCCAAAGCTGAGCCAATCCAAAACCAGGAGCCAAGAGCTTCCTCTGGGTCTCCCATGTGGGTGCAGAGTCCCAAGGAATTGGGCCATCCTCAACTGCTTTCCCAGGACACAAGCGGGAAGCTGGATGGGAAATGGAGCACTGGGACACAAATTGGTGCTCATATGGGATCCTGGTGCAGGCAAGGAGAGGACTTTGACCACTAGGCTACCGCACCAGGCTTGAAAAGATCTTTCCATATTTTCATTGTCTTTCAAATATAAATAAATAAATAAATAAATATTTTAAATAAGTGCTTCTCACAGTGTTTGAAACACGGTACACAGTAACTTAGTTATTTTTAGCATTAGAATTTCCCTTCCCCCCTTTTTAAAGGGTAGTGAGCTCTCTCTTTTTTAAAGAGTTTTTTTTTTAATTGGAAAGGCAGATATGCAGAAAGGAGGAGAGACAGAGAGGAAGATCTTTGCTGCACTGATTCACTCCCCGAGTGGCCACAACAGCTGGAGCTAAGCCGATCTGAATCCAGAAGCCAGAAGTTTCTTCCAGGTTTCCCACTAGGGTACAGGGTCCTAAGGCTTTTGTGCGGTCCTTGACTTCTTTCCCAGGGCATAAGCAGGGAGCTGGATGGGAAGCTGGGCTGCTGCTGCTACACCAAGTGGAGGACTTTAGCCACTAGACTACGGCACCAGGCCCCGAATTTCCGTTTTTAATAATCATACACTGAACACATTTTCTGAATTATAGACTTTTAATGAACACTTAATAAGCCCCTTTTTCATACAATTCTCTGTTATCTTCACATGATCCCTGAGAAATGAGATCAATAAAATTTTATTTTTATTGAGTATAGAGTAAAGCATAGTCTTTGTAGAAAATTCATAAGATGAAGTATATATAAGAAAATAGAGTCACCCATTGTCTCATTAGCCAGAATTAACTAGTCTTAAATATCTTGCTATATTTTGTATCCGTGATTACTTCCTAAATATATAGATGCTTCACACAATTAGAGTTACACCGCAAATAGAGGCAGGGAACTCAAATTACATGTGCGCAATGGGGTTAAAAGAGAAGTCTATTACAGTGCAAGAAATGTTTAAAATCCTTGCCTAGTTCTTAACACACATTTTTTATGAACTTTATCCAGACTGCAGCTTCCTATCATTAATTACCAGCTGAGAATTTGTATTTGACTCCCCTATGGTGACTCGAGTCATTGTCTCTGGCAGCAAACTCCTGTGCTCCTTTGCAGCGCCACAGCTTATGTACATACACTCATTTGCCGTGGAAATCTTACATCTTCTTTCACTGATATCTCTTTGCTTGCTATTCCCCAAAACTAATTCCTATGATTTTTGTTTCTATGCAACATGGCATCTCACTACCTCCACATTAAGTAATCACATCTGCATTTGCTACACCCAGATCTCCCCCATCCAGTTGGTCTTGCCATGTCCTTCAGTTTCATTGCTAGTCCATGTGACATTGGGGCATTGCTTGACACCAAATCCCTCAATAATTCCTTTCAGTGGGTGGGATTCCCTCAGTTTTGTTTCTAAGACACTTCCAATTAATCCTTCTTTTTGTCCAATTCTATTCTTCATAAAATTATTTTTTCTTTCTTTTTTCTCAATATAGCAGTTATTTAACATGATACAGTCTTAAATTCGTTATAATGCTATATTATATAACATTAATATATATTATATAATAATATATTACATTATTTGTCTTCAAAAACTGATAACAGGGCTCCACATCACCACAGATTATTGTTTGATAGCATGGAGTAGAGACAAAGCATGAGCAATTATTAAAATTTACCCAGGAAATTCTTTGAAACTGCCAGGGTTTGGAACTAGATGTAGCAGCAAGGGGGAAGATATATGTCTCTTTGTTTGTCTTAGGAATCTAGGAGTTAAATACATAAACCACATAAGATGCATCTGGTTTAGGGAGAAAAAAAAAAGGTTAGCGGAAGAAGATTATATTCTATGTCCCCTATCATTAATTTTGATTTTCCCACATAGCAGACTGTATGACAGTTAGATGATTCTGCTCTTGTCTTTCAGAAGGTTGAAGGAAATAGTCCTTTAAGGATTCTGAATACAGAAGTTTGTAACCTCTACTGAACATCCATGTCAGAATAAAAAAATATTTTAAATTTAATTGGAAGTATTCTCTTCAGTCCTTTTCAGATAGATAAGGTTCAACATCGAGGCAATGAATAGGAAATGTTCAAGTAGAAACTTGTGAACCAGGACAAATTCAAATGGCATCCACTTAAAAGGAACTGACATATTTATAATGAGGTCAGGAGAGGTTCGTACATTCTCCAAATAGTATTCACACACACAAAAAAAGACCTTCATAATTTTCATCTATTTCCTGGAATATCCATCATGTTCTCTTATGTCCTTTTTCAGTTTTCTATTCTGACAGTATGTTTGAATTTCTGTATGAAATGTCAGATTACAACACTAGTGAACCTACTAACAAAGGTACATGGGAAATGCTAAGCTCTCACAGGCAGCCTTAATGCGTTCTTGCTTCCACCTCCAAGTATGTTTTGAATTCAAAGCATCACCAGGTGAGCTTTCACCTTGAAACAGATGTGATCCTTCAAGAGCATAAGAGAAAGTATTTGTCTCAGAACTCAACTGACCACTGCTAGACTTGAGTAGACGTGGTTAATGACACTCCTGGCGCTGTCCTTTACAGCCCACTTCTTACATCCTTAGTGTCAGCTGAATCAGGACACCTCACAGGAGAAAAGAAAAGAGTTATTTTCCACTTCAAAATACAACTGTGAGGACCTTAAAGTTCCATTAACTAGTCAGTTCTGTGGGTTGATATGTTGCAGATTTTAGATAGTTAACCTATTCAAATCATTTACACCGTAGCGTGAGTTAGTTCATTATCCACTTTCTGTTGTGCCTTCCAGCTGTTATTTTCATCTGAGCTCGGCATAATAAGATGAGTAAAGTCATTTTTAGGGTGTAGTGAGTTAATGTAATGTCCACCGGTCACTTAAGGAAAGTGGCAGAAATTCCACTGGACCAGTTGAATGTGACACATTCTGAGGAAAAGGAAATTATTTCTCAAATGGAAATAAGAAATGATCTTGGATGCACTTAACATCT
The DNA here is from genome assembly GCF_030435755.1 of Ochotona princeps. Classification (NCBI taxonomy): domain Eukaryota; kingdom Metazoa; phylum Chordata; class Mammalia; order Lagomorpha; family Ochotonidae; genus Ochotona; species Ochotona princeps. The sequence goes on from NC_080861.1 coordinate 12,496,168, forward strand.
ATTTATTTCTACCAGCTTATCCACTAACTAGAATAGAAAATTGGTGATCTCGAAATTGGCCATAGAACTACACATGGATAGGAACTGGCCTTGTTAAGGAAGGGATGCCGTGGAGAGGGATGTTTTACATACATGATACTGATTCAAGGCACATTGATGTGTAAATATGGAAAATTTGGCTAATCTTATGGAAAGAATAGAGAGTGTCTGAGTTCAGTTCCTGGCAGTGGCTCCTGGCTCCAGCTTGCTACTAACCAGGTCCTGGGAGACAGGGGTAATGGTTCAAGAATTTGCATTCTTGTCACCTGTGTGGGAGACTTGGACTCAGTTTCTGGCTCCAAAACTTGGCCTTCCCTGAATATTGTAGGCATTTGAAATCTGAATCAGTGAGTCACTGTTACTTCTCCCTCTCCTTCCTCTTTCTTCTGCCTGTTCCTACCTGTCTCCCTCTCCTCTTTCTATGCCTTTCAAACAAATCCAAAGTTTAAAAAGTAAATGTCAACATGCTTGATTATCACCATTTTGAAAATTAACTGTGCAGGTAGCAGGAATCATCAATCTCCTTAGATGCCCTTCTTTCTGATTGTCAGGCCGAGATTTCAACACCTCTTGAGAGCACGTCACACCTGTTTACGGGAGGACAAAGTCACTTGTAGTTAAGGGGAATAAAGAGGGAGTGGACATGAAATTGTGCCATCAGCTTTTTACTGAACCCTTAAGTCATTCTAAGATGAATTCATTATTTCCAAATGCTCACTGCACTTGTACGGCAGTGGATTTTCATTCACATTATTTTATATCCACTCATCTCCACGCTAGATAGCTGCCCCTTGCTCTTACAAAATAAGGGATATTTTCTTGGTCCCATTTTATAATCTACATAACTGAAGCTCAAGGAAGCTAAGCAGTTTGTTGAAGATAACACAACTGCTTAATCAGAAGAGTTAAGGTTTGGATTTAGAGAGTTAACCTCAGACCGATGTCCTTTTTTCCATATAATATGGTAACTGTCCCTACAAAAACAAGTCAGAGTTGTTGTTTTAGACTCATATTATCTCTGAAAATGACAGCTTGCTGGGGGTTTTTATTTTTTCCTGGTCTAAGAGAGTGCCATGAAAAAATAGATTTTTTTTAAAGAAAAAGATTTATTTATTTGTATACATATACATATGTATGTATATAGATAGATAGATAGATAGATAGATAGGTAGGTAGATAGATAGGTAGATACAGATATACAGAGAGAAGAGACAAAGAAGTTCTTCTGTCCAATGATTCGCTCCCTCAGTGACTGCAACAGCCAGAGCTGAGCCATTCTGAAGCCAGGAGCCCAGAGCCTCTTCCAGGTCCCCCACATGGGTGCAGGGTCCCAAGGCTTTGGGACATCCTTGACTGCTTTTCCAGACCACAAGCAGGGTGCTGAATGGGAAGCGGGGCTGCCCAGATTAGAACCGGCACCGATATTTGATCCCAGCATGTTCAAGACGAGGGTTTTAGCCACTAGGCTACCACATGCTAGGTCCAAGAATAGATTTTTAAAGCAATGTATCCTAGACTTGAAGTTTTCTTGAAACATACCAGCAGAACATGAGCTTTTTATGAAAATGTTTTGTGTAGACTGGTATTTGAGTGTTTTATCCAGACTGGATCACTGCGAGGAGCCTGCAGGGATGCCTCCCTGGTAGAGTCAGGCACCAGCCCTGCTTTGTGATCCATCAGGCTGGGGCTGCAGATTGAGCTCTCTCCTATTTCTCTTCTGCTGTGCAGTTCACATCATGAGGCCTAGTGCAGATGGTGAAGGCTCTAGCAGTCCATGGAATCCCAGCAGGAACTCTGGGCCATGGACTGCCGTGACTGCAAGCTGAGCATCAGCCTCAGGCAGAAGCTGGTGGGAATATCATACTGCCTGATGGTGGTGTGTGGTAAACCAACCCTCAATTGCTCCTGAACTCCAAATATGGCATTTCCACCTTGATGCCATCTGTCGTGATGACCCTCTTTGAACTTCCCCACATCCAGCTTTACCTTTCCTGCAGGACTCAAGCTCCCCAGACAACTCCACGTCTCTCCATAAGGGTTATGACTCTCCTCACTTCATAATCCTGAGCATTTCCTGGTCTAGAATGAACTACATAAGTACATCATGCTTCAAAGCCTTCATCCCTTTAACATTCAATTCAGCCACTTGCATGGGGAAGTTTTCAGTCTTTCTCCCATCTCATTCTCTGAAACTCCTAACTCATTCTTTCTGGCTCTCATATATACAAGTCATGAGCACTTGCTCTGCAGTCACACAAATCTGCCCTCAAAACTCAGCTCCTCCAATTACTGTTAGTAATATTTCTTATGAAATGCTCTAAATTTTTCTTCACTAACTTTAAAATAAAAATATTAATAATTATATTAGCTTCCTCGGGAGTCCAATTCAATGCTAACTGGTACAGAATAAAAGCACACATGTAACATACCACAATACAAGTACAAGACTGTAGTGGGTAGTTTCACTTCTTTCGCTCCAAGTGAGGTTTTACACTCCATACTTTGCACGAGAATTCCTCGGACACATGTCATACATTGATTGTAGCCTTGATTTTCCTATGTTTTCTTTTTCTTTTTTTTTTTTTTAAGATTTATTTATTTTCATTGGAAAGCCAGATATACAGAGAGCAGGAGAAACAGAGAGGAAAATCTTCTGTCCGATGATTCACTCCCCAAGTGAGCGCAATGACTGGAGTTAAGCCAAGAGCCGAAGCCAGAAGCCAGGAGCTCCTCCGGGTCTCCCACGCGGGTACAGGGTCCCAAGGCTTTGGGCCATCCTCAACTGCTGTCCCAGGCCACAAGCAGGGAGCTGGATGGGAAGCAGGGCCGCCAGGATTAGAACCGGTGACCATATGGGATCCCGGCTTGTGCAAGGCGAGAACTGTAAACACTACGCTATTGCGCCAGGCCCGATTTTCCTATGCTTTCAAACCTCTAGGGCTCTCAAAGATATTGTGTGGAGAAGGGGATGAACAGTGAGGATGAGGAGAGTAAAGCCAGCACAGGTTCTGTCTTGTCATTTTTGTCCTGCAAATGGTGATTACAGACTCACCAACACACTCCTGCGAGCCCAGCTTGCAGTCATTTAAGCCAGTCTTAGGAACCTGTCAATACGATGGCTTCCCCTCCCAGGCCTGTGATAGTATGAAGAATCTGAGATTACCCTGGCCTTCCTCTGTAATGAACCCTCGTCTTCCTTCAGCAAACCCAGGAACATCCCTGGGAGATGTGGTCTAGAGATACTCCAGCCTGTCTGTATGGATACAAACAACAAGTCCTGATTTGGAGACTCACGTGTATTCAGTGTTCTTTTGAATACTTTGCAGATGAATTCCCATAATGGTCTGAAAGGGTTGACTCTATCATTTCCCTTCCTTTATTTCACAGATGAGACAGGAGCATAAAAGTCACAACTTACCCAAAGTTGCATTAAGAAGTCACAGACCTGGGATTCTTGCCATAGCTCATGATTGTAAACTGCAAACCACACCCTATCAATAGACAGGAAGAAGCGAAATCACATGTACAGATATGGATCGCATGGATCTAAAGATTGATTTCAATTCTCCCTGTCAGACTTAGCGACACTTAGTCTCCCACCTCAAAAGCGATTAACACTAGAAGCTGACACTAGCACTGCTCCATCCTCTTTCTTAAATCGATTTAGGGGCTCCTTCTTCTTTTCTCTGCTTGCTGAGTCCACCTTGCTTGAACTCCTGCCCCACTCACACCTAAACTATGGTTTCTGAGGAACAGACACGTTTACTCATCATTGCCACATGAGCATCTAGTGCAATGTCTGACACAGGCATATTTAGTAAATCAACGCATAGATGACTGGATTTATAACAGCCTTTTTACTCTTTGGCAAGCTACATTTCTTCTGAAAGGCCAGATCAGTGCTTTACATCCCCTAAATGTTAGTTAGTTCTTTCATAACGAGCAAAAAATGAATGAATAAATAAGATTTCTCTGAAAGTCCAGGTAAAATTCATTCTCCTCTTCCCCTGCTCTGAGTCTCTCTGGCCAGGGCTTTACCCCCCAAAAGCTTCATCTGTGAAGCTTTTTCATTTGTAAAAATGAACACGACACTGTCTTAGAAATACTCTAGACTGTCTGCTAGTTTTAAAAGGAACAAGCGCTATTGCAGTTACAGATCTATGCCAGGAACAGCAGGAGTTTATCATTTGTTGATACTGTGAAATAATTCCCACATTTACGGTTCAGTTCTCCTTTTCTATCCCCATTAGAAATTCCCCCATTTTCTAAGCTAGATAATATCCCTGGAATGTTACAAGAAAAGATGCACTAGATCTGCTGGTGGCCCAGTAAACAGAAAGTCTGGAAGCACGTTCTTGCTTTATCTTGACAAAAGAAAGGAGGAAGGGAGGAAGGAAGGAAGGGAGGGAGGGAGGGAGGGAGGAAGGGAGGGAAGGAGGAAATGCTAAGGAAAGGAAATTCTAGAAGAAAGGGATGGTTATAAAAATATTCAAATGAAGTAGGTTGGTCAAGAAGTGTGAAAGTTAAGAAAGGGTCATTGGATTTTGGAGCTCAATTATTGGTCCTCTTTGTTAGCCATAATCTAGTGAGAAAAATGGATCTATGCAAAGGAGCACAGTAATAAGAGCCACTTAACACTATACCCAGAGACACGAAGTGAATGAAAAATGCTTATTCAAATTACAGGAGGAGCAGGATTACAGAAAATGATACAATGGCACAATGAAGAATGCCAGAATTAGGCTTAAAAATTTCTTTCTAGTGTTGAAAATGTCACTAAATAGCTGCCTGATTTAAAACACCTTTTCTCAATACATTTTTCTGCATTTCATTTAATTAAAATTCATCATTAATAAGCATGTGATTTGTAAACTTAACTGGAGCAACAATTGTATTTTCCTATTATAGACTGAATTCTTTATTTGTCATAAGTGATGGGATAACAACTTCTAAAAAAGCCAGGCCTTCTAGATCATAATGCAAAAAAAATGATGTATCATTGACTTGGCAGCACTATAATCTAATTGTAGGCAAAGTGCAGAGTTGAAAGCATGGAGAATTGATAGTGGAGTAAGTAGACACAGAAAATAGGACCTTTGATCAGTGGTTGACAAACTATGGCCCGAGGGCCAAATCTTACCCATTGCCTGCTTTTGTAAATAAAATGTTGCTGGAACACATTCGTGTCAATTTGTTTTATATGCTGTCTATGGCTGCTGGTGAACTACAGTAACAGAAATCAGCAGTTACAACAGAATCCCCGTGCTCCACATGACCTAATAAATTCACTCGCTGGCTCTTCATGGGAAAAGTCTGCTGATGCCTACCTAGATTATAAGAAATGTGGAGGTTACAAATATGAATTACCACCCAAACTTAGGAGAATGAACTGAATCTTTCAAACTAATCTTTCAAAGTCTGCTTTGCAAAGTTAAAGCCAAGAAACTGAGCAGACATTTAGCACTGTGATTCAGCTGTCACGTGGGAAATCCACATTCCATATACAGGGTGTCACGCTCAAGTCAAGCTCCTCCATTTGTCATTCATCTTCCTGCTAATCAACATCCTATGAAGCAGTAAATGCTGCCTCATGTAATTGGGTTCTTACCATCCATGTGGAAAACCATGGTTAAGTTTCAAGCTTCTGCTTTCAACCTGGCTTAACCCTTGAGAACATCTGGGAAATAAACCACCAAATGGAAGATATCGGTCTGTAAGTGCTTTTCTCTCTCTCAGTCTTGCTCCCCTTCTGCTAAAGTGAAAATAAATAAAAGTTTAAAAATTTGGTGGAGAATGAAGTAACTAAAAGTTTAGGTACTGGGCATCTAATAAGCAAACTAAACATGAAAAATATTGTTTAAAATACAGTATCTAGTATACTTGAAAAGGATCACTCTAGTTATTATGAGAAAACAAATTTCCAGAGGATTTGTACATTTAGTTTCTATTGACAATTGTTTTGAACTTTTTATACATGTAAGGGTGGGAGAATCAGCTATAATCCTTCCAAGCCAGAATCTCTAAAGTTTTAGCTGAATGTGGGGAAGAATTACATCTTTCTGACCATATATGAGAGGCACACAACAAAGAATATGTCAATTAATTGTAGTTTCTTCTCTTGTGGTCTTCTCTTGCCAAACCACCACTTGGGTTTTTAGAGGTGGACACAGGACTTTCACCTTCCAGTAGACCACTTTCATGTACATCCCAATGTCATCACTTTCTGTCTTTTTGATTACATAACATAATCTCTCTCATCCTTCTATTGCTCTTCTGTAAATTGAAGAGATGAGCAGTATCTACTGAAGACAGAATCTATCTAAAATATTCAGAAGGAAATTTGGCATATGGTGAAGAAAATGCTAATTATTTTAAATGCCTATCTTAATTCCCAGTACACTTTCTTCAAAGAATATTAAGCAAAAGATAAAAGGGGGAAAGTAGGAGTGACATCTTTTCCAATTAAAAGGAATTAATTTTCTTTTTCAATCTTAAATCTTTGAAGTTAAACCATGTATCATGTCTTAATTTGTGTAAAATGGCCTTTTAGAATAACTATTACACATGTAAGAAAAATGACTTTTGAAAGCAGTTTAGTGCAGAAGAAAAGGAATAGAAAAGATTGATTGAAGTGTCATCTTCTATACTATCCCAATGGCATTTACCTAAACGATTAGAACAGTGTTGTTAGGTAAGAATCCCTCAGGAGCCTTGGTTTCACAGGCAAGGAACCAAGGCTTCAGACTAACTTTTAAGGTTAATCAAAGCATTATCTTGAGATGGTTCCAAAGATTGTCTTGAGTTCTCTTTATGAATGGTTCTTTATTTTAAAGACTTATTTATATTTGAAAGGCACACAAGGAGCTTCCACCTGCAGGTTCATTCCCCAAATGGCTATAAGGCCAGAGCTGAACTGATCAGATGTTGGGAGCCAGGAGCTTCTTCTGACTCTCCCACATCGGTGCAGAGTCCCAAGGACTTGGGCCATCCTCCACCAGCATTCCCAGGCTATAAGCAGAGAGCTGGATGGGTAGTGTAGCAGTCAGGACAAGAACTGGCTCCTTTTGGATGCTTACACGACAGGGTCTGCTGCTCCACCTGATTCTTAATCAGGTGATTTTGCTCTTTGGGGACATTTGAAAACGTGAATGGAAAGAAATGGGGGCACAGACGCCCACTAACATCTACACAGCAGAGGTTAGGATGCTACCAAATACTCTACAGTGGATAAGATGACTCTAAATACTATATAGAAGTTGAGAAACCTGGACTCTGTACTGTTCTCTCAAACATTTGTAAGTGGAAATGGCTTAAATTACCACTTGGGACATCTGCATCCCATGTCACAGTGTCTTGTTTGAGTACCAGATACTCTTTCCATTCTAATTTCATGTTAGTGTGCCTATGTCCCCATCACCCATATAGCAGACCTGGTTAAAATGCATGGATCATGTTACCTGGCCCAAGTCTGGCAATTGCTGGTTGTTTGAAAGTGAGCCAGCGGAGGTAAGATTTCTCTCTTTCTGTGTGTGTGTGTGTGTTTCTCCCTCTGCTTTTCAAGCAAAATGAAAACAAACTAGAAACTTTTGAAAAACTTAAACAATAAATAAGTGAACATATATACAAATAAAATTTCTCAAGCACTTGCTAAAATGATTTCAGTTACTATCCAACATTTTCGACCAAATAGACATGTTTTCAAAATCTTTAAGTTTGATGTTTTAATTGTTGTTATTAATTGTGTCCACAGTTCTCTGAGATTTGTTGTACGTCTCTTGGTAAAGTGCATGGGCATTTCAAGGAAATGTGATTTGGTCATACAAATACTGGGTGGATATTGTCCTTAACTGAAAGAAGTTTAAAATGACAGACATGATTCTCACATAACACTATAGACAATACTGTGCTATGCACTTACCCAAACAGAGGGTGGTTTGAGTTTGTTTTTTAATTATGTCTGTGATTCATGAATCACAGGACTCTGGTATATGTGAGGAAAATGGTGCCAGTACCTCGCTCAAGTCCTCCACAGGACAGAACCATCTCTTGAACCACGCTCTCAGCAGGTGTGTATGCTAGTTGCTACGTTCTAAATGATCCTCCATTCTTGCAGAAACATCACCTAAGGACTGAAGCACCTCGCCAGCTTGATGAAACCTCTAATTACTGGGCTGTCAAAGACCCTGGATTGATGGCAAAGGGATTTGAAAGGCTCTTCTTGTATGCAGGTGTGTGCTTTGTGTGGAATTGTAACACTGGTTATTCCAGGTGGAAGAGGTTTTCAGTTGAGACTACATCTTTGCTTCTATTTATCCCTGTAATCTATTCTGCTTCCTACACTTCCCTTCTCCTGGAAGTAGCCCATAATAACCTAGTCTAGAAAAAGACCCATAGCAGACTCTAAGTCTATGGAACATGACTGAAAATACATGGGGTCCACAAATTAAACCCATGGCGGGTGTGACAGATGCCTGCTCCACACAGTGTTTTCTTCACTGTTTCTCAGCCAGGAGGCTAAGAGACTTGCTTGTGGCCCATCAGTTTGATCAGACTCTGCTTGCTAATCATGCAACTGTTGAGAATCTGCCCTTCCAGTACCAAATGTTTTCCTGAGTCAGAAGTTTGTTTCCTGAGTCTGAAATCAGACCCCAAGGCAGTTGAAGTTTTGTCAGACACCAGCGCCCACAAAAGTTAATGGAAGTAAATATTCCTTATCTTGCCATTCCTGTGGAATTTACACATTTACTACTGCCAGCACAAAGTAGTTTGTGAAATTTTGAATCCCAAAATAAGACTTGCAATTGCAACCTATGTGACTAGAAACAATTGAATTTCAAATTCCTGAAGCACTTGAAAAACTCATTGGCTTACCCAAGGAACAGGATTGGCCCCAAATAATTGAATAGTTAGGAGAGCTGCAGTGCCTGATCTGGGCCAGTCTGAAACCAGGAGCCAGGATCTTCTTTTGGGTCTCACACATGGAAACAGGAAGTTAAGGACTTCAATCATCTGCCACTGCTTTTCCAGGCACATTCCCAGGTAGCTGGATGGGAAGTAGGTCATCTGGGTTTTGAACAGGTGTACATATGGGGTGCTGGCATCACAGGCAACAACATTGGCAGCTATTCCAATTGCTGGCCCCAGGATAACTTTTTAAGTATAATTTTTGTCTTCAGTTTCTAGTGTATGCGGGATTTTTTTCTGCCATGCTAGATTTTTTAAATGTATAGCTATCAAGTTGACAGAAATTTATGATTTTTCTCCTTACTGTGAGCACACTTAAATTATCAGGAGCTATTCTTTTTAAATCTAAGTGAAGACATGTGTTTATTCCTTCAGCCCCTGTAAATTATTCTGATGACTTCTCTGTGTCAGAAGCTGTTCTACGTATTGAAGAAACTGATGTGCAAAATCATCCAACTCTGCCCACTTGGGGTTCTTTATTTTCTGGGGAGATGTAAAATACAGAGGATAGAATAATAAATTAATAATGTTATCACATGATATCAGATTCTGGCAAATGAAATGGGAAAGAGGGCGGGGGAAGAATTAACACTCCAGAGTAAAGGGAGCAAGAGTATAGCTAAGACTGTAGCTTAATGTCCCTCAACTGAGATGACAGTTTAGGTAAGGCCTGACTGAAGGATGAGAGACAAGGATGCATGAATATTTGAGCAGAGCTTTTCAGGTTGGGATCAGCTGGTGCCAGATCCCTGAGATCAAAGTATAATTGGCAGTTTCGAGGAACACCGTGGAGCTCAATGTCTGGAACACAGGCAGAGTTTGATGGGAAGAACGCATTAGGCAACGAGCCACTCAATCTGACTACAGGTGCCAAACAGCTGGAGCAAGTCGGTTCTGCAAGATTTCTGTCATTAGCTTATTTCGCACCCAGGCACAAAATGTCAACAGCACCCTACTTACTTTGACAACCAAAAAGATGTCTTGCATGTTTTCAAAAACACACTGGGATAATGACATTCGTACCAGTGGGGGACTGAGTTTTAAAAATAAGGATTTGATATTACTCTAAGGTAAAAAGCTCAGAAAACTCTGTGGGTAACCAGGAGTAGTACAGCTATTTTGTCCTTTTTCTGGTCACCTTTGTGGGGACATGCATATCTACATGTGCATGTATGCATACAAACCTTTGCACCTGAAAGTGAATCCTGCTCCTCGGCTTCTCTAGCCTGGTTGGCAGCTGTTCTGTGAGTTGCAGGTTGATTAGCATTATCTCCCACTTGTTCCTAATGTGAGAATGAAGCTGTGTCTACAGACAATGTCTGCTGCAGAGCAAAAGTGTCAGAAGTTGGGCATCATTGCTCTGGGTAAAAGTAGCAAAGCATCTGTACTCTTCGATCTGGACACATGCTCTCAGAGAAGGTCCTGTAAAGCTCGAGGAGGAGCTTTTCTGCACATTGCCTACCCACCGTATCAGGGTTTTTGTGATGCTCTTCATCTCGCTCAACAAGCTGCAAAGAAGAGACTGCCTGCTGCTCAAAAAGAATGAAGCCTGCTTTCCAAATTTCTGCCCTCTTAACTTCCCTCTCCCATTCTCTCTGCCCTAAGATGAGGTCTTTCCTACTTTACCTACTCCCCTCTGCTCCCTCCCAAAACAGCGTGAAAGCCCAACAATGGTTCCAAAACCCATAATCAAGACTGAATCAAGGAGATTTTTCCTGACTATGTGCCTCTACTCTTAAATACTCTACTTGGAGTGCCTCAGGCGTGTTTGGGAGACATATCTCCAGAAACTCCTCTTTCCCAAACTCATACTTTCTGGTTTCTCTGTATGTTCACAGCCAGAGATCTTCTATTAAACATTTCTATGTGTGACTGCTCTGTTCGCATGCCAGCAGGCAGACACCTCCGTAAATTTGTTTTTCTAATATATTCATTCTGATGGTGAGCCTGCATTGTATCTCCTCTCTGTTCCGCATCTGTTTGCTTTCAGTGAATACAAACTTTTTTGAAGCTTGCACATAATTTTTTTTCATAATATGCACATTCTATATGCATTTTGAACACCTGTCCCATGCATGAAATGCAAGTATAACAGCTTTTAAACCAAGTCAGAAACTCCATGACTTCATTAACAAAGTTCTATTTCCTAAGGAATTAACTTTCCCTGAATTTCAAATGAGTATTACTCCCAAAAGCTTATTAATACAAATATAAAATTAGCCTTTCTACTGGGAGTGAAAAAATGCCCCTGCCAATTATGGGACTGATTTTTTTTCAATCTAGATAATAATTTAAAAGGAAGAAATTTCCTACTAGGCAATTTTACATTCTGAAATAGCTTTTACAGTTTTCCTAGTTTTAAAAGACAATTGGGGACTTCCAATAACAGCTGTGTATATACAGTTTTAGGGGACTTTTTCAGGCAATTTGCTCAAAGTTTAAGTCTTGATTACAAAACATTATATGATTGTAGATATTGCTAGGGAATTTTTGCTTCATCAAAGTTTATTTATTTGCTTCATAGATGTATCTGTGAGCATAACATGTTTGTAATAGTTGGATGGGGAACTTTTATTTAATCCTGCCAAGGGTCATTGGACATTCATGACATCATTCCTGAGCCATATAACATAAAAATTAACCTACTGCAGATTTACTGAATTTCAAGGCCCTTTGGAACCTTCTCAAGATCAGATAAAAATGATTTCACTGGTCTCTCTTGGACCGCAGGCTGGATATTTCATACCATTGAACTTAGTGGCAACATGTTCTAAATTACCTCACATAACTCCCATGAATATTTTGAAATTACTTTCATCTGATAACTGTATGATTCTTATCCACTCCAAAACTTGAGACAGAAAGGTGTTTAAAAAAATACAAAGTATGATCCTTGTCTGGGTATATTGAGAAGGCTATAAACTCATGTTTCTAATCAAATCACTTTTGGCCCCAAAACCTACATGTTTCCTGAAGTTTTTATTTATCCCACTTCTCTTGCCTCCTGCTTCGCCACATACTGAACAAGCAAACCAGCACAAAGTCACAGAATGACCTGTGAAGATTTATTTACGTAGTCATGGGTGAAACAGAAAGCCAAATAACAGTTCTGTGCATTTGTGCCTCTGTGGTAGCATGGTCAAAGCTAGTGCATATCTGTGTGTGTGTGTGTGTGTGTGTGTGTGTGTGTGTTTGTGTGTTTGTGTGTGAGAGTGTGTGTGTGTGTGTGTGTGTGTCCTCTGTTGAGATGACCTATACGCAAGGTTTCCTACCCTATGAAATCTACAGATGCTTTTTCTTAAATGAAAAAAGTCAAATCAGTTTTCTATATTTATCCTCGTATGCTAGCTTCTCTAAGCTTGGCCACTGCCAAAACCTTTCAAGGAAAGCAAAGTCAGCTAAAATTGGTCTGAACTTTATGGCTTTTGCTGAATTCTAGGAGGTCAGGGATTTCCTCCTTGGCCTTTGCTGGTGCTCAATACTTACTGTTCAAAGATGGATTGATTTAAAATGTTGATTACTTTAAACCAAAGCACTTGCTTTTCTACAATGGTCGCAAGAGGGCCGGATTTGGTGACTTTAAAAGGAACAACTTTGAGATGACTTTCATTATTCTGGTGACAATAAAGCAATTAAAATATAGGACAATGATAGTGAAGTGGCTCCCCATAGAACGACCTGAGACTCAATGAGCATCTTGACCCTGGGAGATTCTTTGGGATAGAACAACCATTTCATAAGAAAACAGAATTTATTTATGACCCAAGATGGATCATCAACTAATTGAGAATCCATTCTATCTAATTTTTGGAGATTCTAAAATTTTCATGTGTTGAAGGAATTACAGAGGTAAACACAGCCTCGTCCCTTCATGCAACAAATATTTGAATATTGAGTAGTCATTAACTCAATGTCAGGTAGCAAGCAGAATATAAGAAAAAACAAGGTATAAAGTTGTTTTCAATCATACTACATATACAGTGACAGCCCAGACAATAAAAAAAGAGCAATATTAAGGTTAGCTTTCCTGATATGTTTCTGGCACGTGTCCATAGCCTCGGGTTGTTGGAAAGTCCCTAAAGGAACTTACTGCAAGAAAATATCTCATTTCAGAATGAGAGCTTACTTTTCATTTACAGTTTATGCAGTAGGTAAGCTGATTGCTCTATGTTGGAAGAATCTGTTTGTTTGATTCACTTGTTCTTTACTAGGCAGGATGCAGCTCTTACTGATTGGACTCTTCATGGTACTTACAGTGATTGGGGGTCTGTGTTTGGTGCAACTACAACCGATTGAATAACTTGTATTGTTCACTACTGTAAGCTTGGTTGATTGAATGATTTCTATCATATGCCAGGGCTCTCTTAATTGCTTAGAAACACTTGAACACAGCTGGTAAGGGCTACTATTCTCTTCCACTTGCAATAGCATGCGACGGTCCAGCAGCAGGTGCTGCCTGGTGAAGAGACGCCTATGTTTCCAAGAGTCCACCTCCAACTCATTTCTGGGATAGAACTGGTCAACTCACAATAATACATGACAAAATAAAATCCATTTTATGACAGAGGAGGTTGTCAAAGTTTGTACGATATCATAAGAAAAAAAATCAATTCCAATTGTAAAGAGGATTGTGTGCACAGTGAATATATTAATTTAAATGCTTCCAATAAGAGATTCAAGACTCAAGCAAAGTGACTTAAGAAACAAAACACCCATGGGCCTGGCGGCATGGCCTAGCGGCTAAAGTCCTCACCTTGAATGCGCCAGGATCCCTGCTGGGCGCCAGTTCTAATCCTGGCAGCTTCACTTCCCATCCAGCTCCCTGCTTGTGGCCTGGGAAGGCAGTTGAGGACGGCCCAAAGCCTTGGGACCCTGCACCAGCGTGGGAGACCCGGAAGAGGCTCTTGGCTCCTGGCTTCGGATGGGCGCAGCCCCGGCCGTTGCGGCTGTTTGGGGAGTGAATCATCGGACGGAAGATCTTCCTCTCTGTCTCTCCTCTCTGACTTTGTAATAAAAATAAATAAATCTTAATAAGAAAAGAATAAGGGAACACTTTTGTTGAAGCATGATTAAATGCTATGAGTACAAAGTTATCTACTTAAGAATTTTCCTGAAGGGCTCGGCGGCGTGGCCTAGCGGCTAAAGAATTTCCCTGAAGCCCTTGAAGAGGGCTTTTTTTCTTTTTTCTTTTTTTGAAAATATACTTTTTCTGAAAACCTGTACTTTTCAAGTCACTCCATATGTTATGTGTTTGGTCATTAAGGTCATCCTCATATATACCAGGAGATTTTCATACAGATAACTACAGGACCTTTCTTCTCCCTGCTGGGCTGAAAGTCATTTGGAGTTAGGTTTCGTTATTCCTTTCATTTTAACCTCCATTTGCATTCCCCTGCCATTATTTATTTATTTCTACTCAATTCTAGAGGACTTTCTGACTCATCGACTTATCAATGCACATGATTTTTAGTATTAATAAATCCTCCCTCTCATTACTTTTGTTGTTCTGCCAGATCTAGCTCATATCCTGATTATTTTCTTCTACCTCTTCTCTCTATCCATAAATAGGATAGTTTTAGTAAAATAGCCAGCCTAACATATGCCAAATGCTTCATATACTCTTTTTGCTTGGTTTTAGTTTTGTATTTAGAACACTTCTTATCTTGTGTGTTGCTAAGATAATGAGGATCCAACACATATTCTCATGAAGGTGGTTATTTTTGAGTTTATTAGCACAATCCTAATTTGATTGTTGACATGTTACAACATGGGGGGAGATGGAGCACTAAGAATGGAACCCAAATAGGCCCTAGTCTGCATGAGGAGTTAGGAAAGCCACTCTGGAAGATTTTAAAGATAGACATGTATAAGGTAAGGAATAACTACCTTCAAGAGTTGGAAATGCCAGGCGGTATTCCACAGAGAGATGCAAGCCTGGGGTGAGGAACTGTGTGGAGGAGCTGCCAGTAACTGAACTCAGCTGGATCACAGAAGGAGGGAGAATGGCAGGGGGTATAGCTTGACTTTTCTTACAATTGAATAAAATTACATTCGACAGAGAAACAAGGCAGGTCACAGGTGTATTTGTAGGGTAGAAGCTGCTGCACAGAAAAAGGAAAGCAGGTGGAGGAACACCTGTGGATGGAGAGTGAGGAATAACATTGTTATAAATCAAGACAGCAGTCAGGAAGGTGTCACCTGGAACATAAGATTTTTAGGAGGTAAATTTGGTTTCATTTAATGATCTTTATAGAGG
Source organism: Ochotona princeps (assembly GCF_030435755.1). Lineage (NCBI taxonomy): Eukaryota > Metazoa > Chordata > Mammalia > Lagomorpha > Ochotonidae > Ochotona > Ochotona princeps. Next base: position 12,511,427 of record NC_080861.1, read on the forward strand.
GTAAGGGTGACCTAATAATGCCTATGTATTGTGTGAAGTATACAACTTCCAAGTGCATTCATTTTGAAAAGAACCCTCTTTTTTTTTCTTTTCTTTTTTGTGGCTCTTTGTATACAAATTTATGTGCTAGACTTATCCAAGAATCATGCCGTAATTCCATTTTGATTCCTGGAAAAAAAATTGCAGCAAATGCCTGCCTCCATTTAACTCTTGGAGAACTGAATACTTTGCCTTCCAGAAGCAGAGCATTAGCCATGTGCGAATATTGTGCTTTTTCTCTTGGATATAATCTCTATTTTTATTGAACAACTGTCAGTAGGCCATGCGGCATTGCCAACAACACACTGAAAATAGAATGAAGGCAATTACCTCAGCAACGATTAATGCAGAAAGTAAAATTACACTTATGTCATGCTCTTCTTCCAGGCGCTGAGACCAGCTTTGGGCTGGTGGCTTTGTATCTCTCTCAGAGCCTTAACAGAACAATGCCACCTTTGCCCATGACAGATGACCCCACTCAGGTCTGCATCCTCTTCCCTTGTTCTCCAAAACTCCCCTCAGAGCAGATGCCACAGCACTGAATGCTTCCCGGGGATGATTTCCCAACAAAATGCTGCAAACAGATGAGGGATAATATTAGCTAACAACATATCAGCACTTCTCTAGTGTTTGCAACTACTTGTCAATAAACTTCAAGAAAATGCTTGAATTTCAGAGAAGGTCAGACTTGAGAGGAACTTCCAAGATGAGTAAGACCTATCATCTTATTTTACAGAAAGGAACAGTGACAGTTGGAGGATTAGCTGTCTCATCTAAGACTTCCTCTTCCTTAAGCTTAGAGAAAGGATTGAAACCCAAGCTTCCTACCTAGCAATGTTCCCCATGCCCTTGGCTTCTCACAAAGAAATGGGGACGATAGGGAAAGCTTTCTTCTCAAATCCCTGAAACACCCCCAGTGGGTGGAGAAAATTCTTCACATACAAGAAGAAAAGCTACCCCGTAATTAGGTACAGAACTGACTTCACATCAACACACAGAAATTTGTGTTGGCTTTTCTCAATGCTACAAGAGGAAAGGAAAGGTTGCATCAGCAACTCAAGGCTTCCATGAGGATCTGTTGAACAGAATCATTTGCACAAAACACCAATAATAACAAAAACGTCTTTGGGAAGGGAGAAGGAACAGGAATAATTAATTGCCCAAAGACGACTTTGATTTCAATTACTAGTGTCGTTCAGACTGTGTCCCCTTTTGGACCTCTGGCATTGCAAACTGGGCTGGCTCATTACAACCACTCAAATGTAGTGTTATAAATAATAATCCCACTGCTAGAACTCTAAATACACCTTGTCAGGCCAAATCTTACGTCGGAAAAGTGACAGGAAGGCACAAAAGGTAATGACTTTAGAACAATCAGGATGCCCTGGACACAGAAATGGCTCTGTCGTGTGCACCTGAATCTTTGTTTAAGTTAGAAAAAAGGAGGAGAAAGGGAGAAAGACAGAAACAGGCAATGTGCAGGACCACCATCAGAATTTGTTCTTACACTACTGTGTGAGGAGAGCATTTCATGTTTACAGAGATATTGCAGAAATAATATAGGGTTCTCAATGATCTTTACCAAACTCTAATACTTATAATTTGATGGATCTTTTTTCCACCTATATATACTACATTTTAAAATAATTGCAAATCATTTTAATGATTTAACTGTTTTATTAGTATATAATTCACATACCATAAAATTCATCTATTTAAATTATGTATTTCAAGAGCTTTTAGCAGATTCACAGATATGGGCAGCCATAATTTCAGTAGGTTTTTTAGAACATTTTCATCATTGCCAAAGGAAATCCCACACACTTTGGCTATCACTCCCTTTTCCCTACTCAACCCACATCCCAGCTCTAGGCAACCACTGATCTACTTTTTGTCTTTGTAGATTTCTCTGTCCTGGAAGTTTCATATGGATACAGTCATGCAATAGATGTTCTTTTGTGCCTAGCTTTATTCTTCACTTACGATGTTTTCAAAGTCCATTCACATCATCAGGTGTATTGGTACTTTATTCCTGCTCAAGGCCAAATAACATTCTATTGTATAGAAATGATGTATTTTGTTAGGTCATTTGTCCATTGATGGACAATTAGGTCGATGTTACTTTTTGGCTGTACTGAATTGTGCCTAATTCTTACGGAGGTAAAAATGCTTGACATGTTTTTTAAAGCTTTATTGGAAAATGTGATTTTTAGATCTGCAAAGATCTAGAAATGTTCTAGTGAATCACAAACAGGTTAAAGTTATCTTTCCTTCCAGTCACCAGGATATTCCTAGCCAGCAGGGCAAACCCTTAAGAACTGAGCAGAGAACAATTCGAGTGTGTGTGTGTATACTATGAACTTTGTATCTCCAAGTGAGAGGAACACTAAGGAAAATGCTGTTTCTTTTCTTAAACTCGTTGATTAGATAATCTGACCCTTTATTTTAGGAGTCAGGAGTGAACAAACCAGAGAGATGATGTATTCTGGAATCACCTGCAATCAGAGTATGAATTCAGATAATATATTGGAAAATTGCTAAGAGAGGTTAAGGGATATGAGACATGGAAATCAAGAAAACTAAAAGGGGGTCACATTTCGGTCAGTTGATTTTGTGGGTACTTAGGGCAGGGCTCAATCATAGTGTAAACCTCTGGGAAAGAATGTGCAGCATTCCCTAGTGACCTAACAATAGAAAAATAATGTGTGAGATATCTACCCATCAATTTTCAAGCCTACCACTTTCACATCACTCCTCAAAAGTGTATCAGTGCCTGCATTAGGAAGCTAAGAATTTTTAAATGGTAATATCAAGTGGATATGGTGGGACATCACCAGCCAAATACACTAGAGTGTTACAAGATTTTGTTTGCCAAAGTATTGAACATCCATCCTGTTGATCAGGCTTTCCAGGGATAATGTGAATGTGGAGCCCAGAGGCAGTCCCACAGACCTCCACATGGTTGTCTATAAAAAAGGGACTGATGCCGTGTTCATTATATCCCAAAACTGTGATCATATGTGAAGTAAAACATCAGCCCAATTATACTTCTGCAGCTCACTACCCCAGAAGAAATATTTGTCATGATTCATTATGGTGCTGTAAAGAAATTACATAATTTGAAGACAATATTATCCTGGATTCAAAGGCTGGCCTCAACATATAAAGACTAGCATTGTTTAATCAATGAGAACAAGTTATTTCAATCCATGGTGGCTCCTTCAGTCCATTTCAAGAAAATTAAGTGACACTGTCTTGGGACTTCATTATTATGGCTGCATGGTAGTGTGAGTTCGATAAATAATGGACTTTTTCATACTTCTTCTGGGGCTAAGGAAGGGGTACAACAAATGCATACGTTAAATCACTGAATAAGTCGTGTTAATCCCTCTTGCATCCAGAGTTCTATTTGAGTTTCCAAGAGAATAGTAGCAAAGGATTCAATGATCTCCCTTCATAAAGTCCATGTTCTCATAAATCAGAAGGACTGGAATTTGTTGTTTCCTTTAGGATTCTATTTTTATTATCCAAAAAAATGCCATCCATGTATTTTTTCACTAGAGTTTTCATTTTGAAAAATGTAAGCCTTAAATCAAAGCATCCCCAAATGCTCTGTCTCAAAGCTTTCATCAAACATTTTCTGAGAGGCATTTCTCAAATCTTGCCTCACTGTAGCATTAGTTGGAGTTTTCTTTGTCCCAAGTGACAGAAATCAAAATTTAAACTACTTTAAGCAAAAAGCAGAACTCCCTGAAATGGAATGATGAATAAAAATATGTGAAAAAAAGCAGAGAAGAGACATAGCTGGACCTCCAAATAATTGGATGCTGGGACGCAGAACGGGCAGAGAATCCCTGTGTGTCTCATCATCACAGCCTGGGTGCTTGATCGCCTGTAGGACAATGTGGCTTCCTCCATCTACAGAGAATAGACCCAATCCTGGTTTCTACAGCTTGTCTCTTTCAGGTATAGTCACCAGGGAGACTAACTCAATCTTCCCAGTTTACTTGCGTATAGTTTTAGAGAAGGAGACTCACAGGATTCCAACCTAGAACAGGGGTTCTCTATTGGGCAGTCACATGACAGTAGTTACATAAGGAAAGCACACCCAGGATCCCATAGATATTCACCTCGTGAAGACACAGAAGCCCTAAGGCTGATTTGCATGTTCTAATCACTCTTCTGGTAGGAAGTAGGTATTAATAGCAGTACCAAAGGCTGGAAAAATGAACAAACAACAGTTAGAAGAGGCCATGTCTTCAGTATGCACAAAGCAGAAATTAGTAAAAATGAGCCAACAATGATTTAGTTCCTACAAATTTGTCAAGTACATTCAAAACAAACACATTAAAAAGGGATTGTTCACCATTCCTGTGTTAGAGAAGCAATAATAATGTCTCTATTAAACATATTAATGTTCTTGAGGGCTTCTAAAGTATTGGGGAGCTTCAAAATATTTTCTAGTTTCAGAGAACTAATTAGCTCCCCATGTGGAGAAGTTCACAAGAGATCTTGCCATTTTGGAGATGGAATGATTGAGTTGGAAAGGCAAGACATGTTGAATTATTCATCTTTCCCGTGAGTATGTATGAAGTATGTACTCCAAGCATGGTTCTTTGTTGAGGGTCATGGAGACATAAATTTACTGGAAAAAAGTCTCTGTTCTCAAGGAACCTACCATTATAATAGGGTAGGCCAACTTGTTAAGCACTAGCCCTAAAACAAATCAAAACAAAAGACCCAGGTGAGACAGACAAACATGATAAATCAGAGACAGTGATGGGATAAGACTGGAAAGAGAGCCTCACCGTAGACATCTCTAAAAACCACAATCAAGAATCTGATCTTCATTATATGGATTCAACATTAAAATTTAAATATATAAATAAATCACCATTAAGCCACTTCGTGGACTACTTCTCCAAATCTTGATGAAATTATCCCAATTAATGTAAGACAGATTGATCTGTTTGCCTAAATTATCAAGATGGTCATGTTTCCTGGTGAATTTTGGATTCAAATTCATCATGTTATATGAAGACTGGCTAAATTTGTATAATTGACAATGCTAAGGCATCCAGGTCTCATCATCTTTTTTCAGGCTGTGTGTGTGTGTGTGTGTGTGTGTCCAACTGCATGCAATAAGGAAATCTCAGGAGAACCTGCACAGAGATATACATGGAAAGGCTTCCCTGGAAGCAAGTCAAGGTTCTAGCCCTCAGTTGCTATTGAGAATTTGGTCCACAGCAAGCAAAGAACGTGCCAGACAAGAGTGGGTCATGTGGAAAGGGTATCCTTCTGTTCTAAGTCAAGAGGTTCCAATGTGATTGTTATGTGGCCAAAGTAAACCTTCTCCTATGTGCCTCACTCAAATTCCAGATTCAGAGTAAATAAATGATTCTTGATAGCTTAAGTCAAGAGCCTTTAAGAAGGTTTGTAGTTAACTGGAGTATCTTCCACAAAAGATGCTGGATGACGATAATCATCAGGAAAACATTGCATTCATTTGACAGCAAGATTCAGGTTTCAGCAACACAATTCGTGTGCTCAAAGCAATACATTTTTTATGCTTGTACAGTTCCAAGGGGAGAGAACATAATTCAACATTTAAGGAGTTTCTTTTACATACAAATGATCTGGAACATACTGTTTTTTTTTTTAACAACATGTTCCTATCTCTAAGGAAAGTTATACTGAAAATATCCACAAATCATTTTCTCTTTCACGTTTTTACAACATTTGTAATACATGTTGAAAATTTTCCCAAAGGATGCATCTCAGATGCAGAAGGGCCACTGCTATGGGTATGAAGTTCACCAAATCCTATAAGCTTGTAACACCAGACTTTCTTCTTCAGATCAGTAATCAAAGTCACAGATACAGTGTGTGATGTCTGCTTTCTCCACCCCCTCGTTTTTTGATTGGCTGTCAAGACAGGGCAAGGGTAGCAGCCAAGCAGCTCTTCATATTAAACAGCATATTTTACAAAGCTGGACTTGACTCCTGGTTGCTTCAAAACAAATCTAAGCTTATATCAGAGGTGACGAACTCCATGCCCTGTCATTTATCCTTTTTATGGCATGGGTGACACCAACAGTCAACAAGTCATGTTGATGACTTGTTGATGAATCAACTAAAACACCCAAAACCCAGAGCTTCCCATAGCAATGCTTGGAAATGTTTTGTTATTTTACTTAAAAGGTGACTAACTTAAAAACAGCTTCTACTGTTGCATAAAATATAAATTTTACTTGTTGGTTACCATAGAAATATTTAAAAGACATCTAATACCTCATCTAAGGACATTTAAGGATGAGGATGACTATTTGCCACTATTGTATTACTATAATTATTGTAAGTTTTTTTCTCTCTTTCTTTTTTATTCTTTCTCTCTTCCAGTAAATATGTCATACCTTAAACTTAATTTTATATGTTTAGTGGTTGTCTAATAAAACTATACTGGGATTTTACTCTGCCCAAAGAACTTAAGTAAGTGTTTTACAAATGCTGTTTTATTTAAAACTCAGTATCACTGTCAGGCAAGTAACATCAACCCAATTACACAGTGGAGGAATTGAAGTTCAAGCTCAAGTCCACATAACCAAAAAAATAGAAATGCCTACTCTCAACTCCAACTCTCTTAAATCTATATTTTCATTTTTACTATTTTATGTCTCAATTGTGCATTTTAAATTTCCACTAAATGTGGACCTGTCGCGATAGCGTAATGGTTAAGGTCCTTGCCTTTAACGCGCCAAGATTCCATATGGGCACCGGTTCTAATCCCGGCAGCCCTGCTTCCCATCCAGCTCCCTGCCTGTGGCCTGGGAAAGCAGTTGAGGACGGCCTAAGACTTTGGGACCCTGCACCTGCATGGGAGACCCAGAAGAGCTCCTGATTCCTGGCTTCGAATTGGCACAGCACCAGCCGTTGCTGCTGTTTGGGGAGTGAATCATCGGACGGAAGATCTTCCTCTCTGTCTCTCCTCTCTGTATATCCGCCTTTCCAATAAAAAATAAATAAATCTTTTAAAAAATCCACTAAATTTACACCACAGTCATCATTCACAATAAATTCAACTCTTTATCAGTAATATCCGTATAATGTCTTATATTCAGTCTTACACATTTCAAATTACTGTACCATTTCTTGTTGAACATTTTAACTTAGTTCTATTTCCTTCCAATTTTCTGCTAATACAAACAACATTGAAATGAACTTCTTCATAGATAACATCTTGCTGTTCATCTGTTCGTTGTTTCCTGATGATGAATTCTTAGAAGTAGAGTCATTTGAACAGCGGTCAAGCGCAATTTTAATGCTTTCATTAGAAATACCAAATGTCTGTTTAGGCAATCTGCATCAGATTACATACTTACTATCTATATAAATCTATGTCTTCAAATCTTATTTATTTTTATAATACTAAAAACACATCCTTTCGAATATTAGTGTGATACAATCTTAAAATATCTCATAGGAGTCATTTTGCTTGGTAGTCTTTTTCGTAAGCCATTCCTGATTGGCAGTTTTCAATCCTGTAACTCACAGAAATGGGACAGAAAACAAGAAATGAGTCAAAGTATCCCAAAACTACGAAGCGCATTGCTTCTCCTCTCAGTGTGGAAACAATGCTCAGACTACTCTAAAATGCATCCAGAATAAGAAGCCTCCTTGGAAACAAGGAACCTTTGGCAGACTTTCAACACACTTGACACAGGTCATGGATAAAGATTTTTTGATCATTCTCCACCAGGAATAGGTTTGTTCTAGGTGTTGGTAGCTGCAGGCATAACTCTCGCACTATGCAGTCATTTCGTATCTAGATTTCCTTTGGCCTTTGGGAATTCTGCAAACATAAGCGGAATGGTCAGCAGGACAAGTAAACTGTGTAGAAAAAAATAATAAATGAGATGATTTTACACTCCCCGTAAAGGAGGCGAGGGTGCGTCCACACGGTCCCCCCTCCAGAAGCTCTTTAAAGTTTGTCATCTGAGTCCCTGCAATGTTGGGGCCACCAGGATGCAGTTGCTCTTGAAGGAGAAAATGACCTTCAAAAAAGCATTCTTTCAATACCCATTAGATACAAAACACTGCTGAATGTTGCAGTGGGAACGGGTTAAAAAATACAGAAAAGTGAAATTATAAAAATCTACTGATATGGAAGATTTGCAAGCAATTGATGCAAGAAGTATTGAGATGAATGGAAAGGCTAGCTTTACCTGGGAGCAAGCCAAAGGATAAAAAAAAACACTTTAAAAAGATCTTTGCGCAGAGTCAGTGTGGTGGTGGTGGGGTTGGTTCATGTACCCCAAGTTGGATTATCATATAAATGTAATAATTAATAAAATAATGAAATATAGATATTGCTAAAGCCAAGTTTCCCATCTTTAAAAAAAAAACACACGCACACACTTTCTAAAGGGGCTTCTAGGCTCCATTTTTGCAGCACATCGGAAGTGATCCCTGAAAAAGGAATAGAAAATCAAATGCTAGCAATAAAAGCAGACGTGTTCATGGTGAGGACAGGGACCAGAGCCCCACCTCAAAACTTCCAAGTTCAGCAACCGCAGGGCAGACTCTTTCTGAAGCAATGGAGTAGGGGAGGAGGAGATTCTTACTCATCCTCCCCCACAGTACTTTGCACCCAGTAGGCAATCATTTGATTTTAAGCACTCCCTGTCTCTCCACCTAGAGCAATGGAACCACCGCCACGTTTTGCTTCTACCAGCTAGATGCAGCTGGTTTCTCTGTAGTTAGAAAAGCAGGAGAAAAAAAAAATGAGGCGAGGAGGGGTGGTGTTGGTGGTGATGGTTCTAGCATCTGCAAGTAGAGCTGTGCAGTGGTGTGAGGAAGGAAGGCAAGAACAGCGGAGGGGCTCAAACTCCCACCTGGGCTCTTCTCCCCCTGCAGCCACAGCTCCGCCCCGTCTTTCGGATCCGGACACCTTCTCCACCCTCTCCAACCCCCAAGCCTGAGGCGAGGCTGCCGGACTAGCGGGTTAACGACAGGGCTTTGCTGTCACATTCTTTCCCTGCCGTTCTGCGAGTCCCCAGCCACCTCGCCCATCCTCCCTCAAACCCAGCTGGGGCTTGGAGGCGATTCCTCTCTAGTGACTGAACCGAACCGTCTGCCACTGGGCAAGCGGCTCTTGCCTCCTTCGCGTCTTTGTCTCCTCCTCCTGCTGGGCTCCGGCTCCCAGCGCAGGGTCTGCAGCAGCCACCGCTGCAGCCAGAGCCTAGGCGTGCCCCGCACGGCCGCCTGGGGCCGCACCCTCACTCGGTGGCTGCGCCCGAGGACGCCAGCCGCGCCACGCACCGCCTGCGTCCCGCGCCTAGCCACCGCGCATCAACGCCGCCGCTGCCGGCGCCGCCGTAACCCAGGAGCCGAGCCCGCTCTGCCAGCCTGGTCTGGGGTGGGCAGTCGGGTTTGCAGCCGGTTGGAGGAGGCGGCCGCTGCAGCCTTTAGCAGCTCTCACACCAGTAGACCTACGCACCCAGCGCCTCCTCCCTGCGCCACGAGGATGGAGCAGCAGCCCTGGCCCGGGACTGGCGCAAGGTAAGGTGCAGCCGCCTGTTGCTTTTCGCAGAGCGCGGGTTTGTTCCTTTGTCCTGGTGCCTAGGCCGCGCCTCCCAGAACAATTAGAAAAGAACTATTATCCAATTCTGAGCCCTGTCTATCTAAGCTCCCCTGGGCTCCTTGGCGCAAATCTTTGGGGAGACCCCTTTGGAGAGGGTGAGTAGACCCTCTCCGCCCCAGTGTATCTGGCTGCCATGCACTAGTCTGTAAACTTTTGTTCCCCCTCCCCTGCCCCCCCCCCCCCATGGTTGATCGCCCGGTGCATTGCAAGTTCCTCGCCTAGTTCTCACGTGCACGCTCCCCCACCGCCTGGCGGAATGCTATGCATCAGCCCATTTCTCTCTGGTGAGCTTGCCAGTTCACTTTCACTTCCCGCAGCTCCCGCTGGAGATGTGAAGGCTTGGGACCCAACTGGTGCTCATCCTGCCTGTACGCAGGGGCAGAGGAGAAAATAAGAGAAGTGGGACACGGGGGAAGGCAGAAACCACCCCCGAGGCTCTGCCCAGTGCAGTGGGAGTGGGTCCACCCCTGTGCACACCACCCCCCACACTAAGAAAACCCTTGGTGTGGCTGTGAGCTGTGCACTGTGAGACCTGCAAGCACAGATCCATGTGGGGGAATTAAGTGGTTAGGGGAAAGAAAGGGAGCTAGGGGAGGGTGGAAGAAAAAGCTGAGGGTCCAGGCAGATGTGCCCACAGGTGAATGAGGGTCAAAAAGGCTTTGTTGACCTGTCCAGAGCGGTCATCTGACAAGGAGGAAATGAGAACTGAGTCTGGAAGGCACTGGCCTGGGTGTGTAAATGTAAGTGGAGGAGGGGCTGGGCACCTGGGAAGACTCAGAGACCTGGAATAGAGCTTTGGAATGGCGGGCCAGGGGAACTTGAAAAAGAGAAGCTGCTGGGTGCCTGGGACAGGGCCATCTCCCTCCCCAGAAGCAAACGGATCTCCCAGCAAGAATCTGAATGCGTTGGTTTCTGGGGGTGGTGACTGAACGGTCAGATCTTAGACCAGGGATGATCTTCCTGGCTTTAAGTAGATCATAGCCTCTTCTCCCACACAGGCTTGCTTCTACACCCATTCACCTCCGCAGCCTTGGCAGTAGACCCACGCCCACCCTCTGTGCCAGGAGCTTGGAAGTCAAGGATGTCTCCGTAGCTGCAGTGTGGGAAGGGGGGTAATGCCTTCCGACAGGCAAGTAGGCAGGGGGACCCAAATGGTTGGAGAGCAGGGGCAGAGGCTGTTGCAGGGAGCCCAGGGCTCAACACTGCCCTCCCCCTACCTAACACCCTGCCTGGACTTCTTCCTCATCCCATTCCCCCACCTCTACAAATCGCACCTGGGCTGAGAGAAGGAGTGGGGGAGCCCTGCTCTTGGGAAAATCTGGAGGGAAGAGCTGGAGCATGTGCTGGGGAAAGGCAAAGTTAGAGGGTGTGGATGTCAGGCCAGGGCAAATTCAGCTCCCGGATCTAGGATCTGCCCTTCCTATTCCAGAAGCTTTGGCGGGTGTAAACAGAAACGGGTCCTTCCTCTTGGGTTGGATCGCAAGAACTTTGGCGGGAGGGGACCCTTCCTGCGGCTGCAAATAAGGGGCAACCAACCCCTTCCAGACTCCACCTTCTGCTTTTCTCATGTGTTAGGGACAGACGGTGGGGGCACACACTTGATGCCAAGGCTAGGAAGCCTCTCACTTCGCCCTTCTCTCCCCAAAGAAGCACTTGCCTCTTGCTAAGTCTCTTCATAGGCTGAGTTGCAGATTCTTAGTGGCATTCAGAGGTCACTTGGGTACAAAGGTCCGGGCCTGGAATTCAGGCCTCCCACCTTCAGGCTTCTAGGGGCACAAGAGTCTCTGCGAAAGTTCAGTAGCTGCCTCCTGCTCTCCTGCACGTGCAGAACTGCAGCGTAGTCACTTTTCTAGGTCCCATAACTTGGTCAGATTCGGCAGAAACCTGGAACTCCTCAGGGTTCCTGGGAGGTACCTCGTGGTCTGACACTCCTGCTCCAAGGCATTTCTGGAGCGGTGAGCTCCCTGCCGCCACCCCGACCCCCTTCTCCACTGCAAGCTCTCAAGCCCAAAGGCACAGAACCCGGATTCCTTCCGTGCAGCATCTGGGTGCAACTTTTCCACAGCAAGGCCACACCCTCCTCTGGCCAGTTCTTATGGGTGATAGAGTGCAGGATTCCTTGCAGTTACCATTACCAGGATACCAGTCTGTAATTCAGCACTGAAAAATTAGTTTCTGAAATCCGGATTCTTTCTCAGTGTTTCTCACCATGGGGTTGTGCTCCGATCACTTCCGTTTGCATGGTGAAACAGATTTAGACATACTATTGGGGGTCTTGGAGGAAGCCCCACATTCCTACTCAGGTCATTATTCTTGGGTTGCTGTAGGGAGACATGGTAACAAGGACAGGCAAGCTAACATTTATTGAATATTTCATGTGTTCCTCTTGGCTTCGAGCAGTGCAACAATTCTGAAAGGCAAGTGGATGAAATTGTCCAGTTTTATAGATGAAGCAACTAGAGCCATGGAGGAATTATTTGTTCATTATTGCCCACCATTAAGGGATGAGGTCGGTTTCTTTCCTCAGCAGACATGTACATCCCATGCAACCTGCCCAATTTTGTGCTAAGATCCTCCATAAGGAAACACGGGTGATGTCCCTAATGCTAAGATCATGTGAGATAAGTGTGGTTGTTACCTGTCACCTCCTAGACGAATAGGGACACTGGTGGTGCCCAGTATCTGCCTCAAAGTCGGTTGGGTGGTTCCGTGGCAGAATAGAGTGCTAGGATAAGAAACTATGTTAAGGAATTGGCTGTTGGCATTGGACTTATGAACTTGTTGGTGGAAATTCCTTTTTCTTTAAATATAAAGAAGTATAGGGAATAGATCCAAATGTGAACAGAAATTTGCTCAGGGGTAAAACTTCAGAAGCAGTGTTAGATAACGCCATACATCCTGCAGACCAGTGCTTCTCTGGGCTTGAATCACAGAATGGTAGGGCGAAAAGGAATGACAGCTACCATCCCTTCCAATGCAGACACTGTGAGAAGAAGCCATACTGAGCTCAGTCCCTCACTGTATTTGGAGCAGAACTGATGTTAGAACCACCCTGTTTTGGACTTTCATCAAATAACATATATTTATGACTATATAGGTTATTTTCACTGTTCCAATTTTTCCAACATCTTAAAGATCTTTAAAAATTAAAAACAGAAGCTTTTCTTTTTTATCCCACAAATTCATTTCAAGTAATGTAACCAGAAAAATTTACTATCCCATATGTATCACCAATGTGCCTCTTCGGTAAAAATTGAGGTAAAAAATTTTTTTAAAGATTGATTTTATTTTTACTGGAAAATCAGATATACAGAGAGGAGGAGAGACAGAGAGATAGAGAGAAAGATCTTCCGCCTGATGATTCACTCCCCAAGTGAGCACAATGGCCGGTGCTATGTTGATCCAAAGCCAGGAGCCAGGAACTTCCTCCAGGTCTCCCATGTAGGTGCAGAGTCCCAAGGCTTTGCGCCGTCCTTGACTGCTTTCCCAGGCCACAAGCAGGGAGTTGGATGGGAAGTGGAGCTGCCGGGATTAGAACCGGCACCCATATGGGATCCGGTGTATTCAAGGCGAGGACTTTAGCCACTAGGCCATGCTGCCGGGCCTGAGGTAAAAGTTTTAGAAGCGTTCAAATCAACACAAATTAGCCATGCAATCCTTTCAGTGATTCTAAATAGATTCCCAATCATTGTAGTGAAGTTGTGTTGAATAGCTCTGTCATGCTATAGTCCCAATTTGTGAAAATAAGAAAAAAAATTGGTACATCAGAGGGGAAAGTTATCTGAATGCAGTGTTTTGCCTCCCTGGATCTCTGATCCTTGGATTAAATCCTATGCTCACATTAATCAAGAACAAAGCAATGCATTTCTAGTGGATGCACTTGGGGTGCAAGAAAGGAGGTGCCCCTTCATCCAAAAGACGTTTTCCAGCTACTTAAGAGGTTCCATAGACTCTAGAATTCTGGTTTGTCGGAATACTGTGTCTTTTCTTGGTACCTTCAGTAGGAGGAGATTTCCCCTAGGATTCAAACCAATAAAAAAAATCCACTGGAATAAAGAAGGCAGAGTGAGAAAACCCCACTAAGAATCATACCAAGGAAGAACTCTTCGTCCTCACTTCCGTTCCTGCCCGTGACAGTCGTCCTCCCTCTGCATCAGCTCACCTGAGCTGAGTTGCAGAGTGTAAGGAGTTATTTGAACATCCCACCCTGGACCCAGCGCCATTTCCTTTTGCTCACAGCTCACGAAATTCGCGCCAGTCCAGCTGTCCACCAATCAGGCATTTCACCTGAGAATCCCACCCCCAATCTCCCAGCCCCTTCCCCGACCCCGCCCACTTACCAATCATTCTTAGGCAATCACCTGTGACAGTCTCAGGTACCAATCCCCTGGGGCCTGCCCCCAATCTCTCCCAATCCCCGCCCCACACCTTGCAAGCTCACCTGAGTGACAGGAAGGCCCCCAGGTGCGGCTCTGTCTCTCTCTTCTCCTTTCTGCTTCCGCTTCCACCTCCTCCTCTCACTTCCTCCTCGCCTCACCACAACCCCGTCCCATTCCTGCCCCACTGGAATAAACCTCCTAAGATAGCTCATCGCGCCTGGTGTTTTCAGCTCACAGAAAAAGAACTGGGCTGTGGGAATTAGCTGGGCGTAATATCGCAATGCTATCGTAATAACTAGAACTTTAACTTTTTAAAATAACTAACACAGAGTGTGCAGTTATCTGAGGGAGAATTATTCCTTTTTATCTTTAATTTGTTTTTATGGGAAAGTCAGATACACAGAAAGGGGGAAAGACAGAGAGGAAGATCTTTCCTATGTTGATTCACTCCCCAAGTGGCCGCAAAGGCTGGAGCTGAGTCTATCAGAAGCCAGGAGCCAGGAGCTTCTTCTGGGTCTCCCACGTGGGTACAGGATCCCAAGTCTTCGGGACGTCTGTGGGACATCCTTGACTGCTTTCCCAGGCCACAAGCAAGCAGGGAGCTGGATGGGAAGCAGGGCCACCAGGACGTGAACTGGCGCTCATATGGGATCCTAGTGCTTGCAAAGCAAGGCCTTTAGCCTCTAGGCTACAATGCCAGGCCCAGAAGTATTTCCTTTCTAGGGATTCTTTAGAAATCAATGTGTGTTTAATGTAAGTAGAAATGTATTGCACAGCCATGCCCTTCTCCAGGGAAAGCCACTGAAAGAAATCAGACCATCTAGAAGGTGACTCACTGAAGGTACTGCACCAGTTAATTGGGTTACAGCAGTGCTAAAGAAATGCGAGGTAATACCACAATTAAGTGAGACATAATGTCAGAGATATTTGCTACTCAGAAACCACAGAAAGAATATTTGGAACCTAGGCCGACATCCTGGTTTCCAGTTCCTACATTTTCAGGGACAGTAGGGGAGTGAGCTGTGTGTCTTCATCCTATTTACATGGTGTGTGTGCCCGCTACTTGAACTGTTATCACTTCCATGTAGTGTAGTATCAAAGGACTCACACGCAAGTTCTGTTGGGACAACTTTTTGGATGTTTGTATATCTCAAATCATATACACATGAGTGTATTGACATTTAGATGAACAATTACTGCTGAGTCCTTTGTTCTGAACGAAGAACATGAAAGATCTTTAGTCAGAATACAATGAATAAATACAGGTGCCACATATAATGTGAATTAAAATGCTCGTTTCAGGTTAGATGTTCAAAAATTAAGAGGATGCAAGATTAAGAGCTTATGAACTTGGCATATTTTTAATTACAAGAGAAACCAAATGATAATACTATGGATAGAATCTGAAAAGAACAATGGAAACAAAAAGGAAAAAGGCCGGAATAGAACATCAGAAACTTTATTCTAAATAAATATATAATAACTTGATCTGTGTTTATATTTGTGTAACCCAGAAGGTAAATACACTCATTTACCTTCATTTGATTGATAGATTGTGATTCTAATGATCTATGGTAAGCAATCGGGAGCTAAGGTGGATGTGCCTACGTGGGATATTCTAGTGTATATCAAAGATAGGAGGCTTTCATTCTCTTCCTGTAATTCTTGCCACCCTGGTGTGATTCTAAGCTTTTCTCATTCACCTTTTCCTGTTTATTCCAGTGAATATTTTGTTGACTTGTCTCCAAAGGGAAGATTTCTGGTGCTGAAGGTACCAAGAAAAGACATAGGGAGTCTGATAAGCCAGAATTCTAAGGGTCTGTGGAATCCCTTAGGGTCTGGACACTCTTGACACCATGAGTGAACGTGTTTCAGACTGTTTCCCTGTTTTCCACATCTCCATTGCATCCACATACCCATGTGTGTATGCATTTGTGAACATTTCATAGTCTTAGTGTATTCATGCATCTCAATAAGACATCAAACCATTTTTTACGAGAATGAAATCTGAAGTCTCAAGCCATGATTGCTGTGGGAAACACTATTTCTGCAGGAGAAGCAAGTTAATATTAGAGTTGATGCTATTCCTTTAAAATAAACCTGCAAATCAACACTGAAAACAGACAACCTCTCATACAAACAGGTTTCCTTCTGGAAGCAGATCAATGGAGAGATTAGTAAAGGTTATGAAATGTATAGTTTCATTTTATCCTAAGCTCTGTAAGCTACATTTTATGTTAATGTTTATCCAGTGTAAATGTCACTACAATTTAAGTTTTTGTAGAAACTGTTTTGGGTGACTTTTATTTGAAGGAAAATAGAAACAAATACAAAAATACATGAGCTCTTCTCGATTACGGAATAATACTTTTGAAACACTACGTGTGTTTCATATATTAGGTAGTTTCTTTTGTTTTTCTTTTTCCTTTATTTTTCTCTTTTCTACTTCCTTTTTTGTCAGAAAAAGATTGTGTTGAGTAGCTTACTGAGACAGATTGATTTTTTTTAAGGATGGATGTGTTTCCTGATGAGGACAAGGTTGTAGAGTGCACCTGTGCATTTGCCCAGAGCTGAGGCACAAAGTTCCCGAGTTCTCACTGGCATTCTCCCAGCTTTGTAAGCTCCTCTCTGATTTGGGGTAAAAATGCTTATGGAGCCCTGCTGATAGAGGACTCCCTCTGTTAGCAGTGACTAAGCAAGATGCTTTTCTTAGGATGCACCAGGATTGATTCTCTGAGACAAATCCCAGCTCAGCCTGCTGATCCTCGTTTCATATCCGGCCTTCAGGGATTATCAAACTGGATGCCTTCCACCATTTCCACATACTGTCTTTCTGTTTTGGCGTTCAAAATGCTGTCTTCCCGTTATGGAGTGTTACATAGTCATTTAATGGAGAGGACAGTCTGTTTCCAATTGTGTCTTATCTGCAAATAAAATGGATAGTATTCTCAAGTTGAAGGTAGAGATGGAAGCTGCCCAAAGCATCTGCCACACATTTATGCAGGAGGGATGGTTAGCCAGGTAAGGGGCAACAGACAGGGCAGGTGAGCAGGGCATAAAGGGTAATAAAAGAGTCATGGGCAGAAGTGAAATAAGCCACCTATTGAGGGTAAACCCAGCAGGTTAAGCAAGGAGATATTTGTTAGAGGAAAACACCGAGACTCAAGGACACGTAGGAGCGATCTAAGGATAAGAAAAGAGAGAGAATGGCAGTATAAAGACTGAAGAGGAAGAGATATGCAAGAAAAATGAATAAAACAAAGAAATTCTGATTAGACCAATTCAAAGGCAAGTCAGTTGTTCAGGCAAAGGACAAGGTCTTTCTGATACCCAAGAGAACCTTTCTAACATGGCTTCTCATTCATTCTAAGATCTCACTCTGACTTTCTCCATGGTGCCCTTTGAAAGTCTGATAAAATTAAGGGACCTTGGCGTGATATGGTTAAATGCATAAAATTTGATACATCAGGTTATAAAATGAACTTGTTTTATTTAACTAGCTTCTTATTTTAAAAGTTGTAAATGTTTTCCACATAAACATGGGTTTAGCAAAATCCAGTCCTGTGGTGTTTCTTACCCAAACTAAGCTGTTACGGATGCATGTGCTCATTATATAAACACATGTATAACATGATCTATTTCTGGAGTTAATGGTTACCATTATTTCTAAATAAGGATGAATATAAAAACTGTGAGATGATTATAGCAATTGAATTATGATATGAAAATAGTTGATTTATATTGTGATGAAATCCATAGGACTTCTCGTACATTTAATACTTACGACCCACATTCATAATGGAAAGAAATTCATATTGCTTTTCAAGGCTAATGAATGAAGTGATTTCTTTCTTTTGTTTTTTGCTCATTCAAATTCATTGCTCTCCTCAATTCTGTTGGTGGATGCCCTGGAGATCAGTCTTCCCAGTGCTTCTAGACTAGACTGGCCATGTATTGCACCATCTGTCACTGGGATTCTTTGATGAATGATAGTTGCTCCTCTAAGACAGTAACTATCATACAGACCATCTTATACACTCTGACCTCCTTGGGATCTGTCTACCCTGGACTAATTTTTCATTTCTGGGACCCAAGGAATTTTATTTATTTGCTCAACTTGTGAGGAAGTGGAAAAGACCTTCATCTGAGAGAGGATCCCATCGCAGAGACTTGGTACAAGTTTATGAAATGCTCTGGTAAGAATTGAAAACCTGGCTTTTTGAGGAGCAACAATAACCTTGCAGATCCTGGCTGGATAAATGCTGGTTGGCATTCTTGGTTCCCAAAGGCCCCTTTGGCTACGTTCCCTCTAGCCTTGGCCAATGTCACCTGAATCAAGGATGAATTATAAAACTATATTGCATTTCAGCCAAAAGTTTCAACTTCCCCTCCAACAATTTTTTTTTTTATTAAGTAGAGCTGCCACAATAGCTTTCAAAGGTTCACTTCCTTTCCCTGCCCACTTCCTTGTTGCCAGGAAATGGCCTTGACGAGGGAAAGTGGATGGAGACCCATGCGTGGGAAAATGTCAGCTTCAGAATTCTTCAACTTAGTGTTGGAGAGGAGTGTGTGATCCTGAATGTTACCAAAACAGCTGGCTCGTGTTTTTGGCTGTTGGGGACAATGACAGAATGTCCTTGTTCCTCGAAAGTAATGTGTTTTGTGTATCCTAATTAATGAAATGGAATCTGATCAATGGAAGAAAATAATCTAAGAAATTGTTTGTCTTTTCAGGGAGAAAAAGTATGTTTGCCAACATTCTAAGTGGTTGTAGGCTATTTGACTTGGAAACAAGGAACCTGGGTCAAGTTCTGGCTTTGATACTAACTGGCATAGTGGTTTTTTTGGCCAGTTATATCAAATTCTCTGGGCTCTACTCTTACATAAGAACACAACTGGGCAGTAAACAGTTCTAAAACCCCCTTACAGATCTCTGGTCCATGATGTCAAGGGTCTTTCTGGCACTGCTTTGTTTATCCTTCATCTGATGGCTTCCCTGTTGGATCTGTCTCAAGTTCCTGTCCCTTTGCCTAGACTTCTGAACATTTACTTGTCACAGATTTTATAACAGATGGATATTCTATAATGCTGAGGGTATATGACACTGGATGTACTTCAGGGAGACTAGGAAAAAGAAAAAGGAGTGGGCATTTTGAATGATGGAAATGCTGAGTGGTAATAGGACTGTGTTGGAAAGGGTGAAACAATGGACCACCCTCTTTGCAGCCCTAATTGTCCTGCAAACCAGGTACAGAAAAGGGAAAGACATACTTAAAATGTTGACAATGGACCCATCTTATCTCTTACTCTTTATGCCCATGTATCACATAACTCTGCTAAAAACTTTTAAGTTCTCTTAAATACATATAGGAAGATTGTACACTACATATAACTCATTAGACCCTTTATTTGCTGACTGCTACCTGTGTCTTTTTGTATAGCCTTTTCCTTGGCATGTCCAAGTGCCTACAGTGTTAGAGCCAGCTCACGCTAACAGTTATCTGCATTTCTCCCCTCCACTTGAGTATTCGGTGCTACCATTTTGGCAGCTTAAAATCAGCCACTACAGGGGTATTGACACCACAGATACTATGTAGTAGGGCTTTCCCCCGAGAAATGTGGTTGTAAAACATGTTAGCACAAACCCTACCCATTGAATAGATTTGCTGTTTCTAAAGCAGAAAATACACTTGTGTATCTCTCTGCATTTGACATTTCCTATTTCTGAGAGTTCATGGATTTTTTTCCCCCTTTCTCCCTTGTCTCTTCTGTTGCTCGCTTGTTTTTCTCTGTTAATCCCCTTAGCCATCCACATATCCATCCATCAGTAGCAGAATAAGTTCTAATTTTCTTCTACTATTTAATAGCTGAGTGACTGTGAGATAGTCTCCGACACTGTAATGTGCCTCACTGTTCTTCATGTGAAATGGATGCAGAAATAGGTAGTTGCGAGGCTTAAATGCATTAACATGATAAGGTTCTTTTAACAGTATCTGGGATATTTTTAGTTCCTTGTCTATTGCTTTAATAGAATATCTGAGATGGCGTAATTTATAAAGGAAAGTTGGTTATTTGACTCATGATTTTGGAGTCTGTCCCATTACCACAAGGAGGCATTAATCCATCCAGAGAGCTTTGCCTCAATGACCAAATGCCTCCACTCCGTTCCACCTTCCAACACTGCATTGAGGAGCTAAAATTCAAACACATGAGCTTTTGATGAAGCCATTCAAACCACAACATTCAAGAAATTCAATACATCATCCGAAGTCCAGATTGAGTTTGCCATGCCTGCATAGTTTTTGAATTCTTTATGACTTTTGTGCCCTGTAGAGCAGCAGCCTGAGCCACAGTGGTGCAACCTGAGTCACATGAATTGCTGGGCTATGAATTGCTGTGCTTGAATGTGGGAAGCAGTACCCAGGCAGCAGTAAACTGGTAGAAGGCAACAAGTTCATGAAGAGGGTGTTAGGTCAGTCTCTTGAAATCATAAATCCTTGGGACTGTGATGGGATGGGTAACCTGAAATGTCTTTGAAGATCCTTTGGGACCGTTCTCCCTTTGGATGAGTAGCACTGATTCACTCCTATTTATGACAGTTTCTTTGATGCTTAGTTGCCTGCCACAACTTTGCATGTTTTTTCTCATTTATGTAGCCAGGCTGAGGGCATTCTAGATGTTTATGTTCTGTCTCCTTTTTGATTATAAGTATTATTTTTAATTCATCCTCTTACTCTCCAATTGCAGTATATTCATTCCGAAGCAACCATGTAACAGACTGAATATTTTGCCTCTCAGATATTTCTTCCAAGAGAAATATTAGTTCATCCTTCTTAAGTTCTACCTCCATAAATCCCTGGAGCATGGAAACAGTGCAGCCAATTTCATTGCAACTGCATGACAAGGAGAGCCTTTACTCCAATTCCCAAGAACATGTGTCTCATTTACACCTGAAATCTTGTCAGAATGACTTTTATTGTCCACATTCCTATCAGCATTCTCATCACAGCCCTTAACGTAATCCCTAGGAAGTTCCTGACTTTCCTTCATCTTCTTGTTCTCTTTGGAGCCTTCATCATAACCACTCTGAATGCTCTGTTTATAGTGTTCTTAGCTTCCTCTAGCTGGCTGCTCTGAATTTCCACAGCCGTTACCCATTTCCAAGTTCCAAAGATACTTCCGTGTTTTCAGATATTATAGCCACACTCTACTTCTTGATACTAGTTTTGTGTCTTCATCCATTTTCTGTTGCAGTAACAAAATACCAGAGCTACGTACTTCATAAAGAAAATGTTTATTTGACTCATGATTCTGGAAGTTAGGAAATCCATGACTCTGGCATTGACTTCTCAGCTTTTAGTGGAGGCTTTGTACTGCTTCAGCTCAAGGTTGAAGACAGGTCAAGCTCACATATGCAAAGAGAAGGCCAAACTCCTATGATAGCTAATCCAGTCGTGTGAGAAAGCATCAATCCATCGACCCAAGTGCCTTTCGTTTCACTCCGCCTGCTAAACCCTGCTGCGTTGAAGAATTCAGGTTCTAACACATACAATTTTGAGGGACACATTCAAAACTGTTAGCAATCCAGATTCTTATATAAAAGCTGTGGATTTTGATTTAGTTTTTCATTTTATTTTGCTTTTTAGCTCAGTTAACTACACTTAAACACAGCTGTAGGATCCCACAGAAGACTGGAGCTCCAGGTTCTCAGTCTTCTTTAGAATGCTAGGATCTGTCAAGTTAAACTGTGGAACCACTTGGAGAGCGCATGATCTGGGAGTGGGAGTGGCCTACAAGGGAAATAGTGGGCTCCTCCCTCTTGGGTTACCACCCCCACTGGACGGCAGGAAAACCAGGACAGGGGCTGGGGTAGCTAGACAGAAAGGCACCCAACAGCATGTGTGTGGGCTGGATGGTCAGGCTCATCAGGTTGAAGTAGGCTTCAATGTCCATTGACATGTATGAGAGCTCAATGGGATGTGGAACAGACTGGACTAGTTTGCTGCACATACTGGCAAACCAGGATAGGGGGCGGGCCTGGTGGGGGTTACTGTGGGTCGCTCCAACTAGGCTGCAGCTCCCACTAGTTTATGTGAGGGCTAAGTGTGTGCTAGGCAGAACCAAGATGGACTGCAACACCCATTGGTTCCAGTGGAAGACAGCGCTGGAAACAGAACCTACCTAGCAATTGCAACCACCAGCTGATTAGGGCAATGGACTGTACCAGGCCCTGTACTTGCTAGTACACATAAGAATCTGGTCTGGGAACACCTCAGACAAAGTTTCTTTGGGGATCTCCCCAACCAAACTGCCGGACTCAGAACCCTAACCATGAAAAGACAGAGGACAGAACAAGTCAATCAACCACCTCAGTCATATGTTGGCAGTGAAAAACTGGGCAAACGGAGACTCTAAGATGGACTATGTCAATCAGTGGATTCTTCAGCGACCTCATCGTGCGTGGAGTGGCAAGATTGGCAGCGATTCAGAACTGTTGAACTATGAAAACCAATTGAGCAAGACCCTCGGAGTATGCCCGACATCAGGGACCTGGGGTGGGTGGGAGACTGGGTGGGGTTTCTCCCTTAACATCCCCCTTTACCTCAGATACGTGAAGGAAACAATATGGAAATAATAGTCTTACCTACTTTCCTGTAGCCCTTGAACCTTTTTGCCCTAATTAACTATGTAAAGATTTCAAAAATATAATAAGAAATGGAAAAAGAAATCGGGGAAAAAAAAGAATGCTAAGCTCATAGCTGAAATACTTTATTTTGAATATGATTTTGGCATCATGTGATGATGAGAGTCCTTTAGGTTCTCTGAACTTATTTTCCTTCTGTCACATGTGTGTTTATGTTCCTTTCCTCATATCTTGTAACTGGGGGCAAAGACCCAGATAAGTGTGGGAATTATTTCTAAGCTCTAACAAGTCATGGCTGAGCCATCCACTCATTACAACCATGAGCAGGGTTTTCAAGTCTCCCAGAGATTCTCAGATGTCCTCACATGGCTTATTAATTCCAACAATAGATGGGGGAAGAAAATGTAGGTGTATTTTTCATGTTCATTCTCTGAAAAACAGCTTGACTTTCCATTTTGGAAGTTTGTATGACGGAGAGCTGGCTAATACTTACTGATAGATTCAGCACTGGTTCAGGATGCCAGGGAAAAGGTGCATGTCATCTCCACATGGTGTGCGTTGAGGGCGTTGCCCCCTGGAGATGAGGGGATGAGGTGGGGAGGAGACTTTGAAAGGAACTAGCTTCATTGCACCCTTGTCAGAATTAGGCTAAACTGCACTTGCATGTGAGTCATTTCCCATCTTTTGGTCTCTTTTCATTTCAAATTGACTTTGTGAAGGTTTTTAAGAAAATTATCAAATCCAAAAGGGTCAGATCATTTCTAATTGAAGGGCTGGGTTTGGTGAATCTTTGCTTTGGCAGTGCTGAGAGAGTTCTGTGGCTTGACTGCTTCATCAGGTCTGGTGAAAAGAGTTCTATGATTGCAGCTTTGCAAAAACTTCAGCACTTTGAGTCTTGGTGCTGGCTGATTTGTGTTATCTTTATTTGTTGTACTTGCACTGCCTGATTGAATTCCATCATAAGAAGCTTCAAAGATGTCGGCAGACCTTGAAGTAAGGACACTTGACTTGCAAAAGCATATTCAGCCTGGATTCGGGCTCCTCTGCAGAGATCTTGCCACGTCTGCTTCAAGAGCTGACTTGAGCCTCAGTCTGTTTCGCCCTCTTCCAGGCCTAAGCCTCCTATGTCCCTGGGATAGAGGCATCTGCTGCTGCTGTGTGTCCCTTCCTCTGCTGAAGCCTGGGACCCTGTTCCCATAGCAGCAGGAGCCAAGGCTCCTCTGAGATGGATCTGAAATGCATTGTTCTGTTGAAATAACATTGTGAGATAGCACATTGGTCTGAAGAAGGTTTCACCATTCCTAGTTCCAGTGCTGATGGTATTTGGAGATGAGGGTCTTTGGGAGGTTAGGTAGGTTTAGACAAGGTCATGATAGTGAGGCCCTCATGACAGGATCACCGCTTTTATAAGAAAAGATAACCGAACTTCTTAACTCCCTCTCTCCACCCACACACACAAGCAAGGCAAAGCCATATGAGGATACAGCGAGAAGGCAGCCACCGATACCTCAAGGAGAGAGCCTATGCTGCAGAATAACCTTGCTGGTATCTTTGCCAGATGTGAGAACTAGATGTCTGTTTTTTGTTTTATTTGTTTCAATTCAGTCTATGGTGCCTTGCTATAGGCTATCTTGGGTGCCTAGCCAGTTTGCAAAACATCTCTGGCATTGGGAAAGGGAGAGCAGACATGTGAAATGTGCCTCTCCCTGCCCACTTGTTAAAATTATGATTTGCCACCAGCCTGACACATAGTAGGCACTCAGTAACTAGCTATTGAGTGAATGAGTAAACTTCAGAGTGTTAGCAGACTTCACTGTTTTTACTGGCTCAACCCACATAGGTACAATGATAGTAAAATAAATACAATCCTCATGCTTTCCTATTTGCCTAGCATGTGAACTAGTGACAATTTGTAATCATTTACAGTTTCGCCAAGGTCTCTTAGAGCCATTCTCAATAAAGAGATGCTGTGTTGGACTGCTCACCTGCCAAAATCTAATTAACTTGATTTTAGCAAAACATAAAAGAAAGTCCACCCCTTATGAAAAAAGCTTAGATGTTTGACACTGGAAGGGACTTTTGAGATCCCTTTTAATTTGAAATCCCCATGGGCAGGTTACCATAGAAATTTTTTTTTCTGACATAGGGTGGATTTGAGATTTTTTTTTTTTTTTGCTCTAAGAAATCACTCAGACATACCAGGTGTTTGCTCTGTGGCATTTGAGAATGAAGAAGCTACTCCCTTGAGATGCTCCTCGTCGTTATTCATATCTGAATGCAGATGAATTCAGAATGTGTGGGTGTGAGGTTTGAAGAGTCTGAAGTGCTTAGGTAACAGTTGGCATGCCAATTGTGCAATGAAGAATATGTATTGACAATATTAAATTGTGGGCTGAATCTCGTTTTGGGGTGTTTAAAAAAAACATAGCAAAATTTCTAAAAATGACAATGTTGTTTTCCAGTCCAGGGTGTTTCTGGATGTTGGGACAACAGTGCTGAGAAACATGAGCTTCCAATATGCACAAGGCTCTTCTCCCCAGCCTGGGCTTACTGTGTCAACCCCACAGAGCTTCCTTTTATAACTGGAAGATGCTGTGGTGTTTCTAAATATATATTCACACTGCACATGCCTGATTGAGGGAAGCTTCAGTATTAAGTGGTAACACTAGCTCACTTTTCGTGTTGGAAGAGGAAGACCCAACTGATATTTAGAAAAATGACTACAAGTTTACTGAGTTACTGGGATATTGGTGTTTGCTTGTCAGCCTCCAGGCTTGTCACACCCAGGCTATGGATGGGTCGTGGGCTGCCAATAACGGGGATTTTAGCGATAATCCCCTGCAATGGATCTTGTTGGTAGTCCAATGAATCATGCACACTCTACTAAGATGATATACCCAACAGTCCATAAAACAGTACATAAGATACCCATGAACGAAAGTCTGTTGATTCTCATAGAACTCACAATGTTATTCAAGACCAGAATCACTCTCTGAGGGATTGTCAGTAGTAACCACAAGTTACTTTGAGTGACACATGTCGATACTTTATTCAAACATCAAATATGTTTGCATTCACCTGGTCTGTCCATCTGCCTTTCATATTTCCAAAGATAATACTAACTTATAAAGAATTAAAAATGCTCACTTGGACTTTCCAGTTATGCAAAAGCATAAGGATTAATTTTAATGACCGACTTCTTTCCCTGTGCTGAGCACACCACTCTGGATAAGGATAATGGTCAAATGTCAAAGGCATCCAGGCCACGAGGAAGCTTGGATGCATCTTTCATTTGTCCTGGTGAATGACAGGACAGTTGATCGGTACTTCTGTATACTATGAGGTCTAGGGTCAGAAAGAATGAACTGTCCTGAATTTTAAAAGACAAGCTATACACAAAATGATATTTTGGGAAGAATTGAGTTGTAATGTTTAAAAAGCTGTGATTTTTAACATTGGTAATGTCCAGAAACTGAAAGTGATAGTAGACTGTATTACCTGCCTTTAAAATAGATGGAAATACTACGCTGGAGTTAGAAATCAGTAGAGGAAAAATTAGAAACAATCCTGCATTATTATAAATGTCTGCATGGTTTGGGGGCTAGGGGTTGCTGAATGCGGAGGGGAGTAA
The DNA here is from genome assembly GCF_030435755.1 of Ochotona princeps. Classification (NCBI taxonomy): domain Eukaryota; kingdom Metazoa; phylum Chordata; class Mammalia; order Lagomorpha; family Ochotonidae; genus Ochotona; species Ochotona princeps. Next base: position 12,537,760 of record NC_080861.1, read on the forward strand.
GGTATGTGAGCATTAGATAAGCACCTGTTCATGGGCTTCTTCTCAGAAGGGGTTCATTGGTCCTGAAGACTCCTCCAGAACAGGTGGAGGTAGGACAAAGATGAGATCCATTGGAATGCATTTCTGGAATTGTGCATACTTCAGAATCAATTGATAATGTTCTGGGGGAACTATCTTATGAAGAAATAATTATTCCCGTCTCTAAAATCATGTTCCAAGATAATTTCATGTTATTTGTTGACCACATTTCAATAGTCACTCTTTATGAGGTCTTGAATAGAACTTCACTGCCGGATACAAAGACAATATTAGCCGTATCTGTCATTTAAAAATATTTTCTAACATGGTCCGGCACAATAGCGTAGTGGTTAAAAGTTCTCAACTTGTTTGCGCCGGGGTCTGCTATGGGCACCAGTTCTAATCCTGGCGGCCCGCTTCCCATTCAGATTGGTCCAGCTCCAGCCATTGTGGCTGCCTGAGGAGTGAACCATTGGTCAAATAAATAAATAAATATTTTCTAACAGCCATATGAAAGACATAAAGAAAACTATTAAAATGTATTAAATTCTATTCATGTTAATTTTTTGAAATCTGATGTTTATTTTGTACTTTACAGTGGGTTGTACTTTGGACATTTAATTTTCATCAAAATTATTTGATCTGTGTTTGTAGTTCATAAAATTAGAGTTGAAAAGCAAGCTCATGTGTCTAAGTTCAACTGTGCTTAAATGTCTTCTAATACTGGATAATTACTTTTTACATTTAAATCAATTGCAATGAAATAAAATGAATTATTTAGTTTCTTATTGCACTGAGCACACTTGAAATGCTTAGTAGCTACACTGTGGCTAACAACTATTTTCTCGGGAAATAATGGAGAAAGGTCCATAAGCCTGATAGAAACAACTACATTCTGTAAAATTAAGGAACATGCTTGTCTTTCCAGGCTTTGTAGTCATTTATATGAATAATTTTTAAGTCTTTTTATTAATGCAATATTTTCCCCAAAGCTGCCCATCTTCTTTTTACAAATGTTTCCTGTGACCTCCTCCTTCCAAGTCCTTTCCTTAGAAATGTCCATCTGTATGCCCAAGGCCATCACATAGTCTCTGCTTCAAAGACAGAAGGTTGATGGGAGAAGTTTGATGGCTTGAGACAGTTAAGGCCTTTATTCCAGATGTTCTTGACTAAGCAGTTTAGCTTCAGGACTGGACTTTCCTAGCTTAGACCCACATGTGGGTTGTTTACTGATCTAGATCTGAATCAGAACTTTTGGATTCTGAGTTTGGACCTGAGAAAGGGTATTTCACGAGGTCTCCCTTGTTTTTCCACCCTCCACGGTAAGAGATCAAGAAGGGCTCAGTTGAAGATTTTTTTTATCCTAATAACCTTTCCTCCTTCTATATTCCTTGTACGATTGGTTCTCGGAGGATCTCCATCATGAGAGTGTCAGGTATTCTGTTAAACTAGAGAGTTCTAGGACTGCCCCATTCCTGCTAAATCAAAATGCTTCCCTAGCTGTACTAGGAGTCTTCATTTTTAATAAGCTCCCTAAATAATTTTTATACATAGAAAATGCAAAAGAGAAAAACACAAACCCTCCAAAAAACCATGAAAATAACTCTAAGATAAGAAATATGGAATTTCTTTACTCCACACTATTTCATTCATCATTCTCTTCCCATGCCCGACATTTGGAAATACATGAAGTCCTAATTACCCTGCCTCCTCTCTCTTCAGGCCATTTAACAAATAGAGGGCTGGGAATACAAAGCGTTTTTAAGCTTTTTTTGAGTGAGAGACTGATCTCAGAAGGCTTGCAGACTGGAGAGAGCTGGGTTCATAAAGCATTGCAGGGGAGAGTATCTGTGGGCACAGTGGGCGTGGTGACGCTGTGACGATCATATCTAATTCAGTTGTGAACTGCTAAGATGACTAAAAAGGGCATCAGGGACCCTGAGTTGATTCAGCAGAGACAAAAAGTGTTGTTCACCGATGAGAGCCGGAAAAAAAAAGACTTCTATGAATTAAGGTGTGACTAGGGAAGCGAAACAACCATGAGTGACATGGAATAGTGAATTTGTGGCAGAAGCAGAGTTCCAACGTCATGGGTGATGCTGAAGAGGCCAAGGTCTGGCAGGGCATAGGTAACGGCAGGGAGGAAGACCAAGAAATCACTGAATAGGTGCCATAGGAAGCCTGAGGAGGTCTAGGGAGGATTTTTGCCTCTGTTGCTACTGTTAGGCCTGAAGCTGTTTGCCAACAGGGCTCAGATTTCATAACCTCGTGGATTAAACAAAAATGGAAGAATAACTTGATAAAATGAGTTTTCTTAAAAATAAATCAACATTTGAAAGCTTTTTGGCTATATAAGCCATTTGAGTTCTCAATCAATAGAGTGGAATTCTGTGATTCATATTTACCAATGTTAAATCAGAAATAAAAATTGATAGAGGCGTGTGTGTTTGGTGCAGTGGTTAAAGTGCTAGATCTCAGTCCTTGCCTGTCCTAACTCCAGCTTTTGACTAATGTGTGTGCATTCTAGGAAGCAGCAGGTGATGGATCAAGGAATTTGGTCTTTTTCATCCATGGGGGAAACCTGGTTTGACTTTATGACTGTTGGGTTCAAGCTGGCCAGTTCCTAGCTGTCAGAACATTTGAGGAATTTAGCAGCAGTTAGGACCTAAGTATGTCTGGCTATTTTTCTCCCTGTTTCTCTTTGCAATCTAACTAAATAAAGTAACAAACAAAAATCAAATAAGTTAAGCTAAAATATTTGCTAATTTGTGAAAGCAATAAACACATTGTATAGTAATAAAGTATTTTGAAAAATAAAATAACTTTGGTAGAAGAATGGTCTCATTGTACATTTCTGCGTATCTCTGTGTGTCTGGCTTGATAGAACGCTGCTGGATTCCATATTTGCTTCTGTATTCACTCTGCTGTGATATCTCACCTCACATTAGGATGCCTTTAGAAAGTGTCACTGAACATTTGTGGATGCATATGACTAGAAAAGGCAAATCAGATGTTGTAGAAATAGTCTCTTCAGGAATCCCAGGAAACATCCTGGGTGATTCATAGAGTGCCTGAATTATACTTTGAGAACCACTGGTTTGCCAACAGGTAGCACAGCAGGAGGGCCAAGAAGGTAAGAGCTGACGGGAGACTATGGACCTGCACAAAATCATGTCCCAAGGGATGGAGATGAAGAATGGGAGAGAGACTAAGGAGGCAGGAATCACAGAACGGAGCCACCAGTAAGATGTGGAGATGGAGGAGAGGGGAGATTCCTCAAGAGTGTCCTTTTCAGTAGAAAGCTGGCTGTCATTGAGCTGCCTGTGCAAGTGTGGGGTCATTCCTCAGTCATCCATGAGCAGGCCAGGCCTCCTGCTCTACAGTTTCTGACCTGGGACAGAGAGGAGGCAGGATGTTCAGTTTTAGAACAATGGCCACTTTTCTTTAATGATGAAGTCTACAGAATGTCCTTCTTCTTGGTGCTGGACACATTGTGATGAGCAGAGTGCCCGGGAGAAATTCAAGAAACCAGGATGGTTATGTGGCATTACAGATAACACATGAAAATATATTCATATATATGGAAATATACAACATGAGCTATGCAAACATGTGTTGTGTACACACATATATAAGCACATACTTGTACATGCATATATATTGCATATATGTATGTATACACACACTTATACACTTTTTTTTTTGGCCAGCCACAGTGGTTTTTCTGAAGTGCGCAAGAATTCCATCACTGTCAGAGTTTGCCTGAGTGGCATTTTCCTGAGCCCCTTTTCAATCTTCTCAGTTGAATGATTTGGAAATAAACTAGAAAACAATCAATCTCAAGTCAGGGAACTCTATATAGCAGCTGTGTTTCAGGAGGCACAGGTCTTGTCATTTGTTTGGATGTTGTCCCCAGGTTGGCCTGGTACCCTTGGCAACTTCTTGTTTTCTAAATTCTTGAGAAGTCATTTCTTGCCTGCTAAGTCTACACATGCACATATTCATCAACACGTCCATGTGCATACATCTGTGTCCACACAGAAACGTTTTACCCCAGTCTCCTCTCTCCCGAGCATCTCACTGTGGCTCTGAAGGTAGATCTAGGTGTGTATATTTTTTCACTGTAAATGTAAACATTGACAGACATTACAAAAGCATAGGATACTTAGGAAAGCCATGTATTTCTTAAGTTGAGACATAAATACGTAAAATGACTCAAAGAAAAAGAGTACAGAAGTGCTAATGCAGCAGGAACTTGGCTGTGGCAAAAGTCTTGAATTTGGAAGCTGAGCATATAACTTGTGGGAAGCCATAACTTAATCATTTTGGTGAAACTTTTGTCTTAACAAATTCAAAAGAGGAGATTCTTCATCGGGTAATACATGATACCCAAGGTAGAAGTGATTTTATTTTTTATTGCTTGATGAGTCAACTTAAAAATTCCTTTTGGGATCCTGAGTTAGTTAACATCTACATTATATTGGTTATATTTGATACTCAGAATGTTAGACTTTAATCAGAAAACAATTAGGAGGTGCAATCAGGCAAAATAAAATGAAGGGAAATTATGCAAAGCAACTGGCCCCAGACTACACAAGAATGTCAGTGTTGGAAAAGACTGGAAAAAAAAAGAAAGAGAGAGAACTAGGAAAACTATGGCTGGGAAGCTATCCTAATTTAAATGAGAACAATGAGATATGACTACTAAATACAATGTGTGATCCCTAATGGATCCTGAACTAAAATAGAAAGTAATAAAGGACATTTTGGGATAGTTAAGGGAATTTAAAAACCAAGTAGATATTACCAAATAGCACAATGATCAATTTTAGATTTCCTGAATGTATTCATTGCAGTATGGGATAATATTCTTGGTCTTAAAAGATTCTTAAAGAAAAAATAGGGATGAAGTACAGCAATATGTACAACTAACACTCATGTAGTTCATAAAGAAATGTCTTAATGCATGTTCTCATATGATGATGCCCACATAAATATAAACACAGATAACAAACACATCTACATTTGCATATACCTTTCTGAATATATGCATCCACGCATATGTTCAAATCTATACACAGACACATGATGAAAAAACTATGTGGGGATTTAGAAATAACTTTACACCAAAATAAACCTTTACCTTCATTTCTGTTAACTTTCTGAAGTCACCTCAAGTACATGGAGTGGAAAAGCAATGTGACAATATTTACAGTGGATCAGTCCGGAGTGTTCATTTTGAAATGCTTACAAACTTTCTGTAGATTTAGACTAAAAATTATTTATAAGTTGCAGAACATGGTAGATTTTTTTGAGTCCTCTAGAAGTCTCAGAGATGAATTTAAATATCTTTACTGCATTGATCAGGAAGCAGATATGGAGATGAGTATGTTTTTGTTTAAGGAGCATCGACATTACATAGAGACTGACAATGGCTCCATGATGTATTCCACAAGAGAGGCTGTCTAAAGACAGTTCAGTGAGATTGCCTGGGTTCTGGTAATAGGTTTCATAATAATAGTTTTCAAATCAAGATAACTGCACATAGAGTGGCCTCTACCATGATATATGACTTCTGTGATTTCAATATTTCTTGCTTACATATTCATTGAGTGCCTATTACACTCCAGTGTTCTTGGGTTCTGACGGTCACTCAGTTAGGATTCGGATGTCTCAGGTTGACCTCCTTTCTGTGATTTGGCTGTAATGAGCATATTCCCACTTTCATCAAGATCAACCCCTGGACCCAAGGCTTGCTACTCACTTCTTAGCTCAAAGATCACCATTCAGAGTAGCTTCCCAGTGTTGGCCCATCTCTCATGCATTACCCTGCTGGTTCTGCTTCATAGCATCTCTCACTGCCTTGAGTTTTGATGGTGGTTCATCTGTGTATTGTATTTATTATCTTTTCTTCCTATCCCTGAGCCCCATGGGAGCAGAGACTTTAACCTTGCTTTCACTGCCTATCCACCAGCACCTGGAACAGATTGGTCATTCGATGAGTATTTGTTGGGTGAAAGTTACCTGAAACTCCATAAGGAATTGAACAGTCTCATGGGCTGTTCAGAAGATCAAATAATATAAGGCTTGTGAGAATGCTTTGGGAATGATGGAATTATGCAAATAACACGCTAAGGCTTCCCCACCTTGTCCGTGAAGTGCCCCTTTCTATTGCCACAGTTTAGATACCACTCCTGCTAAGTTCTTACAGAACTATTTAGCACTGTGAAGACCTGATATTTCTGGCACATGATGCAACTGTTTATGAAAGAGAATACCCTTCTATTCACTCCTTCATTTCTTAACTGCTAGCAATGGCTGATGACAGGCTAGGCTGAAACCAGAAATTGGGAAAACCGTCCAGGTCTTCCACACAGGCAGCAGAAACCCAAATACTTTTGCCATCATCATAGTTGGCATCCGAGATCTACATGGACAAGAAGCTAAAATCTAAAGCCAGATTCAAGAATCAAGCTCAGGCACTCTGATAGAAGATGATACAGGTATTTCGAACAGTCTTCTAAATGCTTGCCCCCCTTTTCTGTTTTTTAAAAAATTTTTATTTAATTCTTGATACATCTTACTAACATGATTTTCAAATGAAATTTGGAGAAAAAGTCCTCCAATTTGGAACTTGCTACTTGGTCACTTAAAATATGTAAACTTAAATCCAGTGGAGTACCCAATGTTGTACAACATTTAAACAATGTCTAGCATTAGAGGGAGAGTGCTTTAAGATTTTAAGCTACAGGCAGCATCCCTGTGCCAAACTTGACTTAACAAAAGTGGCATGAGATCTCAGGCTGAGGGAAGTTCAGAAATATATTTGCTATTGGATTCCTCTGGGTAACAGTGCCTGTTGACTAGGTTTGGTGAGATAGCCTAGTAGCTAAATCCTTACCTTGTATCTGCCAGGGTACTATGTGGGCACCAGTTTGTGTCCCAGCTGCTCTACGTCCCACCCAGCTCTCTGCTTGTGGGAAAACAATGGAGGATGGCCCAGAGGTGTGGGAGACCCAGAAAAAGCTCCTGGCTCCTGACTTCAGATCAGCTTAGCTCCAGACACTGTGGTCACTTGGGGAGTAAACCAGCAGATGGAAGATATTTCTCTCTATAAATCTGCCATTCCAATAAAAATAAATAATTTCTTTTTTAAAAAAAGCGATCAAGTAACCAATCAAACAAACATAAAATAGTGTCTGTTGACTGTCCTGATGATGGGTACACCTCGCTTTTGTATAGTTCAAGGAGTGTTTTTCATCCACATCCTTATGTGGAAAAATTTCAACTATTTATAACCTTTTCAGGCTTCAATCACGATGTAGTATGTTGGCTTTGAAAGGGCTTGATTTAAATTGTGGAGGGAAAGGAAGGGAATTTCAGAAATCTCCATCCATTATTCATGATGTTTAGAAAGAGGTGTTATTTTAGAAGTGTGAACATCACCCTGGTAGAGATTGAATCAGCAGTGATCAGGGCTGGTTTCCGGTGGTACCAAGTCCTCCTTTCCTGCCACCTTGCAGGTTCAGCACGGAGTAGTGTGTTATGCCCTCCTTCTCCCAAGGAATGAAGAAGAGATTCTTTCTCTTTCAGAGGAGATTAAAACATGCGGTTTAAGAAAATTAAGCAGAATCTTGAATCTGGAGGGGAAAAGTCACTTCACCTTGGGCCTTAAAAGTGGATGTCTCAGGCCCGGCGGTGTGACCTAGTGACTAAAGTCCTTGCCTTGAACGCACAGGGATTCCCATATGGGAGCCGGTTCTAATCCCGGCAGCTCCACTTCCCATCCAGCTCCCTGCCTGTGGCCTAGGAAAGCAGTTGAGGACGGTCTAAAGCCTTGGGACCCTGCACCTACGTGGGAGACCTGGAGGAAGTTCCTGGCTCCTGGCTTCAGATCGGCACAGCATTGGCCTTGTGGTCACTTGGGGAGTGACTCATCGGATGGAAGATCTTCCTCTCTGCCTCTCTGTATATCCTCCTTTCCAATAAAAATAAAATAAATTTTTTAAGTGGATGTCTCCCCTTTTGTTGAACTTTCACGGTCTTGCATTTAGTCTGTTTTCTCCTCTCCCTCCCCTAGAGAACCAGGATCCTGCACACACTTCCTAGGGTGAGGGATCTGTTTATGAAACTCCTGAGAACACTCATGTAAATCCTCCTGTCTATTAAAAAATGTGTAGCACAAGAATTGTGTTGCATGATTCATAATATTTCAGCTATAGAATTTTTTTTTATTTGAATGGCCTGAAGAATGGGCAATTGCAACATCAAATTTGCTGCAGTGTGCCTTAGATTCCTCAAATTATCACGATGAAGGTAATAAATATACCTGTTCATTGGAGGAGTCTTACAGGTTTTTTTTTTTTTATCACAGGGGAAAAAAGATCACAAATTAAGTAAGTCTGGCCCTGAAGTATAGCCAAATCAGGTGATTAAAGCACATCTTTTTGAGAAAGTGTTTATACTAGAAGCAGCTTATGTTTTCCAGAAAACAGTTAGGACTACTCATATAGGTGCTTTGGCACCTGCTCCTGCCAATATATGCTGCCAGAAAGTGTTAGATGCTGCCTCACAG